>NC_139222.1:91903801-93103801 GCF_055691185.1 Crinia signifera | reverse complement strand
GTACCCATATCTGGCAGCCAGTGAACCATTAAGAAATTAGAACAAAAATCACGATCCTTTGAACTTGGTTGAAGACCGAAAGCATCAGCAATAGCGATGAGTAACTGATCCACAAGTGAGGAGGCTTAAGGTGGCCATACATCAGAACTATTTCAGGCCCAAATGCACTATTTGACGTACGATGCATTGCGTGTGTTTTTGTGCATATCATGAGTGGTTTTGGTCCGATTATGATCCGATGCACAGTCCCACGGTTTGTGAGATGGATCGTATGATCTTATGTACTGCGCACATGATCTAAAGGACGAGTATGCAGGGAGTTGCAGATCTTATGTGAAATTACAGACAAGATCTATCCTGCATCTGGGAAGCTGCCGGGGAGGTCAAGGGAAACCGTAACTCAGATTGTGGTTGTTCTGATGTATGGCCAGTTTGAAGCCCTGTACAGATGCATCGATTTTTTTTCCGATTTTCTATTCGATTTTGCTTATAGAAGCAAAATAGAATCGAATCCGAAACAAAAATCAAATGTTTTTTGTGTCACTTTCGATCTACATTCGATTTGAAGCGCGCTCCCCTTTTTTTACAGAAAAAATCTACTGTGCAGCCAAGGAAATATCGAATTCGATCTAGTAAATCGAATGTGTACAATGTACCATAAATGTATATCGAATTCGATATCTAAAGCAAAAGTACAGATCTAATGCCAAATCGAATGGAAAGATCTAATGCCAGATCTAATAGGAAATCAAATCGATGTGTGTGTACAGGGCTTTACACCTCCAGTACAAATCCTGCATTGCTTTGAGCAGATTAAAAACAAGGGGGTTTTTAGAAGTATTTTTATCTATTGGGTTCCCTATGCATGCACTGAATAACTCTCATCATTTTAGGAAACGCATAGATTAGTAATTAGGCAATCAGACAATCTTTAAAGCAAACCAATAGTTTGAGTTTTAGTTTTTTTTTTAACTATATATATATATATATATATATATATATATATATATATATATATATATATATATATATATATATATATATATCCTAATCATATTTAATAAATGAAATGTAATTGTAATGATTGTCAAGTTTCACCCTCTCATGGGTCATATACACCAATGTATAGTAGTAACCCGAGGTAATAATCAGCTCAGGTTTACCATAATAGGGGCCATTGGCACTAAACGTTTATTTGAAATACCAATGAAACCATTAACATCAAGTTTTAAAGCATAGATAACTATACTTCCTAAATTTGTATTGGAAGTGTGTCGTTATAAATTATTTAGATTGTTTGTCAAACTGGCCAATCAGAAATGTTTGTGAATGTACAGCAATAGACCATACATACAAGAAAGATTACATTTACAGCAGCTGAATCTGCAAACCATCATTGTAATACCAAATCATATAGTAAATAAATTGGCTGATGACCAAACGTACAATCTATTGCAGTTAGTTAATCAAGATTAGATTTTCACAATAAATCTAGTCTCTAGATGACCCACATTTCAAATATCACAGTACTAAATATTTGAGTCACTGGCATAGATTCAATGGAGTCTTGGTACTACAGTTGGTAAAGGAGTAGGTATGTGCACATGGGTTTGTGTTATTTGTATGTAGCACATCCTTCACTGGCGCTGTGATCATGTAGAGGAGTTAATGAAGTAGTGTATGTACAAGGAATTTAGTGGGAGAACATGACATTTTGTTACCTGCACATATAAAATGAAATAAGGGCCTTTTATTCAACGGAGGTCAGATGTAAACAGTTTATCACGATAATACAATGCTTTCTGTTCTTTTATCCTCTTTAGGTTTAGCTCAAAATATTTAGGGGAAATCAAATTACAGAAGAAACATCAAAAGGGAAAAGTTTTTTGCCATTTATCCCAATGCTTCTCCGATATATTTTATTTTGGATTATACCAGGGGTAGCCAACTCCAGTCCTCGAGAGCTACCTACAGTTCACATTTTCCAAACCACCTAAGCTTGTGCACAGGTGCACTCATTACTCAATGACACATTTTAAAAGATTCACAGGTAGACCTAATTACTTTATTTGTGATTCTATGAGGAAACCTGGAAAACACGCACTGTTTGTAGTGCTCAAGAACTGGAGTTTGCTACCCCGGGATTATCCTATTGTCACCCCCAAAAATTCTCACGAAAACACACAGATTCAGTGAGAAATACCCATTTTCAGGGAATTGTTTCGCCTGCCAGAGACAAAAGAAACATAATCCCTAATAAACTGTGGCGCAGGCCAGGTTATCGGGAATAACAGAGTAGCCTCCAGCAAGGAAATGACCAGGAATCAGATCATGGGTAATTGCATATCCCCTTAGCTGGAGTACCTATATCCATTTATATACAATGCTGATTGTATACTTGAAGAAATATATTTATGTACACCTTAATATATAAAAAAATATATATTTATCTGGTTTTCTATTGCAAATGTTTTTTTGGGATTACAAAACATACACATTTAAATGCCAGTGTTTACCAAGAATGCCATTGTTCGTGACCGAGTCATGCAAATGTTTTTAGTTTTGCATGACAAATACTTTCTTTGGAAACCGCGTTACTTGCGCTTATTCTAAAATGTATGGAGAGGAGGAACAGTGTCAGCTACCTCGGAGAAGTCTATGGAAGTAATGCGTTAAATACAGCATGTGGCATTTCTCCGCGTCATCTCCTCCTGGGAAGGGACAAACCAATGCATGGCTACAGAAATGCTAGAACGCACAACACTATACAGAAGCCAGAGGATTAGGTCGGCTGGAAATTCCCAAATATAAATGATCACTATTCCAGTGTTTGAGAAAAAATAAAATAAAAATGAGAGGTAGTATGTCAATTGTATATATATATATATATTTTACCACACTGCGAGAACATACCCTATGTTACTATATACTGATCATACAGCAAGTATAGCAATTAAGACATGTAGTAAAAAAAAAAAATTCAAGCAAGAAAATGCTACCTACAGATGTGTCCTCATACATCTTGCCTAAAGACTCCATGCAGCGGGAAATGACTGGCGGGAGTGAGCGAGAAGGTGCCGTGCAACTCTGTTAGTGCCAGGCCTCATCTTTACTGACAATCTGGCGGATGTATTAAGCCTTAACAAGAGATAAATATGAGGGAGATAGAGTGATAATTGACCAGCCAATAAGCTCCTGACATTTTTTCAAACAGCCTGTAACATGGCAGATTGATAAAGAAACAGCCAATCAGCTACTATCACCCAGGCATTTATCTCTTGTTAAGGCTTAAAGCCCCATAATCACTACACAATCGCAGCTGATATGGTTAACTATACTCAGCTGCAGGCGGGCGATGTTGTCCACACACACTGAACCGCCGATACCAATCAGTGACGTCACCAGGATCTGCAGAAGATGCAGGTTGTTTGGCTATATTGCCAAATTTGACCTGCATGTTCAGTAGATCTCACTCATCGTTAACAACGCACATCCACACTAGACAACATTGTGAACAATATCACTCAGAAGCTCCTTCCTGAGCGATATTGTTAACAATATTGCCTAGTGTGTATGGGGCTCAATAAATCTGCCCCCAAGAGTCTTCTTTGCATCGCACAAGCAGACCGAGATGAAAAAGATATGCAGAATATGCATAGTGTACGATCACACCTGTATCTGCGTATGAAATGCTAAGTTAGTGTTTTCTAGGAAGCCGTATAGTGCAGCATTTTGTACGCAAATACAGCTGCAGTCACACACAAAAGGCATGCCGCATATTTTAATGACCATAGCGTGTCCTATTCAATTGTTTTGCAAATAAGATGCATTTTAATGTAAAAAGCCGTTCAAAGAAATGCCTGGTGCTAGAACATCCCGCATGACTAGAAGGGCTGCTTAATGTGCAAGGAGGCAAGATGTAAATGGACCCTTCTGTATGATGTTGTAAGATGCTGCAAAGCCCTTATCAAAACATAGTTTACCATTCCTACAGGAAATCTTTGGAACAGAGGCCTTTTCTTGGTCAGACTACGTTAGGGGCCTACACATAGGGAGATTTTGCTTGACGTTCTGAGCGATGCTAGATCGCTGAGCAAACAGCAATGTGTCAGCGCTGTGTGATCAGTCAGGGCCAGTGACCGGTGATTAAATAGCATCACTATTACCCCTACACACGGACCGATGAAGGGGCACTTTCTAAGCGATCTAGTGAGATTGCTTACAGAATGCCCTGAAATTGCCCCATGTGTAGGTCCCATTACAGTTCGGTAACTGAACCGCACCAACAGCATACAGAGTACGATAAACTTCATAACGGCTTTGTTCAATAAATGGTTTTAGCAGCATCAGATTTAACCATATTATGTACATTTTTTAGTACAATATCTAGATTATTGTTGATAGACTTTAGTACAGTATAAAAAGGACATGGCTATACAAAAAGGACAGATTTTCTTTTAAAAGGAGTGAAATTGAAAAAAAAAAAAAAGGATCACCACACTGCAAATGAAAATGATTAAATCAAGGATCCTATGCCCGTTATTTTATTTTATGTGTTATCCAGTGTAGGGATGTTTCAGAATTTAGTGTATAGGACACAAATTACGTAAAACACAACTGCCATGTTTAGAGTTAAATAAAAAGGGGGGGGGGGGGGGGGGGGAATAAATACACATAGAAGCCTGGGCAAATATAGAAATATATAAAAAGGCATACACAAGAGATTAGAGCATACAATACATAAATGCGAAAACCCCCCTATGGCTTTACATATATTAACCTATGATGTACGCTTTTACGGTGATGCTTATCACGTGGTCCAAGTGACTATTTTCTGGCAATATTGTGACAAAGCAGAGCAGGACACCTAAAATGAAATCCCTCTATATAAAAACGGTCAAGCCAGTTGCCCATATGTGCAAAACAAATCCAGTTATCTATATACATTAAAGTACAGAAGGAGACATAAGTTATCCGTTTTGCCCTTATCTACGTGTGCCTTTCTTAATATTTTGTGTGCTCATAAAAATCACAAAAGATTGGTCATAATACATGTCAAACCGTGTGCTTACCCAGCAGTAATAGTGTTACAATTCTTGTGCAATCTGTAGTGCATTCACCAGTCAGTGGCCATACAACAGCAAGGCAACAAAGCCTGCTTCAGTCAAAAATAGAATTTAATATTAAACATTTTAAAAAGTAATATTAAAACATAAAAAGGGGAGGAACATTCTGAACACACGATAGGCAACCTGTCAGATTACACAACATGCCAAGAATCCACCAATACAAATGGAGCTCGTTGTTCACCTATGGAATGTAAAACTTAAAACATTAAAAAAAACATTTGATTATTTTTTCGTTTCCTTCATTTCACAAAAATACAATAGTAAGCTCTGAGGGAAATAAGATTACAATGGACAATATAGACTTTACAACATATTTTCTTCATAAAAACAAAAGATAAAATAAAACCCATGACATTTGCACAGATAATTTCACATAGATCAAATGCTAAACATGTGCAATGAGGCAGACACCAGACTTGGCATTCACAGTGTAATTATTGTACCATCTTCTTCCAATATTTTTGCTTCATAGCTATTTTCAATTTGGTCCAGACTGCCACGACTGGTGGATAGGTGCATTCTGTAAGTGTTTGACTGTATAAAACCATTCTGCGTTAAATCAGGAGAGGATTCCATCTGCGTTAGAGACTCCATACTCTCAGAGGAGGGCACAGCCCTAGGGATCTGCTGTGGCTCCCCTTCCTCCTCTATGATTATGTCCTCCTCATCGCTCTCCACTTCCTCCGGGTGGTAGTTCTGAACTATGTGCTGTGATGAGATATTACCATACATGCTTGTGCTACTGTCTGTGGACTGCCCGGAGCTGCCCGAGTTTTTACTGTTCCGTACAATATTATTCCGCTGGTTCGCTGGTCTGACCGTTATGATGAGGTTGTGACTATTAGCAATCATCATATCTGTAACCTGGTCGAGGCTCTTACCGGAAACTTCTATACCATTGACTTCAAGAACCTCATCATTGACTGCTAATAATCCAGTGCTCTGAGCTAATCCACCAGGAACAAGTCTGGATATGAAAATGCCAGGCACTTTCTCTAAGCCGTGTGGGGTTACCCGGACGCTGGAGCCATCGCGGATGTAGAAACCAAGAGGTTTTTCCATTCCATGTTTATAAAGACGAACCCGGCGGTGGGTTTCAGGAAGAATATCGACATCAATGATCGATGAAACTGGCCTGAAATCACTGGGCATACCAATAACCAAATGCGGCTTCTTGCGGTTGGTATCTGGACGCAACACTGTCGAAAGTACAGTCTTCTTTTTGGTTAAAGTGTCTGTGCCAAAGGCACTGTAGTCTGCCTCTTCTGTGAAAGAAAAAAAAAATATATATATTTTAGAATTCATCCATAGAGTTGAAAAACACACATTCGCTTTTGTACACTCGAGAACACAATTAAACAGGGACTTTACAGCTATTAGGTAAATAGTGCCACCAACAAAATGGTCTCTAAAAATAGAGCACAAAATGATCCCCCTTGTATGATACAGGCAGAACGACAACTTCCCTCTGCCGATCACATATTGGTCTTTTTCCTGTGACCGATTCGGCCATCTCATTTGTCTCAGCAATAGCCACATGCTTTACTTCAAAACCACAATATTTATTATATGAATTATATATGAATTTGAGGATTGCTAGAATTATGGATACGAAGGTAAAAGTAAAAGGAGACACAGCATATTTGAAGCTGTCTAATACAGGGTATGGGAGAGTATAAATAGGGTAGTGTCCTGTAATCAATGTTACTAAAATAAAACATCATCAACATCTCGGCTGTCCTGATGGAGAAATCACTGCACCTGCAGACAATACACAGGGAGGCCATTTTTGTGTGACAGCACAGGACAGAAGTCCTACTACAGCATTTCTATATCTGCACATTGGGGGCCAGATGTACTAAGGCTCAAGAAGTGATAAAGTGGCAGCCAACTAGCTGGTTGTCTGGTAGTTTATAACTGTCCACGGTATCACTATAAGACTTGGTATTCGACAAAGTATTTTCGACCTTCATAGTGTTGAACCTATGATCCATACATTTGGCCCTGGGTTCCCTGCACCACATTGTATTAGCTTTCACTATAGCTGGTGCACCAGCGCGCTACTACCACACATTACTACGGCACAGGGACTATTTCACACTGCTGATAGTTATGACATAACTTTGAAGAAGTTTATTACTGTTGTAAACTAATTACTTTACTTCAAGTTTTATTATTAGGCCCCTCTAAATTACTACAATCACCACAATGGTCTAAAATGTTTGTGCATCTCTGTTCTCCAACAACCTTGAAGAGAAGTCAATGTCACCAGTTTCTCTCTTGCTCTATTCACGTTTATTTATCCTGGCTCAGACTACAGCACCTGCACTACAGACCGTGTGAGAAAATCTGACATGAGACACCTATTGTTTATAGGAGACAAGTGAAAGACAATTGAGAGAAAAGCTATAAGGAAACACTTACAGTGCACCTTGTATCCTTCTGTGGACTCTGATCACTTTAGTTTAGGTTATTAATATATGCACCCACATAGTCAGTTCCAACAGCCTCGATAGAACACCCTTGACACCCTTAGAAAGTATACCTCTACCTGTATAATGTTCACATTACAAAGAGGGCGGAGCCGGTTATTAATAAATGTCCTCCATGATATGTATAGCAGATCTCCACAATGGGGACATAAATGCTCAAGGAGTGTACCCAGCCTTTGAACAGGCTGTCTTACTCACTGTGTATATATGTAAAACACTTCCCTGTACACAGAACTCACTGAACAAATATTACATTTATGCTGAAGGAAGGGTACATCAGTTAATACAACAGAAGCCTGTGAGCAACAACACATAAATAAAAGAAAAAAGTTACTGCTGGCATACATGAGCGCTCATTCTGAGGTGAATCCATGTACGGCTTCACTGCAGAAAACACCCATTTTGTACCCACTAGTTTGGGCAGCATTTAGAACGCAAAACAAAGGAACATAGACATAAACTATAATGAAGAATTGTGAACAGCAAAATAAATGGGAGACGTCTCATGTCTAGATATCGCGTTGTATAATCGTACTTCTGGCCAAGCAGTGGGAAACAGAAATCAGATTCTCCACTTACTTCCATAAATTGCTCAGCAAAACCCAGTTATGTGTAAATAGAAAGGTGTGTGCAGATTGTGACATAGATTTTTTCTTAATATAGGCATTACATAATGATTGAACTGTGGACGCTGAGGATACACTCCAGCATCACAACTTGTTACGTACAGTCCTGCTAGGTATTTAGTTATCAGACACACCTTTAGAACAATCAGACTGCTATTTGTAGAAAACCATCTCTTGCTCATGCTTACACAAGGTTTAATTATATAAATAGCTGGTGAGTCTAGGTGTAATCACCACTCACCTTTACCCGACATGACATCAAGATGGGAACATTGCAAGGTACAAATAAAGTTTTTTTTTTTAAACAAATAAAAAAAAAAAATCACAACCAACACAGAAGGTAAGGTAAAAAGTGCTATTATTGTCTACACAATGGCTAATTCCCTCGCCAATCGCCTTCGAGCCCTAACACCCAAGCGACCAAACACCAGACTGCCCAAAAGCACCTGAATACCAGAGCGCTTTAACTCGAAAATCCCCGACCGCCCAAAAACCCAAGTCCCCGTACAAGACCAAGCATGTCCACCCCACCTCCAAATATTCGACCACCCAAGCATGTCCAAACGCCCCAACTCCCAAATACCCGAGCCCCACAGACCACCAGCAGGGAAGATCAGAAGATGCAGCTAAAAGATCCACAGGATTGGGCATTGGATCACAAGCCGTACGACTGTCGTTAACAAGGACTCCCATCATGCAGCATGACCGTTATTGTTGAGGACTACCTCGTTCAGACGAGGCAGGGGTTCCTTAATGGCCCGCACATGAGCATAGTTAATGATATTGAGCCTGCACACTAGGCGATATTGTTCACAAAGAGCTTTTTGAGCGATATTGTCAACAATGTATTGGGCTTAACAATCATATGGTTATAGCAGACCTTATTTGGTGTAGGAATGATTCCCTTTCAGCAGTGCAAGACTGGCCTTATCCACTGTACTGCTCCGTGCTAGGATCCAAACATTCCTTAAAGTCTTAAATTCACTGCACTAGCTGCCAACCTGACATCACTCACCATTATTCACTAACAGGAGAAGTTACAGATGTGACCAGCTGTGCATTTCTTGAAGGATGCCGCTGCAAAAGCCATACCTTATCTACATCTCTTATATACAGGTCCCTTATCCATAGTTTCCAGAATGTAATTCTTTTTTTGCTGAAAGTACTACTGGGACATCTGTAAATGGCACTACTGGGAACATGATATGCAACTGGCACGAAATATGTCAAATTCAGTGCCTGAGATAGGACACAAACTTTGTTTCATGTTTTAAAATCTTGTTTCATGCACTAATAAAATATATGGATCACACAATCTGTTTATCTTTTCTACCCCAGGTAACCTTATTATGTATTTTTATTGTCCAGAATATCACTGTATGATGTAGCATCAAGAACTACCTTCACTGAAAGGAAGGAGCCCAGGCAAACCACGAAAACAGCCAGATCGCCAAACTCAGTAGTAAGTGTTGCCATCAGGACAGATGATTTTTATGCACTATGCGGTTCAACACTCAGAACCTTCTGTGGCAATAGCAACTAGATGTCTTTAGTTCACAACAGCAGCACTTATGTGGGACAGTTGTACAAAAACCCTCTTCTTTAAGTATTCTAGGATTGTACTTTTTTTTATTTTTCAGGTCATTTGCCACTCTGCTAGTGCAAGGCATCTTTTGTTGGAATGTGCCAAAACCACTTCACGTGACCGCACAGATTAAATGTGATAAGCAACATTTTTATAGGTGTGCAACTAGGGTGGCCAATCCTGGGATTGGTGGGATCCCGGGATTTGGCCCCCAAATTGCCGAGATTTGAATCCTGGGATTGGAGTTTCCAATACCGGGATTTTGAGCACTCACTCAGATGATGCCTGGCTATTCCCGATGCCTGGCGGTGGCCAGCGGCTCTGCGCAGCGCAAAATGGTCAGAGGTCACGCTGCGCAGCCCGCTGGCTGCACCCCACTCTACTTCTGGCAGCTGTCACCGCTAGAGACTTGCCTGCGATTAGCTGTGGCCAGGTTAGGGCTCTCTTCTTCTCCCGCTTCTCTCTCCCCAGCCCGCTGCTGCTTCCTCTGCCTGCGTACGGCAGCCGGGACACTGCTGTTATTAGTGATTAGGACACTAGAGCTGCTGCACCACTGCCGGGTGTCCTGCAGCCTGTGTGCACATTATGTGTACACAATGTATTTTATTATTAGGGAGGCCAATCCCGGGATCCCAGGATTGAGTATTATTCAATCCCGAAACCCGGGATTGAAAAAATGCCTCGGGATTGGCTTCCCTATATGAAGTTCTACAATGTAGTGTCAGATTAATCGGTGCAATCTTGTGATGCTGTATTATCAGATTGCAATGAATTTAAGGTCCACATTCATGTGGTAAAGATACTCAGCACAGCTCATGCCATATGGCATACTGAAGCTTGGTGTATGAGGACACATGCAAACTGTACGTCATTCTTTGTGAGTGGGCTTATTAATAAATGACTCAATACTGTCAGTCCAAGAAAGATTGGATGTTCCTGCGTTCCTTGTGGTGGGCTTTGCACAAAAAAAAACTATTTAAATTCACGTCTTCTAGGATTAAAGACACTGGATTAGCCTGGTTTACGATGTTTGCCTTGCTGTAGATTACTTCAGATGAGTAATGGTTTTCTTCTATTTCCATGGTTCCCAAAAGTGCTTCATGGGTTGTTGTTAAAATTTCGGTACTTATGTAATATCTGGACTCCCGTTTTTCTTATGACACCGCGTCCCCTCACGGGGATCGCTGCGCTCACCACGCTTCAGGCACGGTGGCTCGCTGCACTCGTCACACTATATAAAGTCAACTCCATGCGTAGTTGGATAGTAGAGGTATGAAAAAATGGGGTGCATTTAACATGGGAGTCCAGATAATACATAAGTACCAAAATTCCTTATAAATTTTCAGCACCTATTTTGCACACTGGGACTTTCCTAACCGAGATAGTTATGTACAAGTCATACATTTTATTTTAAATAGCCACAACATCCTGGCAATTTATTATAGCAATTCATTAGGGAAATCTTCAGCTAGAAGAATTTGTACATCTCTTTAAAAGTAGTAAGTAGCGTACACACCAGTTATTCATTTTCTATTCAATCCTGAATTGATCGGGATCCAATTGCGCGGTGTTGTGTACACATTCGATTTAGACTATATTGTACATATCTGTACTGTATAGTCTTGCCTGAACAGTCTATTTTTTTATTCGATTTGGATGCCGCACATCGGGGTCGAATGCTTCTGAAAACTGTTCAATTTTGCTTATATACGCAAAATGTAATAGAAAAATACACCAAATCAAACGGTGTATACACCACAGTAGAATAAGAACACAAAAGTAACATGACGATCATATCCAAAGTGGTACTGTCACTACCACACAAACTAACAATGTGGTCAGTTCTGTTCTGCATGATGTGAATAGGGCCGGGAGGGGTATTAATATCAGTGCGCTGCTAGGTCGGAAAAGCACAACATCCAATGTACTGTATACAAACACTTTATATGGAACCTAAAGCATCCAATCTATTATTTACATAGATGTTTTGATATTCAATACATCCAGACAGTACTTATGCTACAGTGAGCACTAAAACAGATGTTCAATCACTTCTCCTGAAGCCCCATACACACAGGGCTATGGGTGCCTCTTGTAAAGTGATACTGCTTAGCACAGATCGCTCAGCACCAGCAATGTGTGCCGAGCGATCTGGCACAGACAGTGTTCTCTGTTAAGAGAACACGGCCATGACTATATTTATGCTGAATGCAGTATAAATGTAGCCCGGCACTGGCAATGCGTGGGACCGTGCATCGCTGTTCGGGGGTATACACGCGGAGCGATCCGTGATTCATTTCTAAGTGTTCTAGTCAGATCCCTTACAAATAGGGCTACAATTGCCCCATGTGTATGCCAAGTAAGGCATTCTGGCACCAGAGATCAAACTTAAGTGGACAGAGATCACGGTTATAAAACTTATTTGCTCATAGCCTCAGAAGGCTCTACATGAGCTGGCATGGGAAGCAGACATGCTATTCTCCACAAATGTTTCTAAGCATGTGGAGAGATTTATCAGCCACAGCTTAAATGCTGCCAACCGTTCTATTGCTGGAAAAGATAGGAGTCTCTTTTGTTCAGTGCATTAACTCAACTTGGTATACATATCACTGGGTGCTTCATGTTCTCTATTAACATATTAGAGAACCATAAGCCTTATACACACTATGCATTATGCAGTGCCATCTATATAACTAACTATCGTCAGTACTGCAAATAGTTTCTAAAAACCTGAATGATGTTCAGTGACGTCACCGGGACCCCACCAAACATGCAGTCGATAACGATATTGTCAGAGCATGCAGTCAATGACGATATTGTCAGATTTAACTGCATGTTCAGGAGACCAGGGTTATCGTTAATAATCTGCAGGATTGTGCATCGTTAACTATATACTGGGTACACGCTGAACGATATACAGAACAACATAATGAACAATATTGTTACTGTGCATAATCTCGGCAGAATGTGCCCTACTTCACAAGCAGTCAAGCGCATTATGCCGAGAACGGCTGGGAATTGACAAGCTCCTGGCCGCAACTCGCTGATTTCCGGCTGCTTCTCACGACCACGCCCCCTTCTCGCTGCTCAGCAGGCTGGACATTAAATCCCGCCTGCAAAATGCCAGTCCAACAGTCGTGACACTACATTGAATACACCCCTTAGTGGCTTGTACTCTTGAAGCTCGTATACGAGGCATCTTACTTTGCCAAATCACTCCCCATGCTGCTTTTCTTGCCTATAACCCTGGCCTCCCCTTTTTTTTTTGCCTATGGTTTTATTTCCCTTAGTCATATCAGATGTAACACAATTGTTGCCTATCTAATGAGCACAACACACGTAGCCAGATACAGGCATTTTCTGAGTGATGTTACTTCATTTAAATACATAGCTCAGAAAATGCCCCTACATCACTGTGTGTGTGTAGGGGTCATAGAGATAGTGATGCACGGCCCCGTGCATCGCAAGCTCTCACAATTAAGAACCAGCACACTGGTTATTAATCAGTCGGGGACAGTGTTCTCACCGGAGAACACTGGCCGTGACCGATCACTCAGCACACATTGCTGGCACATCGCTGTACTGTGGGCGTTCTGAGATGCTCTAGCATCGCTCATCTAAACACATCACTACGTGTGTAGGCCCCATAAAGATGTTGGCTAAAATTTACTGCCTGCTGTTCTTTTTATAATGATAACCATTATGACCTTATACCTTAGAAACATAGCGTTCCATTCATTACAAGAACTAGATCATAAGGAAAACAAAAATATGTTTTTGTGACTGTATGTGATAAAATACTGATATAAAGACCAAAGTTGCAACCGAGAAACAACCTTTAATGACTGTGATGAGAAAACGAAAGCACTGATGTTCACAATTAACTAAAGTCATCCCGTCCCCCTCCATCATGTGTACATACTTAAACAATGTGTGTCCACAGCGACGGCACAATACATCACACCATACATACGATGCAATGTACACTTTCATGCTGCATTTCCTTGTTCATTGCATTGTCCCATCTGTGTCGCAGCACAGCAGATGCAAAGATGCAAAAAATTACCTTAGAGAACGTGAAATGGGCATACACACTATACGATCCACGCATTATATCATTCCTTTCCAGGGTGGAGTGAAAGATCATAAGACAGTTCAGGATTCCGACTGTCGGAACGTCCTGACAGTCGGAATCCCAGGCTGTTTACACTTCTCGAGACTGCAACTCAACTGTTGGTATTCAAAGTACCAACAGTCAAGTGTCGGAAAGTCCAAGGCTTGGCGAAAACGTTTCAGACAAAACAATTCCGACTTGTTTTAAAGTCAGATCTATTTCTTCGGAAACTACCTTATATGTGGTCATAAACGGCAGCACTGATTAGGTGACGGCTGCTGAATTCTGCCCTAAGTGTGTAGCTAGCATTACTTAATTGGTGGGGCCCCCTCTCTTGGCATCCCTTCACTCTGGACTGTGTCAAAAATAATGATAAGCACTATACGGGTTCTCCAGTTATTACAGCACTGCAGGAATGTCATAACATGGAAAAATCCCAGTGCCAATGGTAACAGAGTAACTCCATTATTTTTGCGAATGTGAAATTCGAGGTAAGTATAGCAGAAAAATATGTAGTTACTGCAATGGCAAAAGAATTGTTTAGCGGGAAGCTTATTTATAACAAATAAATGTTTCAACGGGTCCAATTTTCTCTCTCCTCCCAGAAACAAACACTCAGCACTTATACTGTATGTGGTAGGGCAATGCCCTAGAGAACAACCACTGCATATAGTTATGAAATAGCAGCAAGTTAAAGCTACTTAAAGAAAAAAAAATATCTACCACTCATAAGGCAAACTGGAAACGTCGGTTCAACAGCACAAAGCAATGACTGTCTCCACAGAAATGTCAACTGCTTCCTGAGGCCCTAATTACACAACCTGAAACAATGTACACTTCCTTGTGCTTCATTGAGTTATACTGCAGGTGTATTACCCCAATTCTGTCTCCAGGTAGTTTTAATAGATCAGGATTTAATAGCTATTCCATTGCATACTTTGTTATCTTCACAAAAGCAAATAGTTCTATATAATAGGAAGTAGAGAGCTATATGCGACTAGTGATTTACCACTGTCATACAAGTACCTCATATGTACAAACACTCTCCATGTGTCCGATTTGTTAGAAATATGCAGGTACAGGCATGAGGGTGTAGCATACTTTCTGTACACCCTAGTGGACGCCTTGCAACTCGGAACAGCTTACTTAACCAGTGCAGTGTTTGGTTTAGTTTTTTTTTTTTTTTTATCGTAAAGCTGGTGCAGCCATACTCCCTGTTATACACACACTGATAGATGAAGCAGAGATTGAGCAGAAAGGAATGTCATACAGCTCACCAGCCAATGGGTGTATGTAGGATGCTGGGACAGTGCCTAAAACAACAACAGGTAATTTGGTCTTCCACGGTGGCGCTCTCATAGAGAGCTCTGCACATGCGGAGTAGTAGCCTCGTGGCCATATTGGTACTGGGAATTGAGCTCTCCTAAAAGGAATCTTGCCCAGTAGCGCACGCTACATAACCATAACCCCCACAAAACACAACTTCGGGAAGTAGGATATTACATGGCTCTGTCACATGTATATAAAGAAGAGACTCAAGTAAAAAGTACACACTAGATGGGTACGGGTCATTGGGTCTACCAATATTAGGTTGTCATGCATTGGGCCGATCACTGAAGGTCACCATTGCATAGGTCGACAATGGCTCAGTCTACATGTGGTTGTCACTTTTTTTTGCCCCGAATGTCGACAGGATAGTCATTGACACCGTCAAAGTGTACCCGCCATGCTTTGGGCACTATTCAATTCTTCCTCCCTAGTGGATGGTAGGGCATGAAATACAACCTGCCGGCACATGCCGACTAAAAATAAATAAAAATAAAATAAACTCATGTCGACCCGTGACTATCTATTGTTGACCTATTTCTTGTGTTGACCCAACCCATGTTGACCTTTAGTGGTCAACCCAATGCACGTGGAACTTCTATGTGTTGAGCTTATGACCGTATTATGACCGTATACCCATTAGATGGTCTCGTCCACAAACAATGTCATTAACAATTTCCCTTGAACAGGCTGGAACTCCCTGAGCAAACGATACATGAAACAATATAGTTTCCGATACCGTTCAGTGGCCACATGAAGGAGCATGGAGTGGATGACAATATAGTCAGGCTATGACTGCATGTACAGATGACAGAGGGAGCCGCCAGTGGCATGCATCAACAACAATATAGTGCGTATGATGTATACACAGCATAACACATCCAGCCATATGAATGACTATTTACAAGAAGTCACTCTTTCTGCTAAACCAGAAAATCAGGAAAACATGTACTGCTGTGGAATGCGAAGGTTGACCTAAAATCTAAATTATGAAACCAATGAATATGTCTGGCGATAAAACACACATGGACATAATGCGGACATTGGACAATGTAAGGGAAAGACTAGAAGGTTTATGACCACTGAATCTTCTTACCAAATGTCCCAGTTTCTCCTGTATTATACTACATTTTAATATTAATATACCAGTAATTAATATGACTGCAGCATCCTCACTATGCTGCGGTTTAATTCAGCTGGCATGTATTTTACATAACCATTTTGAGGCGTTACATGCATTCCAGCTCCTTGCAAAATACATTAAAAAAACCATTATGCAATGTTAACCCATCATCTGATAGTTGTTCAAAATAGCATTAGAAATGCCAGCATCGCTCACATTGTTATATTAATAAAAAAAATATATATTATATTAAACTATATAAAAAGGTAAACATTACAGGTCAATACAGTGAATAAAAAGGTTTGCTTGGTAGTTTTTTTACCTATTTTGACAAATTCACTTGGCACTCCAAGGGTTAAGCAGAGGTAGCTAGATTTAAATACACATACAAACTCTGTAAAAATAAAAAAACAAAGCCAATATGATAACCTGTTTCATTCTATTTGTCCTTATGTGCCCTTTAACATAAAATGAAACATTAGTACCTGCTGGGTACCAGCCAAAAACACACCATTAAAATCAATTTAGCTGAACATCCCAGACCTGGAGTTCTAGTGCTCTTCATTATCTGGTACAGGAACAATGCATCCTATTATACCAATCCTCAGTATTAAAGATATATACACTGACCAATCAATCTTATCCAATCATTGTAGCCTGCATCTTAACTTTTTCACTGAATAGTGAAGCAATACACAACCTCTTGCCCAACAATAATCGTTGGGGTTGATTCTATTGAAAAGGGGTATATGTAGTGTGTAGGTCTAGAATCCTCCCACAAACTACAATTTCTGGCGCATATGTATAGAAAAATAATCAATTAAATATCGATTAATAATAACTCAGTCCACTGCTGCTGTGGGTGTTTAAGTGAGTTGGCTAGAGCTCACACTTCAAAAAACAGAAATATTGGGGTTTTAATAGGAGACTTTTGTCCTGTTACTATAGAGATGAAACGCGTCGATGACGTCTATTCCTACGCTTGCAGTCTCAGTGTCTCCACTTAAAGTTCAGCGGTCAAGGTAACCGCTCGCCCGCCGACACTTTCTGTGGGCACACTGATTACAGGCTATTCATCAAAAACCAAGTGGTTTGAGCAGCTGCCCACATGATAACAACTCAACAGACTCACTGGTTTTTGGATGCTCACTACCATCTATTGGGTTGAGCCGCAGACCTGCCGGGCTCCCCGTCCTCCTATTCCAATAATACCTACTACGGAGGGTGAGATACCAAACCAATATCATCATATGCCGTTCTAATTGTACTACTGCCTAACAAAGTGCTTTATGCGTGTTTGCCTTACACGCCAACTGGCTCTGTGCATCAGCTTTTCTCATTTCAATCACCTGCTTGACTTTTACAATGTGTCATTACTAGCCCTTATGAATGACTGGAATTAACCATAAACTAACCTTATTGTTTGGATACACAGAGACATTTTCTTTTCTTCAAATGTGATACTTCATATTTGTGCTGCTTTTATTTTATACTTTATATATTTTTAGATTATGTGTACTATATACGATGCTCCTTTAAATGGTGCGTCCAGTGTACATTCTGTCCAGCGGTATTCTCTCAGGTTCAATGACACGGCAGTGCATGGTGTTTAAAACCCAAATATTTCTGTCTATTGAAAAGGGATATGGACCACAGGAAGGTTGACATGCCTTGTGTTGACAGGGCCTAGGGCAAAACCTGGAATAGGGTGACATGCCTAAGGTCGACAAGCTTGAAAGGTCAGGTAGTATTTCATGTCCCACCATCCAAGACAGTGTGGTGGGAAAATAAAATAGTGCCTGTGTCCGTGTCGACATTCAGGACAAAATGTGAAAACCGCATGTCGACCTTATGTTTGTGTCAACCTTCCAACACAGTCGACCTTAGCCATGTTGACTGATTTCAAGTGTCGACCTAAGCACTGTCAACCTTCAGTGGTTGACGCAATGGCATGTCGACTCACTGACCCACACCCTTCAGCAGAACAGCATGAGTCACTAAACATGTATCATGCTCTTAAAATCTAGAAGGGTAATCCAGTAGTCTGCCTGTTACGGGCTAGGGGGCACAGCCTTAAAATGTCCCTCTCTGCTCATTGTGCTAGCGAGACTGAACAAGAATGGAAACTTAATACAATCTCCCCAAACTCAGATCACTTACTGAGACAAGATTACACATCACCTGATTAAACCATGCAGGCGGCTTATTGAATCTTTTTCTTGTAGTGATTCCCGAGTAAGGATAATGTGCAGCAGGAATAAAGGCACTTGTGTCCAGCCTACCATACTAATGATTAGAGGAGTAAAGGGCTACTGGCACAGATCCTGGGGGCAGTGTACAAAATAATCACCAAGAGGTGAGCAACTCTGCACAGTACAGCTGGTTAATATATGATAGACTTTGGGGCCAGTACAGAATTTAAACATAACTTAGAGAGAAGTCAAAGATTAACACAGCAGGGAGTAACAGACCATCTTAATCCGCCTGAAACGACATGCAGTTCCAGAAAAGTCACATTGCTGCAGAATAGAATATCACAGTAACATAAAGGGGTTTATTTAATGCCGATCAGGCGAGCAGTGCCTATTGCTCGCTGTCATAGCCAGCCCTCACTAAAAAGCAAGGTGGAAACGGCACGTGCAGACATCAAAACAGCGAGGCTCGCAGCTATATGCAGTAGGATCACTGCATTACCTGCGAACCTCGCCATTCGGGAGAAACCTCGTCATCCACTGATGGCGAGGATTCGCACGGAACATAGAATAGGGTGAGCGGCCAGAGAGTGGTGGTTAAATGGTGAGGATGGCTTGTTTTCGGCGATCCTCCATGAAAACAAGCCATCCACGCCATAAAAAAAAAAAAAAAACGCTGGTCACATTGAATACACCCCATAGAGCAAAGCAACCATTCCCCACTACGGTTGTAATAATCAGCAGTATACCTTCAAAAGAAATTGTACTGCAACATTCTGGGGTGTGGTAGAATATGTCAACACTGTTGTAATATCAACATTGGCTGAGTCGTCAGTCATCATCACCTAGACACGTTTGAATGTCAACATACAGTATAATACTTGGTAGCCTAGCAGTGACGTATGGTCTTAAGAGGAATCTTAAGGGTATGCGAGTGGTGCTTCCAGTGCAGAGATCTGACAAAGTGGTTGTTCCATGAGTATTCTCTTCCTATCCTTAACCCTAGGAATCTGACTTGATCCAGGTTGCTCTATGGCAGGGTAAAAGCTGTGCTCCTGAAGTATCAGAGGCCTGTAGTTGCTTCCTAGGCACTCTTACAACATAATGCAGATGCTATACAGCTCAACACTGCTGTCTGCGAGGTGGTTACACCATTTGCCAAACCAGCGTTATGCCCCTGACTGAATGTGGAATGACTTGGTAACCAGCTACTTAAGGGCTAAGTAAGAAACACCTTAAATTTAGCAAAGATCAACTTTGTCTAATGAGCACATTATTTTTAATCTTACAGTAGATGTGCTACAGTGCATTCCACTCCTGTCAGCGAATTTCAAGAAGCCACAAGTACAATAAGTATAGGTTTACAACCTTGGACAGTTGAAGATCAGCAAGACATAGGCAGGCCTGACTTGGTTTCTGCCACCTGTAGATGGCTACTTAAAGTGGATAATGCACCCTTCGCAAAACCCTTACCATAAACGGGGCAGTACGGATGGTGTAATGGTTAGCATTACTGCCTCACAGCACTGAGGTCATGGGTTCGATTCCCACCATGGCTCTAACTGTGCGGAGTTTGTATATTCTCCCCGTACTTGCGTGGGTTTCCTCCGGGAACTCCGTTTACAATCCAAAAATATACTGGTAGGTAATTGGCTTCCAACAAATTAACCCTAGAATGTCTGTGTGCGTGTACATGTGGTAGGGAATATAGATTGTAAGCTCCACTGGGGCAGGGACTGATGTGAATGTTCAAATATCCTCTGTAAAGCGCTGTGGAATATGTGTGCACTATATAAGAAACTGTTAATAAATAAATAAATAAACAAGCGTTCTTCAATGGTCCCCACAGTCACCAGATCTCAAACCAATGGAACCGCTTTGGGAATAAATGGAACAGCTTTGGGAATTGGGATAACGGGAAATACACAGCAAGATTCTGCAGGCGTAGCTGGAAAGTCTTCCGCAACTGTATGATGCGACCTTGTTAACATGAAGCAGAAAAGGAGGAATATTCCCAGCACATCCACCATGCCGTGTAGACCTCCAGCTGTTCTCAGGGAAAAAGTTGAAACCCTTAAACGTTTAACTAATGCAGTTGCCAGTGTAGGTATATAAGCTCTGAGCATAGATAACCTCATAAAAGGACCAACCTTGTGATGTTTTTAGGTAAACGCTACTTAAAGCCTTTAATAAGAAACAACCTAAAGCAGGATATTACTGCCATCCCTATGTGATCATGAACTTTGAGCACTAGCACAAGTATTTCTTTAGGCATTATGTCAGCCAAAGCTTAGATTTCCATTCCAGGTTAGTAAAGCTTGTGAAAAAAAAAAAAAAATTCCCCACAGCTGTTATTTTCAAGGTAAAACTCTGTCCTTCAAGTTATCTAGGTTGCTCTGCAGGTATTAGCGGTTCCACATATCCCTGAGGGAGAAATGGCTGATATGGACACTGACACACCATGTCACACCAGCATCTACAGCCATACATGGAGAGGCAAAAAAAAAACAGTTTCTAAAAAAATCTATATATACATAAAAAAAACACGAAAAAAAACAAAGCAAAACATGGGATGTCTATGGATCGAGACGTCACATGTGCAGTCACCCTTTGAGTGCCAAGTAAATTTGTCAAAACAGGTGTGAAAATTGCCAAGCAAACATTTTTATTAAATCAGAATGACCTGTAATGTTTGTTTACCTTATATAGGAAATATAATGTAATAGCAGGGTAATAGCGGCACTACCACGGACTTATACATCCAAGAACGAAACAGAAAGTAGCTGTGGTAGCTGACATTTCGGGATGTAACTTGCTTTATCAAAGCAAAAAAATGTGCATAAACCTAATACATATAAAATATAATTTATATAACAAATGTGAGCGACGCTGGAACTTTTAGCGGATATTTTGCACATGTCTAACAGAACTCAAAGGGTTAATACTGAAGATGAGCAACCTCCCAATCCCATAGATGTCTGTACACACTGAGCCATTTCTAACTGTGTGTATGGGGGGGGGGGGGGGTCACACTGATCAGATAAAATGCTCCACGGATCCGACCACTTAATCCGATCAGCAGATTGATCGGCATAGTGTATATCCAGCTTAACCCTCAGGTTATCAGGATGATTAAGGAATTCACACTGCTAGCTTCAGAGTGCCCAGTAAAATGCGGCCATCATGCCCCTTTTCTCTGAAACTATGACATGTCACCTCCCAGACCCAGAAAGGAAGCCACATATCAATCATGCTGCAGCTTAGGGGGCACCGCAGCCATCATACGTACTTGGTACAGATCCTGCCCAATTTAACCCCATTGTTAAAGCAACATTATAGAAGCAGCACACCTCTTGAAAAAGTCATTGCAAACACTTTATTCAATAATAATGAATCCGACAACCACTTACCACACAACAGTTTCATGGAGATCTTTCAGTCACCATAGCAACAAGCAGTTTCATTTTAGTAATCAAGCAACAAGAAGCATTGGTTCCACCACTCGAACAGAAACGTAACGACATGCGAGGATGCTTACATAATGTCATAGCACAGCTCCGGACACCCTTCAGTCAATGTGCACATGAGGCGTTTACAAGCATGCACACCCCTGAAGAATAACGCTGCTGTCTAAAGCTCGGTACACATTACATAATATTGTCCTTGAACAGTACTGTTAACATTTTCCCTTGAACTGTTTGGAACTCACTAAGGGGGGGGGGGGGGGGGGGGGGGGGGGGGTATGCACAAAAATATTTCTAACTGAATTGTTATCTTGCATATTGTTTAAAATATAAACAAAGACTAATATGTACTCAGCTTGAGTTGGTGTTTTTTAACCACCGTGTCCGACAGTCATTATCCCGACTGGACGGACACAGACAGCATGGTGATTGCAACTAAGCCGCTTGCAGGCTCGCTGCGCTCGCCATGCTGTGGTCACGGTGGCTCGCTACGCGAACCACCTATTCTATTCTCGCTCTATGGGGGTCGCATCCCTAAAAAACACTCATAGGACAGACAAAAATATTTAGTGCAATGTACACAGGGGTCAGGTCTTCCTTGAGACAAAAACATTCCTTCATATAGATCATGATCTTTGAAGCACTTAAACATTGGAATGCTATTAGTAGTTCCTTTACAGTAATGTGTAAATTAAAGCACACCCTCTTCAAATATGTGTTATACATATCGGAATATAGCAATGCTATTGTCTACAGCAAGCACTGACTTTTGTAAATCAGGTGACAAATAAAATAAATATATTTACTTATTCGTTGTCATTTGACAGATGAAAAACCCATGTGAGATGAAATATATACACCTTATTACCTAGTAATTTGTAGAACCCCATTAATCAGCAATATAATTAATTACCTGTTTGCATTAATAAGTGTCTTGTGTTATTTAATTAATTGTGCTTTGTTAATAGCACCTGGCCCAAACTACCTTCTTTACTTATATGGAAGCAGTGAGGGGTATTAAGCTGATGGGTTTTTCATGTTGCCTCCTTTTGTGTTAATTATAAAATTCTGATCACCAATGAGAATCCTCAAATGTCAGACTAGAAGAATGAAATGGAGTACTGCACAACCAGAAGCAACAGGATTCCTGCTGAGTCGGAGTTTCCTTTCGTTACTACAGTAGTATTGTTTCTGGCACTGGAGTGCCAATCCGCTCTCTTGCAGATCAGACTGTAGCTGTGCAAATAGTGTATCTTCCTCTTACCACACTATGACAGTACAACAAGCCATAACCAAGAGGTAAGCAATTATTTTATTAAAGGACCCTGCAATTCTAAGGGTTATGGGTCATGGGGCGACAGTCAATAGGTTTTCCACTATTTGTGTCAAAATCGTCAAAAAGGACGACACAAGCAATAGGTTAACATGAAAATGACATGTTATTCATGAGTTTTTTGGTGTAGGCACGGACATTTTAAAAGTGTACCACTGTGTTAGCCATGCAACGTTCAGCACACTGTTATAATCTCTTTCTATAGCCACTTGGATGGTAAAATGCAAATAATGTTCTTTACATGGATTGTGAAAAACTCATGCCGACTTTAAATAAAGAAAGCATAACCACTCAGGGCAAATTACAGCTTAAGAGGCAGAAGAACCTTTGGCTTCTGCCTGGGGAAGGGGGGGGGGGGGTTGTAGTTATAAAAGCTAGGAAATAAAATTAGTACTAGCCAATCAGCATCTAGCTTTACAGGCTTTGTTTTAAAATTGACAGTTTGGAGCTCATTGGTATTTTTTTCTCTCCAGTCTTTGATACATACCCCCCTTAAGGTCCATAAATAACAGGTTACTGTGTATGAGCCTGGTGTGCAGAGCGTTCTAGTCCTGTCAGATCGCTCCGCACGCAGAGCTTGCTAGATCACTCATACACACGTAGTGATGTCTGTATTGGTGATCTGTGCTAATCGATGTTCTCTAATCAGAACACTGGTGATTTGACTACATGTAGTCAAGATCGAGTCAGGTGATGGCAACGCATGGGTCCCCGCATAACATACACGCGGAGTGATCCGTGCTTAATATCTAAGCTATCTTGTCAAAATGGGCTAAAAATGGTCTCTTTCCTCAAATTATTTGGCCTTCCTCCTTTCAAACATAGTATCACATACGTTTGTAAAATGTCCACATAATGTGGAGTACCTTATGGAGGCCCCAAATATAATCCACCTCAATATTGTTATCTTACCATAACTAGAACAGGGAACTCAGTCTCCACATTAAAGAGTACCAGGGATCTATATACATTACAAAAGGAGACTGTCGACAATCTCAGCTATGCATCAAAAACAGAACCCTAACTAATAATACACCAGTGTTCCATACAAAAGGAGCTCTGTGTACGATAGACAATTGTATTTTTCCATTTTTGCCACTACTTTTTTAATCTCCCTCTCTAGAAGCTTCCTTCATGATATGCTTTTTCATTAGACTTGTCCAAATTGGATAGAACTACACTGGGACTGCTCGGATCAAACTGAAACAAAGGGTAGCTAGACCTAAACCTGAGAGTTACAGAAAAAAAAAAAAAAATATATATACACATACATACATACATACATACATACATATATACATACACACACACACACACACACACACACACACACACACACACACACACACTACTCCCCTGGGGGAACACCGCACTCACCAGACTTGTATTAAATATTAAATGATGTCATCCAGGTAAATGTCCAAGTCTAATGCTACACAATGAGGCCTGCCGACGTTTTGGTCCCTTAGGACCTTTCTCAAGGCAGCAACAGGAGACAACAGGTGCATAAGGTATCAAGGTATGGGGTAGGGATTGGGACTATTAAACTTGGACATTTACCTGGATGACATAATTTAAATACAAGTCTGGTGAGCGCTGTTTTCCCCCAGGGGAGTAGTCTGTATCTATATAGTACTGTCTTTGTACTACTATCTATACGGGGGATGCGGTCATTCGTCAGACTGCATTTAGGTCTACAGTCATTAGGTCGACCCCACTAGGTCGACTGGCAGGAAGGTCGACCTGACTTAAGGTCGACATGGGCCAAGGTCGACATGACTTAAGGTCGAATTTGCATAAAGGTCGACATGAGGAAGGTCGACTGGTCATAAGGTCGACATGGGTTTTTCACTGTTTTTAGAGCCGACATGTGCCGACAGGCGGTATTTCATGCCCTACCATCCACTAGGGCGTGGTGGGAGAATAAAATAGTGTGCCGAGCGCAGCGAGGCACCGTGCCCGAAGCATTGCGAGCGAAGCGAGCGTCCAATTCTCATTGCCAACTGTGTCCATGTCGACTGTGTCAACATTCGGATCAAAAAACAGTGAAAAACCCATGTCGACCTTATGACCAGTCGACCTTCCTCATGTCGACCTTTATGCAAATTCGACCTTAAGTCATGTCGACCTTGGCCCATGTCGACCTTAAGTCAGGTCGACCTTCCTGCCAGTCGACCTAGTGGGGTCGACCTAATGACTGTAGACCTAAATGCAGTCTGACGAATGATCCCATTCCCTATACGGCACCCCAGCTAATGTGAGGGTGCAGGTCCTGTGTGTGTGTTATAATACACACATATATATATGTAAGCTGTTTGATAAAAGCCTTATGGGCTGAAACGTCACGAATACACCCTGTGTGATATTGTCGTTCTTTTGGATACAAGTCCCGAGTGCCGCACTCCCCCCTCCCCGTATGTATGTATGTATGTATGTATGTATGTATGTATGTATGTATGTATGTATGTATGTATGTATGTATGTATGTATGTATGTATATATATATATATATATATATATATATATATATATATATATATATATATATATATATATATATATATATATATATATATATATATATATATATATATATATATATATATATATTTTTTTTTTATAATATATATCCATCCTAAAGATTGAAACGTAACAGGAATAAAATACTGATGTAAAGAGAAGAGATAAGTATGCTCGTAAACACAAGATTAGAGGAAAGGAAAAAAAAAATACTGAAGATAAAGTAACTGCTCTGTTTATACGTCACTGCAAACGCAGCAACCATGTACAATGAAAATGCTTTGGCATGCAGAACAAATGTGTGGGAGGTATTTTTCTACAACAGGAACAAAATTAAAGAATTACAAGATATTTCCTTAGGCGCAAGATAACAAAACCACATTTTAAAACAAGAAGACATTAGAATTGTGTGTTCAGTTTTACAACAGTGTAAAGAGAAGCATACTGAGTAATACTGGACTGAATTATCTGAAGCAATTTGCCAGATTAATAATAAATAGGGATATCATTTTTGGCAATATGTGAATACATTTTAAGCAAGAATTACATCTTAAGGTTTGGCCTTTATACCACAGGTTTTGTCTATCACATCATCGACATTTGCAATTTCTAAAAGCAGAAACTCCCGGTCATAAAACTCTATTCTAGATTTAAAATTAGATTTTTAAAACTTAATCTCAACTATCCGAACAGCATAAATCCCGTTCTTGGAGCACTGATATTAGTGTGGACCCCAGAGGGCACTCGTCTAATGGATTATTCTCCTGGTGGTATTGGCATAACTAATTTTGTTACGTATCAAAAGTATCAGATATTCAGTACTATACACAACTTCATATAGCAAGGGTCCTGGGTATTTATGTATTCCCACAAGGGGCTGATTCAATTGTTTTTGCACGCGGCTACCAAAAAACTTTTTTTTTTTTATTAATAGATGCCTGGAATCCCTGTAGGTGACATTTATTCTTGGCAAAAAAACAATCCCTAAGCAGGACTTGTCTGTTTGTGGGTGACATCCATGGGCACCCAAACACAATTGAATCAGTTGAAGTGAACCCTATGGTGGGAAGCGGCTTATTATTAGGTGTGAATTGCGACTTTATGCTGCTCATTCCTAAATCATGCTTCCAATTAAAATCAATAACTTAATATGCTATTTAACAGACCGTCACAAAGGTTGTGGATAAAATATATAATTCATGGTAGTGTACTTTAACCAACATTACATATATAAAAGATTAACTTCTGTTTACTATGAACACCTAGATCTGTGTAGATATGAACAATAAAGATCAGTAATCAGCAATTTATTCTAGCGACATAAGGCCACTGAGTACTTATATATTTTCTGCAATAACTCTTGCAATCAGAGGCGGAACTACCATTGACGCAACAGGTGCAGTCAGTGTCCTAAGGTGCCCACTGCTGCCCGTCACCCTATTCCTGTGGCATATTGTGAACTTGGGTCGGGGTGGAAGAGATGCCCAAATTATATTATTGCACCTGGGCTGACAACCCACAACCCACTGCTTGGAATAATATTGTGTGGCTCCTCCTGTGCAATATGCACTAAATGAAGAGCAAGCAACAACAAAGTACACTGACAGAAGCGCCACGGACTTACAAACTATCTTTTCATCAAATCTTGGCCATGAGGTAATCCAATGGATAATAAGATTTCTTGGTGTCAAAATGAAAAAGCTCAGCTGCCAATAAGAGAAGGGGATAAAATAAGACATTACCTTTTCTCTGTAGAAATATCCGCAGTAAAGGGTTGGCAGTAGTTAATGCTTTGTGGTAATTATCATCATTATTAATGGGCAGCAAGTCACCATGAATGTCTGCATAGCCCACCAATAAATCCAGATCTGGGATTTTATGTACCCGTTGCAACAATCCATAGAAGTCATCGAATTTTCCTGGCTTCGACCTTTCCAGAGCAAAACGCCGAAATTCTGCCCCAAACTGAAAAGAAAAGATTGAGCAGTGTTTATTCAGGAAACACAGAAACCATAATCAATGAGCGAAATCCAGCAGTGGTATACACAACGTGTGACACTTCAGCTGCTGTAAAACTACATACACCAGCATAGCTTGCCATATTTTTATAGTGTGTCATGAGAGCAGAACTGTAGCACTTTGGGAAGTGTTGTTCAACAGCAGCTGGAGGGCCACACATTGCATATCCCTGGTACAGTGTATTCACAGCTATCTCTTTAATGAGGCACCATCACTAACCCTTATCTTTCCCTGGTCTCTAGCTGTAGCTTATTTTTTAGAATAATCATTTTAAAAAAACAAGGATAGATCGAAAGGAGGCTGTTGATCAATAGTGATATCACGACAACAAGAGAGGTAAACAGCAACCAATCATTGCATCACATTAAAGTGAGCTTACCACTTACACTCATTATACTGAATTCAACTGTGTATTGAACTGACATGCAAGAGAACACAGGCAGGCGATAAAGTAAGTAAGCAAGAAATTACTGATGCGTTTCTCATTCAGATGTTTTTTTATGTCACAGATTTCGAATAACAAATTGGATCCTATCAATTCGCTCTCATAAGCTCTGATCTAGCAAGTAACCTTTAAAAAGAGTAGAGCATCGTGGTTCCAAAAATGGTCCTTGGATACCAGAAATATGTAGATTTTTAACAAGTGACTGGCTCACTGTAATAATAAAAAAAAAAAAAAAAAAAAAAAACACATGTACTACAGTTGTCATCATGTGGGAAGAGATACATGCATCTTAAACTGGGAACACGATGGAGCAATGTCAGGCTAATTTAGCGCTTTGTAATTAATTTATCTACAGAGACCAGACATACTGGGAGGACAAATAAAGTCACTCCAAACTATAAAGGGTTATAGTTTCTAACATGCTAGATTTGGTTTGGAGGACTGCTATATGTGTACTTGGGACTTAGGTTTTCTAAATAAATCCCATTCTAAAGAAGGATATATGCCAAACACAGACCACTGACTCGAAACATCAAACACGAAAACAGCACCAGTACTATAGTTAGTGTCTTAAACTTCTGTGTAATTTAGTCTGCAGAGGACAACTAGTACAAACAAAAAGGCAATCCGTTATGCACGAAAGCCCATTATTATTTTTCCAACATGGAGGTTATTTATCCTCAGCTTCTTGGTTCCTTAGGAAAGAATTAGGGCTGAGCAGATCCGGATTTACCCGGATCTCAAAACGGGTTCTTATTGACTATCGGCTGTCATATGTTTTTGGAGCCAGATAGCCAATAACATCCCATTTTGAGATAGTGCTACAAACTGGCTCCTGGTGTCCAAGGTGCTAGGGAAGTGGTATATTCATTAAATATTAAACAAATTCTCAAACTTGGTCCTCAAGACCCCACGCGGTTCATGTCTTCCAGGTCAACTACGGAATTTTAAAATGTGACAGTTGGTGATACACAGTGCTCCTGCTGGGTGACCTGGAATATGCAACCTGTTTGGGGTCCTGAGGACTGAGTTTAAGGTATAGTAGTTCAAAAGTTATTAGGTCGACCACTGATGTTCGACAGTGACTAGCTCAACACAAGCTTAAAGTCGACATGGACATGGTGGACACTCAAACGGTCCACACAAGTTTTTCATATTTTTTTTGTGCATCTATGTTGAAATACGTCAACATGGGCCTCATAAGTGTACCGAGTTCCCTCGCATGGCGCGCTGCACTCGGCACAATGTTATATTCTCACTCTATGCCCAATTGGATAGTAAAGTATGAACCAAGTCGGTCTACACCGACTTAAATAGTCGGGGACTGCTTAAATAGTTGGAACAGTATTTAGGGTAGTCCCACTATTTTTACCATTTCCAGTGTCAACCTAGTAACTATCGACCTTACTGGTCGTCCCAGGGACCGCATATCGAGTGAAAACCACTATATATAATTAGAGTGAGCTGCACAAAAAGTCAGAGACAAGAAATCTCTTAAGAAGTATTACTTTCATTAAGAAAATTACTACTAGGGTTAACAATTAATTTCCTCCGGACCCGCCGCAAACCTATGCCCAGAATCCAGGAGCACCCAGGACCTGCCGGACAATATTCCCACAGCCCTCAACCAGAGACGACCAGCTCCCACTAAATTACCACCAACATCCTCTCATAAACTTTGAACCGCGCAGCATATTGAACCCCAATCCCCATCCCAACACCCCCAACCCTGCACACAAATTCCCACTACCCCACTTGTGTGCCATATTCCACCAAAATCATTATTTATGTATTTATACATATGAACACAAACTGCATGACCGTTTATATCAATTGATACCAACAATTACTGCATTATATAATATTGCATGCATTAATTCAGATTGCGTTTAACAGTGATGCATTTTTACTCTGATGTTTACAATTTGTATCAATGAGCAATTGTTGTACCCATGTTTTAAATTCCAAGTAAAACTATTCATTTTTGAACAATACCCACAAATTGTCAGTCTCCAATCATAGACACATACACACACGAGGAGCAGAGCACGGCACAAACAAACTGTATTAACGATTCATTTTTTACTATTTTTTTTTTACTATTCCTGGCTTCCCAGAAATGCTGCAGGGAAGATCTTTCATTGTTTTTAACTAGTATTCTCTGACTGTAGCCAGAAACTTGGGCTGCATAACTGAAACAGTCCTGATACCTCCCACTAGTGCTTGTTCCACACACGCATTGGACACACCTATTGATGAACACACCTATTTATGACTAAAAGGTCAACACAGAGGACTGGGGAACATTTTACATAAAATAGGAAGAACAATACCTAAAGCCTGAGTCAGTGAGATAAACATTAAACACACATACACAAAAGGATTAAGTTAAATAACTCAGGAGGACTCATTTGTAACTAATCTAGTCGTTTATTGCACAGTCAGTACTGAAGCTATGTGCCTCAAGAAAACAAAATAGATAATCCACCAATTAACTCTTTAAGAATGTATTTCCTTATTTATTAGCATGCAACAGATAGTATAAGGAATGTTGGGATGTGTTTACTGCACATTCAGAAGCTGATACTGAACAGACTGGAAACATCATTGGGTACTTGTGTAGTTTCACAGCGCCAGTAGATCGCATGCGATTTGACATCCGATATCGCATGCGATTTACTATCCATTTTATTTCCGCACTATCCACTAGAGCAGTGTTTTTCAACCACTGTGCCGTGGCACACTAGTGTGCCTTGAGCTGTTCTCAAGTGTGCCCCCAGATCTAGAGATGCCCAAACCAGTTTACAGTCCCCACCAGTTCAACTGTTATTTACTGGTCTCTTCATGTAAAGGGCCAATGTATTTTATTTGTGTTACCTGTGGGGACCAGTGTGATTGATGGGGGCCAATAGGTTTGGGTTTTTTCCTGTGGGGGCTAATTTGTTTTGCCCTGTGGCGATCTCATGGTGTGCCTTGGCAATTTTAAAATCTTATTTAGTGTGCCGCCAGGTAAAAAGGTTGAAAATCACTGCACTAGAGCGTGGAGCTGATTTTATATAGTACATTGAATATATATATATTAACATTGAACAGACTTGAAACCTCATTGTGAGCCAATAAAATAAAGAGACATATCTAGGGGCCATTTCCTTTATGCTGATTGGTGACTTTAATGTTTAGTGATTTGTTGGGGGAATGGCAAACTACAAAGAGAAAAAAAGAACGGCAAATACATCATGTTAAAAATCCCTCACTGCCCGATGCAGTTTTATTACAAGTTTGGATTAGAAAATGCAAATCGAGCATTTCCAACATGTTGGATTTTGCCGATGCCCTAACCCAGCCATTGGGAGAATGGAGAATTGGCCCAATACAGTCCTGATGTACTGGCCCCTTAAATGCGAAACAACATTTCATCAGGAACGATGTTGTTGCTCAAGGACAGTATCAAGTGAACTAAGCTTAAGGGGCCTACACACATAGCGATCCCCGGGGATTTTCTAAGCGATCTCACTAAATCGCTTAGAAAATGCCCCCTACATCACTGTGTAGGGGCACGCTGGATAAATTACAAAGAGCACTGGTGCTGACAGATCGCTCAGCAGCACATCGCTGTGCGCGGAACTATCTAGTAACACTCATTCGCTACATGTGTAGGCCTCATTACTCTGTATATAGAAATTTGCTATTATAGCCAAGAGCCAGGTGTGACCAAATCGGACATATGAACCCCATATATCAGGAGTTTATTTGGGGCAATTTGCCATTCTCCCAATGCCTAGGTCAGGCAACAGAAAACCCAACATTTTGGGAATCACTGATTCCGTCCGAAAATTATTAGAATTATCAACATGTATAGTGAAGCAGATCAGAGGAATCGGGAGCCAAAGGATGTATGGCACGTAATAGATATGTTACCCGTCAAAGCATTTGTGCGTCCATGTAGGAGTACTGTAATCAACACTCAACAGAGCCAAGCAATTCTGTTATACACTACAGCACAATCACAAGTGGACAAGCGATAACGTCAATAACACTTAAGTGGGAAACAGATTTCAAATAAGCTTTAACAACATATGTATCGTTTAATAATCAGCTCAATCAGTTAGACAACCTATACTACATTACAAAGTGTCAAATTAACTATTTGTGTTAAAAGGTAACATACATAAAAACAGAAATTAGCACTCCCATTGGGCCAATGTGATTGCTATATTATGGGAAATGGCTGTACAAATAGCAGGTGCAGAGCTCCAGTGCTCTCCTGCACAAACAAGACTAGTCCACAACAGTTGCTGAAAGGTGGCCTTATGACTGCGGTGCATACGCCAAAGCTGTTTTCATCACAAGTATTCCTGTCGCGCTCTAAAACTAGTTTAGGTGGTGGCATTACCAGGAAGATTTGCATTGGATGTAGAAGTCAGCAGAAACGTTGAAGGGGCAGATTACCTGGCACAGCCCTCTGCCACATTCCTGCACAAAACACTCCTTTATTAACTTGGCAAGATATGTAAGGCTATGATTGAACAGAAGGTAATGCGCAATCATGAATGGTATCTTCCCGTATGAAAACATTGTTGTAATCTACGCTAACAATAGCTTTGATAAGGATTCAGAAATCCCATCTAGTGGGGCCCACACAAGGGGTGATTTCAGGGCAATTTCTAAGCGATCTGGCCAGATTGCTTAGAAAATGACCCTTCATCGCTCTGTGTGTGTAGGGGCATAGCAATAACGATGCATGGCCCCCTGCGTCGCTATTGCCAACCAATTAATGTCCAATCTCTCCATGTGTAAACCCCTTGCGGGGAAGGGGGGGGGGGGGGGGAGTAATAATAGCACACAACACGTTGCCCAATAAAAGTGTATTGTGCCGCACATTACATATGCACATATATAATGAGTAGGCCCGCTAGTTCCCATTTGCCGCACGGACCCCGCCAGTGATTTCACATTCTTCTAATGGACCCGCTTCCTCCTGCACAGACAGCGCTGCCCGGATCCCCTTTATGTACTGGCTCAGGACATCACCGCACTCAGCAGCACTGCATGGCCACCCAGCCACCATGCGACCACCTCACTATCCTCTTCCTGTCTGCACTCCTGTGCCCAGTAAAGATGAGGACAGCGAGGACCACGCTGCACAGATCCATGGCTGCCAGGTATCCGGAAAGGGGGGGTGCGGGGGTACCTGGGGAGGGGGGGGGGTAGCGGGGGTACCAGAGGAGGAGGGGGCCCCAGCGGAGGTACCAGAGGAGGAGGGGGGGACAGCGGAAGTTCCAGAGGAGGGAAGGGGGGCAGGCCAGTTACCAGGGAATGGGTGGTATATTACTGGTGAATTACTGTTTTTGTACATTTCAAACAGGTTCAATCTGAATGGTACAAAAACGGTGATTAGCCAGTAATATACCATTTACAACATGCAGTGGGAAAGGGGTTTCAGGCTCAGACCCGTTTTAAAGTCCCATTTAAGAATACTGGGTCTCTATCCGTTTCTGCATTGGGAAAGCAGCATAAAACATAACCAGAGCTTACACCTGAGGAAGGTGAGAAATAAACTGAAATAGAACCAATTGGTTCCAATAACACCATACATACTTCCTGGTGCACAAAGCAGCACAGCAGCCATTTTTTAACTATACCTGCAAGTGAAAGCAAGGAGGTCAAAGGAGTTCACTCAACGGACCACCTCAGACCACAGCTGTAATTGCTGTTTACATAAAATATCTAAAACATGAATCTCCAAACACCAATGGTAACCTCCCTATTAGAATGAAGACTATTTAGTATTCGGAAGATAATAAAATGATAACTAATACAGCCAGTATACACATGTCAATTGTTAAGTTAATTGGAAAACACATAGTAAAATAATGTTCTGTACCCCATGGAGAAAAGGAGAGTCTCCAACCATATGAAATAAATAAGTAAGAGAACACTCTGGTCTCTTATTACAGGTGTGCTCTCAATTCTAAATTTAGCTTTTACAATTAGACTGAAATACACACACCTAAAGCTAAAAGCTTATGTAATATGGGCAAACACATGGTGCTTGTAAATATGTTTTTATTTCTGTTGTGTACATCTAAAAATATGCCTTCATTATACAGGCATGGTTTTACAGAAACAGGAAGGTACAGTTTAGAAGTGTATCTTGTTTGAATAATGATAATAGGTGCACATTTGTCTAGAAATTAGACATAAACAAAGAGCTGTAAAACAAGTCTCAAAGCACAAAGACCAAAAAATGCTGCAAATCCACCAATTACCATCATATACATAGAACAACATATTTACAGCAGCCTACTACTGGTGTGATCCATAGACCACTTTCTATCTTGAGGCCCTGACGTGTGTTTATGAAGCATAAATGTTGGGGACTATGTAAAACCCGGACCCGTAGGGTGTCTTGTCCAGGGGGGTCCCTGTGATAGCTATCACCAGGGACATGGGGGAGGGGAGATTACAGCCTCCCCGGGTGGTCCGGACGGTCCGGTTTTTGCTACATGCCCAGACCAAACAGGGAGGCTTTATTCTACCCCTCCTCCTCTACCTGGTGACAGGTGTGATAGGCAGCCCCCCGGACAGGACACCCCCGGCCATAAACCCCCTGGCCTGGAGGCTACAAGCTACAAAATGCAGAGTTTGATGTCCGGCGGTTTTGTCCTGGTCCGGTTTTCACCCATACCCTAAGGCCGGTTTCACACACTCCGGCTCCTGCCGGACGGTGAAATACCGCACGGCCAGGGAGCCGTGCCGCACACATTAGTTGTGAATGGACACTATTGTGTCCATTCACATGGGACGGCCACGGCCCGGCCGCACGGCTGCAGCCGGATCCCGCCACTGAAAGGGACGGCTGCCGGGCTGTGGCCATCCCCTCCATGATAAACTACTGTGTGCGGCACGGCTCCCCGGCCGTACGGGATTTCACCGTCCGGCAGGAGCCGGAGTGTGTGAAACCAGCCTAAATGTTGCATCTACAGTAGGCATATAATGGCACAATTATCAAAAAGTGGGCAAATATGGCACTAAAGGAAAAAATACTTAAAAAAAAAAAAAAAATAATAATTCGATCGATAGGAAGAGAACGACCTAGACATTCATCTTATATAATTCCCCCCCCCCCCCAAACTGAAAGGCGATGAAGAGCAGAATTCAGTTTTTAATTAAAAAAAAATAAAATATATTAATATATTAAAAACATTACGATCCAAGATAAATTCACCTAGGATGTGGATCACAGCGGTTCTAGTGCGCACTCTATGCATCACATAAAACTAGTGATAAGGGTCTGAATCAGAGATGAATGCAATGCTGATATTCGTGCAGCTGAGTGCAATTTGAAACTGCGCATGTGCTAAAATTAAAAAAAAACAACCTACAAAACATGCTGATGATATGTATAAACTGCTATTATGTACTAAGTCACTTGCAATAGAGCTTGCGGCTCACAACCATGGGCATTCCTGTGCAGAGGCATGAAGTGTTTGGAAAAAAAAAAGGCCATCTCCTGGGTGTGTAAGTGAACGCGGCAACATTTCCAATTGCTGATCCACAGAGAATTGTGTAGACTAATTTGAGAAGGAATCACTAGCAATGGTGAGGAGCTCTGAACCACTTGCACTGTAAAAGTGGCCATCTTATCACTTATGTTCCCCATCGCACAAGGCATAGACCGATATTAGCACTAGTATATTACCGTACCCGCAATTCTGACAGCGAGCGCTATTGCAGATGCAGTAGCATCCACCTCAGAATGAGGCCCTATATAACATGGATAAAGTAAACTGCAACAACTGCCTATAGCAGCACCCCGGGGGTCTGTCTGTGATGCAGAATAGCAGAGTGGGTGCAATAGTCCACGGATTACACAAGTATGTAAGAAATGCTTATACAGAGGATTTGCATACTTGAGCGGATAGGAACACACTAATGCATCTAGTACAGGCATTCACACTGTAGTCCTGTGGTCTTCTAACACCCAATGGCACAGTTCTCCCCAGCAGGTGCCTCTATGGGTGGGAAAGGGGGGACTGACATAATAAGAACATACATCTCTACAGCAATCCCTTTAAAACTTAGTGTCAGTGTGTGACAGGTGCCCGGCTGCCTGACAACCTGCCAGTGTATGCCCCCCACACACCCTAACCAGCAGATGCCCTCCCCATAACACCCTTTCACCCAGCAGGTGCCCTCTACATGCTCCCTCCCCTTTGGCAGGTGCCCTCACCACACAGGCAATGATCGGTCAGATACAAACCTTGCTTTTAACCTCCACCATGCCCAGCGACCTGCTGCTGCCGCTACTGCCCGTTGCCCGGTGACTCCGGTTCATCATGGCCGCCGAGGTCTCCCTCTCACCGACACCTTCGCTCGCCGTCCACCTTTCGCCTGGAGACTGCTGCCTGTGTGACACGGAGGAGAGCCCCGGACCGCCACCGCCTGCGTCACTGCCCCGCCCCCGCCTCCTCCTCCGGCCGCGGCCTCGCACAGGCCCCGCGCGTGCACCTGTACCCACGTCGGAGCGCGCAGGTAACGCGCCACTGCCAGCAGCAGCCACCACCTCTCACACACACACAGAGCCGGGGACTGCGGAGACCCCGCCCCTAACGGAGACACGCCCAGTGAACCCGCCAACCTGGACACCTGGAGAGAGGAGCGCCGTGTGACGCTGGGACGTCACGCGAGGCGGCTACCATGGCAACAGTAACAAATGTGTGTCAGCCCGGTGGTGGTGCTGCTGCTGCTGCTGCTGCTGCCTTCATAGTGGCAATTTACTGCTAATGACGGCGTGAGACATTGCCATGCTGCTTACTGTACCTGGCCTAATACTGTACGTCCTGTCCTGACTAATGTAATGCATGCGGTGTGTAACGTGTTCCTTCCCTCATGGTAATGCCGCGTCTCAGGACGTACATGTGTGGTAACACTGGTAGTGACTACACTCCAACGATGGAACAGTAATTAGGTACTGATTTAAACAGTGCTGCCACATACAATGTATAAGCATGCACAGTTCCACAGTTCCAATTCATACTCAATCTCAATGACATAAAATTTTAGTATGATGGGTGTCCTGTCACATGTCCAATGCAGGAGAAGAGCCTGTAGACCAGGGGTGTCAAACTCAAATTCATCGGGGGCCACATCAGCAGTTTGGTCACCCTCAAAGGGCCGGTCCCCCAAAAAGTAGAAATGACAGAAAACTTGTACAAGGTGTACTTTAAAGCAGTATGAAACAGGACATGCATATAACAATAATGTGATAACAAAAATGGTGGGCCAGCAAACACAGAGCTATGCTGCAGAAATTTAATTCCACATCTAGTACTAATTATATTGAGGTGCAGGGTTCAGTGGTAGACAGGGACAGAAGGTACAGAGCTGTCTTAGGGATGCTAGAGGAGGTGACACCATTTTGGGAACGACATTTTAATGTGGGCTAGCAAGATAGACACGCAGTGACTAGAGGAGAGCATGGCCTGGTGTGTAAATGTCACCCTCAGTGACAGAGATCCCCACATACAGCGACCAGCCCGAGCTATACACTACTAACCTATTTCAGTCAGCTGCCTCGCACACACGGTTACCGCTACTACCAGCAGTCCAGCACGGATCGCCAGCTGCGTGACGTCCCAGTCCCAGCAACCAACCCCGCAGCTCCGGCGAGCGAGTGCGTGGGGGGTGGGTGAGAGGAGGTGGCCTAGGCAGGAACTGGGACACACTGCCCCTGCGTGCTATCTCCTCGCGCGGGCCACATGACTAGGTCTGGCGGGCCGGATTTGGCCCGCGGGCCTTGTGTTTGACACCCGTGCTGTAGACCAAATGATCCCAACTCTAGCATCTGATGCTCTTCTGCTGCATTGGACATGTGACAGCCTGGACAGGACACTGGTTGGGATCATTTGGTCTACAGCATGATGGTCGACAGTCATTCGGTCGACACCATTAGGTCAACATGGGAAAAGGTTGACATGGGTCTAGGTCGACATGGGAAAAGGTTGTAAGGTCATTAGTTTGACAGGTCATTAGTTCGACAATGTTTAGGTCGACAGTCAAAAGGTCGACATGAGGTTTTTCACTGTTTTTTTACCTGAATGTCAACACAGTCGACATGGACACAGTTTAAAGTGCACCGCATCCCCTTGCATCACTCGCTGCACTTGCTATGCATTGGGCACGGTGCCTCGCTGCGCTCGGCACACTATTTTATTCTCCCACCACACCCTAGTGGATGGTAGGGCATGAAATACCGCCTGTCGGCACATGTCGGCTCAAAAAACAGTAAAAAAAAACCAATGTCGACCTTTTGACTGTCGACCTTGACAATGTCGAACTAATGACCTGTCGAACTAATGACCTTTCGACCTAGAACCATGTCGACTTTTTCCTATGTTGACCTAGACCCATGTCGACCTAATGACTGTCGACCATCATGCTGTAGACCAAATGACCGCATCCCCAGATGCTAAATCTGCTGTGTCCCCAGCCAACATCATCTCCTCAATAGGCACTGGCAAACGCAGGATTTTTAGAGGGGGGGGGTTTCCAAATATAATTCAAAATCTCCCACTCTGCATTGGAGTAAGGACCTTATTCAGATCCATTCGGTGACCGATGTTGAGCGTCTGCGCATGTGCAGACGCAGGGTTCCCATAGCATATGGGAACGCCCAGCGTTCCATGGGCGTTCCCATGAGAATGCTGGGGGTTCTCAGGCTAATGAGGCGGTGACGGCCATGCAGGGGGTGGGCAGCTGACATCACCGGATGTCAGCTGCCCGCCCTGTCCTCGCACTGGGCGCCCGCAGTTTAGAGTCACTATATAGGTGTCTCTGAACTGCGAGCGCTGGATAAATAATTTGATTGTCAGCGACCATCGAATGATTTCTCCCCACCTGCGAATGGATGATTATGTAAATCATCTATTAGTGTGTCCTGCATGTGAGGGGGGGGGGGGGGGGGGCGGCACTGTGGGCGGCATCTGATGGACTCGCAACCTTGCGAGTCAATCAGAATAAGTTTCTAAGTACCGGCACAGCTCTGAAAATTGATCTTATTTCCATTGGACACTGTATGGAATACAGTATTAATATTGTATTATATACCGTGTTTCCCCAATAATAAGCCCTACCCCAAAAATAAACCCTACCCTTGATTTTGAACACTGTTCCAAAATAAGCCCTACCCCGAAAATAAGCCCTATCAAAATTTCTCTTAGCCAAGTGCATGCACTAAAGGCCCCCATACACTAGCCGATTTTGGTCAGATTTAGGCCAGATCAGTCGGATCTGGCCTAAATCGGACCAAAATCGGCTAGTTTTGATGTCCCCTCAGATCCGATGCGCGGTCCCGTGCGCATCGGATCTGCGTCGGGTGGTCGGACCTGCTGCACGTCCGACCACCCGACTTGGGACCTAGTAGGGCGGTGCGGCGGTGAAGGGAGCAGGGGAGGCTGGGGACGCTGCGAGGGACACAGGCTGCATAGAGCCGGGCGGGGGGAGCCGGCGGGAGCTGTCAGCACTGAATTAAAAAAAAAAAGCCCATACAATGAATGGGCGGCCTGTGATTGGCTGAGCGCTCTCTCAGCCAGTCAGCAATTGGCTGAGAGAGCGCTCAGCCAATCACAGGCTGCCCATTCATTGTATACAGTAGGCTTTTTTTTCTAGCACTGACAGCTCCTGGCTCCCTCTGCCCGGCTCTATGCCGCCTGTGTCCCCCGCAGCGTCTGTGTCCCCCACAGCGTCTGTGTCCCCGCAGCGTCCCCAGCCCCCCTGCTCCCACCAGCAGCCCCCCCCCCCCTGCTCCCCGGGTTTTTTACATGTGATAAATCGAGACGATTTATCACATGTAAAAAATGGCACATCAAGTGCCAATCTAATCAAGCTCCCCCGGGGAGCAGCCGGGGAAGCTCAGGGGGAAGTCGGGGGCGACTTGTCCTAAGGACAAGTCGCCCTAGTGTATGGGGGCCTTAACTTCTATGACCCCATCTCCACCCCCACTAACCCCCTTCACCGCCGCCCTGCTTGTACAGTACTGTACTATATCCGTAGAAGCCGTTGAAGCTCCCGGACCCAGGGATGCATTGCGCCCTGCGCATGACGTCACCGCGCACATCACGCGGCTGCTCTACAAAGCAAGAAGTGGAAAGTGCTGTAGTGAAAACTGGAACTGGAAAGTGCTGGACCGTAGGTGAGGAGCAGGACTGGGGGCATGGTGCTGTAAAAGAAGGAATGGGGGCTGTGAAAGCAGGACTGGGGGCATGGTGCTGCAAAAGGAGGACTGGGGGTTGTGAAAGCAGGACTGGGGGCATGGTGCTGTAATGCAATGTTAATTAAAATAAGCCCTACCCCGAAAATAAGCTCTATGGTGATTTTTGTTGGAAAAAATAGGACAGTGTCTTATTATCGGGGCAACACGGTAGTATGTATAATTCTGTTTATGAATCCACTCAGGGGATCTAAATTGTTAGTTGATACAAGTATTTTGTTGCTAATACAGTACATCACAGCTGACAGAAAACTCTTGCTATCTGGCAAACTGTTAACACATACAGATTATCACAGTAGACACAATTAGTAGCAAGATTCATCCCCTTAGAAATTGATCTAATTGTTACAAATGTATTGATCTCCACCTACAATGCTATACAAATCCCATCTCAAAAGATTGAATCCTCGCAAAATTACAACTGATACTGAATTAGTGCCCAGGCTCCAAATGTGATCCTTAAGCTGTGTACACAAGGGGGTGATTTTAGCACATATCGCTGGCAATGTGATCGCTGAGTGACCATATTGCCAGTGATTTCATGTGCTGTGGGACATAAATCGCCAGGAGCACTCTCCCGCTGCCAGCCCTGCATGGTCGCAGGAGCAGGCTCCGCCGATTATGGCTAAAAATTGCTGGTCGCTGGTGCACAATGCACTGTACACCAGTGACCAATGATTTCTAGCCAAAATGAGGTAGAGAAGACAGAATAGCTTGTAATTTTCAGCCAAAATCGCTGGTCACTGATGAAAACCGTACACTGAGCAATATATTGCTGAGAGATATTGCCAGTATACTGTGCAATATATTGCTGAGCGATTTTAAGCCAAAATCGCTCAGTGACCAAATCGCACTGTGTGTACACAGCTTTACTGAATTAGACCCAAAGACTTATGGTGGGTACACACTAAGGCTGGTTTCACACACTCCGGCTCCTGCCGATCGGTGAAATCCCGCACGGCCAGGAAGCCGTGCCGCACACATTAGTTGTGAATGGACACTATTGTGTCCATTCACACGGGACAGCCACGGCTGCAGCCGGATCCCACCACTGGAAGGGACGGCTGCCGGGCTGTGGCCATCTCCTTCATGATAAACTACTGTGTGCGGCACGGCTCCCTGGCCGTGCTGGATTTCACCGTCCGGCAGGAGCCGGAGTGTGTGAAACCGGCCTTAGGCCTTCCAGTGGCGGGATCCGGCTGCAGCCGTGCGGCTGGGCTGTGGCCTAAGGGGTTTATTCTGGTTCACTCGGAAAGGCACAATCACTCTCTAATGGACAAAACCATGTGCACTGCAGGTGTTGCAGATGTAACATTTGCAGAGATAATTAGATTTGGGTGGGGTTTGTACTTCAAACTGATATCTATATTGCAGTTTAAAAGTAAAGCAGCCAGTATTTACCCTCCACAGAAACAATAAAACACCCAAATCTATCTATCTGTACACATGTTACATCAGGCCCACCTGCAGTGCACATGGTTTTGTCCATTAGAGAGTGATTATGCCTTTGCATGTAAACTAGAATAACCCCCTATATGATTTTTGTTAACGACATGTACAAAAACAATATTGTTAACAATATCATGGTGTATATCATTCACTGAGTATCCAATATATCTATAATGATGCGCACCATTACTGTTAACGGGTCATTAACAGTAACCTTTATCGTCTCGACGTAAGTCAAATCTGACGATATCATCAGTGACTGCATGTTCAGTGTGGGTCCCGGTGATGTCACTGAATGAGATTGTTAACAGTATCGTTCACTGTTTTACCCATGTGTCAATCGTTTTTGCATATATTGTCCCTCATTCTGGTTAATCGTCCCCGCACATTCGCAAGGGGACCAATGTTTTTGACCTTATTAGTTATGCGCATGTGCAGGCCTTCTTTGCGAGCGTCCTTGCCGACCTGCACTGTCAGCGTGGCGCTCACGCCAATGCATGATGGGGGCGGTGATGGCAAATGGTGGCGTGACATAGGTGCTGGGGGCGGGCGGGCGGCTGCTGCCACATGACTTCAGCCGCCCGCAGTCTTTGGTCAGTTGCCCACAAAAATAGGTCAGTCTCCAATGATTTATCCACCAGCGGGACATGCGAGGGGATGTGTTTTCATAACACATGGTAACGCATAGTTGCGAAGGGATACGGCGGCGGCGATTCGGCAGGGTGGCCCCTCTGGGACTCAGTAAGCTGCGAGCTTTGCAGCTTACCGAGTGAACCAGAATGAGGGCCATTGTGTGTACAGGCCTTAAGTAGTGTCTCGCCACACCCTGTATGGAGACTGGTCACAGCCCTTAGCAAGGGCCCCTACTACAGCATTTTCTCTGTGGGCCCCTGTCTGAAACTGGGGAGAGCTGTGACTGTAAAAAAATCTAGATATGTGTGTACCTGCTCAGCCACATTCTGTTGATGACAGCGATGGTGGCACAATAGCAGCAGCAACCTATGGGTGGATGTCATTATGAACAATGGTATTTAAAGATGGAATTCACAGATCTGATAAATGTAGAGTGTTGTCATCACATATCATGTAGACACCAGTCCATAAAAATAGTCTTTAAGGCTGCAGAGATTGGTGTTTTATCCTGTACACTGATAGAAGATAAGCTTTGAAGTTCTTCTGTTAAATACCCAGAATTACTCTCGTTCCACAGCAGGGTGTAGTCATCTTTCCACGTTCTATCATACAGGAAAAGCGAACAGCATTCCAGCCAACCTTTATTTGTTTCATATTGGAACGGATAGACAGAACTAAGTAAATACATACTTTTCACACCAGTGATCTGTTCTTATGTCTGGAATCCAGAAATGAATCAGGTGTCAGCCCATGTTTACATGCTCAAGTCTCTGAGGATATATATAAATGTCATGAGCAGGAACAGTGCACAGGGGAACTTTTTTATGTTGTTGCTTCAGTGTCCTTGACTGTGAATTCATTTGATATATTATGACAGCATTTCATACTGGCCCTTATTCTGGTTGACCCGCTCGTGCGCAAATTCGCATTCTTGCGAGTCACTCTAACCCTGCCTTGCGAATGGTTAGCCGGTGCCACCCATTTTCATGCGCGGTGTATTTGCAAGGCTTGCGAAACAATGTTTTACATGAACATCCATTCGCATGCCAGTGGAAACTCCCCCATCTTTTGATGGTCGCCGACCATCGAATGATGGTGAAGGGGCACGCATATGTAAGGGTGGTAAAGGCCACCCTTACATATACATGTAGAAATGCAGGGAATTGGGTGGGCAGCTGACATCTGGTTATGTCTGCTGTTCGCCCCCCGCACGTGCGTCACGGACAAATTAGCATGTGTACACCCAATGTTTTTGTGGGAACGCCCATGAAACGCTGGGCATTCACATATGTTAATGGCCCAGGCCAGCTCTCCACTGACCTCTCCACCCCCCGCTCGCAAGGCTTTTTGCTGAGTTCGCACTCACCCAGCGTATACACATGCGCAGAAATGCTGCTGCGCATGCGCAAAATATCGGTACCCATGCAAATTCGTGCCTGAGTGAGTCAACCAGAATAAGGGCCACTGTACCTTCTCAAACTGTATTTCCTTACCTGGGAACTTTCGGATTTGTGGTAGCAGTAGCATTTTTACCTTGAGTTAGTACAAACACACAACTCAGTCATACGTAAAACACTAGCTTTATCTATAAAAGCATTGTTCAATTCATTTTCTTTCTCAACAAGATCTCTGGCTGCTGCAGTTGTTACTGTAATATATCACTTTGGCTTAGGTCACTGATGCTTAATCTAAAGCCCCCCCATATACTAATGCAACTTCTCCAATGATCATCAAACTGCCCCTGTAGCTTCCCGGGTGGCAGGATCGCATGCAATATATAGTATGCTGTCCTTTTACAATAGATATATCGCATGTGATCCCAGCAAGGCGGAATCTGATATATATATAGTGCAGGCCTTGTGGTCTAGGGGCTCCATTCCAATGAGCACAGGACTGGGCATCAGATCTAATCGGAGAGTGAAACACATGTGATTTTACCAGTTTTCATTCAATTTATCGTCCCGATGCATCATAATTGGATGAAAGTGTGTAAAAATCGTATTAGGGTATGGGCCTTAAGAAAGGAGAAAGGCTTGAAACCTTGATTTACAAACACCCTGGTGGTAAATCTTTGGGCCTTATTCTGGTTCACTCTCATAGGCAAATTCCTTCTCAAATGGACATAACCATGTGCACTGCAGGTGGGGCTGATGTAACATGTGCAGAGAGAGTTAGATTTATGTGGGGTTTTACTTCAAAGTGAGATCTATATTGCGGGTGTGGTATAGGTTTCCATCAGTCGGGATCCTGACAGTCATTACCCCGACGTCGGGATCCCGACTGCCCAGACTCAGACAGCATGGTGAGTGCAACAAAGCCCCTTGCAGGCCTAGGTCGTGGACCACCACGAGGGAAAATAGCGGGTGGCCATCGGGCACCTGTCTGTCGGCATTTTGACAGTCGGGATCCCGACGTCGGGTAAATGACTATAGGGATCCCGACTATCAGGACAGGGTCCGGCACCCCTATATTGCAGTGTAAAAATAAAGCAGTCAGTATTTTCTCTGAACAGAAACAAAATAAGTCACCCAAATCTAATTCTCTCTGCACATGTTACATCTGCCCCACCTGCAGTGCACATGGTTTTGTCCTTTTGAGAAATTTGCCTCTGAGAGTGAACCAGAATAAGGCCCCTTATGCTTACCACAGGATTGTAGGGAGAGGTCTTCCACCACTGTTTACTCCAGACAATAGATGAACAATGCCAGACCTGGAAAGCAGTATTGGAGACAATGGTGTGGCCAGATCCCATAGGTACTGTAGCCTTTTCCTTTGGAATTCTTGTATGTTATGGGTTATTAGGTAGACAGTCAAAAAGTTGACAGTCAAAAGGTCGACCACTATTGGTCGACAGTCAAAAGGCAGACACATGAAATAGGTCGACATGCATTAGGTTGACATGATCAAAACGTCAACACAGGCAAAATGTCTACATAAAAAAAAGACAACGTGGAAAAGAGGTCGCCATGTGTTTTTCACTTTTTTTAAGTGTCTATGTTGGCATAGGTCGACATGGGCACTGTTTAAGTGTACCACATCACCACTGTGCTCGCCAGGCTTCGGGCATGGTGTCTCGCTGCGCTTGGCATACTATATTATTCTCCCTCTATGCCCACTGGGATGGTAAAGTATGAACAAGTCAAAAAATGAAATCCTGAAAAACTCATGTCAACCTAATGTATGTCGACAGTGGTGGATTCCCCAGTAGGCACATGAGGCAAGTGTCTAGGCCGATGGACAGATTATATTTAGTTTATTTCATTCACTTTTGTCATTACACTTTATTCTTTTAATGTGTAACTAGTAGGGGATCAATAAATTGTAAGCTTGCGAACAGGACCCTCATAACTCTATGACTGTCTGTAACTACCCAGTTTGTTTTATCCCTATTTCCAATTGTAAAGTGCAACTGTTAAACTGTTAATAAATAAATAAATTGTGGTGGTGGATGGAGGTGAGGTTATTGTTGCTTTTGTTATATGGAACCCATAATATTAGGAAAGTGCTGTCGTTATGGGGGTGACAGGTAAAATTGTGCCTAGGGGTGACTTGAACCCCTAAATTGGCCCCTGCATGTCAACTTTTTTAAAACCCTTTGACTGTAGACCCATAGTTTTTGTCAACCTTGACACTTTCAACATCCCTTCTTGTAGGAGGCGTGGAGCTTCTATAGCATAGATCTCGCTCCTGATATGCTGAGCGAAATCCCATTGACTAACGTCAGTGGCAATCCCCTCATTTTGGGGAGCAGCTGCATGTGTAAACATCCAGCTCCTCAGGTCTGGGGGTTCGGATACTTTGTGGGGGATTTATTTTAACACCTAGATTGCCTACTTGGAACGAAGAGGACATATGTACACTGGAGGTGGTAAGTATATATATTTTTTCATAGGTCCAGACTGAATTTTACTGGAGAAGAGGACCGAACCTTTTAGGTCAAGATAGGTGAGTATGTATATTTGTTGTATGTAAGGCTTGTGCATGTATGTTAATACATTTTTACTGTACAGGGTACAGGGTGTGCATTTACTGGAGTATTGGTTCTGTTGCAGGACTACAAGTCAGGTTCCATTAATGCCCTGCATGCTGGGACTTGTGGCTCTTTAAGTCACTGCATAAGGGGGAGGATTGCTGGGACATGTTATTCCACAGCAGAACCAAATGCTTTATTTTAACATCTTTTAGAGCTCACTCCTGATATGCTGAGGAAAGTCCCATTGACTAACGTCAGTGGGATTCCCCTCATTCTCGGGGAGCAGCTGTGTTTGTAAACATGCAACTCCTCAGGTCTGGTATTTTGGATACATTGCAGGTTTTTTATTTTAACCCCTGGATTGCCTACTTGGAAGGAAGAGGACGTGATGTACACTGGAGGTGGTGAGTATATATTTTTTTCACAGGTCCAGACGGGAGAAGAGGACTGAACCTATGGGTCCAAATGCCAAATTATGGGTCCAAATTAAACCAAATGCTTTATTTTAACATATTTTTTAACACTTTGTTGGACTATTAACCTGGCACCCACTGCCCAGGGGTGATGGGGATAGCCCCGGGCTTCAGTTCTGGCTGAGGGGGGCTTTATTGGGGGTGTCTCCCACTCCTCAAGGGACCCAGCCAGGACTGACCAGTCAGATTGATGCTTTGGCCCGGGGGGGGGGGGCCTTCTACAAAAGCTATGGCTTTTGCTGTTTTCTGTTGGAGACCAGAGCTGGTTATAAAAATACTGGGGACCCCTAGTTTTTTTGCCCCCCATATTTTTCTAACCAGGCCTGGCCCAAGATCCCAATTCCAGTATCTGCAACACAAGGGGACCCAAAATTATTTGTTCCCCTGCATTTTTTTAAGCATAACTGTCTCAAAGAGCCTGGGTGTGTGTGTGAGAGAGGGGGGGGGGTATTTATTTATTTATTATTTTTACACAGAGAAGCATTGCACAGATCTCACTGATTTGTGCAATGTGTTACGGTCATCCGTATTTGGCTCCCGTGAAACTCGGCGGCTAAATGCAAATGACTTCACTATCCAGAGAACTCAGCAGTTTGTTAAATGTGTCAGGTCAAAAATACAGCCGATTGCAGCCTCCTTAGTAAATTCCCGCCATTGAGTGCAATTACAATCCACATCTACTCTCTCTGTTGGCTGAGTTTTGGTGGTACATTCTGAGAGACCTCACTCGGCCTCCATCTTGATTATCATCTGCGTCACACAATCCACCTGGAGTGGCTCTTGTCTGTTATTTTGAAGGGCTCTGGGCCCATCTGAGTTAATGGATTATACTGGACTCAGATAAATTTCTAATTCCATAACATGCGTTTACCTGCCTATTCAGGAGTGTTTCTATTATTTGAGACATTCATTGATAACGTATATAACATAATGTTCTGCTCATTTGTTCTGCACATGATGTTCTGCATAAGAGGTTCTACACATAATGTACTGGATGATATATTTTGCATTCTCCATTTTAAGATTAATCTGTTTTGATCTATTGATGATACAGTGTATTCATTTGGCTATCCATGTACCTTGGGATTCCTACTACGAATCTAACAAGCAATCTATCTTGATCAATTTGATCAAAAAGCACAAGAGATGTCAACAATCATATAACAATCAATAACAATCAACTATTTCCTGGACTCATATTAGAGGCTTTGCATGGGGCGCTGCATTCTATGTAATCACCTGATTCTCACAAAAGCTTTTCATGCTAAATTTAGTAACAAAGCAAAGCTTTGAACCAATAAAATAACACAATAGCCTTTCCCATTTACTAACTATTGTATGACCAGTAACAGATTACAGACACTACTTATGAAAGTCCCTTACTGATTACTCACTAGCAGCTATTTATACCATATATACAGAGTAGGAAGGAACAATGCTTTCCTTATTGATTGGAATAGGTGAGAAAATACACTCTGCACCCAGCCCCCTTATTATTGTGCAGTAAGTGGTAAAAACACCATATCCCACACCTGACTAGGGCCCTTATTCTGATCGGTGCGGATATTCCCGAATTCTGACGGTGCGGTCCGCACGCCACGCTGTGCGGCAGCGTGCGGCCATCGTCCGTAGAAACACCCACGTGTCCTCCGCATTCGGACGGACTCACTCTTTAATAACAGGGCGTGTGTACGGACGACATACAAACCGTGCGTGTGCGGTGGAAACGTACAGATTCTTGCACGGTCTTCCCGCACAAGCACGGTCTTACCGCGTCAGAACGTACGGGAAGCTGTCCGTACGCCCCGATGCGGAGTATTTACGCTCAATCCAACACTTTTGTACTGAGTACACACAGCGATCACATGACCCACTTAGGCAATTAGGCAACCTCCTGGAAAAGGGATTGTTAGCAATTTCAATCAATTAAATGCTCATCTATACTAACCCACATTCCTACTTCATTCATGACACACATTAACCCTTACAGCATGTGACCCTAACATACATCTATATACACTATGTACATTTTGCTTATTTTAAAGAATTTAAACAACTTACACATATACTTTAGCATGTTAGAAAAAAACATTGACAACTTTGAACTTTAAATAACGATTTATTAGAACAGAACTGTAAAACAAAAATTATTTATTTATATCAATTATTTCGTCCATTAGGTCCAACATTTGCCTCATCAGGCCTCTGAGTCTAAGGAGGGCCTCCTCTGCTTGGGCAGGCTCATCTGTGGAGGAAATTCAAAATGAAAAATGACTAATGATATTCATGCATACATTTAACATAGTCAAACCTACATTTTAAACATGCATTCTGAGAGGTGTGTGTGTATATATATATATATATATATATCTATATATATATAGATATATATAGATATAGATATATATATATATATATAGATATATATATATATATATCTATATATAACTATATATATATATATATATATACACACATATCTACCTATATATATGAGACATACACCTATACATACATGCATACATACTACATGGAAAGCCTGATTTTGGCCCTCTACCCTTTACTCTGTAGAACACCTCACAGTCATACTGCTCCTTCTCAATCCAAACCCACCCATGACTAAGCTCTGAGAAGCATGCCACGCGCTGCACCAATCACAATTCTGCAAACAAAGTTCAATGTCGGTTATATGATGGAGCCTGGCAGGGGAGTTACACAACTCTCCGGAATGCTCAGTACATTTGTGCAATCAACCATGGCTTGGCTGCTGATGGTCTGCTCCAGAAATCATTGTCAGAATGCCAGTTAGGGGAAGCTGCAGCACTAACCCACTCCCATGCTCAAAAGCATTACTAAGACCAAATACACACACAATTATGGTGAAAAACATACATGCAGACCGCAGGGGGTGGTTAGCTAGAGGAGGGCCCAGGGGCACTCACCACTTGTTACTCCAGTCTAAGCCACGCCTGGCCATACTCCATTTATGCCATACTGAATATAGTTTACACAGATCAATCACCAGTAAACTCTACTCACCTATATGAGGCTACAGATTGTATGCAAGCAGCAGGGACATGTAACCCTTACATGAGCAAGTCATCACTATCTTCCAGGATACAGATTAACTACACAGGTTCAGTGGCACTTAAAATCGACCTGACAGCCATCTGCACAACCTGTGTCATTAATATGTGTCCAGGATGAAAGGGATGGTTTGGCCACCCTATCTAACCCCAAAGTGTGTCTGTTGCTATCCAGTTTGTTTTCTCACTTTATAGTATTGGCAAACACTATTGAATCACCAGTGCTACAAAGCAAATAGAAGATGACAAAAGGAATAATGAATCTTTATGTATACATACCACTTTCCTCCGCCTGCGCCACCTCACAGGCCTCCTCATCTTCCTCTTCAGCTGGTACCAGCTCTGCCTCCACCAGCTCCTTCTCCTCTGGCACCACCTCCTCTGTCTCCACAACCTCCTCCTCCTGTGCCACCACCTCCTCCTCAACAATCTCCTCCTCCTCTGGCACCACCTCCTCTGGCTCCACAGTCCCCTCCTCCTCTGGCCCCACCTCCTCGGCCATCTCGCCAGTGCCCTCCTCCTGGGCCTGGTACGCCTCTGCCTGCTCCCGTGCCTGTCTTGCTCTATCACGGGCTGTGTTTGGACAAAGTAAAAAAAGTGGTAATTAGTGGTAATTTTTATTAATCCTTATCAACCTATAAATCCAAAGGTTATAAGTACAGATAATTGTACAGCCAAACAGCTCCTCAGTGGCCTTTACAAAACACAGCCTGTAACATGGCAGGTATGCTGTGACATTTGGGCCATTTTAAGCATCACAAGCATTAATCCTCCCCAATAACATATTTTATGACCATTACAGGGAGTCAAACTCATATATTCTATGCCATGTTTAACTCATGATCAGGCTGCTGACCTTAGTGGATTAAATAATGTCAAGTAAGCAATCATGTACAAATCCACATTTACTGTTGAAATACTCACATCTAGCAATGCTGGCCCTTATGGATTGAAGCCTCTCTGGCTCCCTGCGCCGGAGGTCGGACCACCACCGCTCCAACTGAGCGATGGTCCGCCAAGGGGCGGGACACCAAGGGGCGGGACGTATGCGCCGCACGGTTGACGCTGGCGTACGGGACGCAGCCGTACGGAACGCAGGTTGCAGCTGATTAACGCCAATTACAGAAATAGTATTTAAAGTTGTCCTAGAAAGGCAAACAGTTGTTGCAAACATGCCAGGCTCAGAGTCAGAGGAAGACCAGGTGGTGCAGAATCTCTTGGCACGCATGGAGGCCAACACCACCTATGTGCCCCTCAACCCAGAGCACCCAGATGGCCCATCCACATCAGGCCAATCAGCAGCAGGGCCATCCTCAGCATCAGCAGAATCATTGGGAACACAGCAGGTGGCTTCCCAACAGAGTAGCCAGGCCAGCACTTCAGGTACAGCAACCGGTGGCCGTGGCAGTGGCAGTGCCCGTGCCCGTGCCCGTGGCCGCAGTGGGGCAACAGAGGAACCAACCACAAGAAACATGGCATATGAACCGCGGGAGCTTGACATCCTGGTGACCCGGGCACGTGATTTAATTGAGTGCCCAGCGGTGAAGTTGACACACACAAGGAGATGGAAGATCTGGGAGGAGATAACGGCGGAGATTAATGCAGTGGCTCCACAAGTTCGTCAGACGGAGCACGTTAAGAAGAGGCAAGTACATGTGTGTTACATTTGAGTAGGACAAGTCCAGTAATGTTAACATTCAATATTAGATGGAGTTGGTCAATGGGTGTTCACGTTGCTTGGAGGCACAGACATGTTGGCCATGACATAGAATTGATAGTTATTGGAGGGTGGCTGTTTTTGTATCTTCTAAGGGTTGGTTTGAAAAATGAATATAATGTAAGTTTGGTGTCAGTAGTCACATGTTGTATTATGTTTCAGATTGCAATGGGTGCTACAGCAAACATGAGTAGTTACATGTATTAATATGTACACTTTGATTGCAGGTGGCACGACTTCAAAGGCAACCTCAAGAAGAAATTGACCCAGCGGTGGGAACACAGCCACACCTCTGGGGCTGGCCCCATGCCATCCAAGCTGGAGCTCACCCCCCTGGAAGAGATGGCCCAGTGCTGTATAGCAGTGGAGGAGATCCGGGGGGTGAGCACTATAGACAGCGAGTCCCCAGCGGAAGTGATGGCTTCTACGCTTGAAGGTAATTATTTGCCAGGCCATAAGTAGATGTTTAACATTTGGCATGGAATGTGTGGTAATTGGTAATTTCTCGTTCAACAGCATCCCCACCACTTGGTCCAGATTCTCTTGAGGAGGCCGTGGAGTCTGTGCCACCTGGCCCCAGTAGCAGGCCCGTGCAGCAGCCGCCGGGATTGTCCGCGGCTGAATTGTCCATGTGGGGCCGTGTGCTGGATAGTATTGTGCAGCAGGGAGAGTCTGCATTCAAGCGGGTGTGTAGGGCCGAGGAGGTGCTGCAGGGTTTGACCACCAGCCAGCAGAGTATTGCTGAGAGCCTGCAGGCTATGAGTGCCAGCCAGCAAGCTATGAGTACCAGCCATCAAGCTATTGCTGCTAGCCTGCAGGTGCTGGCTGATCAAGCCCTGCAGCAAAATGACCTCCTCCTCCGCCATAATGAACTTATGGTGGAGCTAGTTACCAGCAATAGGGCCCTAATGTCACCCGCTTCGGGTGCATTACCAACACCATCACTCCCTGCTGCCAGAGGGGGAAGAACATCCACCCCCTCACCAGCATGTGCTCCACATGAGCCACCATCTGACTCTGGCCGTGGACGAGGCCGAAGAGCTGCTGCACGTGGCAAGGAGCCTGCCAGGGGCAAACGTGCTCGCAAATGAACTTGTGTCCCCATTAATCTCCACCGTTATGTCTTCCCAAATCTTCCATTGAGTTGTGTGTGTCAGCATCCTGTGTCAACATCCGTGCCCAGGGTCACCACATTTGCCCGCGGTTCAAATGTCATGTTTGGTTCCCCTGTTGCCCTGTTTCGGCTACCATTACTGTGTGCTGTACTTGAAGTGTTGGTGCTGTACTTTTGTTGTGAAGCCACCTGATGTGTTCCTAATGATTCTGCTGTGGCTATTTCTTCTATATTATTTCTTTTTTGGCCTGTTATGGTCCCATTTGTTTTGTGTTGTTTTTTACATTTTTACCAAAGTGTCTTTAATAAATATTATTTTGGCCCCACAAATGTCTGTATTAATTGATACATGCAGAAGTGCCATGTGTATTAGTATTAATAATATTAAGCTGTGGTCATTATTTGCAGTGTAAAAGTGTGTGACAAGTGCAGCATGTAATGTTCCCTTTAAGCTGCATGCTTCCAATTGTAGCAGTGAGAAGCGTGTAATTAACAAGTAATGGGTAAAGTATGTGATTGTATTGGGTTCAGGTGACATTGGTTGAGGTGCGTCCGTCCTGATTAGGCGTTCCGATTGCCTAGCGCATGACCGAGTGGTGTCCGCAAAGCAAGAGTAGCCTGTTAGACACCGCACATTTCTTCCCTTTTTGTTCGCGTGCATTCGGCGTGCTGTCCGAATGCACGCCTACCAAAATATGTGTACTCCCCCGTGTCCGCCCATGTTTCCGCCCAGTTTAGCCCACTTTGAAACTACGCCCCTGTGTCATTCCGCATGACGCCCATAACACACCCATATTGGCCGAATGATTGCGGTGCACATTTCTGTACGGTATTAGTGAGAACAAGTACGGAGACCATGCGTGGCACATGCGCGTCGCGTTCTCCACGCATGCGCAGACGGCTAAAAAACGCCATCCGAAAGAATTCGGAAAAGTACGCACCGATCAGAATAAGGGCCTAGGTGAGCAGCGATGAGCTTCCATTGTACTGCTAACTTGTTCTATCAATATAGAGAGCCCAAATACACAGCTTTTCTGATAATGCTGTTGTCCTAGGCCTTACTACATTTTATTGTAGCCTCTTCCCAGTCAACTCACTCTCAAGCCTTATTAATGAGAATATGTTTACCCACATTTTTTAATTTTAATTACACACATCCCATGCTCCATGATCTGGTTTCAATATCAAGAATATATAAGAGCCACTACAACATAACCCCTTTCCCTAATCACTACTTCATAAATAATACTAGGGAGACTTTCTAGAAAGAGAGAGAGATAAAGTTCTAACTATTCAGCTTCTAGCTTACATTTGACACCTTTTAATAATGACAGTTAGTCATACTTGCCAGCTTTTCATCTCCCCTTTGCGGGAGACCAGGCAGAGGGCAGCTAATTAGGGGGCGTGGGAGCTCTCAAATGTAATTTGGATAGCTCCGCCCATGGCCCTGCCCCATTTATGGCACCAAAATGGGGCGTGGCTATCTAAATTACATTTTGAGATGGTACCGTAGCACTTTTTAAAGGAAGGAACCCAATTAAAGGAAAAATAGTGGGGAGCAGAGGGAGAGAAGCAGGAGGGAGGCACGAAGCAGCTAGCCACTATCTTACCATCTTATCTGCGGCGCTGCCTTCTGCTGCTTGTGCCGCTCCCTCTGCTGCTCCTGCTCCGATGGCTGCCCTCTGCTGCGCTGCCGCTGTACACAGTATAGACAATGCTGACAGATCCCCGGCCGGACAGCCGCGGCGTCTGCCTCGGCACTTTGTGATTTGCGCATGCGCAGTCACTTTTTTTTTTTTTGCCAGACAGGCTAAAAAACCGGGAGGATCACACACATTACCGGGAGACTGGGAGAAAGGAACAAAAACCGGGATACTCCCGCTAAATGCGGGAGAGTCGGCAACCCTGCAGTTAGTAGCTTATTGGTTGCTACTTTATCCAAGCTTTGAAAAATACCCACTAAATATTTTGTCTCTTAAACATCTCTTTTCATCAGTATTTATTCCCAGGGAACCACCTGTTCTAGCTCCAACAGCTTACATCTTATACCCCTTTAGACATACTATCCGGGAATTACCCGGCATTTTGACTGCTGGGTCATTTTCCCAGGTGCAGCCTGCACCCTTTCACACTTACAGCAGCAAATTACCGGGTGAAGCAGTTCTACCTGGTAATTTTCTGAAAAACCTGTGTACTCACTATATCCTTAACATTATCGCTCCCGTGGTTCGTTACTGAACAGGAAGTCAAATCTGTCTGGATGTTTGACGGGGGTCCCAGTGACGTCACTGAATGATATCGTTAACAACATCATTCAGTGTTTAACCCTCAGATCATTTGTTTTGTGGCACTGCCGATATCAGCAGTTACGCATATCGTAAAGTGTGTACGGGGGGTTAGGGTCCTCATTTTTGCTAGTCATGTTTCTTCAGTTAAACACATTTGTTCAATTACAGTATCTGGTGTCCATAATAATTTGGCTTAAGGTATAATTGTATGGAAACAGCACATCCAATAAATATATTTAGGGCCCAATTCAGACCTGAACGAACAGGCCTGAATCGGCCCCTTATTGCCTACAAGTTGCAGGCAGTTCAGTGTTCACAATAAACTAACATATAATACACCAAAAACATACCTAAGTGTATGCCTAGGGCTGAATTCACACAAGGTCAAATTGCATTTGGAATTTATTGCATTGATTGTATTCTGTGCTGAGCGAGATGAAAATAAATATCACATCGAATATAAAGTTGCAAACAAGAAACTCCATCCTGCAGACAGCAATGATAGTATCAATACATCCAAAACTTCCCAAAATATATTGTTACCAATGTTATATAGAAATATCTTGCTACAAAGAGCATCAAAACATAGACACACCCATATGTTGAACTAGACATGCCCATTAGGTAGAGTGTGACACGCCCTCTCATAGTGCATTGTACTGTAATCTCTGTGATTCTACTTTTCAAAAGTAGGGAAGTATGCTCAATATAGCTTTAATACAAAACTTGGTGCATTGACTGTGAGTAGGACCTGATACTGTAGTGGGAGAAAAGCAAAACAAAGCAATTAATACCCCTTTCAGACATACCACCCGGGATTTTAAACCTGGTACAATCCTGGGATTTTAAAAATCCTGTGTCAATAGCAGGTGCGCAGGACCTGGGATTTTAGTCGACTAAAGCCTTTCAGACATACGCTTAGGGCTATTTTTGTGCAGGCTCTAGCAGGAACTGTGGCCCTTATTCTAGTTCACTCTTTCAGACAAAATATTTCTTAGATGGACAAAACCATGTGCACTGTGCACTGCAGGTGAGGCAGGTGTAAAACCCCACCCAAATCTAATTATCTCTGCACAAGTAACACCTGCCTCACCTGCAGTGCACATGGTTTTGTCCATCTAAGAAATATTTTGTCAGAAAGAGTGAACTAGAATAAGGGCCACAGTTCCTGCTGGAGCCTGCACAAAAATAGCCCTGCATACGCTAGTCCTGGGATGTGCGCATACATGTGAAAAAGGGTGCCGGACGGGGTCCCGACAGGAATTTACCCGACGTTGAGATCCCGACTGTCAAAACACCGACAGCCAGATTCCCGGCGGCCACCTGCTATTTTCCCTCATGGGGGTCCACGACCCCCATAGTGGGAGAATAGCTGGCTCGCGTAGCAAGTCACCGTGCCCACAAGGGGCTTAGTTGCACTCACCGAGCTGTCTGGGTCTGGCCAGTCGTGATCCCGACGTCGGGCTAATGACTGTCAGGATCCCGACTGTCGGACCCCTGTACCACACCCGTGAAAAATCCAGGGATTTTCCGAAAGGCGTATCACTGTACAAGTTATGTGCAGAGAGATTTTCAGCATTTGAGAGCTATATGTAAAAACTAGCAGTATTTACCCATTCATGTAACAAAAATGTATTTGTAAACATTGCATTGCAATATGGTTTGTCCAGGTGCACAGTTCCTTACTCTTTTTTGCTTTACCTATGGGGCCTACACACATGGCAATATTAAGGCATTTTGTAAGCGACTTTGCTTTGCTTTGCAAAGTCGCTTAGAAGATGCCCCAACATCGGCGGCTATATAGGGGCTATAGCAACAACAATTTGCATCCCGTGCAGTGTCCATCAATCTCACTCTCACTGGTCACCAGTGTTCTCCACTGGAGAACACTGGCGCTGTCAGCTCGCTCAGCACACAGAGCTGACAGGGGGTTGGGATCATTTAGTCTACAGCATGATGGTCGATGGTCATTAGGTCAGCACCATTAGGTCAACATGGGAAAAGGTTGACATGGGTCTAGGTCGACATGGTTCTAGGTCGAAAGGTCATTAGTTTGACAGTGTCGACATGGGGTTTTTCACAGTTTTTTTACCCGAATGTCAACACAGTCAACATGGACACAGTTTAAAGTGCACCACATCCCCTCGCATCACTTGCTGCGCTCGCGATGCTTTGGGCATGGTACCTCGCTGCGCTCAGCACACTATTTTATTTTCCCACTACGCCCTAGTGGATGGCAGGGCATGAAATACCGCCTGTCGACACATGTCGGCTCAAAAAATTGTGAAAAACCCCATGTCGACCTTTTGACTGTTGACCTAGACACTGTTGAACTAATGATCTGTCGAACTAATGACCTGTCGAACTAATGGCCTTTCGACTTAGAACCAAGTTGACCTTTTCCCTTGTCAACCTTTTCCCATGTCGATGTAATGGTGTCGACCTAATGACTGATGACCACCATGCTGTAGACCAAATGACCGCATCCCCTGACAGGTCGCTCTGTATGTGGGCTGTCAGCTCTGTGTGCTAAGTGACAGCAGCGCAGCACTGCCCAGCCCGACATAGCCCTAAACACATCGCTATGTATGTAGGGCCCAATAGAATCAGCTCAAAAGACAAAACTGAGCTGCTTTCAGCTCAAAATCACCCATGGACCTTAACCCGGTCTCTACACTGCTTTCTTTGCATAGGGGCAGAGAAAGCGGTGCCTGGCTAGGGAACTTGCAGTGAGCTGTGCACACTTGCCAGTTAAAGCTGGCATTCTTATTACAGGACTCACTGCTGTATTTTTTTCCAAATTTTTTTTCTTTTGGTAAATTTGTCCTGATTGTATTTCCCACTATGTATGGCAAATGCTGCTCCAAACCCTTTAATTTAAACTTCTTCAAACCCTTTACTTCACTTTTTTTTAGTAACCAGATCCCATTTCCCATATGCAATCTGGCCAAATTTACTGGCCCCTGTGAGCCCCGAGATAATAACGCCAGTATCAGCTGGCAAATTGACAGGGCTCACTGTCCTTAGGCGGAGAAAGCAGTGCAGGGAAGGGGCCAGGCTGATCAGCTATGTGTGTCCGATTACTGCGCTTGCCACACTATATAAAATCCACTCCATGCGTAGTGGATAGTGGGATTATGAACAGGTAAAAAATCACATCGGATCGCATAGATATATCAACCGATATCGCATCCGATATATCGGCCGATATCGCATCCGATATATCGGGCGCTGTGAAACTAAACAAGTACCAAAAAAAGTATACTTACCTCCCTAGGCTCTGCTGATTGGACATCTGCTGAGGGCCCATGGTTATCAGGGCTCTGCGCTGCTCCTGTGACCCACTGTGCAATAAAGTGACGCTGCAATGGCAGCTCACTTTACATCATGTCAGGGAGGGGTGCCAGCAGCGGTGGTAGCAGCACAATGGTGAGAATGCAGATGGTGGTAAATTGGCCTCTACATGCTTGTAGGTGATACTAAAATTATGTGAAAAGGGTGTGAAAACACCCTTTTCACATTATTTTAGTAAAAATAATGTTAATAAATCAGCCAGTAAGTGTCCTTATTTGTCTACATTAATTGCTGTAAGGATTACATACATGCCACTTGCATTAGACTGAGGTAAATTCCAAAGCTATAATATGAGTCACTCAGCTTGGCCTGACAAGCACCTTTCAAGCCATGACCTTGTATTTTATATGAAGATGCAGCTGAGCCAGGAATTCTCCTTTTCATACCAAAGGAAACCATCTATGCAGATATGTGGTTATACCTGTTCTAGTATATTATTATGCTAATGCTATTTAAAATGTACATTTACCAGGTATATTTTTGTAAAAACACACACAGAACGTAACACACACAGTGCAAGCCCCCTTTCTCTCTCTGAAGAATTGAGAATAAACAAGGCTGATGCTTTAAACTACTCAGAACAGGCTACTAGTAATATAATAGTTAGGGGGCGTAACTCCCTCCGGACTCCATGAAGGCGAACCTGAATGTACAGCAGCACCTGTGCCACTCACATTGTAATGCAGTAAGCAATGGCGCGCCATCCACTGCTGCTGTACTGTAAAATGTAAGGCACTAGTGAATGCTGAGGCACTAGTGAATACCTACCCCCACTCCCTCCTTTTAAAATCCACCTCACAGCACTCCCATAGCCCCTTTATTTGCCACCCCAGTAGCGCACGCAGGGGGGGTTTACGACTACCCAGAACCCCCCAGAAGTCTAAGGGCCTTAGACTGAAAGCTGAGGGTCCCCTATTTCCATGGGTACAAGAATTTTAAAAATCGGCCCTTGGGAACCGGAGATATCTGACTTCAAAGCAGTGGTCCCCATCCAAGCCTGTTAATTGCCCTTCCCAGTCAGATATTTCAGGTTCTGTCTGGCTTAGAGTTTTTCTGAGGGTATATTCCAAAATCTGGGACTCTCCCCCTTTGAGGAATACTAGCAGCTTGTCTCTACTGTTCCCAGAACCAGAGATATCTGTAAACACCTGAAGAGGGGTTACCTTCTGGATGCAGTGGGGGTCATGCTTCCCGAACTCACGGATCTCAGTCTGGAGTCTTCTCTTGATGCAGGAATGGACATAGAACACTTGACAACAAGGATGGTTTGACCTTTTATTCTACAACGGTCAGTTAGGGCATCAACCTCTTTTGCGGAATAAGATAACGGTAATTTTACGATATAACTATACAATAAATGCAATATAAATTAGACAAGGCATGAACAGCAGTATTGCATTCGACACCATACAGGGCCTATGGAGCTACCGGTAACTTTAAGTCACTCCGTATCCGGCCTATCACTGGGGCTCGGGGAACCCGTACTAACCTCCACTGAACTGCGAGTGGGTCCACTACTTACGTTTGACTGCAGTGATAGGGCCGAATGCGAGTGAACCTTGCGACACACCGTATATTCACAAATTATATCGGCAAATCACCATCAAATAGATACACAACTTAACCTGAGTACCCGGGTGCACCCTCTGTAACTATGACCGGTCAGTCCCATGGTAGGGCCTATGCATAGGGCTTGAGATAGTTGGTTACTTTTCTTGCAGATCCTATAGGGGTCACAATTTGAGTCTTGGACCACTGGGTGGCAGTATTGTTCCAGGAAAGGACTTTCTCTTTCGCTGATAAGGTTATCAAACAAGGTGGCAAGGAGGCCCTTTTTTGGCCCTTATAGTATCTTACGTTTCCTTACCCAGGCAATAGAACCAGGGAGAACTTAAAAGGGGTATTCTCCAAACAACACGGTATAGTTAGGCCAGCTAGAATGGCATGGCAGACTCCTAGTAGAAGTAGTGAATGGCTGGGCAGCCTAACAGGGGACAGAGTCAGTGCTGTAGGTAAACTCTCCCTACAGGGATTCCCTCCTTCCTGCATCAGGGGCCCACGGTCACAAGCCCCAAAGGCAGACTTACGGTTTGGTAGTCACTGTCTGTGGCTGGTGTGGCTGGTGTGGCTGACGCAGGGTAGCTGGCTCCCTCTTCTTGTCTCTCTCTCTTTCATAGGGGTGCTGCTGGTGGACAGGGAATTCAACAGGGGTCACTGGTCCTGTGACACCCTGGGTGCGGCTGATGGGTGCTGCGGTCTGGCAGGGGCCACAAGCCTCTCTGCCCTCTTGTTCACGCTGGCTCTGAAGTGAGAGGGGGTCACGCACCACGTGCGCCCCTTCTCTCTGACTGGCTGCTGCAGGGAGGTGAGTGGGGGCACCGTCTCTCTGGCGGATGCAGGAGTGGGGTCAGCAGGGGTGACCAGCCTCTATGGGCTGGCATTTGCGGCTGGCTATGTGATAGAGTCAGCGGGGGTACGCAGCCTCCCCGCGCGCACTGTCAGGGCTGCACGCGGCAGTTTTCTCCACACCGCGTCTGCGCCCTTCTCCTCTCTAAGGTCGGCGGGGGTCACGGGCGCTCTGCTGCTGCTGCCCGCCCTACCTGGATGCGGCAACCTCGAAGCGCCGCGTCTCTGCCTTCAGCCGCTGGAGGTCGGCGGGGGTCACCGCTGACGTCACCCGCTCCTCCGTCTGCTTTCCTAGCGGCGGGCGATCCACTCCACGCCGCGGACCGCGCGCTGCTGCTGGGCTCTCTCCCTCTTCACGCTTCCCACTCTGCCCCCCGTCAGTCTTCACTTCCCGTCCTTTCTGCTCCTTGTCACCACCTCTTCCTCTCCGCTGCACTCCTGGTCCTGTCAGTCACAGGCTGTCGGGGCAGGTTAGATTTAACCCCTCCTTCCCTGGGCGCACTGATTAACCCCTTCCTTCCGGGGCTTACATCCGCCCCTACTTTTTTGTGGTCGTGTCCTCACGCCACGCTCTCGGAGACATAAGTCCGAACCATTCAAAGTTCTGAATCAGTAAAGTCTCTTTCACAGTTCGAACACTTTCGGTAAGAAGAGCAACCTACCGACAGTTATAACAGTGTCATCGTAAATGAACAATCTACATATATACATAAATATATACAACATCATCACGGCATGATATTATTACAGTTGGAGCTTATTCTCGGTACCGGGCTGGTAGCGTACCCTTAGTACTTCGGGAGGACCGCCTCACCGGTAACGCTGGCGCTTCTTCTTCTGGCGCCGGGGTCACGTAGTTTTCTACAGGTTCTGTGGTCAGTGTAACCGGGATGGACGGTATGCTCCATCCTACGTTCAACAGCAGTTCCTGCGGGTCCCTGGGCATGCTCCCGGGGGTGACGGTAGGCGTCTCCGTCTGTCGAGGGTATGACTTAGGCTGGTTGCGATGTGCCCAGTGCAGTCGAGTCCCGTCCGGTTCTCCGCTCTGGCGGACTTCGATTGCTGCAGTCGGGCTCTTGGTGACCACGTAGGGCTCGGTCTCCCAGGTATGGTGAAATCTACGCCAGGGTTGACTGTTAATGATAGGGGGAACGTGCTTCCACTCCTCTTCTGCGACCGGCTTCTCTCCTCTATTGGCAGGGACAAGGTTCGCTCTCGAGAGTAGGTGCCGTGAGACTGGGCTGAGGGAAATCGGGGCCTCCATCTGTCCACTTTGGCACCGATGGGCGTGCCTGCGGAAAGGACGCCTGTCGGGGCCCGGCCGGTTTCTTCTCTCTGGCACCCCACCTGGACCAGTCACGTTCACCGCTTTGGCACCCTTTTCCTCTTCCACCACATCGAACTCCACCGTCTCGCCTTCTCTGAGACTGCACAGAAGCCTCCGCGAGTGGCTCTTCCTTAGGGCTGTCCGATGGACAAAAACGTCATCCCTTGTGTCGTTCCGGTTGATGAAGCCATATCCCCTTCGGATGTTAAACCACTTGACCGTCCCTTGGGTACGCGGGGCCAGCACTCTCTTCTCCACTTGGCTCCCCTGGACGCAGATTATGTGCTGTTGCGTGATCTCCCCAGCTTGGTCATGGTTAATTGGTTCCTGTTTTAATGCTGCAATCAGCTCTTCTGGGCAATTCCTTAGTATGTTCATGCCCAGGATGATGGGGGCAACTCTCCCTTCCCCGCAGGTGATCACTAAATACCCTTGCCTGGGTAAACGTGTTCGTCCAATCTGCAAATCTGCTTCCCAGTACCCGTTGCAGACGACTTCTCGGCCATTGGCAGCGACCACCTTCACTTGCGTGGGGGGCTGTCTAAACTGTACTTTTCCCCAATACTTCTGGAGAGTGGGTAACTGTATCATGGATACCTGTGACCCGGTGTCGATCATGGCCACTGTCTCTATCCCGTTGATCACTACTGGGATCCTCGGGCATTGTCCTACATATTGGGCCCACCATTCCTCCGGGTCTGAGTCTACTCCCGGTGTTCTCCCCGAGGTTCGGCCCTCTACCTCGGGGCATTGCAGTTTAAATGGTCGGGCGAGGGGCAGTTTCTCTCGACGTGCCCGGCCTCCTGACGGTGTCGACAGATGGGCCGGCCTTGATGGTCGAATTGGTCTGAGGCTCGCCTCCCATATTCTCGGGGTGGGTCCCATGGATTCCGGCTCGACTGCTGTCCTTCCGTCTTCCCTCTGGCCTCCCCGTGGTTGGACGCGGTTTGCTGCATCAGCTGGTGTATGTCTCGCTGCATTGCAGCCATCCCGAGGGCCAGGTCTTCCACCTGGCGCTGGAGGGATTGGTCTGGATGTACCGCTGGCGGTTGGTCACTCTGGATGGTCCGGTCTTTCAGTCGGCCTACTTGTTCAGAGCTCGTGGCCACGGGTCCTCGAGCCCCCGTCATCTCCGGATATTCTATCTCGGGGTCGGCGTGATTCCCGATGGTCCGGATGGCGGTGTGCTTAAAGTCGTCAAAGGATTTCCCTGGCATCTGCATCTTCAGGATTCGCAACTGGGTCTTGATGGTGGAGTTTGACGCTCCCTCCACGAACTGGAGAGTGAGCGCCTCGTCGTGGTTACGAACCTCGTCTGGGTCAACCGCTTGGATGAGCTTCAGGGCCTTCTGTAGACTTAGGGCAAAGTCCCGGAGGGTCTCGCCCGGTCGTTGTTTTCGGCCATAGAGTTGCATCTTCAACTCCGGGAGGGTGGCGGTCTCAAAGATCGTGGCCAGCCGATTCAAGATCTGGTCGGTGCCCTTCTTTTGGTTGTCATCCCATGATTCAACCTCACTGAGGGCGGAGCCCGTGAGTTGGCCGATTAGGATCTGTACTCTCTGTTCTTCGCTCGGGGTGTATAGCTCGGCCATAGACTTCATCTGGTTTTTGAATGCCGTGAACGTGGCGCCTTTGTTGGGGTCCCCACTGTAGGTCAGCATCCATGGGGCCCCGAAGTAGTAGGGGAGTGTGATGGGAGCATGAGGTGTCGTTGCTGGTGCAGGTATTACCACTGGGGCGGCAACCTGCTGTTCGGCGTTGGGGGGCACAACGGGTGCCTGCCCACCCCTGACCTGTGGTGTGTCCATCCTGGGATCGGATTATACTCCGCGTCGACTATATCCTGTTCGTGACGCCAAAGAATTGTAAACACCTGAAGAGGGGTTACCTTCTGGATGCAGTGGGGGTCATGCTTCCCGAACTCACGGATCTCAGTCTGGAGTCTTCTCTTGATGCAGGAATGGACATAGAACACTTGACAACAAGGATGGTTTGACCTTTTATTCTACAACGGTCAGTTAGGGCATCAACCTCTTTTGCGGAAAAAGATAACGGTAATTTTACGATATAACTATACAATAAATGCAATATAAATTAGACAAGGCATGAACAGCAGTATTGCATTCGACACCATACAGGGCCTATGGAGCTACCGGTAACTTTAAGTCACTCCGTATCCGGCCTATCACTGGGGCTCGGGGAACCCGTACTAACCTCCACTGAACTGCGAGTGGGTCCACTACTTACGTTTGACTGCAGTGATAGGGCCGAATGCGAGTGAACCTTGCGACACACCGTATATTCACAAATTATATCGGCAAATCACCATCAAATAGATACACAACTTAACCTGAGTACCCGGGTGCACCCTCTGTAACTATGACCGGTCAGTCCCATGGTAGGGCCTATGCATAGGGCTTGAGATAGTTGGTTACTTTTCTTGCAGATCCTATGGGTCACAATTTGAGTCTTGGACCACTGGGTGGCAGTATTGTTCCAGGAAAGGACTTTCTCTTTCGCTGATAAGGTTATCAAACAAGGTGGCAAGGAGGCCCTTTTTTGGCCCTTATAGTATCTTACGTTTCCTTACCCAGGCAATAGAACCAGGGAGAACTTAAAAGGGGTATTCTCCAAACAACACGGTATAGTTAGGCCAGCTAGAATGGCATGGCAGACTCCTAGTAGAAGTAGTGAATGGCTGGGCAGCCTAACAGGGGACAGAGTCAGTGCTGTAGGTAAACTCTCCCTACAGGGATTCCCTCCTTCCTGCATCAGGGGCCCACGGTCACAAGCCCCAAAGGCAGACTTACGGTTTGGTAGTCACTGTCTGTGGCTGGTGTGGCTGGTGTGGCTGACGCAGGGTAGCTGGCTCCCTCTTCTTGTCTCTCTCTCTTTCATAGGGGTGCTGCTGGTGGACAGGGAATTCAACAGGGGTCACTGGTCCTGTGACACCCTGGGTGCGGCTGATGGGTGCTGCGGTCTGGCAGGGGCCACAAGCCTCTCTGCCCTCTTGTTCACGCTGGCTCTGAAGTGAGAGGGGGTCACGCACCACGTGCGCCCCTTCTCTCTGACTGGCTGCTGCAGGGAGGTGAGTGGGGGCACCGTCTCTCTGGCGGATGCAGGAGTGGGGTCAGCAGGGGTGACCAGCCTCTATGGGCTGGCATTTGCGGCTGGCTATGTGATAGAGTCAGCGGGGGTACGCAGCCTCCCCGCGCGCACTGTCAGGGCTGCACGCGGCAGTTTTCTCCACACCGCGTCTGCGCCCTTCTCCTCTCTAAGGTCGGCGGGGGTCACGGGCGCTCTGCTGCTGCTGCCCGCCCTACCTGGATGCGGCAACCTCGAAGCGCCGCGTCTCTGCCTTCAGCCGCTGGAGGTCGGCGGGGGTCACCGCTGACGTCACCCGCTCCTCCGTCTGCTTTCCTAGCGGCGGGCGATCCACTCCACGCCGCGGACCGCGCGCTGCTGCTGGGCTCTCTCCCTCTTCACGCTTCCCACTCTGCCCCCCGTCAGTCTTCACTTCCCGTCCTTTCTGCTCCTTGTCACCACCTCTTCCTCTCCGCTGCACTCCTGGTCCTGTCAGTCACAGGCTGTCGGGGCAGGTTAGATTTAACCCCTCCTTCCCTGGGCGCACTGATTAACCCCTTCCTTCCGGGGCTTACATCTCAGCCTTCCATCAGCTGGTTACTGCTCCAGCTCCACACACCTGGTATGTAGTTTTATATACTCCTTGGCAGATTGCTCTGCCTCCTGAACTCTGATCCCCTAGTCCCCAGTACCATTTGGTAGGTGGGATTCTCTAGTTTTTTATTCCATTAAAATCTAAGAAATCTATTTCTGGGAACCGGAGATATCTGCAGTCAAGCAAGCTATCCTTCCACCAGAAAATTATGAATAATAAGCCCACTCCACTATCCACGCCTCCTCTGCATATTAAACATCCTCTACCACCCTGGAAGTTATGTATCAGGGCCCCTTCAATCAGCCCAATGCCCCCTTCTCCCACCCCATCTCCCACCATCTGTGCAGTAAAGGGGTAATTAGTGGAAATTACTGATCCAGGCCCTACATGCTGAGCAGTTGATATAATACCCCCTACCACCTGTGGGACATCAAAGCTTCCCCCACCCTTACTGCTGGAGGATTGCTAGGGGCCCCAATACATTGCTATGCCCAGGGGCCTACACTGCTGTTGATGCCCCTGTATATATATATATATATATATATATATATATATATATATATATATGTGGGTAACACAGCGGCACTCAGAAGTCTTGAGAAAGGTGAAGTAAAAGTCCTTTATTGCGCCCAACGGCGTTTCGGGGATCTCTCCCCCGTCTTCAGGGGCTCAGTGGCTTAAAAGCAATGTTCACATACACAGTATATATAGCAGGAACAATGAACATACATTTAAAATAATTGATCTCACCTGTCCGGCGTCGCTGCCCGCTCCGGAAGTCTCCCTCGTGGGTATCTCCGTCAGTGATGCTGGACGGCGGCGCCGGGCTGTGACATCATCACACAACAAGGTATGGTTGCCAAGCAACTCACTACAGCCGGCTGATGAAAAAACAACATAACGGGATTAGCGTATATACGCTAATCCCGTTATGTTGTTCTTTCATCAGCCGGCTGTAGTGAGTTGCTTGGCAACCATACCTTGTTGTGTGATGATGTCACAGCCCGGCGCCGCCGTCCAGCATCACTGACGGAGATACCCACGAGGGAGACTTCCGGAGCGGGCGGCGACGCCGGACAGGTGAGATCAATTATTTTAAATGTATGTTCATTGTTCCTGCTATATATACTGTGTATGTGAACATTGCTTTTAAGCCACTGAGCCCCTGAAGACGGGGGAGAGATCCCCGAAACGCCGTTGGGCGCAATAAAGGACTTTTACTTCACCTTTCTCAAGACTTCTGAGTGCCGCTGTGTTACCCACATATATCTAGCCTGTGCTACAGGCAAATTGAAGGCACCATTAGCAAGGTATAGTTTGCAGCCAAAGGAGTGCCGGACCAATTGAACATTATATATATATATATATATGTTTTTATTATTTATATACATTTGGTCATATACTGGGTCACCTAAGTGTCCATTTCCGTGCTTTGCTCCGCCCCTCTGGAAACCCCCTTCTGAAAATCCTGCGTTTGCCACTGCACCCTACAGCATCCTCTTGGCCCATCCAATGAAACAAACACATTGGTCCCCCTCTGACCTGGAAGACACAGCTGGAAGTACCGGATGTTTCAGGTAAGTCTCTACTAGACCATCAGGATTTTTTTTGCATTTTGACATGATAAATGTTGACGTCTTCAATAAATGTCAACATGCTAAGCATGTCACTATGCTGCATGTGAACATTACAAACGTGTCAATATTATCATGTCAACATCAATAAGAATGAAAGTGACCTGACCATATATGCAATCACTTCACTTCCTGCTTCTGCTCTCAGTGTAAATGCACTGTGCACTGAACAGCTCTATGGAGGGATCCTGACCATCTGCAAAAAACTGCAGACAGCAGCTGAAAGGTGACAATGACTTACTCCATTACCTTGCATTAAGACAGGGTTGCCAACCCTCCCGGAATCACCGGGAGGATCCCGAAAATTGGGTCCCCCTCCCGGCCCCCCCGGAAAGGTGGGAAACCCTCCCAGATTTAGGCGGTCCCCTCCCCCCTCATGTACCTGGTGGCGAAAGCTTTAAATTGCCGCCATTCGCGGCTTTTCGGCAGAAGGGGGCGGGGCTAAATTAGCAACTCACACTTATTAAGCCCCGCCCCCTCACCAGAGACCCGCATGTTGCGGTATTTGCATTACTGGGGGCAGGGACTGATGATGTCTCCATCAGGCACTGCCCCCAGAATGTAAGCAGATATCTTGTATCTGCTGTGGTACCCTTTACTCAGGGGCATATCTGCCTACCTTGCTGCATCCTGCAGGAGACTCCCTGAAATGGCAGTAATCTCCCTCTCTCCCTCAATAGTCCAGCATGTCACCTAGCCCACATTACACGGTTACATTTTTTGGGGGGAAAAATAGGAATGAGAGACAGATACATTTACATTAAATCATCAGCACCATTTCCCAGCACTTTACCAGGTACAGTAGCTCTTACTAACTGCTTTGGGGCTCATCTACATTTTAAGTACTTTTAAAAGATTCCTTTCAGATGTAGCATTACACACCAACAATTCTAAGTGCCACTTTCACAATCTCTTTTCACAATCTCTCCATATATGGAGCATGACACGCCCCCTCAGTGGAGCTCTGTGCTAAATTCTACTACCAACTATAATCTCCCTGAAATTAGTTTTCAAAAGTAGGCAAGTATGCTCAGGGGCATCTTTAATATTTGTGGGTGCCTCACAAAAACAGTAGTTTTTGAAGTGCATTCTGCAAATATACTTTGATAAATATGCACCAAAGAGAGTTGTATGGAACAAAGCTGATTATGCATGACTATTGGAAGAAAGGGATTGGCTAAATAGAACTATTGGACTGATATAACCATGTTAGGGACATACAGTATCTGTACAAATATTGTTATGAATACAGTCAACGTGCTGCCATGTGTACCTAGTAACTCTGTACATCATTTGTATTGTGTCATATATCCATGATAGACAAGTGATATTAATAACTGTGATATCTCCAGAGAGGATGTGAAACTTGTGAGCCAGTAAATGAGTCAGAAGACGAGTAGTACTAATTAATGACAGACACCAGGTCCCTGTCATATCAATAGCTGTGTCAAGAACAATTAGTTCTCACTAAGTTTAAAACAATAAAGATTTTCTAATGTAACAGACAATATTAATAGTATAATCACTGTAACTTGACAACCCGGGAAATTATAATGATTGCCCCGAGTAACAGAAACAGGCATAGGCATAGAAGGCTTGTTTCCGAAAGAGAAAATTCCTCTCTTAGCGGAAAAGCCCAATCACTCTTTCTACAGGGACAACATGTCTTTTCTCATGTATAAAAGCACGTGGAGAGTTTTGGCCTTTCATGGTGTGTGTTCTGTACAAAAGTAGTATCCTGAAGTACTAGGTAAAATAGGATAAGGTGAAAGAACTGGGATGCTAAAATACTTTTTCTCACCCAATATTGAAGTACAGGTTGAGTATCCCTTATTCAAAATGCTCGGGACCAGAAGCATTTTGGGTAACGGATTATTGGATATTTCAGAATATTTTTATATTTCAATGATGTATCTTGAGGTATCCTGCATTTATATTGTACAAACACATCAAACACATAAAGTACACACAAATCTATATTTGTTTGTGCATGAAAAAGCATTCACAAACAAAGTTTGTATACTACCTCAGGCACTGAATTTGTATGCCAAACAATCATTTTCTCGCACATATTTAGTGCCAGTTACATATAGGTGGAAATTTACTTAGCTAAATTCGTAAAAATTAGGTGTATTTGTATGCAAAAATACACCTATTTTTTACGAATTCGTATTTTCGGGATTTACTATCCCGAAAATACGTAAATTCATGGCACATTCGTATTTGTATTTACAAAAATGAATGTATACACCATCAACAGAATACGAATAGGAATCACCATTCAATAGGACCGGTAATTACCGGCAATTAGCGGGATACGGCCACTAATTGCTGGTAAAATACACCTGGAAAATACACTTCATTTTCAAGGCGTATTTGGCATAAGCCTGCAGGGATCAGTCAGATCCCTGCAGGCTTCAGCGTTAAAAAACTAGAAAAATAAATAATTTTAAAAAATGTCGTGGAGCCCCCCCCCCACGGCCGTAACCAGCCCCAGGCTCACAGAGCCGGTCCTGGTTTTAATCCTGATTGGCCGTTAGGTGCCCTGACTTCTCCTCGGTCCTGTTTGGTGTCGGGTTTTTTCAGTTTGATATTTTGCCAAGACCCGGGATGCTACTTTGAAACGAAAAAGGGCTTAATCTACACCGGAGGAGCTGGTGTGTATGGTTTCCTTCCACAGGTACCCAAGGATTTCTTCAGGATGTGCGGATGGATGGCGACCTACCTACTGGCTCAACATAGGTAAGTATCTGGAGTTTGTGGTCTACTCAGGATTTGGGCGCTCTCCTCACGGACTCAATTTAGTTAGTATCAGAATTTCTTATGGTAGGGGAACGAATAATGTTCTACTCCCCATCTGGTGGATCTTTGACTCTTCTCTTTTTCAATCTTCAAAAAATAATTTCCTTTGTCTCTCCATAGTTTTATGTATATGAAACAAAAAATGCAAGGGAAACCAATGTGTAAATCGATACCGACAATCAAAAGCTTCTGTTTTGTTCTTATAAACTGGCGTACTACAAGCGTATTCCAACTCACTTGTAAATTTTAGCTATAAGCTTATCAAGGTGGGTGGCGTACCCGTACTCAGGATAGGATTGACGGTTGAACACATATAGCGGTATCTTTTCAGGTGTTTGAAGTAAAAAAGATTTTATTCACAAATAAAAATGATAAAACACAGAGTGAGGTCAGTGTCAATCCTAGGGTCAACACTCAGGTTTCCAAGGGTCCGGACCAGGAACCTGTGCGGACTTCTAGTCAGAGACTTACCCACTTCTCTGCCTCAGGGAACTGCGGGGACTCAGACAGCGGGGGGAGCACAATGAAGCCCCTTGTGGGCTTGCTGTGCTCGCCATGCTGTGGGCACAGTGGCTCGCAATGCTCGCCACTTATTCTATTCTTCCTCTATGTGGGTCGTGGACCGCCACAAGTGAGAATAGCTACTGCTCATCTGTCGGGCTTTTAGCAGTCAGGATTCCCATATCGGGCTAATGACTGCCGGTCAGTCATCCGGCACCCATCTGGATAAGGGATACTCAACCTGTACTACTGTATATTTATTCTTTGCACCTAAATAGATGATTACAGCAATGGTGAAAATTTACTCCTTGGTATATATTATTCAAAAATTCCCTCTATTCGGTGTACATTAGTCTGCCCGGTACTTATATGTTAGTTGGGCGCCCACTATAGTTAGTACACTCATACCCCCACTATCCATGTCCGCGTGGAGTGGATTTTATATAGTGTGGCAAGCGCAGCAACCCACCGAGCCCGAAGAGTGGTGAGCGTAGCAAGCCCCGCAAGGGTATGCGTAAAACTAAGCAAATAGCTTAGTGGGCGCCCAACTAATATATAAGTACCGTCTGCCCTTCCCTCTATTCGGTGTACATTTATTTATTTATTTGTTTCGTTTTATATATAGCGCAGCAGATTCCATTGCGCTTTACAATGGTAAACAGTGATAAATCAAACTGGGTAACGACAGACAGACTTGGAGGTTAGAGGGCCCTGCTGCAAGCTTACAATCTATAGGGATAACATTAGTCTAACATTGCCCCTTTCTACTACTCCCTCTACATTAGTCTGCCCCTTCCCTCTATTCAGTGTACATTAGTCTCCCCCTTCCTACTACTCACTTTACATTAGTCTTCCCCTTCCCTCGATTCGGTCTACATTAGTCTGCCCCTTCCCTCTACTCACTCTACATTAGTCTGCCTTTCCCTCTGTTCGGTCTACATTAGTTTGTTCCTTCTCTATCTTCAAATTACATTAGTCTGCCCCTTCCTACTACTCGGTCTACATTAGTCTGCCCCTTCCTACTACTCGGTCTACATTAGTCTGCCCCTTCCCTCTACTCAGTCTACATTAGTCTGCCCCTTCCCTCTACTCTGTCTACATTAGTTTGCCCCTTCCCTCTTCTCAGTCTACATTAGTCTGCCCCTTCCCTCTATTCAGTCTACATTAGTTTGCCCCTTCCCTCTATTTGGTCTACATTAGTCTGCCGCTTCCTTCTACTCTTTTTACATTAGTCTGCCCCTTCTTTCTACTCCCTCTACATTAGTCTGCCCTTCCCTATATTCAGTATACATTAGTCTGCCCCTTCCTACTACTCGGTCTACATTAGTCTGCCCCTTCCCTCTATTCGGTCTACATTAGTCTGCCCCTTCCCTCTATTCGGTCTACATTAGTCTGCCCCTTCCTCAGGGCTGGATTAACAATGGGCCTGATGGAGCTACAGCCCATTTTGTAGATGAGGACTGGGGCTTTCCAACGAACCCAGCGCTGTTTTGCTAGCCCCCCCGGAAACCAGAAATACTGCTGGGCAAATCTGGAACGTTTTCCTCATAGGATAACATGGGACCTACGAATTCCGCCACCCCCTTCCAGTTTTGATGGCTGACAGTTCCCCCCCTGGCATCATAGAAGCTCGAAGTTGATCTCATTCAAACCCAAATCGCTGGGTCTTCAATCTGGTTAATATGAGTTAATTGGTTCCAGAGATATTGCGGGTAAACCGATTATTTTATTTCTGAAATGTAATTTCATGGCTGTTCATGTTCTTTGAGGGCAGCTTTCTCTGGAACCAAATGGCCCAGGTTCATGGGACCAAGATCATTCGAAGCCCACTTAAAAGTTCTTCAACACGATACTTCGGAACAAACAGACTCATTTAAATGGGTCTGTTGGTTCCAATGATATATCTGGTTAAACAATATAGCTGGTTAAAAGGGGGGGGGGGGGGATTCTTTCCCCTGCACACCAGAAAATGCAGGGACTAGGCTGGTGTAAAATGGGCCAGCCCGGGAATGTCCCTGCATGATCCTGGGACCATATTACCGGTTAAGTCCCTGCATTTTCTGGTGTGAAAGGGGTATTATTTCAAATAGCCGGGACCTGCAGTGCTTCGAATATCGCCGGGCAGCCCCCCGCTCTCTGCCCAGCTGTCAATGGCTGTCACTTCTGCCTGGCGGCGGATGTCCCCCGGTTGCCGTGAGCCTATATTCCCCCTTGGCAATGAGCATGCAATCCCATAAGGCAATGAGCATGGAACCCCTGGCAATGAGCATGGAACCCCTGACAATGAGCACGTAGGTAAGCAGCACTTATGTAGCATACTTTGTAATAGGCATTATGGTGTTTGGCATAATACATAATGGAAATTATGGTGTGTGGCTTAACATGTAATGGGCATTATGGTGTAAATGTTTAATGCGCGCCTTTGGTGCGCAATGTCCCTGTTTGAGGAGCATATTGTGAATTTTGGCTCAATCCGTTTGGTATAGTGTGTACTTTGGCTCAATCCATGTGGCAAAATGTGAATTTTGCCTTACTCTGTGTGGCATAACGTGAATTTTGAGTCAGTCAGTGTGAATTTTGGCTCATTCCATGTGGCAAGAGGCAAGTACAGTATAAGGGGGTTACTATTGTGTTGCCTTATTTGTATAAGGGGTATATGGTGTGGTAAACTTAGGTGACCACATAAAGGGGTTTATTCTGGTTCAGGCGGCTGGGCCGTAAGCGTACGTTCAGGGTTTTTTTTTTTTATCTGCGCATGCGTACCTTCCGTAATGCGCAGGCGCGACGACTGCACAACGCTCACGGACGGTTGTTTCCGTGCGAAAAAACCTGTCCGCAAGAGTACGGTCATTGTGGGCGGCATAGGGGCGTGTTGAGGGGAGCGGCCGAAATAATGAGGAAAACTGGGCATAAACATGGGCGTACACGGGGTGTGCACAAAAAATGTACGCTGCTACAACCGCTCGATCGGCCAAAGCAACGTGCATTTCGGACACAAAACAGGAGGCTGCCACCGCCACCTCCAGACCACCCCTACAGATACCGCATGAGAGCGGACGCCTGGGTCTGCTAATTAACGCTGATTACTACTCAAACACATACACCTGAATGTAATAAGCAATGCTGCAGCCTATTAAGTCCAAACCATTATTTCACTACCTGCAAGCCACACACAGCACTCAAACACATTGGAAGCATATCTTTCTACACTTCTCTACATGTAAAGGTTGGTTTAATTTAAGGTAAGAATCATTTTAAGACCTGCTTATATATGCTAAGGTAGGTATTTTTAAAACATTTATACACATTCAGTAAGTGTTTTCATATACTTTAAACAGCAGCACACTCAATCTACACAAGTCGACATGTGTCAACGTTATCACTCTAATACAAACATATTTTTGTTCATTTTGCGAAAAATACATAAACCACATCTAAGACCTACAAGGATGTGCCAGCAATGTTCTAAGGCCGTGGCCACTATTTTGCACACAATCTTTGTATAGTACCCAAAATACATAACTGTACCACTTTCTGATCTGCTATGAATTGGATGTTACTACACTCTGGATGTAAAATGCCACCAATCACATTATTGCAATCACATCTCTAACGGATTCCTACATCTGCTTATGACACTGAACACTCATATATGTTACAATATTTAAACATGTTTGTTCACAATCAATTTTATCATGTTTGGTCGACTCACACATCTTTAACATACCTGTACAAGACATGACTGGTTTTTTAGGGAGGACACATATGCATTCCTACACAAATGTCCCTTTTGACCCTTGTTTGCCTACCTCACCCACTCCATGACGAACTCATTGTTCTGGACCTGCTTTTACCTACTAATGTAGGAGTTACCTCACCTGCACAGAAACTGCTTTCTCACCTATTAAGTTGCTCTGCACATGTGCTGACACAAACTAATTAGATGGGAAAAGTTGGATATGAACATGTGAATGGCCATGGAGAGGGTTAGACATGGGAAACTTCTACAACACGACAATAAATGCACAAAAATACCCTGGTCAGTAAGTACACATAAATGTATTATTTGTTTGACACAAGAAATTACACATACAACAATTGTGTGTTAATTTTGAAAATAAATTTATTTGATGTTCAGCATCACAGCTTATGTGACAATTTAATATCATAAATAAAAATAAAATATAAAATATTGATACAAATAACAATCAGCAAGAACAAGAGGTTGCATATCTCCAAACATGTGTTACCCTGCAAATGCAATGGTGAAAGAAATGTGGACACCAGAATACGACCTGCAACAACCAGGGAGAATACTAAGCATGATACACACCACCAAAAATAAAACCTGCATTTCTAGAGGTCAAAATAAGCACTTTACTGCCCTTTGCACGAAAATGGATAGATGGCCAACTCAGGAAGTGGATACACAGTGCAATTTAAAAATTTGGAATCCAAACACAGAGGAAGTGACCCAGGTGTCATTATTTTGGCCCTTTTTTCCCCTTTTTGGATGGGGCCTTGGGGACAGGGGCCTTTGGCACTGAAGGCTTGCGCCGTCTTGCCCCAGTGGACAGAGGAGGGTCAGCAGAGGTGGTAGCTTGTGGAGCAGCTTGGGGTGGGCCAGCAGATGGGGGATTGTCCCTTTGGGACCTGGCGGTGGTCAGCAGCATTCTGGCGGCTGAGTTGTTGGGCAATTCTTTGCATGCCAGCCGCCAGAATGTCATTCTGGTGTTGGAAGGCCTCAAACTGCTGGGTGTTGGTCTCCTTCCAAATGCCAATGAACTCAACCAACTGATGCTGACGTTCTGCAGCCTCCATCCCATGCTGCTCTATCTTCTCCAGCATCTCCAACAACCTGCCATCATATGAGGCCACTGGATGGGTCTGGCGTATTGGTGGAGGCTGGACCACTTGCTCCACTTGTGGCTCTGAAGAGGAAGATGCTGCCGGTTCATCATGTGCTTCTGCTTCTTCTAGGATCAAAATTGAAAACAATGTCACCATCACATACACAAACAATCTCTCTTACCACAAATAATGCATTACTGTGACTTACCATCAAAAGCACCAGCAAAGACCTCCGCCGGGAGCTCACTATCCTTATTGGATACCCCCCTGACCCCGACCACATCAATGACATCCAATGAGTCCTGCTCCAGGGGGGTATATTCCAAACTCTCTGGGATAGGCCCCCTCCCGGTGGACATGCTGTGGTTGAACCGGTCAGTCATCTTCCTCTTCAGACCAGTTTTGAAGTCTGACCACCTACAAATACAAATCAAAATAAATCAACATGATATATGTGCACCACTGTGCTAGTGAACATCATGACTATGTTACATTTCCTAGTGTGGGTTATATTATGTTTTTAATGCATATGTTTCCCACACACACATTAATGTCTCCATTATGAGGCATTTCAGTGTCTCATCTCATTCATGAGGCCACTAAATGCACATACATATCTCACTATGCAGAAATGACAGCAGCCATGGGCAAATTATGCACCTCCACCTGTTGTGAAACTACACATATATTTTTCACCGCAATGTAGTAGCTAATTTACGCCGATATTTCCCACCGATATTTCCCGCCGATATTTCCCGCCGATAATTTACGCCGTTAATTACCGCGGAAATTACGCAGGTCTCAACGCACCTGAGCATTCACCTGTACAATGCACATACACAAGTTGTTGACCATTGTGTGCTACATGTGGTAATGTGTGCACATGTCATTCCAATGATGAGTGTTTTCATGTGGTCTCTGTGGGAGTACGTGTATGCTTTCTTAAACCAATGTATTAACATACCAACGTTACAATGCTTTCCTTACTTTTGTTATAAGGAATAACTTGTCATACACCAACATTTATGTGCCTTGTTATCAGCGTATGTATTAGTAGATGGTTGCGTGTATAATTTTTCGCACACTGTATATACAGTACGTCTCTCTCTTCATTGAAAGCATAATGTATGTTATGGTGTGCATATCGGAACGGTCCGTGAAAGTTTTTATTCGCATACATATTGTTAATGTACGATTGATTAATAAAGTTAACAATAAAAAAACTAGGTTTTAGACCAATCAGCAACCAGCAAAAGTTATATATGTACCTGCAATTAATAACTGCGCCATTGCCAATATGTCTTCATCAAGGGCTAACCCCTTTTCTAATGAAGAGCTGCTGGCGTTGGTCCAAGTCATGGACCGGCCAGGGGCCCATATGTCTCAAATAATGAGAAGCGGCGGGCGTATAATGCTGCCCGCCGCTTAATCTACGCCAGGACCGGCGTCCGCAGAAGCTTGGGGCAGGTGGAGTGGCGCTGGTCTGACCTGCGGCGGAGGCAGCCAGTGCTGCTATGCTTCATTCGGCGGTGTATATGGGGGGAATATGGGGGTATATGGGGGGTATATGGGTGTATATGGGGGGTATATGGGGTGTATATGGGGGGTATATGGAGGTATATGGGATGTATATGGGGGGTATATGTATACCCTCAGATTTTGTGTGTAGCATATGTATTTGTTAGCATGATAAATGTATTAAATATATCTGAAATTATCATTTTTAATTGTATGAGCATCACTAAAGTGAATTTTTCTTTCTCTCTTTTTCATGCAACCCAACCTTCTATTTCTATACCATCAACATGAACATTTCAGCACGCGCCAGGGCACGCATGGAAGCCCGGGAGGAGTCAGCCCGGGAGGAGGCAGCCCAGGAGGAGGAAGCCTCAGGAGGAGGAAGCCCAGGAGGAGGCAGCCCAGGAGGAGGCAGCCCAGGAGGAGGAAGCCCAGGAGGAGGAAGCCCAGGAGGAGGCAGCCCAGGAGGAGGAAGCCCAGGAGGAGGCCGAAATAAATCAAGAAGAGGAGGAGGAGACATTGGGGCCTGCTGGTGACCACCACATCTTAAGCTCTTCTTCCACCAGCCACTCCCCTACCCCCACCCACACCCCTACCCCCACCCACACCCCTACTCCCATCCCCTCCCCACCCCATTTCCAACCCCCCTACAACTCCCCACCACCCACCCCCAAGCCTTACCAATCCCCACTCCAACCCACTACCTCTATCCCAACTCCCATCCCATCCCCCTTGCTCCTGACCCCCCCATCCAGAAACACCGGCCACCCATCCAGCGGAGACCAGGATGACACAACGAGCCGTAAGTAAATAATGTGCCTAATGTTTACATACACATTTCTACACATAAACAAACACAACATCCACATATGTGTATCCAACATCATCATTAGTTGCAACATATCACTGCAAGTCGACCCTGAGGTGTGGCGTGTCCTCCTCCAGGAACAAGTGTCCCCTTGGTGTATTTTTTGCGTGTTAGCACGCCTCACCCTTTGAGTAATTGACATAACAGTACATCCAATGAGATATCCTACAGTAGTGGTGTTGAAGTTATGTGGGCCCAGCTGTTGTGTAACTACACTTCCCAGCATGATGTGGAACATTAATTTATAGGTTGGTTTGTTAATAGTGTGTGAGGCCATGCGGATGCATGCTTTTCTAAATTTGATGTAGGCCTATAATTTGTACAGCAATGGACAACATTTTAATAAGTAAGGAGTGGTTATGCCACAACAATGTCAGTACCCTTAACTAGCACAGGTTAATTGTGAGGTTAGAGGTGATTCCCCCACCACAAACCTCCCAATTGTGATAGAGCATACATTCATCCAATAAGGAGGATTTTTTTTAATTTCATGTAATATGTACAGTATGTGTGTGAAAACATAATACTAATTAGTACCGTGTTCACAGCATACCCATCTTCTTCAAAATTAAATTTTTATTAGTTTTTTATGAAACACTTATAGGGAAAAGGGTACAGAATAGAGAAAAGGGAAGGGTGGGACGGTAGGGAATAGGGATAAATTCACGTAATTACCATTACAAAATATAGTCATGAGGCATAAAGGCAACACTATATAAAACACCAAGACATTCTATTAAGGTGTGGCTACCTGGTCAATTGCACATGGGCACCGAGTACAAGAAAAATGAATCTGTTGTAGTATAAAGGAATAACTGGCGAAGTCACGAGTCGGCTGGGCATTCATGTCGCATGGAATCTTAGGATAGCTGTTCAGGAGGCTCACTTTAACGGGTGAAGGGATCTATAAGCATGCCAGGTGGACCATCGGGGAGTTTGATTAGAAGGGCTACCTCGGAACAGTAGACCAGCAGTTTCATATTCGTAGTGGGATTGGACCACGTGTTCGACTGCTGATAAAGTGGGGACTTGGGGGGTGCGCCAATATTGGGCAATCAGTAACCTGGTAGCTACTAATATATGGCCCATCACGTACCTATCGGACGGGGGGAGAGTTCCAAAATAAATATGTAGAAGTGCTAGTTTGGGCAGGGGGTGTATATAGTAACCTAGGACATCAGATATGAGGTTGAAAACTTCCGACCAGAGGAGGGCGAGGGCAGGGCAGGACCAGAAGATATGAATTAGGGTGCCAACACCACCACAGTTTCGCCAGCACATATTTGAGTGAGATGGCCAGATTGAGTGAAGCCTGGCAGGGGTGAGGTACCACCGATGAAGTAGTTTATAGAAATGTTCGATATGAGATGCACATTTTGACACATGAAAACAGTTATAGAACACTCCCTGCCACTCTTCATTTGTTAACAAGCAGGAGAGATCAGATTCCCACTTTACTAAGGCCTTTAATTTCTGGGGTGAATAAAGGTCTATGATGCAAGAGTACCATTTACTGATCCCCCCTTTACTATCTTTTCTATAGATTAAATCTTGGAGGTAATTTGGAATTACATACATTTTATTGGAGGCTTGTGTTACGCTATATAACCAGTGGCGAATTTGTAAGAACTTATAAAAGTCTCTATGTGGTAGGGAGAACCTAGATTGAAGTTGGCTAAAGGGTAGGAGATGGCCTTCGCTGGTTGCTTCGTTGAGTGAAACCATACCTCTAGATACCCAAGAGTCTAAATTCAGGTCCGGGATCAGGGACGCTAAACCTGCCATCGACAGGTTAGGGGATGGAAGGTGAACGTTATCTATTTTAGATACTAATTCCAACCAGGCCCTCCGTGCCGAATGAACCACCACCGAACGTGACAACAGACTATGGCCCTCACATTCTGGGAGCCAAAGGACATCGGCTAGAGGGAGGGGTGAAATTAAACCTACTTCTAATCGAACCCATGTTTTGGGGTTGCTATCTGCAAACCATGCGCTAATAGGGGAAAGAATGCACGCTATTTGGTATAGGTGTAAGTCCGGGAATGATAGACCTCCCTCTGATTTAGGGAGTGACATTGTAGTGCGAGCCAGCCTAGGTTTTTCCCTTTCCAAACATATTTTATGAGAGCTGAGTTAAATTTAGAGATCAAGGCTTTAGGGAGTAAAATAGGGATTGTTCGGAATAGGTACATCATTTTGGGGAGGACCATCATTTTCAAAGCAGCTATGCGACCCACCCATGATACATGATGCATCGTCCAATCGGATAATAGCATGGAGATTTTGCGAAGGAGGGGGAGGTAGTTGGTGGGTATGAGGTCTGAGACCTTCGGGGTAAGGTGGATTCCGAGATACTGCAGGCTTCTATCCTGCCAAGCGTAGCTATATTGGGTCTTCACTGATTGGAGAAGGGTAGAGGAAAAATTTATTGGAAGGGCTTCTGTTTTGGAGGTGTTTAATTTATAATATGAGGCAGCGGAGTATTGTTCCAGAGTCACGTGTAAATGTTGTAGCGAGGCCTCTGGATCTACTAATGTGAGTAAAACATTGTCCGCAAATAGACTAATTTTGTATTCTTTGCCAAAAACAATGGGGCCCCGGATCAACGCATTGGATCGGATAGCTTCGGCAAGGGGTTCTATCGCTAAGGCGAAAACCAAAGGGGATAGCGGGCAACCCTGACGAGTACCGTTAGTGATTTTAAACGGGCTGGAAAGGAAGCCATTCACATATACCCTGGCGGAGGGGTTGGAGTACAATGCTGAGATAGAGGAACATGCCTTACCCTCTATACCAAGCTTCCCCCAGACTGCCTTCAGATAACCCCAATGTAACCTATCAAAAGCCTTCTCCGCGTCCAGTGAAAGCAGTAAGAGCGCCTCCGTGGACGCAGAGGAGGCATCCAACAGATTTATAAGTCTCCTGGTGTTGTCTGGGGACTGTCGACCTTGAACGAATCCTACCTGATCTGGAGATACTAATGAAGGGAGTAGGGGGCTGAGTCTATTTGCAATCAATTTAGCATAAATCTTCACATCTGCATTTAAGAGGGCTATTGGGCGATAGTTAGACACTAATGTTGGATTTTTCCCCTGCTTGGGAAATGCTACTATTCTGGATTCCAGCATTTCAGGGGGGAATGAGCCTGCATTAGAAGCCTCATTAAAGACCGATAGTAGTACCGGAGACAAAACCTCCCGAAAGCAGGAGTAAAATTTGTTAATAAACCCATCTGGGCCTGGGGCTTTGTCTTGCGGAAGGCACTTGATAACCTGCACAAGTTATTTCTCTGTCCAGGGGAGATCTAGAGCCTGGAGGTCGGAGGTCTTAATACTGGGTAGAGATAGCTTCCTTAAGAAGGAGTCTATATCTGAAGCCGTTGGTTGAGGGGTGGTAGCATCGTCTTTCAAGTTATATAGGTCGGAATAATAATTGGCGAAGGCAGACGCAATATCCGCCGGGTCAGAGACCTTCACTCCTTGAGGGTTAGTTATCCCCTTCACCCTAACTCTGGCCGTTTTTGCCCTTAATTGCCTTGCTAATAATCTACCTGCCCTATCTCCCTGGATATAATACCTCTGCTTTAGACGAAATAAATTCCTATGGACTTCTGTCAGGGCAATAATGTTCCACTCCTCTCTGGTCTTTAGGAGCTCACGGTAGACCGTTTTATTGGAAGGAGAGGATTTAAGTCTATTTTCCAAATCTGCAAGCCTAGTTTCAACTTCCTTTTGATGAGTTTCTCTCTTTTTGCGCGACTGCGCAGCCGCCTGTATGGCAGCTCCCCTTGTCACCGCTTTAAGGGCGCATCAATGCGTAAATGCTGAGGTGTCCATTGGATCATTAGTGTCCAAATACATGGTAATTGATTGGGCAATTAGTTTTTTAGTTTCAGGATTTGTTAGGAGATGGTAACCTAAACGCCAGGGGCTGGGAGGAGTTCTAAAGGATTGGGGGTCCCAAGTCAGAAGGAGGGCAGAATGATCAGACCACGCAGTTGGCAGGATAGAAGCCCTACTCATCTGTTGCAATGTCCACTTATCTGAAAATGCCAGGTCAATTCTGGAGAACGACCCATGAACAGGGGAGTAAAATGTAAAGTCTCTGTCCTTAGGGTTTTTGGCTCTCCAGATGTCATATAATTCATATTCATGAATAACACGGTGGAAAGCCGCAGAGCTATCTCCTCTATTTGGGGCTTTTGAGGGGCGAAGCTTAGATAATTTATCGATGCTTGGGTCAACCACCATGTTAAAATCCCCTAAAAGAAGCAGTTGGCCCGATAAGCAAGACTGTAGGACATTACAGAACTTGCGGATAAAGGGAACCTGTTTAGTGTTGGGGGCATAAATTGTAGCTAAAGTGATAGGTTTATTTTGAAGTTTGCCCACCAAAATTAAGTACCTACCATCCTGATCAGAGAGCTGCTTTGTCACTGTAAAATCGCAGGAACTAGCCAGTAAGATAGCTACCCCAGCCCTTTTAGTTGGTCCATTGGACATATAACATGAGGGGAATTTATGATTGGAGAATTTGGGGGGTGAGGAAGAATTAAAATGAGTCTCCTGTAGGGCAACAATATGGGCCTTCAATTTAGCAAAGTGGGAGAGGGCCATTCGGCGTTTGTTTGGTGAATTTAAACCTTTAACGTTCAATGAAAGTACATTAACCATTATGGAGTTCGAGTAAATTGCATATTAGAACCAGCCTGCAGCAACCTGACCTAGCAACTTTACAGATATATACCCCTGCTGTTACGTGAACAGCAACAGTCATCTTGATGTGACTCCCTATATTAATCCCAAGGGGGGAGTGGAAATGGGGGATGGTGGGCAGGAGGGAAGACAGGAAAATAAAGCAAACCAAAAGGATAACAAAAATTGAACTTGCGCACCATATAGGAGCGACTTTGGGCCACCACAGATGGCAGCACATTGGGGGAGGTGGCAACCTAATATGCCACCTACGCTCCACGTATTATTAGTCGGGGAAAAGTGTGAGCCTCAAACCATTATGACCTCACCTTTCTACCCCTCCACACAAAGTTGTGAAGGTTGGTAGAGGCATGAGGTAACAAACCAGAAGCCCATCTAGGCAGGGTAACTCAAAATAACAATTTTAAGAAGAGCTAGATGGGCCGAAATATAAAAATGTAACAAACTGGCAGTACAAAATATAAAACTGACCATAAATGGAGACACATACCCTGAGAATTGCACTTCTCGTGGGAGATTGTAAGCCTCCTATAGTAGAGTAAACAGATAATTCAGTGCCCTTCCTGGGGGCCTATATGTAGAAACTTTTAACCGAGGGCACAACTAAACATAGGCAGTTTAAAGGATATCACCGTTCAAGTTGCGTCAGTCACTCTTGACCAGTCCTGTGTCAGTTTTGGCATAGACGGCCCTCCACCTGAGGCTACCTTCATGTTCCAGGAAGATAGCAACTGAGAGCCCTCAGCTGGGGAGGAGATAGTTGTGATGCGGCCATCCCGCCTGATGATCAAACGAGTAGGGAAGCCCCAGCGGTAAGGTATATCTGCTTCCCGCAGGACCTTGGTGATCGGGGTGAAAGATCGCCTGAGGGCCAGCGTGGCAGAGGAGAGGTCCCCGAAGATCTGTAGGTCACCTAGTGTAAAGTCACCCTCGCCTGTCGTTCTGGCAGCTTTAAGGATCCGTTCCTTGATGTGATAGTAGTGAAGACGCATGAGGGTGTCCCTTGGTGCATCCTTCGGCGCTGCTTTCGCCTTGGGGAGGCGGTGGATACGGTCCAAGAGAAAGTCAGTGATGTGAACTGTAGGGAGCAACTTCGAGAAGACGTCTGTGACAAATTGCGTAAGGTCGGAGTTAGGCACTGACTCCGGGATTCCTCGTATTTTTAAGTTATTCCGCCGGGATCTGTCCTCCAGATCTCCGACCTTGCTGCGAAGCGTCAAAACCTCCCCCTGGAGATCTTCGTGGAGTGAGATGAGCTCATTGTGGGATTTAACCACCTCCTCTAATTTGTTCTCTACATGGTCAGTGCATTGGCCTAGAACATCAACAGAATTCTGGCAGCTTTGTAGGGCCTGTTTAAATTCTTGTGAGATGTCCGTTTTGAAGGAGGCAAGCAGCTGTTTCATTGTGCCAACCGTCAGTGGGGCGTCGTCAGCCGTCTCAGACATCCCTGTTGGGTTCAGAGAGGGGAGGCCGGGGGGGTTACTGGTAGAAGGAGGAGGGCTTTGTATTGTATTATGGTGGGATTTGTCCGATGTACCGGGGGATGGTGAGGGCTGCTTGAAAAAGCTCACTGGAGGAACTTGGGAAGAGCCTTTATTGCGTTTAGAAGGCATCCCACCCGTAGAGAAGGGGATGATGTCCCGGGTGCTGTTTACAGTAAAGTAGAAGTATGAAGTGCTATGCAGCGTGTAATGGGTTTGAGGCGTCACATCAGATTAGTAGGCAAACGTGGAGCAAAGGTGACATTATAATGAGCCGTTACATATCCAGGTGGGGACAGGCCAAATCAGATCATATTGGCAGCATGCATAGCATATGCATGGTACAGTGTTATAGCCTGAAGCCACCAGATGGTGCTGTGGGATTCTGGCTGTCACTGTAATTGATGCCAGTGAAGTCAGCAATATATAATTTTTGTGGGATGTTATTCCACAACCTATTCTGCGGTTGGTTTATAAAGAGGTACACTGGAGTGATGGTTAGATGATTTATGGTAGGGGGTTGCTGTGATCTGATGTGATATGATGGAAGTGCAGGCAAGATGTCTGGTCCTGCTGCCCTGATCAACACTGTGGGGAGGCTGTCCGGTAGTATGCCCAGCTCTGGGTATAGGTGTGCAGGGGAGTCCTCAGCTGTTCTCACTAGGGTGGGGGATGACACTTGCCAAGTGTCAGTTCCCCAATGCAGTCCCCTTAGGGGAGAGGAGGATATTGATGCCCCAACCAATATGGCCGCCGCTACACAGCACAGAAATGCTGGGCCAGGGTTGCTTCAACCAGCCTCCTAAGTCCCCTACCCTCACATCTGCTGGCTTCAGGAGTGTCTGGGAACACCCTGGGTGGTCTGGGCAGTCCGTCCAGTGCCTCACCTCTGTTCCGGCGGCGATTTTCGTCACGGAGCCCGAATCCCGGGTTCCTCCACAAATCGAGGCCTCGAGTAGGCCGCAATTTACCGGAGTGCTCAGATGGGTCCCCCGACCTCGCAGACCTTCGCCCCAGGTATCGGTGCACTCAGGGGAGCCCCCTGCACACACTGGGCTGCTGTAGGTATGGAACAGCTGTCCCTGCTGCCTACTTTGTATAGGTTGATGCGGGAGCGCAACAGAGGTGCTGCTACCCGAAATGGCTGCTAGGCCACGCCCCCAGCATACCCATCTTCAATGTAGTTGAAAAATGTATGTGGCCTTCAAACTTAACTCACAAATTCATATTATGTTACAATGCAACAAACATTTTTGTATATTATATATTAATTATAATGTGTTTTTCCCCTTCACTACAGACACTGAACAGCACCAGGAGGAGGTGGCCAATATAATGCGGAAATATTCCTCACTTTATTTTATTTAAATATTCTTTTTGGACGTCTGGAGGCTCTCATGTAATTAGTTTTTATCCCCCCCCCCCCTTATTATGTTTGTTAACAATAAAAGTTTTTGTAAAGTTAGAAATTGCCTGTGTTTTTAATCCTAAATATGTGAGAGGGTTTGTAAGGGCAGGTACATACAGATATGTAATGTAAGTTATATTGGTGATTTGAGGTGAGGGGTAACGAATGATGTGTGAATGTGTGTGTTTTTGGGTGAAATAACACATAGTGAAAAGGCATGATTTTTTATTGTTGTTAGATTAAAACATCACACATAACATCAGGGTAGGTATACATGTTACAAAATCGGATTAAACAAATTATTGACATAATTTAGTACATACACAGAAACACCACCATGACTTTATTTAAATGTAAAACCAATGTGGGGGCACATAGATAGTGATTAAAATGCAACATTAGAACCTAATAAAGATACATGTAAGGAGGGGTAATATGTATTTTTATTAGGCTGTTCATTAAGGTAGATAATTAAGGTAATAGAAAACAATAATTGAATAACAATTAGAATTTCATTTAATTGGCTTAATCATAGTTGAAAGGCTAGATTTGCAGGTCCATATATGTGAAGGGTATGCCAGCGTGCACGGACGTACGCTCACTCTCACGATCGGTGACATACGCTGAGTATTCCATTGAAAACAATAGAGACCCGTCCATGCACGGTGGCGTACGCTCAGATAGCCGCAAGATGTCGGTGGGAAAACAGACGAGAGATGTCCGTAAACGGTGGCGTACGCTCTGTTGTACGCCAGTTGTCGGAGTCGAATCGGTGATCCATCCGTGTACGGTGGCGTATGCTCAAGTGTACGCCACTCCCCTTTGTCGGTGTTTGTGAGCGTCTGTATGCGGATGTTTTGTGTGTGGACTTTCGCTCAGCGTACGGGAAACGTACACTGATACGGAACGTACGTTTGGCCGCTGCAACCAGAATAAGGTCCAAAAGGTGCTGAAATGTTGTCTACCAAGTTTTGGCTTTTAGTATTTTTTTTATGACTGGAATGCCACCTCACCCCGCAAGTATTTTAGGACATCGGCATCCTGCGGGTGCACCTTTGGAGGGCACCCACCAATATATCTCCCTGCATCCTGTGAGTGTCAGAATTTGTCATATATATATATATATATATAATTGGAGGAATTTCTGCGCTTTACCCCTATATAAATGATGAATGGAGATAAAAGCTTATTTCTCAAAAAGCTTTTTATTAATGCAAAAAACAATAAAGTGATATAAACTGATCAGTGTCAGATATATACAGTGAATTGAAAAAACACGTATACAGGGATTGAAGGTTGGAATGTCTGTGTCACAGTGCTGTGACCCTTGATGGTTAATTCTGAGCAGTGAGGGTTGGCCTGTCCCGGTAGCCTGCTGAGGGTATCCCCTGGGGCTCTCTAACTACGTCACTTGTGATGTTATGCTAGTTGGGACGGTAGTTAGTCTGCCAGAATGGGGTTCAGTCAGTTGGTCGGGACGGTCAGGAGCAAACTGATCAGTGGGGGGGGGGGGAGGGGTGAGTAGATTGCCCAATTCAGTTCCTGGTGTGGGAGGACTGGATAAGATGAGAGTGGTCCGGAGGCAAACGGCAGCAGGGGTGAATACAGTACGTTGGTGGGTGGTGAGCATGTGCGCTGGGTGGCACCGGAGGATGGCGTCCCTTACCTCGGGTGGTGCACCCGCACTGGCTGCGTCTCGGTCCCTCGTTGCTGGTGGCTTGCTTCTGGAAGTCCCGGGCTGCTCCTGCAGCTCCGGGTACACGGTGCTTCTACGCTGGCTGGTGTGACTTCCGGGTCGGGCGATCTCGCGAGATCTCGTCCGCCGGGAACGTACCTGACCAAACGGAGCTCCGTGTGCTCAACTCCTGGGGGTTGGAGGAGACTTGGGTGTATGGAAGTGCTGGAATAGGTATGTCTCCGACGCGTTTCGGCCCGTGGGCCTTCTTCTAAGGAGTTAAATGTCTTTAGTTGATTGAGGGCAGTATTTAGGGATGGAGGGCGGGACTAAGCCCGGTATGTATCCTCCTATTGGTTAGTTTCTGGCTCACTGGTTGGTTCGTGCATCAGTCAGTCTTGGTGATGGTTTTTGTCTTAGTAGCTGATTCTGTCGTTTTATATGGGAGATTTAGTTGCTGTAATTAGAGGTGCCTAGATATCATTGTAGTGGTATTTGGAAATACCAGCACATTCAACTTTCCAAATACTACTAGCTTTTTGAGAAATAAGCTTTTATCTCCATTCATCATTTATATAGGGGTAAAGTGCAGAAACTCCTCCAATTATCTCTCACCTCTGCAGTTTGATCTTCTGCACTTTTCTAGCAGCTAACCCCTCACATATGCACTTAGTGCACAGTCTTACAACCAACTTTTATATATATATATAATTAGTTGAAAGTATTTACACAAATAGAGACACACCCATAAGCAGACCACCCAACCAGAACACTAGTCACGCCCCACACATTATTAGGTGCTGGCCACAACCCCTATTATTGTGCATAATAGGCCCTTGATCATTTTCAGCTCCAGACCTTAATCTGGTACTGCCCTTCCTTCTACTTGCTCTACATTAGTCTGCCCCTTCCTTCTACTTGCTCTACATTAGTCTGCCCTTTCCCTCTGTTCGGTCTACATTAGTCGGCCCCTTCCTACGACTCGCTCTACATAAGTCGGCTCCTTCCCTCTATTCGGTCTACATTAGGCTCCTTCCCTATATTCAGTCTACATTAGTCTGCCCCTTCCTACTATTTGGTCTACATTAGTCTGCCCCTTCCCTCTACTCGCTCAACATTAGTATGCCCTTTCCCTCTGTTCGGTCTACATTAGTTTGTCCCTTCCCTATCTTCGGGCTACATTAGTCTGCCCCTTCCTCCTACTCAGTCTACATTAGTCTGCCCCTTCCCTCTATTCGGTATACATTAGTCTGCCCCTTCCCTCTATTTGGTCTACATTAGTCTGCCGCTTCCTTCTACTCTCTCTACAATAGTCTGTTCCTTCCTTCTACTTGCACTACATTAGTCTGCCCCTTCCTTCTACTTGCACTACATTAGTCTGCCCTTTCCCTCTGTTCGGTCTACATTAGTTGGCCCCTTCCTACTACTCGCTCTACATTAGTCGGCTCCTTCCCTCTATTCAGTCTACATTAGTCTGCTCCTTTCTACTACTCGCTCTACATTAGTCTGCCCCTTCCTACTATTTGGTCTACATTAGTCTGCCCCTTCCCTCTACTCGCTCTACATTAGTCTGCCCTTTCCCACTGTTCGGTCTACATTAGTTTGTCCCTTCCCTATCTTCGGTCTACATTAGTCTGCCCCTTCCTACTACTCAGTCTACATTAGTCTGCCCCTTCCCTCTATTCGGTCTACATTAGTCTGCCGCTTCCTTCTACTCACTCTACATTAGTCTGGCCTTTCACTCTACTTGCTCTACATTAGTCTGCCGCTTCCTTCTACTCGCTCTACATTAGTCTGCCCCTTCTTTCTACTCGTTCTACATTAGTCTGCCCCTGCCCTCTATTCGGTCTACATTAGTCTGCCCCTTCCCTCTACTCGCTCTACATTAGTCTGCCCTTTCCCTCTACTCGCTCTTCATTAGTCTGCCCTTTCCCTCTATTCAGTCTATATTAGTCGGCCCCTTCCCTATATTCAGTCTACATTAGTCTGCCCCTTCCCTCTTTTCGGTCTACATTAGTCTGTCACTTCCCTCTACTCGCTCTACATTAGTCTGCCCCTTCCTTCTACTCGCTCTACATTAGTCTGCCCCTTCCCTATATTCGGTCTTCATTAGTCTGCCCTTTCCCTCTATTTGGTCTACATTAGTCTGCCACTTCCCTCTACTCGCTCTACATTAGTCTGCCCCTTCCTTCTACTCGCTCTACATTAGTTTGCCCCTTCCTACTACTCGGTCTTCATTAGTCTGCCTTTTCCCTCTATTTGGTCTACATTAGTCTGCCACTTCCCTCTACTCGCTCTACATTAGTCTGCCCCTTCCTTCTACTCGCTCTACATCAGTCTGCCCCTTTGCACACTGCTCCTGGCTCTTCAGATTCATGCAAATTTGCAGACACATGTGTGTGCCATCTAATTTCTTACATTCAACTAAGCATTAACCCAAGACTGTCCCTCTTCAAAGCTCTGGTGACAGGTATAGTCTCTGTGGTGCCGTATGTAAAGATAAAAGCATGGATGGATAGCAGTTTCTAAGGTCACAATGTCATTTAAATGAATCATTTTCTCACAGTAATCTTTCTGCATGTGCTGTCCACACAATAGATATCTATGTTTTCATACATTGCACACTACTTGGAAATTATAGTGTCGATAAGATTTAAAAGGCTGACTGCTGTGACCTTCAACAGGATTAGTAGCAGGAAGTTTGCTGTGCATTGGAAAATACCTCCTATCATGAGCACATTGTTTACATATGCACTGTAGGGTTAAGGGTGGATCTATACATTTTTACTGCATTATTATCCACAAATGTAATCTTTTGTGATGAGTCTTTTTTTTTTTTTTTTGGAGGCAAAACATTGATTTAGACACCTTCCCACTTTTCTGACATCCACATCCTGCTTGCTAATAAATCTACTCCAGTCAGCCTTATCATAGTATCACATATGATGATGATAAGACAGAAAACTTAACACAATAGAGGATGAGGCATAACAGAGCTTTATATTATTATTATTTATTTACAATTTATATAGCGTACGCTGTCATAACCACCATGGCAGTTACCTTCGCTCCCAGTGCTGTTTCTGACCTACACTGGTGCTATGTGCTCCACCTTGGCGCTCACCTCTGCTCCTGGTTCCGGTCCCGGCCTGCAGTGCTCTGCCGCTCTGTCACCCACCATGGCGCCTGTTCCTTCTCCGGGTGTCAGTTCTGGTCCGCAGTGTCCTGGCGTCCTGGCTCCAGGTGGCGTGAGGCGGGATCCGCCATGATGGCGTCCGTGTCCTTCTAGGCCTCAGGTTAGGAAGCGCCGGCTGCAGCGCCTCCGCGTAGTATTCCTTGCCGGCTGAATAGTGTCGCCCTAAAGGCGGCGGCCATCTTGTTGGTTCCTGGAGCCTATGCCTCGCAGCACTAGCCGTGATGTCATCCTCTCAGCCAATTACTTCGCAGCTCAGCACATAAATACTGACAAGCCGGGCCAGACCGGCAGTCAGTACATTGTTGTCCTATAGATAGCAGCTCGCTGTGCATCATCTGACAATTCCTGCAGCTACTTCCAGCTACAGCCTGACTCCCTGTTCGTCGTCTCAAGCCGCTACCTTCCTACTCTTGCTGGTCGTCCACTGCATTCTCCAAATACTACCATGGAATCTCCATTGCCGCCTATAGGGATTATATGGACATTAAGGCTAGCACCCCAAAGGTGTGATCCTCTTTCCTCTCGTCCCGATGGTTATCATCCGTGGCCCAGTGTCCCTGGTCCCCTGCAGCCATGACCTCACTCAGCAATATCTCCATTCTCATTGGCTTCATCATTGTCTTCAGTTCCTTCATCATTGTCTTCAGTTCCTCCATCATTATCTTCAGTCATATCATCATTGTCTTCAGTTCCTTCATCTTTATCTTCAGTCATATTATAATTGTATCATCACCATCATTACTGTGTATCAGACTTTTCCATTAAAAGGTTTAATTTTACTCATTGGCCTCATTCTGCTCTGTTGTCCATGCAACAGCCCTACATTAAAGCACCCAGCCTCCGTTACACTCCGGCTGGTGCTTCACCAGGTTCACGGAACGTGACAGTTTGTACTGACTCCATGGATCCAGCATCAGTACAGGAGCAAGGGTCCGAATATATTCAAGAAAACTTAGCCAAAGGATTCATTCGCCCCTCTTCCTCTCCTGCGGGAGCCGGCTTCTTTTTTTGTTAAAAAGAAGGATGGAGGGTTACGGCCCTGCATCGATTATCGAGGACTGAATGAGATCACTGTCAAAAATCGTAACCCGCTGTTGCTCATCACAGAACTTTTTGACCGAATCAAAGGTGCTACCATTTTTTCCAAACTAGACCTCCGGGGCGCTTACAACCTCATTCGTATTCGTAAAGGAGATGAGTGGAAGACCGCTTTTAATACCAGAGATGGACATTACGAATATCTCACCATGCCGTTTGGCCTGAGTAATGCGCCAGCGGTGTTCCAGTCGTATATGAATGAACTCTTTTGTGATCTCCTATATCAACACGTCGTTGTTTACCTCGATGATATCCTGATCTATGCCAGTAGCCTACAGAAACATCGAGAGATCGTCAAAGAGGTGCTCACTCGTCTCAGGGAAAATCTTCTCTTCTGCAAATTGGAAAAGTGCACCTTTGAGGTCACATCTATACCCTTTCTGGGTTATGTTGTATCAGGCTCCGGTCTTGAGATGGATCCAGCCAAAGTTGAAGCGATCCAGACATGGCCTCTTCCACACACTCTCCGAGGGGTCCAAAGATTCCTCGGATTCACTAATTACTACAGAAAATTCATCAAGGGATTCTCTGCTATTGTGGCACCCATAACTGCTCTCACTCGCAAGGGTGCCAAACCCTCTAATTGGCCTCCAGCGGCCGTCGAAGCCTTTCACCTCCTCAAGAAAAGATTCACCTCAGCACCAGTCTTAGCCCAACCTGGAAGTCAGTCTACCCTTCACCTTGGAAGTTGACGCCTCCACTATCGGCGTGGGGGCAGTTCTCTCCCAAACGAACTCCGACGGACACCGGCATCCATGTGGGTTCTTTTCCAAAAGGTTTTCCCCAGCTGAACAAAATTACACCATCGGAGATCAGGAGCTGTTAGCGATCAAGATGGCTCTGGAAGAGTGGCGTTATCTACTCGAGGGGGCAGTCCACTTTATTAACGTCATCACTGATCATAAAAATTTGCTATATTTAAAGAACACCCAATATCTCAATCCTCGACAGGCCAGATGGGCCTTGTTCGTTTCAAGGTTCAATTTCAAATTGTCTTTCTGTCCAAGAGCAAAGAACCGTAAGGTAGATACCCTATCCAGATCATGGGAGACGGAGGAGGAATCCAAATCATACGAGGGAAGTCCTATTATCAATCCTCTCGCTTTTGCTACAACAGCTCTGCTGTCATGAACCTGACTTGGTTCAGTCAGTTTCTGAGGTTTCTATGCCTGTTTGCTCCTAGCTGCTGCTGTTGCAGCTGCCCTGCATTCCCAGTGATTAAGTCTCCAGTGAACTTCCCTGAGTTCTGCAGCCTGATCCCTGACCCACACACACCTGTGCAGTAATCAGGTGTGTCTGTCTTTCCCCAGTGTTGATAAGTGCTGCGGCTGGCAGCCAATCACAGAAAGGCAAGGGGGATATAACTCAGGCCCTGGGCCTTCATTCCTTGCCTTGAACAATTGCTTACCTGTTCCCAGAATCTCCTGTGTCAGAGAAGTTTCCAAGGCTCCGAGATCTCCAGGTTCTCCTGTGTCTCAATCTCCAGCGTACACCTGCACCTGCGATACTTACCTGGTTCTCTCCATCTCCAGAAGACTCCTGCGATTCCATCCCTGCAGTTGAGTAGCCGGTGTTCCGCTACAAACATCATTTGGCTTTTCAGCCCATCAGTGACTTTTCCACCTTGTCCTGAAAACTGCCGACAGACGCTGTCGACTCCGGGGTTGTGTACTCCCTGCTGTGCTCATAGTGACTTTATCATCTCGTCCTATACTTCCAGCAAGTACCCTGGGGCCTTCCCTCATCTGTTGACACCACGGTCGACATCACAAGTCGACACCTCCCAGCAATTCCCAGATTGCACCTCCCTCGTGGGACTCTCCACGTTCAAGTGTCATCACCCCAGCCTGCGTCCAGAGGGCCAGGGCAGGGGGCCGCGACCTGCCTGTCAGACGCAGCTAAGTCCAAAGCTCCTTGCGGGGCTCCCTGGTGAATATCGCTGGCAGGTTAGACTCCGCGCCCCTGTTCCTGGTCTCCGCCAACACTCTGGTTCGCAGTGCCCTGATCCTCCCGTGTATGTCTCATATCAAACCTCCTGCATTCAACTATCCAGCGCCCTCCACTGGTCCACCACGGTCACAGCCGGGAACACAAAATACCCCTGCGCTGACAGTTTGTTCAAGGCAAATGGACTCGGCTCAAGACCCCAGTGTGGGACCAGCGGTCATCCAAAATGTTACCGCTCGGATAGAGACTCAAGAAGCCACTCAGCAGCGAGTGATAAAATATCTTCAAGAGGTATCCAGTCGATTGGATACAATGCAGCAGTCATTGTCAACTCATGTGTCAACTGTCCAAAATTTTTTACCACCCACTTCCCATTCCAGGCTCCAATTGCCGGTACCAAGCAAATACGACGGTGATTCCAAAACCTGCAGGGGATTCATTAATCAGTGTCAAATTCAATTTGAACTGTTACCTCACAACTTCCCCACAGCTAGAATAAAGATTGCATATATCGTCTCATTGCTTTCCGGATCTGCCCTCGAGTGGGTATCACCGCTGTGGGAGAAGTCTGATCCTCTCCTTGCAGACTATGACATGTTTATCCAGACTTTTCGCCGTATTTTTGATAAACCAGGTCGCTCAGCCTCTGCTTCCACAGATATCCTTCAGGTCAAACAAGGATCTCGGCCCATGGGGCAATATGTGGTCCACTTTCAGACTTTGGCATCCGAGTTACTGTGGAACAATGAAGCCTTGACAGCTGCGTTCTGGTTAGGAGTATCAGATCGCATCAAGGATGAGCTGGCAACCCGGGATCTTCCAGATCGGTTGGAAGACCTTATCTCCCAATGTGTCAAGATTGATTTACGCCTCCGTGAGAGAGGTCTTGAAAAACAAAAGAAGTTAATTCCCAGAGAGATTCCTAAATCACGTTCTGTGTCTCCTGACCGTGAAGAACCCATGCAAATTGGTAGATCACGCCTGACTCCTGTCGAACGTGCCCGCAGGCAGCGCAATAGATTGTGTATATATTGTGCTGCTTCCAATCATTTCATTGATGCCTGTCCTGAGCGTTCAGGAGAACGCCAAGGCCTGACCTGCAATGGAGAAGTCAGGTTGGGTCAACTTGTGAAATCTCCTCACGATAATGACTTTGTCCTTTCAGTGTCCCTCGAGACTCCAGCCGGACCCATACCCAGTTCTGCCCTAGCAGATTCCGGGTCAGGTGGAAACTTCATCTCTTATGACCTTGTCTCCAAGTTGAAAATTCCTCTGGTACCCATATCTCCGCCTATCTCTGTTACCGCGATGGATGGCAGCAAGATTCCTGGCAGTGAGGTTCATTTCCGTACTGAACCTGTCCTTTTAAAAGTTGGTACTTTGCATCAAGAGTTAATAAAATTCTTTGTGATTCCCAAAGCATCCTATGACATTGTGCTGGGGCTTCCATGGCTCCGACTCCATAACCCTAGTATCAACTGGTCCACTTTACAGTTGGAACATTGGAGTCCATATTGTCATCAGCATTGTACTATTCCGGCGCTGCCAACCTGTTCCACGCATGTCGCACCATTTCCTGGTCAGCCTGACCCCTACAGAGACCATATAGATGCTCAGCCTGTCGATACCTTGCCACCACATTGGGAGAGGGATTGTTCCATCAATTTGCTCTCAAGGAAAAATCCTCCGAAAGGCCGTATCTATCCGGTATCAGTCCCTAAGAATCAGGTCCTGCCATCTTGCAATAGAAAGACTCTTCAAAAGAGATTTGTCCAACCTTCTAATTCTCATGCTGGTATTGGGGTTTGTTCTGCGAAGAAAAAAGGTGGTTTCCGACCTTGTACTGATCCCAGAGACATCGAATCCCATCGCCCTCCAGTAAAAGAGGTTCTGCGTCAGCTCAGACAAAACAAGCCCTATGATAAAATCTTGTACCGTCCTGACCCTCAGAGTATAAAGAAATTTGTGCCCCCTGAATTCCGTTCAAGACTGTTGTCAGGGGCTCATAAATCCTTGTTCTCCGGGCATCCCGGTGCCCAAAACACCCTCGAGATTCTGCAATGCTCCGATGGATGTCCACAGATTAGAGAAGACATCAAAGAATGTGTGGCATCCTGTCCAGAGTGTATACAGCATGAAATTCCTTTCCAGGGAGGTCCTATCCTCCACGACCATGTTTTTCTCCAGGATGATACTCCGATAAATTCAGTTTCCATCGATAATGGATGGTCCACCTGTTCCGAAGATGGAGACTGAGAAAATCTGTGGAAAACTCAGTTGAGAGTTCTTAACTCTCCTACCAAGTTCGTTGGGGTGTTCGGAGTCCACCCCTAAAGGAGGGGGTACTGTCATGAACCTGACTTGGTTCAGTCAGTTTCTGAGGTTTCTATGCCTGTTTGCTCCTAGCTGCTGCTGTTGCAGCTGCCCTGCATTCCCAGTGATTAAGTCTCCAGTGAACTTCCCTGAGTTCTGCAGCCTGATCCCTGACCCACACACACCTGTGCAGTAATCAGGTGTGTCTGTCTTTCCCCAGTGTTGATAAGTGCTGCGGCTGGCAGCCAATCACAGAAAGGCAAGGGGGATATAACTCAGGCCCTGGGCCTTCATTCCTTGCCTTGAACAATTGCTTACCTGTTCCCAGAATCTCCTGTGTCAGAGAAGTTTCCAAGGCTCCGAGATCTCCAGGTTCTCCTGTGTCTCAATCTCCAGCGTACACCTGCACCTGCGATACTTACCTGGTTCTCTCCATCTCCAGAAGACTCCTGCGATTCCATCCCTGCAGTTGAGTAGCCGGTGTTCCGCTACAAACATCATTTGGCTTTTCAGCCCATCAGTGACTTTTCCACCTTGTCCTGAAAACTGCCGACAGACGCTGTCGACTCCGGGGTTGTGTACTCCCTGCTGTGCTCATAGTGACTTTATCATCTCGTCCTATACTTCCAGCAAGTACCCTGGGGCCTTCCCTCATCTGTTGACACCACGGTCGACATCACAAGTCGACACCTCCCAGCAATTCCCAGATTGCACCTCCCTCGTGGGACTCTCCACGTTCAAGTGTCATCACCCCAGCCTGCGTCCAGAGGGCCAGGGCAGGGGGCCGCGACCTGCCTGTCAGACGCAGCTAAGTCCAAAGCTCCTTGCGGGGCTCCCTGGTGAATACCGCTGGCAGGTTAGACTCCGCGCCCCTGTTCCTGGTCTCCGCCAACACTCTGGTTCGCAGTGCCCTGATCCTCCCGTGTATGTCTCATATCAAACCTCCTGCATTCAACTATCCAGCGCCCTCCACTGGTCCACCACGGTCACAGCCGGGAACACAAAATACCCCTGCGCTGACATCTGCAAGTCTCAATTCCTCCGGGTAAAACCTTTGTCGAACCCGGTTTGAGAAGAGGGATAATATGTTGGGCCCATGACTCCAAAGTCTCCGGCCATCCGGGGATCCAGAAAACCTCTGAATTCCTTTCCAGAACGTACTGGTGGCCTTCTTTAAAGAAAGATGTTAAAGAGTATATTTCCTCCTGTCCTTGTTGTGCTCAACACAAGTCCTCCCATTTAGCTCCAGTGGGTCCATTGATGCCACTCTCCATTCCTCAGGGTCCGTGGACCCATATATCCATGGACTTCATCACCGATCTGCCGCCATCAGACGGCACAAAACACCATTTGGGTGGTTGAGGACCAGTTTTCGAAAATGGCTCACTTCATACCTCTCCGTGGGTTACCATCAGCTCCCAAACTATGCCTCGCAGCACTAGCCGTGATGTCATCCTCTCGGCCAATCACTTCGCAGCTCAGCACATAAATACTGACAAGCCGGGCCAGACCGGCAGTCAGTACATTGTTGTCCTACAGATAGCAGTTCGCTGTGCATCATCTGACAATTCCTGCAGCTACAGTACTCCCAGCTACAGCCTGACTCCCTGTTCATCGTCTGAAGCCACTACCTTCCTACTCTTGCTGGTTGTCCACTGCATTCTCCAAATACTACCACGGAATCTCCATTGCCGCCTATAGGGATTATATGGACATTAAGGCTAGCACCCCAAAGGTGTAATCCTCTTTCCTCTCGTCCCGATGGTTATCATCCGTGGCCCAGTGGCCCTGGTCCCCTGCAGCCACAACCTCACTCAGCAATATCTCCATTCTCATTGGCTTCATCATTGTCTTCAGTTCCTTCATCATTGTCTTCAGTTCCTCCATCATTATCTTCAGTCATATCATCATTGTCTTCCGTTCCTTCATCATTATCTTCAGTCATATTATTATTGTATCATCACCATCATTACTGTGTATCAGACTTTTCCATTAAAAGGTTTAATTTTACTGATTGGCCTCATTCTGCTCTGTTGTCCATTCAACAGCCCTACATTAAAGCACCCAGCCTCCGTTACACTCCGGCTGGTGCTTCACCAGGTTCACGGAACGTGACACACATATATTCTGCTGTGCTTTACAGAGACAATAGTTTGAACATTCACATCAGTCCCTGCCCCAGTGGAGCTTACAATCTAACAATTGCTGACAGTGTGGTGTCGCTAGTGGACTCCTTCAAGTTCCTAGGAACCACAATCTCCCGGGACCTTAAATGCGGGCCCAACACTGATACTATTGTTGGAAAAGCGCAGCAGAGGCTATTCTTCCTTAGGCAACTGAGGAAGTTCAACATCCCACAGAAGCTTCTGTTCCTCTTCTACTCTGCAATTGTGGAAACTGTACTGTGCGCCTCAATACTGGTCTGGTAGAGAAAAATGCAGACTCCAAAAGGTAGTCAGAACTGCGGAGAAGATAATCGGGACATACCTTCCCTCTGTCCAGGACCTGTACCTGTCCAGAGCAAAAAACGGGCAAAGAAGATAGTCAAGGACCAACTACATCCTTGCCATGGCTTGTTTAACCTACTGCCATCAGGCAGATGCTACAGGGCTATTCCCACCAGGTCCACCAGAAGCCTAAAAAGTTTCTTTCCTCAAGCGGTTCAACTGTTGACACATGAACTCATGAATTTCTCACTGTCTAGTTGCCCCATAACCCTTTGCACATAATCTAACACGGTGCCCCCTCGGAATAACTTTCTATATAACTGTACATGTTCCCCCACCTGTTTATATTGTTTATGCTGTTTACTTGTTACCCACCTGGTTGCTGCACAGCGAACCGAAAACAAATTCCTGGTATACCTGGCCAATAAAGCTGATTCTGATTCTGTATTCCCTACCACATGCACACACACACACACACAGACATTTTAAGGTTAAATTGTTGGGTGCTAATTAGCTTACCAGTATGTTTTTGGATTGTGGGAGGAAACCGGATTACCCAGAGGAAACCCACGCAAGCACAGGGAGAATATACAAACTCTGCACAGTTTGAGCCATGGTGGGAATCGAACCCATGACCTCAGTGCTAACCATTACACCATCTATACTGCCCTATGGAAGTGAAATTATGGTCTGTGCTCTGTAAAATGCAACTGGCACACACAGGGACTGATGCTGATTTGCATATAAGATCACTAGTAGTTCACAGGGCTGGTGCTTCGATTAGGCACCTGCCTGCGGGTGCTAGGACCTGAATGGGCAGCCTGCTGAGGCTGCCTGGGAGAAAAATGAAGGAAGTCTATAAAAGAGACATCTTTGATTAGCCTGCAGGGGGTCTCTGCTCAACCCAATTTCACCTAAGTGGGTATTGGGTGGGGGGCAGCAGGTATAGTTTGCCGATGAATGGGTGCCGAGAAACCTTGCACCAACCATGCTAGCTGTAAGTGCACCTACCATGTCCAGCAATGTCAATTCAACAGTTGATAAAGTGATTAAGAATCGCTCATAGCACTTCACAGCATCTGCTGGCTGCTGCCTGATCAGGCCCATGGTGATTGCAGATTCTAGGGTTGCCACCTTTGTGTTGAGAGATTCCCAGACAGTGACCCACCCCTTGAACCGCCATATCATTTTTTTTAACCTTTTCTTCAATTTTCTTGATATTGCACAATGTAATGCCACTTACACATTACGTCACACAATGTAATGCCAATTACACATTATGTCACACACCATAATGCCCCTTACATATTATGCAACACACCATGATGACCATTACATATTATACTACACACCATAAAAACTATTACATATTACGCCACATTAGTGCAGCCAGGGCCGGTGCTAGGGTGTCCAGCGCCTTCCTGCAAACCATACATTTTGCGCCCTTTCACATTGCCATTGCAACAAGCTGCAGCCCAATTGTGGGAGCGTATGCAACATGCGATCCTATGGAGGATCTCGAGTGCATGTACATGTATGCATACACTATCTCAGTGCTGTGTCCGCAAAATATTGCAGGCACTAAAGGTGCCCATACATGCTGCGAGAATCGCACATGTTATGGGCTCCATCGCATCACACGGCATGCATGCAATGTGTGTGCGATGCGATCCGAAAGCAGTACAAAAAGTATGTGCAGCACTCGTGACTGAGGGGGAAAGGATTGGAGAGAAGGAGAAGATGGAAGAAGAGGGGAGGAGATAGAGAGGGCGGAGTGTTGAGGACTGGCAGTGGCACTGGCACAGCACACTGATAAGAGGGAAGGAAGGGGAGACGGCACTGCTGCCTGTTCGTCATTTGATTGACAGCTGACAGGCGCAGGGAGCAATGGGTAGGGGGCGGATCCGGACATGACATGTCATCCAGGCATTCACAGACAGCGCTACATGCCTCAGCGCAAGTGTCCGTGAGGAAGAGGGGGCAGGTCGCAGGAGGAGGACAATGTGTGCGCGGTGCAGGAAGCTGCTCAGCCTCTCCATACTGCTGCCCGCTGTCAGACAGGCGCTGCGGGTGGCGTGCAGGAGGCAGTGACAGTGAGGGCTGAGGCAGCTTTAGCAGAACAGATAGGGAGACAGCGCCTTTTCAGCATGGCTCCTCCCTGCTTTGCAGGAGCTGCTGAGTGGGTAGCGCCGGCCCTGAGTGCAGCTCACCTACGTGTTAATTGCTAGGGGTTTCTTACTCAAAACCAGGGCCTTCATGCTAGATGCCAGGGTCTTCATGCTCAATGTCAGAGCCTATATGCTCGATGCCATGGGGGAGTGAAATGCACATTGCCAAGGGGGAATGAAATGCTTGTTGCCAAGGGGGAATGAGATGCTCGTTGCCAAGGGAGAGTGAAATGCTTGTTGCCAAGAGGGAGTGAAATGCTCGTTGCTAAGGGGTGAGTGAAATACTCATTGCCATGGGAATGTTTAAAAGCGGTGAGGGTAACAGTGGCAGGTAGCCGGGCAGAAAGCAGGTCTGTATCAGAGCAGGTCTGTGCTATTTCAAATCTCAGTACCGGAAGCCAAACAGGAGCCACCACTGCCTCTCCCGATTAGCTGCCGAACCGTAAAATGGCGATAGATTTAAAATAGCCCCAGACCTGCTCGTTAGGCCAGCTATCTATCCCAGCGGCGAGCGCACACAGTGTGTTTCACTCTTAGCACAGCTCAGCGTTAGCGGCCACGGAGAGTAAGTAAGTGGAGGCGCGGCTGCCAGACTCTGCATGTTCCTGGACATTGTATAGTCCGGGAACTTTACCAGTACAGACTCCGGGCTTAATTACAAGACTGTCCTTAGTAATCCTGGATGGGTGGTCACCCTAGCACATTGCATTGTAATATCAGGAGCTCTGTGTATACATAATCCATGGTAACATATTATATCATTATGCATTATACATATGCAATAATTAATTTACTGTAGGTTACAATCATATTTGTTTATCTCACACTTTGTCATTGTGATTGGAGTAAATTCCTTTGCTAACAAAGGTCACATTCTCTGAACCTGTTATGCAGGATTCCATTGCATTGCTGGGTATGAACATTTAGGATTCTTTCTCTGTAGAGGGTTACACTGTCCCCTCATGGTTAACAACTTAATTACACCTGTTAATTATTGCTGCTTTCAAGCTTCACCTACTGTATTACCAATACACAGAAGAATGAGGAATATGTATGATGCAAGCATTTATTGCAGTCATAAGTGTAATTCTTTATTTATGCATGAAGGTTAACATTATTTTACCTTACAAAGAATTTGAAACCAGATAAGAACCACTTGGCCCATCTATTCTGCAGCTGCCCCTTTTTTATCCTTTAGGTAACCTCCATGCTATTTGATCCTTCATTATCTGTAATGATATACATATGCCTATCCCAAGCATGTTTAAATTGTTCGGAAGTTTTTGTTACCTGGATAGAGTTTGAGGCTCCACCCAGAGAAACAAAGTCCTGGCGCTCAATCAATAGTGTTGAGTTGAATTTACAAGGATTTAATGGTAGTTTGGTAGTTTCTAATCAGCTGCAGCAAGCATCAGATGAGGTCACCTGAGCTCATCAGAAAAATGGAAAAAAATTGCAACAAGGTGATACTATGCGCTGCTGGTTTAGATAGATTGTATCTGCTGAGTGAATAAGATTGGACACACTGCTTAGATTGTATACATTTTTATATAAGTAAAAAGAGATGAATTATACAGTCTCATACATAATAATAATCAATACAGTACAGTAATATGAAAAATAATAAAAAATAGAAAATATAGAATATAGTAAATAGTAATGATAAAAAATAATAAATAAAAATAGATAAATAGATACACAATGATAGAAAATGGTGTGATATTCTGAGTATGAGGTCTCCAGTAAATTAAGTAGGGAAATGGTGCTGTTAGTACTGACAGTTCAATGCCTTTTGGTAGAGTTCGTACTTTTCACAATTAATGGATAATGGGAAATAGTGGACCACTTATAATGAAAGGAACCAGTCCTTTTAGCATGTGAATATAACACGCAAGTAAATTTCAGAGGCAGTCTGTTGGGGCTGTGCGCACTAGTTGTACATAATATTCCTTATAAAGTGAAGTTAGGGAGCAATAGAGGTGGTAGTTGGCTCACCTAGTAGATGTGATATCCAGTTGGGTCGGTGCACAGGTAATTGAGCAGCTAGGATGGCTATGATGGAAGGAAGCCGGTGGTTGTTGGAGCTGTGCCGGTTCTGGAGTTACCCGTGATGTTGAGCGGGCAATGCATGGTGTCCGTGCTGAAGGGCTTGGTGAGCCGGCAGCACTTCCAATGCAGGTAACGGTGTAGGCGGGCAATGCACGGTGTCCGTGCTGGAGGGCTTGGTGAGCCAACAGCACTTCCAATGCAAGCTGCGGCAGATAGCGTGTAGCGTGGTCCGGCTAGGTCGGGCAAACAGGAGACCTCACACTAAGTTTTGCTGACGTCAACGCGTTTCGTAATCACTTGTATGCTGGAACGTTTCCAGCATACAAGTGGTTTACGAAACACGTTGACGTCAGCAAAACTTAGTGTGAGGTTTCCTGTTTGCCTGAACTAGCCGGACCACGCTACACGCTATCGGCCGCGGCTTGCATTGGAAGTGCTGTTGGCTCACCAAGCCCTCCAGCACGGACACCGTGCATTGCCCAATATGCAAAAACAAGTTATAGGATCTGACCTTTTCTTGGCGCAATGCTGCCCCTGGTTCGTACTTATCCCTAGTTATCACCAAATAACTAAAACAATAACACAAAAAATACAAGAGTGGATTTTCCAAACTTTCTGAGGCGCAAACCGTCCAGACGTTTTTCTGGCCGTCAATACTTCATTCAGTCTTTCTGATAATTTTTCCGATGGATCTCAGGGCAAATCAAAAAAGAAAAGCCACCAATTAGGTATAGACCAAACAAAGTAATTTCTACTACTGGAGTAAAGTAGGAGAGCATAGAAGGGCGTACCCAACTCACAGTGTGGATAGCACTGTATGTGCACGTAGCGGGTACTTGTTCCGTTGGTTATTCCTCTATGTTCTCCCTCCCGGCTCCCAATGGTGTGTGTACCATACAAAATAAAATTTAAACAACAATGTGTGTGTAACAAGGGGGAGGTACACACATAGAGGTTTCTTTTCCAAGTTAGTGCATCAAATATATATACACAAGTGTTGTGAAAATAGTAGGCGTACCCCACTCACGGTAAGTATGGAATAGTATAAGCCCTTAGCAGGTTCTTTGCATTTCCTTTCAGGTGTTCATAGTGGTCAGAGTTCTCTCCGTCCAACGTGTATATGAATTAAACGAAAAAAGAAAACAATGTGTAGTCTCGTCACTACTCCCTATATCTCTTTTTAAGATCTTATGAAGCAGTGAAACTTTTTACCAAAGATTATGGTGAAAAATGTACATCCGTACCGGGACTCACACTGAATAGTGCTTTCAGCTTGTGCATAAAGGTATCTTTATGTGCTCATGAATCGTGAATAAGTGTCCTTCACCAAGTGAAAATCAATCACAAATCTCTGTACACCGTGTAGATGAATATAAATCGTATTGGCGTATCCCGACTTTAGATTGGATAAGTCTTTATACTCCTGTAGCATTTTCTTTTTGCCCTGTGCTGCTGGTATTGTACTGGGAGATCCTCATCCAGACATATACCCGATGTGCATAGGGTGAAAGGAAATAATATTTCAGAGTTCTTGCCCAAAGCGGGGAAAATGATTCAAGGCAGAGTGATAATCAATGTTTCTTCCGTAAAAAAAACATTTATTTTCCACTTTAAAAATCCTCCATCCCCATGATGGCAGGATAATATAGATTCCAAAACAGGACCCACAATGGTCATACACAGGATTAACAAAAATAAAACCAAAAAACATGAAAAAAAGGAAAAATCTTTAAAAATATACATACATCCAATGTTGGGTAGAATAGATGTGATGGCTGCTCACTCTCCACACTGTCCCTATTATTTCCTTTCACCCTATGCACATCAGGTATATGTCTGGATGAGGATCTCCCAGTACAATACCAGCAGCACAGGGCAAAAAGAAAACGCTACAGGAGTATAAAGACTTATCCAATCGTAAGTCGGGGTACGCCGATACGATTTATATTCATCTACACGGGGTACAGAGATTTGTGATTGATTTTCACTTGGTGAAGGACACTTATTCACGATTCATGAGCACATAAAGATACCTTTATGCACAAGCTGAAAGCACTATTCAGTGTGAGTCCCGGTACGGATGTACATTTTTCACCATAATCTTTGGTAAAAAGTTTCACTGCTTCATAAGATCTTAAAAAGAGATATAGGGAGTAGTGACGAGACTACACATTGTTTTCTTTTTTCGTTTAATTCATATACACGTTGGACGGAGAGAACTCTGACCACTATGAACACCTGAAAGGAAAGGAAAAGAACCTGCTACGGGCTTATACTATTCCATACTTACCGTGAGTGGGGTACACCTACTATTTTCACAACACTTGTGTATATATATTTGATGCACTAACTTGGAAAAGAAACCTCTATGTGTGTACCTCCCCCTTGTTACAAGTGAGTGAGGTGCGCCCACGAGATTCTTCTCCCGTCATAAAGAATTCACAGTATAAAATTAACAGAGTCACACATTGTTGTTTAAATTTTATTTTGTATGGTACACACACCATTGGGTGCCAGGAGGGAGAACATAGAGGAATAACCAACGGAACAAGTACCCGCTACATGCACATACAGTGCTATCCACACTGTGAGTTGGGTACGCCCGTCTATGCTCTCCTACTTTACTCCAGTAGTAGAAATTACTTTGTTTGGTCTATACCTAATTGGTGGCTTTTCTTTTTTGATTTGCCCTGAGATCCATCGGAAAAATTATCAGAAAGACTGAATGAAGTATTGACGGCCAGAAAAACTTCTGGACGGTTTGCGCCTCAGAAAGTTTGGAAAATCCACTCTTGTATTTTTTGTTTTACCGTGCATTGCCCGCCTACACCGTTACCTGCATTGGAAGTGCTGCCGGCTCACCAAGCCCTTCAGCACAGACACCATGCATTGCCCGCTCAACATCACGGGTAACTCCAGAACCGGCGCAGCTCCAACAACCACCGGCTTCCTTCCATCATAGCTGTCCTAGCTGCTCAATTACTGGTGCACGACCCAACTGGATATCACATCTACTAGGTGAGCCAACTACCACCTCTATTGCTCCCTAACTTCACTTTATAAGGAATATTATGTACAACTAATGCGCATAGCACCAACTGACTGCCTCTGAAATTTACTTGCGTGTTAAATTCACATGCTAAAAGGACTGATTCCTTTCATTATAAGTGATCCACTATTTCCCATTATCCATTAATTGTGCAAAGTACGAACTCTACCAAAAGGCATTGAACTGTCAGTACTAACAGCACCATTTCCCTACTTAATTTACTGGAGACCTCATAATATCACACCATTTTCTATCATTGTGTATCTATTTATCTATTTTTATTTATTATTTTTTATCATTACTATTTACTATATTCTATATTTTCTATTTTTTATTATTTTTCATATTACTGTACTGTATTGATTAGTATTATGCATGAGACTGTATAATTCATCTCTTTTTACTTATATAAAAATTTATACAATCTAAGCCAGGGGTGTCCAAACTTTTTGCAACGAGGGCCAGATTTGGTGAAGTGTAAATGTGTGGGGGCCGACCATTCAGCCTGACATTCTTTGAATCATTAATCACATCAGAATGGTCCCCCACTCTGCCCCCATTCACTCTATGTCCCCTAGTCTGTCCCTTTACTGTATTTCCCCCAGCCTGCCCCCATTCACTGTATGTCCCCCAGCCTGCCCCTCCTTCACTGTATGTCCCCCATTCACTATATGTTCCCCACTCTGCACCCATTCACTCTGTCCCCCAGCCTGCCCCCCTTCTCTTAATGTCCATCAGTGCCTCCATTCATTGTATGTCCCCAAGCCTGACCCTCCTTCACTGTATGACTCCCATTCACTATGTACCCCACTCTGCCCCCATTCACTGTATGTCCCCCAGCCTATCCTCCTTCTCTGAATGGCCATCACTGCCTCCATTCACTGTATGTCCCCCAGCCTGACCCTCCTTCACTGTATGTCCCCCACTCTGCCCCCTCCCTTCTCTGTATGTTTCCCAGCCCTTTGTGTGAGCCAGAGGAAGGAGAGGCAAAGCAGGCACTGTAAGGACAGGAGATGCTTGGGCTCCCGCTGCTGCCCTCCTCCACTCTGCATGTTACGGAAGAAAGCTTCCCCCTTGCTGCCCCCCTCTCCAAACACTGCTGTCACTGTGATTGTGGAGTAGGGTCAGGGCCGGCGCCACCACTAGGCAGCTCTAGGCATTTGCCTAGGGCGCCGGCACCTAGAGGGCGGCAGTTCGCCCCTCACCCCCAGCACTGTGGTACCTGTGTAAAAAAAACTTCCGTCCCCGGCGTCCCTGCTGAGTGCTGGTGCGTGCAGGGGTGTCCGTGCCGCCGGGGGAGCCTGCGGCGCTGTTATTGTGTATAAGCTTGTCGCGCCCGGCGGGGTCCCTACAGTGAATAGAAAATAACTAGCGCTATGCACGCGGCGGCGCGGGAAGCGCTAGTTATTTTCTATTCACTGTAGGGACCCCGCCGGGCGCGACAAGCTTATTCACAATAACAGCGCCGCAGGCTCCCCCGGCGGCACGGACACCCCTGCACGCACCAGCACTCAGCAGGGACGCCTGGGACGGAAGTTTTTTTACACAGGTACCAACCTCCCCCCCGGCACCGGGGCGCCCCCACCCCGACTCGCCTGGGGTGCTCCGGTGCCTTGCACCGGCCCTGAGTAGGGTGATATACGATTGCAGCAGCAGGGGTAGGATGCCAAACACATCTGACTGTGGCGGCCGGCACCTCCTCACTGCAGCAGACAGCAAGGTAAAGGCGTGCTCCTTGGGGCCCCACCTTTAGTGTCCTGTGCTGTGCTTTCCACATCTGATGCTCTGCCTGCTTCCAGCTGGAGGCTGCGGGCCGCTTGAAATGACAGCACGGGCCGCAATTGGCCCCCGGGCCTGACTTTGGACATGCCTGATCTAAGCAGTGTGTCCAATCTTATTCACTCAGCAGATACAATCTATCTAAACCAGCAGTGCATAGTATCACCTTGTTGCAATGTTTAAATTGTTCAACTATCTTAATCAGAATCAGAATCAGAATCATCTTTATTGGCCAGGTATACTTGCGTATTTTTTGTGGTAACAGTGCAGCATCAATCAGGGAACACAAAGGGGGTGGGAAGAGAGGCATAAACATACATCACATACATTTCACATGTATCTAGAAAAGTTCGAGTTAGTATTTGGTATGTTCAATACGGTTTAGTTGGTGGACAGCTATTGGGAAGAAGCCTTTTGTAGTTCTTGTCGTCTTTGCTGGGATGGACCTAAAACGTCTGCCTGACGGAAGGGGTTCAAACAGGTTGTGGCCAGGGTGTAGCTTGTCTGCCAAGATCTTTCCTGCACGCTTATTGACCCTGGCTAGGTATAGTTCTTGGACAGTGGGGAGCTCCGCCCCAATGATCTTTTCTGCCATCCTCACCACTCTTTGCAACTTTCGTCTGTCATTCTCGTTTGCTCCTCCGAACCAGATTGTGATCGAGGAGCAAAGGACAGACTCTACTATGGCAGTGTAGAAGATGAGCAGCAGCTCCTGCGGGATGTTGAATTTCTTGAGTTGCCTCAGGAAGAACAACCGCTGCTGAGCCTTCTTGACAGTTGTAATGATGTTGGGACCCCATTTGAGGTCGCAGGAAATCTTTGTTCCTAGGAATTTGAAGGAGTCGACCCTCGACACTACTCTGTCAGATATTATGAGTGGGTTCATGGCATTTGGTTTCCTTCTGAAGTCCACCACCATCTCCACCGTTTTGAGGGGGTTGAGGTCAAGGTTGTTTCCGCTACACCATTTAGTTAGCCGATCCACCTCCCGTCTGTATGCCGACTCGTTTCCGTCCATGATTAGGCCGATAACCGTTGTGTCGTCTGCAAATTTTATAATTTTTACTGACTGTTCTGCTGAGGTGCAGTCGTTTGTGTAGAGGGAGAAGAGCAGGGGGGAGAGGACACATCCTTGAGGGGCACCGGTGCTAATTGTGCATGTGTTTGAAATGAATGCGCCTGCTTTCACCGCCTGTTTCCTTTCAGTCAGGAAGTCAGTGATCCAGGAGCATGTAGGTTCTGGGACTCCTAGTGAACGGAGTTTTGGCTCCAGGATGTGAGGGATGATAGTGTTGAATGCTGAGCTGAAATCAACAAATAGTATCCTTGCATAGGTGCCTGGACTGTCCAGGTGCTGTAGAATGTGGTGCAGCCCTAGGTTGACTGCATCCTCGACACTTCTGTTTGCTCGGTAGGCAAACTGCAGGGGTTCGAGGTGAGCATTTGTAACAACTCTCAGGTGGTTCAGCACCATACGTTCAAGCACTTTCATGACCACTGATGTTAGTGCAATCGGCCTGTAGTCATTGAGGTCTTTCGCAGTTGAGCTCTTGGGAACCGGGACGACAATTGAGGCTTTGAAGCAGGTGGGGACCTTGCACATTTCTAGTGAGGTGTTGAAAATCCTGGTAAAGATAGGGGCGAGCTGTGTTGCACAGGTCTTGAGGGTAGATGGAGACACTCCGTCTGGGCCTCCAGCTTTCCTAGGGTTGACCCTCTTGAACATTCCATATACCTCTGTTTGGTCCACCTGGAGAGTCTGGGGGTGGCAGTTTTGGAAGGAGGGTGGGCAAGCCATTTTGCCCCGGTCAGGGGTAGGACTGATGCAGGTAGCTTCCTTCTCGAACCTGCAGTAGAATTCGTTCAGCTCGTTCACTAGTTTCTGGTGCATGGTGGAGGGGGTTCGAGAGATCTTGTAGTTGGTTATAGCTTGCATGCCTCTCCAAGCTGACGCGGGGTCGTTGGTTGACAGGTTGTTCGCCAGCTTGTCTGAGAATCTTTTTCTTGCCAGCTTGATTTCCCGTGTTAGGGAGTTCCTGGCCTGTTTGTACAGGACAATATCACCACTGCGATAGGCTTCTTCCTTTGCCCGACGGAGCTTCCTGAGTTGACCGCTGAACCATGGCTTGTTGTTGTTGAAGGTGCGTGCTGTTTTGATTGGCACGCACAGGTCCTCGCAGAAACTGATGTAGGCTGTCACTGTGTCAGTCAGATCGTCTAGGTTTGTAGCGGAGGATTCAAAGACTCCCCAGTCTGTGCATTCGAGACAGGCCTGAAGCTTCATTTTTGCCTCGTTTGTCCAGCTTTTGACTGATCTGACCACTGGTTTAGCTGACCTTAGCTTCTGGGTGTAAGTTGGTAGAAGGTGGACTATGCAATGGTCAGAGAGGCCCAGAGCTGCCCGGGGGATAGCCCGGTAAGTGGACTTGATAGTGGTGTAGCAGTGGTCTAAGGTACGTCCTTCCCTGGTGTGGCATCTGACTTGCTGTCTGTACTTCGGTAGCTCTTGGGACAGGTTGGCACTGTTGAAGTCGCCCATCACTATAAGCAGTGCTTCCGGATGTTTAAGTTCTGTGTCTGTTATCCTGGTGGCCAGTTGGAGTTGGGCTTCTTTCGCATTTCCTTGGGGAGGTATATACACCCCCACCAGGACTATTGAGGCAAATTCCCGGGGGGAGTAGAATGGGTTGCATTTAATGATGAGTGTCTCTAGTTGAGGGCTGCTTGATTTACTCAGAGTTTTTACGTCGGTGCACCACCCTTCATTTATGAAGAAGCAGATACCTCCTCCCTTGGTTTTTCCGGTGAGCTCCTTGTCGCGGTCAGCCCTGAGGAGACTGTAGCCCGGCAGCATCACCGAGGAGTCGGCAATGAGTTCATCTAGCCATGTCTCAGTAAAGCATAGGTAAGCTGGCCATACAGATTTTATTGTCCAATCTCGCAGATTGGAACAAAAACATGGTAATATCTGAATGACAGTTTATTGCTGTGTACACATGGTTCGATTCAGTGTCATTTTCAATTTGATTTGGACTATATAGTCCAAATCGAATAAAAAATTACACTAAATCAAACACCGTTAGCAGATTCGAATCCGATGCGTGGCCCCGGGATCAAAAGCAGAAATAGACTTGGCAGGCAAGTCTATTTCTGCTTCGATCTGCCAGATTGAACGCAGCTTCATACCCTCCTTCATACCCGCCGGGTCCTGATGACTGTTGACACTGAATCAGTATCGATGGCTGCCGGGTCAGGCCGTGTGTACACAGCATATGCCAGTTTTCTAGCATTCCCAAGCAAATGGTCATACTACATACATTCATACATAATTACCTATCGGGTCCAATGTAGGCCTGTCCTCTTGTCCAATAGAATCCACACAAAAATAAATTGAATACCTGGCTCCAGCGGACTGAGGGAGCTGCAAGTGTGTTGACAATTGCACTCCCCGAACGTCAGTCACCGGCTCTTCCCTCAGCCGATGATGATCTGGCTCCGGGGGAGCTCCGCACCTGATAGGCTCTGCGCGACTCTATAGAAGCTCTTGTTATGAATTTAACATGGGCTTCTATGGTGGGAAGCGGCAACTTAGGCTGACCACAAGTGCCCTCAATGGGGTCACCTTGCGGTCAGCCTGAGTTAATGGTTCCCAACCACACATCCTCTCGCATTTGCCCACACAGAAGAAAAATCTTCTGAAGGTTACTCACCATCTAATGATTTTTCTTCTGTTCGCTATAAGAAGTAAGCCAGGACTTACTTGTTAGTTGAACTTGGATGACCCAATTGAAGGCAGGCTCTGACGTTATGTGATGTCATTCGCCCGCCCAGAGCAGGCAGAGGCATGCCCCCTTTTGCTGGGGTCCGACTTGCCTTTCTATGGGTGTGCCCACCATTTTTGTGGGCATGCCCATGAAACCAAGGCTGCCTATCCCGGAAAGCCCCCTACCTGTCAATCAGGCAGCCGGGGTTTGCATATTATTATTATTATTATTATTATTATGTGCATTATCATCTATGCCCATGCCCAGACCACCACCACTGGGGGTGGGGCCGAATTCAGACCTGTGCAAACAAGTTTCAATTGGTCCACACAATTAACGTTGGTCCCTGGTGTAATGGATGTTGGGGGTATTTAGATAAGTCAGCTATTTATAGGCAGGGCAGTGTATGTGAGTCTAATTGATGATAAGGCAGATCTATGAATAGGCTTCGGTCACATTATTTGTCTTGAAATCTATTTGGGCAGAAACAGTAAACACAGTGAAGGGGCAATATAATGAGCATTTGTGCAGTTGGGCACTTATGTAGAGGGCAGAGCGGTAGATTGGATTAATAAGAATACAGAGTAAAGAGCTACACCCACACTGCCTACATTATTACCCGTACAGTATTATTAGCCTTCATGCAGCAGCGCACCTCTTCATGAATGTCAATCTTATTTAATTGCGGCAGTAGCACATTTTGTGTTGTTGCAGTAAGCATTAATGCAATATGTGTCATATCACTGCATAAACACTTTGCTTTATAAATAGACCCACAAAGAGATAACTGTGGTTTGACATTCAATTATTCTACTCTATCTAGAATTATGTTGCCTGCACTCCACCTATTATGCTGGACAGCGCAGCCGAGAGGTATGCCGGGCCCTGGTAAAATTTTGGGGGCGTGCCCTAATCGCACCCACAAAACGTTTAGGGGCATGAAAACACACTTTAAAGTCGAGGGGGAGCGTCACTGTCGCCCTCCTCCCTCAGCAGCAGCAGCAGCACATATCATATAATTTCATGTGCTGACAGCAGGCTCAGCATGAGTGCTGCCCGGGAGGGACGGAGGGAGAGGGGCGGGGGGGGGGGGGGGGGGGGATCGGACCAGGGCCCCCGCCGGGCCCCTCCAGCAAACCCGGGCCCGGGTAATTAGTCTGCACCATGAAACATTTGTACATTTAGTGGAAGAGAAAAATTCTGGAATAAAACATTTATTGCAGGCATGTCCAAACTATGGCCCTCCAGCTGTGAAACTAATCATCCCAGCATGCCTTGTAATAGCTTTAGCATTCCCTAATTGCAATACCGTGGCAAGGCATCATGGGACTTGTAGTTTCACAACAGCTGGAGGGCCATAGTTTGGACATGCCTGGTTTATTGGAACACTACCATCCAGTATTCATATCCCTATATGAAGCAAGGGTCCATTATTGTTTTTATTGTGTCACTTAGCTGGATGTCTTACCACTTTTGACAGGTACACACTGAAGCAAAGTCTTTTATATTCACCAGTCCAACCAAAGCCCTAATCTGGTCTTTGTACACCCATCTACAACCCCCATCAGTGGCCGGGCCCCCCCTGCAGCCAGAAAGTAGGCAACTATGCCGCATGTCACAGTTTGTGCTGCTCTCTTTGGGCAAAGCCATGTGCACTGCCGGTGGGTGTGTGTGTGGGGGGGGGGAGTATGGGAGGGAGAGAGAGATTGATTTGGGTCAGTGTCATTGTTTCTGCGCAGGGTAAGTCCTGCCTGCTTTAGTTTTACACTGCAATTCAGATTTCAGTTTATACACACCCCACTTAAATCTCTCTCTCTACACATTGGGCCTTATTTTGGTTCATTCTTTCTGACAAAATCCTTCTTAGATGGACAAAACCATGTGCACTGCAGGGGGGGCAGATGTAACATGTGCATAGAGAATTAGATTTGGGTGAGTAATTTTGTTTCTGTGCAGGGAAAATACTGACTGCTTTATTTTTACACTGCAATAAAGATCTCACTTTGAAGTAAAACCCCACCCAAATCTAATTCTCTCTGCACATGTTACATCTGCCCCACCTGCAGTGCACATGGTTTTGCCCATTTTGAGAACAAATTTGTCCTGTGATCAGGACTGAATTAGGCCCTTTGTTATAGAACTTTAAATCATATAATTAAGATGTAACGGGTTAATGAATTAAAACGCTAAACGACTCACAGACAAGTCCTGACTTGAGGGCTTCTTTTTTCTGGATCATAGAATGTTCTTTTTGAATGATCAATTGAAACAAGTATACAAGTATATATTTTATTGATTGGTCATGCCTGCATAGAGTAGTGCCATGGCTACAATCAGCTAAATAAGTATTTGCTTTCCAATATACAGTATGCATTGAGTCCTTGTATGGCTCGCCTGCAGTGTAACCTTCATAGTGTGCCCACCGGGTGTGGTATGCGGTTCCGACAGTCGGGATCTCGACAGTCATTGGCCCGACGTCGGGATCCCGACTGGCCGGACTCAGACAGCATGGCCAGCGCAACAAAGCCCCTTGTGGGCTTGCTGCAGGCCAGCGTCATGCTGTGGGCACGGTGGCTCGCTGCGCTCGCCACCTATTCTATTCTCCCTCTATAGGGGTCGTGGACCCCACGAGGTAGAATAGCCGACGGCCGTCGGGAACCCAGCCGTCTGTGTTTTAACAGTTGGGATCCCGATGTCGGGTTAATGACTGTCGGGATCCCCACTGTCGGGACCCTGTCCGGCACCCGTGCCCACCATGGATGCCTCATCCGGTGCACTTGTGGATGGGATCAGGGCTGCCACTAGGAATTTTGGGGCCTGGGACTGATTTCCAGTCTGGCCCATCCCCCCATCCCTTCACTCACCACCTGACTCCTGCTCCCTCATCCCCTCCTGCTGAACGCAGCAGGTCCCAAAGCACAGGCTGGTACTTGTGGACAATCACGGCTCCCACGATGTGCATCGCATAGCAAAAAATCGCATAGCATGCGTTTTTCAACAGAAAAGCATCCAAATGCATTGAAATTAGTATCAAACATGTTCAATGGCCTTCAAATGTCATTTTTGAGGCTGTACCACCTCCACTATCAACGCGAACCCGAAGCGTGGCGAGCGCAGCGAGCCTGTGAGGGGCGGCGGTATGCGTCCTATGACCTTTTCATACCCCCACTATCCACGTTGGCGTGGAGTTGAGAATAGAAAGTGTGGCGAGCGCAGCGAGCCACCGAGCCCGAAGCGTGGCAAGCGTAGCGAGCCCCGCGAGGCTTCACAGGTGTCCGCGTCCCCTGCTCACTGCGCTCGCCACGCTTCGGGCTCGGTGGCTCGCTGCGCTCGCCACTTTTTCTATTCTCAACTCCACGCCGACGTGGATAGTGGGGGTATGAAAAGGTTGTAGGACGCGTACGCATGCGATTTTGTAAAAAAAATTGGTTAAAACTGCAAAAATCGCATCCAATCGCATGCCACTATATATGGCATGCAGTGGCATGCGATGGGAGCCGTGATACTCCACAAGTACCCACAGGCTTCTTCAATGCAGGATGCCGATGGCCAATTAAAATGCAGCACCAGCTGGTGAGCCAATCAGAGCTTGTGTTCCAGCAGCCGCTCTGATTGGCTAATGGTACACTAGCCCTGATTGGCTAAAAATCCCATGCAGCATTTTAATTGGCTGTCGGCATCCTGCATTGAAGAGACCTGTGCTTCTTTCAGTGCACTGAGTGCAGCACAGGAAGCACAGCATAGAGTTGCGGTGGGCAAAATGAGCCATCTGCGCCCTAGGATACATGACACTGAAATCACCCATTTTCTATTCCACCCAAGGTAATCCTACGCAGAGTGCCTAAAATGGCTGCCGCACCTGTTACCTTGTCAGGGTGATGTACACAACCCATGGAAGATATTATCCAAAATGCTGCACTAATCCTGCTTACTGTGTGCTCAAGGGTTTATTTTGTCTGTGACTTGTCTGTTACTGTACCACCAACATCCCCTGTATTATGTGCATTTTTTTTTTTTATGTCTGTAAAGCGCCTTGAGTCCTGTGTGAGAAAGTGGGCTATATAAATGAAACTTACTTACTTACGGCTCATACACAAATCCAATGTATCGCATACAGCCTCACATGCAATACCTTGGCTACTGTACGGTGGGATGGAGTGGGTACCTGCCTTCCAGAGGCGGGCGACTGATGTCACAGTCCGCCAACCCTGTTTTCGGACCCTGCAAGTCTATGTCAGTCCAGACCGACATAGATTTGCAAGCAGGGGACACCGTACAGTACCATGCGAATGGATGTTTATGCAAATCATACATTCGTAAAGTGGTGGGATGTGCAGACCATGGCGGGGGGGGGGGAGGGGGCATTCACGTGGGCAGCGGATTTTTTGAGTCAATCAGAATCACCCCCTGTATGAGGTCCTTTTGCATACAATGAATCGTATGCGACTCCAGCAAGGGCTGCAGGATCCAAAAAAATCTAGGTGCAGCCTTCGTGATCTCCGGCTCCGAGTCGATGTGCACGGGACCGCTCATTGGATCGGACGTTAGGCACAATTTGGGCACTTTTCACCTCCGTTTATCAGCTCAAAACCATTGGAATCGGGTGAAACGGGCCCAAACCGTATAAGTGTATGGGGGCATTTATACGCAATGTGGGGCATACACAAAAATACTGAAGAGACATTTCTGCATCATCCAGTTAAATATATTTTGTTTTGAAAATTGTAGGTAATTCTTCGCCATTTTGCACTGTGCTGTACGGTCTGTCCTAGTGGATAACCTAGTGGAGTTTTGAAACTAATTTCCAGGCCAAAACAAAATGAGAAAGTATATATTGCATACCTCCCAGCTGTCTGTCTTTCAGCGGGAACAACACGGCTTTCGGTGTCCCGAGGTGGGGGGGGGGGGCAGTTGGGAGTCTCCCCAAGCTGATGAGAATAGACACTGTGCGCACAGCCATCTATTCAGCGCTACTGAGGGACGGAGAATGGGGGGCGTGGCCTTGGGAAGCGTAATCCCTCTCAGGGGCCCGTATGCACCACGCACACTGCACCCATTATATATACACCACTGGGCGCAACACACATTTTCAGACTTTGAGACGTTCCCCTTTTTAGGACACTGCACAGCCAAAAATATAAGGCCTAATTTATTCCATGCTTGTTAGATATCATCCATCCTGGTGTAATGTGGGGGGTAAAGTTCTTATGGTGACTGCCAGGTGGCTGTGCCAATGTAACTTACTGATTGAACCATTACTTTATGTACATTGTGCTACAGTGGCAGTAAAAATAAGATGATTTACAATCCCAATACCATACCCCATTATTACACCCTCAATCATTAACTGCATTGTATATGAGTGACCTCAACGCCTAAAATACTCATTTATTACCCCCTCACTGACTGCATTTTAGAACATTTTATAATATCACAAAGCGCTGGCCATGCCACCACAGTGCTGAAACCGGTGGTCCCCTAGTTTTGGTCATGCAAAGATGTCCTCCTCAGTGCTCTTGGAAGGTATGTCAGTGCTCCCTCATTGATTGTTGTGCCTACTACAATAAGTAGGAAGGGGGAGGCATTGATATATTGAGTCATACAAAAGGCATTGATATATAATCAATACATTCACTGCCAATAGGAGATGGGGGATGTGCCACAATCAGTGAGGGGAGGCAATTGTGTCGGCACCCATACTATATAATAAATATAATAATAATATATTTTATAACAATATTATTATTACACATAATTACATTAGTTTTAACTGCATTTAACTGCATTATAGTCGTCGTCCCCCCTTACTGTTTGGAGGGGGGGGGGGGGGGGTACTGAATGATAGTAATTTTTTCCCAAGTGATAGAACTCTATGGCCATATACGGCCGATTTCAAATCAGCCGAATTTGCCTGTTGGTAAATTAGCCGGGTACCAGGTGTATTTGGGACCGAATGGGTACAAATGGGTGCATTCGTACCCATTCAATCTTATGGTGTGTACACACGGCAGATATGATACGATCAGATCGCATCGGGATTCACATCGCACGGCATGCTGCAGAGGGACAATTTAGACTATATAGTGCAGATCTGCACTATATAGTCTTGCCTGCCCTCACTATATCACTGCCGATTTGCGCTCACTCGGGAGCGCGCATCGGCAACGCATCGGGCTCGTTAGCCCTAAAAAGCCGACAATTAATATGCAATATGGCTTCCGATGTTCACTATATCGGGAACATCGGAAGCCATATCGCCCCCGTGTGTACACACCATAAGTAAGTTTACACCTAAGTGTCTGATTCTACTTCTGCTACCCGGCTGCAAGATTTCTATAACATAGATATCAGATTAACCATTTCCCAGTAACCATTAAGGAAAACCCAACGTTCAAGAGGCAGTGCGGGTAAATCGGTCCTGCAACCCTGTGCATACATGCCGTGAAAATCATCCACTGTGCAACTTTTATGTGGCATGATGCAAAAGAACCCTGCAAACTCCTATGAACATTAGCATTGTATCCAGCTCAGAATCAGGCCCAGGGTGAGTACAATTGCATATAGGTGTTTCAATAATGGTTGCAAGGTGTGCCATGTACATGGGTCCCTGTGTCTAGTAGGGCCCACACCATACACCCTGCACTCATATATTATACTTACCCCTCCAGAGTCCCTAGGTAGTGTCCCTGCACTACAGACAGAAATAACTTGTAAAATGGCTGCCTTGGCACTTGAGATGTCCCCAGGACCAAGGTGCAGGCACCATGTTCCCAGACACCTGGGAACATACAGTAAGCATAATGCCAGAGTCTACTCTTTCTAAAACCATCCCTGCAACTTTGCTAGGGACCTTGGAGCATAATCTACATTCCAACGGTAAAATATTATCTTTTACAGCCTTCATACTTTGATAGAAAGTCCACTGTCTCTCATGTTGAAAGAGAAAGTGTGAAAAGTCATAAAAAAGTTAGAATTTTTTATTGCACAGTTCAGTATCCCTGGATGGTAATCATGGTACTGATGATGTTTGATGCCAGGTTGGGACTTGCTTTGCTGGTAACTGGGTTAACCAGATTAAAACTGGTATTGCTGAGTTCAGTAGTACTACAGGGCAGGTTAAAGCTGGCTTAGTACAAGTAATAAAGTAGCCTCAGGATACTTGAAGACTGAGGGCCTTATTTTGATTCATTCGGTTCTCCGTGCGTTCGCACAGAGAGACGATGTTTAGTGTGTGTGCATGTGCGTTTCTGCGCATGTGCAGACACAAGGTGCGTGCACCCACGGCAAACTTTCGGTTTGCCGGGTGCACGCACCCTACATGCCGAGAGGGGGGGGGGGTGGCGGAGAAGGGCTGGGGGCGCCGGGCAGCCCCATTAGCATATGGGAACACCCAGCGTTCCATGGGCGTTGCCATGAGAACGTTGGGCATTCCCAGGCTAATGAGGCGGTGTAACGGACATGCGGGGGGCAGACATGCAGGGGGCGGGCAGCTGACATCACCAGGTCCGGCGCCACCACTAGGCAGCTTTAGGCATTTGCCTAGGGCGCCGGCCACTGGAGGGCGGTAATGAGCTGCAGGAGCCAGGAGGAGCAGCAGCAGCAGGAACAGAAAGTATACCACTAGCACCGAGGAAAGCACCTGGGAGCAGGTAAGAGAGTCTACCCCCACCCCTGGAGCCCGCATCTCCCTCCAACACCCCCCCTTCCTCACCCCACATAGTGGTGGTGGCCGCACTGACCTCCTGGAGCCCGGCCGGAGCTGCGGCCATCGCCCTGATTACAATTGCATAACTACTGTTGAATTATTTAAATGTACTGATGTTGGTTGGGGGATACGACCCCCAACCAACATCAGTACATTTAAATAATTCAACAGTACAAGTAAGTTTCAAGTTTCAGCATAGATTAGTTATGGTATAAGGTAAAGTTGGTTAATAACATAGTTAAATAAAAAAAATTCTAATGATTATACTGAACATGTGATTATAATAGAATAAGTAAATAATTTCCTAATGATCTGGTCATGTACCATATGGTATTATTAAAAGAATCATGAGTTTGTCATTTTATTGGAATTGAAAATGTTGCTATATAACTCTCCCACGTAATAAAAAAGTTTTCTACTTTCTGTTTTTCAACAAATTGTTATAAAAAAAAGGTACTTGTGTATTTTGGCGGCGCCCATCGCATCGCATACCATAAGGCATCCGATGGTATGCGATGCGACAATTTTAAAATTGTATGACATTGTACATGGCATACAATGCCATACAATGCGATGCAATGCGATTAAACATTGTATAAGCACATTAATGGGTGCTTACAATGTGAAATGCACCCCCACTCCACCCTCCCCCACTATAAACGTGAACCCGAAGCGTGGCGAGCGCAGCGAGCCCGCGAGGGGCGGCGGTACGCGTCCTCCGACCTTTTCATACCCCCACTATCCACGTTGGCATGGAGTTGAGAATAGAAATTGTGGCGAGCATAGCGAGCCACCGTGCCCGAAGCGTGGCGAGCGCAGCGCGCCCCGCGAGGGGACGCGGATACCTGTGAAGCCCGCGAGGGGACTCCGATACCTGTGAAGGTATCCGCTGCGCTCGCCATGCTTCGGGCTCGGTGGCTCGCTGCGCTCGCCACACTTTCTATTCTCAACTCCACGCCGACGTGGATAGTGGGGGTATGAAAAGGTCGGAGGACGCGTACGTGCTCGCCACGCTTCGGGTTCACGTTTATAGTGGGGGGTTGGCGTGGGGGTGCATTTCACATTGTAACCACCCATTAGGGTGCTTAAAAGCACCCTTTATGGTGCTTATACGATCTTTAATCGCATAGGGGGCAAAAATCGCGTCGCATCGCATGCCATGCAACGCGATGAAAACATCGCGCAATGCACATCGGGGGCGCCGCTATAATACACAAGTACCAACAAAAAAAAATAATAAAGTTTTTTACTTTCTTATCTCTTTCCAGTATTGCTCCAACCCATTCCATTCTAAAAATGAGAAAACATTTTTTTTTTGAAGAGATCAGGGAAAGCCCAAACTTGCAAAACTGCCTTCCGTGCTGCAGCACTTAAAGCTAGGAGTAATTTTTTACTACCTTTTGTCATAGCCTGATTCCAAAAAGGGTCAGTAACATATTTACAAATTTGAATCCCAAATCCTCTAATTAAAGAGCACATCCATAAACAGTGATAAATGTCAGCTTGAGCTTCACCACATTTCCAGCAGTAATGTGAGTTTGACAAACCAATTAAAAACAATTTATGAGGAGAAAGGTACGTTTTTAACAATGTGTAATATAATAATATTTATATCATGAAGCGCAATGGAATAAACTGTAAATAAATAAATTCTACACATAAATTGACATTTTTTATTTTTTGCAGTTTATATTCATTTATATTAGTAAGTGTATATAAATAGTGGTCTTTGGGAATACACCAATAAGTTTTACTGTATATTTACAGAACAAAATAAAAATCAGTTTGTAGATCGTAGGGGTATCTGAGGAGACAATAAACAAGCTTGATATCAAATATCTGCCTCCTCTTTCCTGCCAGCTAATGCATTGGGCGATGAGATCTAGCTGCTGGAGTGCAATGTTTTTATAGCATTTCCTATTAACAGGATTAACTGATTTTATCAATGACATAAAACAATCCCTCATAATGGACTATAAATTTCCACCAAAAAGAAATGTACTTGAATATAATAGCAGATAAATTAGTGGTGACTTTTATGGGACAGCAAGTTCATTCAAAAAAAAAAAATTACAATAAAATCCCTTTTAGTTTACAATGTAATTAATTATTTTCCCCATTTACGATCCAAAAACCTTATTTCTTTTGTGTTTACAATTCTTGAAATTTCTGAAATACCAATTTGAGATAACATTTCTGTATACAGTCAAAAACAAGTAAAAAATGAACTAGCTTCATTGCATAATGTTCTCTCTCTCTCTCTTTCCTAGGCTCCATCTTCGCCCCCCCTCCTACTATTTCTCTCCTACTATTTCAGACTTCCAGCTGGATACACACTATAAGATTATCCATTCTGGCTGGTTGGAACAAAAATCTGGTAATGTCCGAGAATAAATTGCAATAAACCACATGTTCTCAAACTTGGTCCTCAGGACCCCACACGTGCATGTTGTGCAGGTCTCCTCACAAAGAAATAATTAGCTCCATCTGTGGATCTTTTAAAATGTGTCAATAAGAAATTAATGCACCTGTGCACCTGCCAGGTGACCTGGAAAATGTGAACTATGTGGGGTCCTTAGGACTGAGTTTGAGAACCTCTGCAATAAACCATTTACTCTCAAAAGCTGGAAAATGGACAGAAATTACCAGAGTTTCATTCCAACCATACAGATTGGAAAGATCATTTTATAGTGTGTATCCAGCTCACTCTTACTCCATCCATCTCCCTACCTGAGTTACCTCTTAACCAAATTTCTATGCCTGCCCCACTTTGCCTGCTAATATATTCCTATATACAACACATTCTCTCACTCTGGGGCATATTTACTAACTATAGGGTCCGAGACACAATAATTATAATTTCTTATCACTGTTAGTCTCGGCAATAAGAAATAATCTACCACCTGAATGTAACATATTTTGTGTGCAGGGACAGGAGCTCCAATAGGAGCTGTCCCTGTGATGTATAAATGTAAAGATTGCTTTACTCTCTAAGGCTGCTATAGCCCAGCAATGGAAACACCAATTATCCCCTCCATTCAAGGTATAGAAGCCAAAATTCACAAACACTTTATATATGAAACAACTCCCAGTCCATACAACCCCCATTCACCTCTCACCAGAAATAAATGGGCTAAATGGTCTATATACAAAAACACTGACTAGACTCAGACCCCCCAAACACATATCCCTTTAATTGACAGCTTGCGCTACCCCTTCTTCTTCTTCTTCATAGTTACGTAGAAACTGTATACTAATGGTTGACAAATCCAATGTCATCCCTTCTGATTGTGCCCATGATTCCACAGTTGTCAGATATCTACTTGTATGGCTTATAACAACAACAACAACAGGAATACATCCTACTATATAATTTATCCGGTACTACTGCTCCCCTCCTTCCCCTTTTATTTCTTACCCCCACTTTGTATCCAATGACTATGTAATTGTACTGATCTTTGATCTATTTTGTACTATGGTTGTCATGTCAAAACTTTTTGGTACTTTCATAAAGCCTCAATAAAACGATTAATAAAAAAAAAAAAAGATTGCTTTACTTATAGTTTCCAGTGGCCACCACCCTACTGCACATGTGCACCAATGCCAGGGTGGGCTACTATGGACTGTTCTGCAGTTGGGTGCTGAGGGATTGAGACTGCAATGATTGTGAGTTTTTTTCTTTCTATGTGTTTTTTTTCATGTGGGGACAAATGTGTGTGTGTGTGTATGAGAGGTGGTGGAGGGGGGGGGGGGATTTCAAGGTTTTGTCAGGTGGCATACCTCTGGATGAAACCACATACTTCTTATTACTGTATGATATTGCATGGGTTGGGGTGGGGGTGGGGGGGATATATATATATATATATATATATATTGTATATACACATAAAGTTAAAGGGTTATATTAATCAATCAATCTTGACTAGGCTTTGCTCGTGGTGATTATATGGCCTCCATACATTAAAGCAGGGGCGTAACTAGAACTCTGTGGGCCCCATGGCTAAATATTGGCTAGTATATACAGTACAGTGTATATTGGCCATTTTGGGGATCTTATTGGTCGGTCTGAAACTGTCTAGACATTAGAATTGTTCGGCAAACTCTTATAGTGAGTACCCATCTTAAATGAATGTTGCAATGTCTTTCACAGAATTTGAGCCTCTTAAAAATGTAGCTGTGGCCATCAATTAAAAAATGCAATTACATATATCCTTAATAATTTCTCCTTGTAATGTTTATCCAAGTTAAACTATTTTCCTTATGAAACAAATGTCTGGGTTCTATCAATAGGACAGTTTTTAATCCTCTAGCAAATGTTCTCTTTTCATTCTTTATCTTTTGATTTAGCGGAACCCTCCTGTGTGGTGCTGGCATTATATCAAAAGCCTCTGCAGATTTAGATAGACCACGTCTAGAGTACTTCCCTGCTCTGAGGTTCTGCTGACTATCTCATAGACTGGAGTGGGTCACTCTGACATGAACTTTACACCATAAAGCCACCCATGGGGTACTTGTGATCTTGTCTGAATTGTATCCCTTAATGTATTTTGGTCTTTAATGTCATGCAGCTAATAATGTCATGTCTAGAAGACACTGCAGCTGTTTGATGTAAGAGGAGGCAAATAACCATACAGAAATTACTCTTTATTAAACTTAATAAATAAGTTCATATATAATTGGTGTCCTTAATGTGTGATGTGCCACAATGATTCCCTCCAATGGTGCTCACAAGCACAGGTACACTATGAAGGTAGCAGATAGGTATATTTGGCAGCTGCAGCTGCATTTTACGGACTGAAGCCAGTGTAATGTTTTAGAATGTGGCAGCCAGTGTGAACAGCCAGTAGTTGTAGGAGCCAGTAGCTGTTCCAGTGAAAATGAGTATGGTTTAGGGGGATGGTTCTGGTTGACATTGGTACGCAGTCCCGTTGAATATAGACCCCTCCTCCGAGCCCCGCTGAGTCCCATCGCTACCACGCAAGGGGATGTGTAATGGAGACACACCCTCTTGCATGCCGCCTCTGCAGGAGAAATCATTGGATGGTCCCCGACCATCCAATGATTTCTCCTGCACTTGCAAATGAAAGTGAGTGGAGTGCGGCATCATCTCGCCCTGTTCCCATGGGCAACCCCCGGCCCACCCCGATCGATGTGAACAGGCTGACGACTATGCAAGTCACCAAAGCTGTTCGCTAAAGGGGACCTGCACATGCGGAATGGGGACAAATTCACCCCATTCCGAGGGAATTAGAATCACCCCCTATGAGTATTTATGTATTGGTGTGTGTGTCAGGTTTTGTGCAAAGATGGGAGCAGTAGGTAAGGACAGGGTGGAAACACTAGAAATGGAGAAGAAGCAAGAGAAGTCAAAATCCAGTCTATGTCCATCACATTGGGGGCAGAGAAAGGGCCAGATTCTCTAAGCTTCAAAAGTGATAAAAGGAAGAGTAATAAACAGCTAGCCAATCAGCTCCATCCTGACATTTTTCAAACACCGCAGCGCCATACATAGCAAACAAAAAACAAATTACAAGGTAACGTACAGGGTGTATTGAAAAATACAGTTTTAGTTCAATCATTGATACAAGGGAACATCCCAATTATTGCAGTTATGTGTCACTAGATAAACTACAGCAGTACTATTTTTCCAGGTCTGGGGGTGGATCAATTAAATAAAAAAAAAAGGTACTTGTGTACTAGCACGGCGCCCATCGCATCGTAGACCATATCGCATGCGATGGTATGCGATGCGACGTGATATCGGCCGATGTTGTACAATGGCATACAATTTTAAAATTGTATGCCATTGTATATGGCAGACAATGCCATACAATGCGATGCAATGCGATTATAAATTGTATAAGCACCCTAATGGGTGTTTACAATGGTTAAATGCACCCCCACGCCACCCCCAAGTATAAACGTGAACCTGAAGCGTGGCGAGCGCAGCGAGCCCTCGAGGGGCGGCGGTACGTGTCCTACGACCTTTTCATATCCCCACTATCCATGTCGGCATGGAGTTGAGAATAGAAAGTGTGGCGAGCGTAGCGAGCCACCGAGCCCGAAGTGTGGCGATCGGACGCGGATACCTTCACAGGTATCCGCATCCCCTCGCGGGCTTCACAGGTATCCGCGTCCCCTCGCGGGGCTCGCTGCGCTCGCCACACTTTCTATTCTCAACTCCACGCCGACGTGGATAGTGGGGGTATGAAAAGGTTGTAGGACGCGTACCACCGCCCCACGCGGGCACGCTGCGCTCGCCACGCTTCGGGTTCACGTTTATACTTGGGGAGTGGCGTGGGGGTGCATTTAAGCATTGTAAGCACCCGTTAGGGTGCTTATACAATTTAATATCGAATATGAGTTAAAATCGCATTGCATGCCATTGGGTGTATGGCATGCGATGCGATTCAATTAAAAAATCGGGCAACTAATTATCGGGGCGCCGTGCTAGTACACAAGTACACAAGGGAGAGATAGATGTAAATATTTTATTTAGAAACAAAGGCACTCACAGGTGACTTTAAAATAAAACTTACTTATGAAAAGTAGATTTTCAGTTCCTGATGATGTCATATTTAATTAGAGGTTCAGGAACTGAGATCCTGCTTGTTCCTTTTGCCCCGACAAAAAAGAGAGTCTTTCCTTCTTTTTCTTGAGATAAAATAAACAGATCAGAATAAAGGAGACTGTACTTCCCTTTTATTAAGTGCTTCTCTCTTCCCCTTCTCAAGATTCATCACATATGTAAATAGTGGTGAACTATTAGGTCAACACCACTAGGTCGATATGCATGAAGGTCGACATGTCTGTAGGGCGACATGCAGGAAGGTCGACATGGTCATTAAGTTGACACAAGCATTAGGTCGACATGGGTAAGGTTGCCAGTGTAAAGGTCGACATGTGGTTTTTTACATCCCCCCCCCCCCCGAATTTCGACATGGACACTGAAACGTAGCACTCTGTCCCCTCACATGGCTCGCTGCGCTCGCCATGCTTTGGGCACGGTGCCTCCCTACCCTCGGCACACTATTTTTTTCTCCCATCACGCCCTAGTGGATGGTAGTTCATTTAGTTAGTATATTATAGTATATTTAGTACTAGGTGATTCATCGCGCCCTACGGGCGCTCTTCACAACGTCGTAAGGGGCTGCGCCCCCTTAAACTGTGAATATTTTTATTGCGTTAAATATAATTTATTTATCATTATGAAGGATGGGTTTTTTATTGCAACTTTAGTAAGATGCTGTGGGTGTGGGAATGGCAGGTGTAGGTGAGCTGTAGCTGGGAGAGTATGCGATGCAGGGGATGTGGAGGTGTGGTGGGTGTTAAAGGGGGGGGGTGATGTAGGTAGGGGTGTGGTAGGTGGTGGAGGGTTGGGTGCAAGGGTGCTAGGGGTATTGAAAAGTGTTAGCGGTTGGTGTGTGTTGTGAAGTGGTGGGTGTGGGGATACTGTGTGTGGTGAAGTGTATGTTGGGAGGTGGGCCATGTGGGTTGGTCAGGTGCGGTGGTGCGCCGTGTTTGTAAGGTGCATATGCGATGGAACTGCGGATGTAGCAGCAAGGGTAGTGCTTTTGGGAGAGGGATGGGTGCGCTGGTAGTGCGGGTGGGTGATGGGCGGGTGTTGGCATGGGTGGGTGCATGGATACTGCGGGTTGAGGGGGTTTTGGTGTGCTGTGGTAAAGTCCGCTGTACCATTGGTGGTGGAGTGGCGGGGGGGGGGGGTAGTGCTGTGGGTGGGTGAGGGTGGTGTGCGAGTGTACCATGTGTAGTGAGGGTGTTTGTGGGTGGGCAAGTGTCAGGTGGGGGGATTCTGTGGGTGTTAGAGTTCCACGTAAGGTGTGGGTGGTGTATGTTGGTTAGGTGGGGCGGTGGACTGGTTGCATGACGGGCAGTTGCATGGGTGTGTGAAGTGTGGGGGTGGTGGTGGTTTGTGTGGGTGGGGGGACGGATGGGTGCATGTGTAATGTAGGAGGGGAATGGCCATCTTGTATTGAGGCGGCTGGTTGCAGGGGTACTGCGGAATGGAAAAAAGGATGCAGGCAGTTGGATGGGGGGGGTGAGTGTAGTGCAGGTGTGTGCTGTGGGTGGGGGAGGGTGCTTATTGGTGTGGGGACGGTGGCGGCATGGGAGGGATGGGTGGGTGTGTAATGTGGTTGGGTGATGGGCAGGTGCAGTGTTGCGGCGGCTGGTTGCAGGGGTCCTGGTGGTTAGGAGGTTTGGGTGTGGTGGTGGTGTGGGTGGGTGCATTAGTAGCACGGTTGGGGGAGTGTGGTATGCGAGGTGGCTCACTGTAAAGTGGACCTGCGGGTGTGGTAGGGTTGGGTGTGCTGCAGGTGTTTTGGGGGTGGTGTGGGTGGGTGCATTAGTAGCGCGGTTGTGGGAGTGTGGTATGCGAGGTGGCTCAGTGTACAGTGGTACTGTGGGTGTGGTAGGGGTGAGTGTTCACTGCACCTGTGTCACTTGGTAGGTGCAGTGTGCAAGAGTGTGTTAGCATATACAGTGTGCAATATTTACCAGCCTTTACAGAGCTGGAGTCCCGCAGAGGTTTTCCTACCTTCTGTAGGCTTGTAATGCCGCTCTGTAGAGGCAGCAGGTCCTGTGTTTGCGGCGGTGGGCAATGCAGGATGGTGTTGCCTTTTGTTTCCTGCAGGCGGTGCGGGGTGGCGCTTGGTCTGGTTGTGGCAGCAGGGAGGAGAGGCGGGCTGTGTAGCGCAGGCTTACTGCACTGGCAGGTGAGAGGATGGTGCGGCAGGGATGTGGGTGTTCGCTGCCGCTTCCAGGGGGTGAGTGTCAGCAGGCAGCAGGGGCGGACTGTGGCTGTAGCGGGCAGTGCGGGACGGGTGCTGTTTATAGGGCTCTGTGGCAGTATGGTGATTGCTGCAGAGGATGAGGTGCTAGGGACACTGGCGGTGGTGGGGGTGGGGCAGGAGGGAAGAAGTGAAGGCTCGGTAGTGTGCTTCCGGGGATGCTGTTGGGGGATTAAGGAGGGGTTGGGGACACTTCCGGGAGTTGGGGGGGGAGGCGGCTATGGATGCTGATGGTGTAGGGTTACCACCTTTTTGTTGAGAGATTCCCGGACAGTGACCCGCCCCTTGACACACCCACTGCCCCGCCCCTTTGACCCGCCTTATGTTGAGATTTTTTTAAGCTTTGCTTCAATTGATTTTGCATACCATAATGCCAGTTACATGTTACACCACACAACGTGATGCCCATTACATGTTATGCCATACACCGCAATGCACATTACATGTTATGCCAGGACTCAAAAAGTTTTTGTAAAGTGGGGATAATATGGACAGTGCGCGCCGTAGGCGCGCGCAAAAAAATGTCAACATAGTGCCGATTACACGTCACACACCCATTACATAGTAAACCACATGCCATAATGCCCATTACATGTTATGCCACACAACGTGATGCCCATTACACATTATGCTTATTACTTGTTATGCCAGGACTCAAATTTTTTCTAAATTAGGGACAACACGGACACCGTAATGCCGATTACATATCACACACCCATTACATAGTATACCACATGCCATAATGCCCATTACACGTTATACTAAACACCATAATGCTCATTACACCAAACACCGTAATGCCCATTACACATTATACTAAACACCATAATGCCCATTACATGTTATACCAAACACCATAATGCCCATTACACATTATATTAAACACCATAATGCCCATTACACGGTATCCCAAACACTGTAATGCCCATTGCTACGCCTCACATGATGCCCATTACATCACACACATTCTAATGCCCATTACACATTATGCGACACACCCTGATGCCCACACTCACACACACACACACATGGGGTGACAGAGCTGCATACACAGGGTGACGGGGGCACACACAGGGTGACATGGGCACACACAGTGTGCCGGGGCACACAAAGGGTGACAGATGAATAAACAATAATAGTGTTATAAAAAACAATTACTATAATCAGTATGAACATAAATATGGGTACTTATGTAATATCTGGGCTCCCGTTTTTCTTATGAGACCGCGTCCCCTCGCGGGGCTCGCTGCGCTCGCCACGCTTCGGGCACGGTGGCTCGCTGCGCTCGCCACACTATATAAAATCAACTCCATGCGTAGTTGGATAGTAGGGGTATGATAAAATGGGGTGCATTTAACATGGGAGCCCAGATAATACATAAGTACCAAAATATGTAACACTGCCTCAAGGTGTGACAGCAGAGGTACAGGGGGATTATTAGGACACAGCCAGGTAGTGTGGGAGGGAAGGGAAGTTTGCAGCAGAAATAAAGAGCAGATGCCTGGATACAAGCAGTCACAACATGCACAGTGTACAGGCACCAGAGAAAGCGCCCGAGGTGAGATGCCTACCTGCCCCAGGATCAGTTAGCCAACTCTGCCGCTTCTCGGGTCCCGCCTGCACTCAAAGAGCCCAGTGAAGTAGACACTGCAGTGCGGAGTGGGGGGTTCAGCAACAGCCACGCACATGGGCAGGAGGAGCAGGCACAATTACAGCAGACTAGTGGTGGCACTGTGGCAGCCAGATGGAGCACAGCTCCGCCCCCAAGATGATGGTCAGGAAGCACCCAACCACTGCCAGACTCCGCTGGGACAACGCAAGGTCAGGTGACCCCATGGGACGACTGAGAGGAGGAGGCGCGTCACAGTGCTTGCCCAGCGCCCAGGTGAGAGGGGAGGGGCGGAGAGTCGCAGCAGCCCAGGCCAGCGGGGGACAGAAAAAGAGGAGGCGGCTTGGGGGGCGCGATCGCTGGCGGCAGCAAGGTGATGACATGTCCTCTGCCGCCGTGCCCACTGCCTCCTCCTCCGCGGCGGCTGTAGGGATGCCCGCCACCAGCTCCAGTTCCCGGACATTGAATAGTCCGGGAACGCCACCTGTCCGGACTAATTACCGGACTGTCCGGAGTAATCCCGGACGGGTGGTAACCCTATGATGGTGGATTGAGGGTCTGCTGGGAACAGGGGGGGGGGGTGTGCTGTTGGTGGATTGATGAGGGACTGTGGTAGCTGGTGGTGGATATACACACAGCTGTATTGTGTAAGTATTGCACAGTGTGTGTGTTGTATGTATGTAGGTAGGTGTGTGTGTATGGTATGTATGTATGTATGTATGATATGTATTGTAGTGTATGTGTGTGGGTGTGTTACCTGGAAGGCGCATACCCGTGGGAACGTTATGGGAACGTCCCTCCAGTGTCCAGCAGTGTTCCACTGTAGGGGGGGGGGGGGCAGTGGGGAGTGCCAAATCAGAGGCAAACTGAACGTAAAAGGTGCGTGGCCTCATTTGCATAAGTCGTGCCTAATTTGCATAAGCCACGCCCCTTTTCGGGTGCTCCCGCGGGTGTCACTCTTCAGCAAATAGAAGAGTTGGGAGGTATGCAGGCAGATGGTCTGCAGGAAGATCAGGCGCGGTGCTCCCTGCTGTCAGGGCATGAAGAGGATGTACTCCGGCTAGTCTCCGGGAGGTCCCGCTGGATTTCCGGCTGCTCGGGTACTGGGCAGGGGGAGTGGTTGTGGCTGGGGTGGTAACACTGTACGGGGACCCGGATCTGTGTATGTGTGTAAGGCAGTCTGTCAATCACCCGGGTGTGGGGGGACGGCCCTTGTACGTGAGTGTGGGCAGGAACTTGGGCGGACATGGGAGTGGTGGGCGAGGAGGGGGCGGATAGTGTGGGAGTTGTGTTGTGTAGGACACAGGGCTGTGTAGAACGTTAGGTGTGGATAACGGTGGACGGGCCTGTCAATCACCCGTGTAACCCTGCCCACCGTTCTCTACACTGCCTTGAGTGACATCTGGCTAAATATATAAGAGATAATAATTCGGTACTTGTTTCCTAGCACGGCGCCCACGATATTCAGTTGTATGGCATTGTATTCAATATAAAATTGTATACCATTGTATATGGCATACAATGGCATACAATGCAATGCAATGCGATTTTAAATTGTATAAGCACCCTAATGGGTTCTTTCATTGTTACATGGTCCCCCTATACGATTTTTTATTGTATAAGCACCTTAATAGGTGCTTACAATGTTAAATGCACCCCCACGCCACCGCCACTATCAATGCCAACCCGAAGCGTGGCGAGCGCAGCTACCCCCACTATCCACGTCGGCGTGGAGTTGATTTTATATAGCGTGGCGAGCGCAGCCAGCGGTGTAGCTAGGTGCCATGGTGCCCGGAGCAAGGTCATATTTCGCGCCCCCCCGGTAATGAATTGGGGGCGTTGCTAACATGTGTTGGCATGTTACATTTGAAATATATGACGCTGTGGCAGAATCTGCTGCGCTATATAAGACGCTGTAACGGAATCTGCTGCGCTATATAAGACACTGTAACGGAATCTGCTGCTCTATATAAGACACTGTAACGGAATCTTCTGCGCTATATAAGACACTGTAACGGAAACTGCTGCGCTATATAAGACACTGTAACAGAATCTGCTGTGCTATATAAGACACTGTAACAGAATCTGTTGCTCTATATAAGACACTGTAACGGAAACCGCTGCGCTATATAAGACACTGTAACAGAATCTGCTGCGCTATATAAGACACTGTAATGGAATCTGCTGCACTATATAAGACACTGTAACGGAATCTTCTGCGGTATATAAGACACTAACGGAATCTGCTGCGCTATATAAGACACTGTAACGGAATCTGCTGCGCTATATAAGACACTGTAACGGAATCTGCTGCGCTATATAAGACACTGTAACAGAATCTGCTGCGCTATATAAGACACTGTAACATAATCTGCTGCTCTATATAAGACACTGTAATGGAATGTGCTGCGCTATATAGGACACTGTAATGTAATGGTCTATATAAGACACTGTAACGGAATCTGCTGCGCTATATAAGACACTGTAACGGAAACTGCTGCGCTATATAAGACACTGTAACGGAAACTGCTGCGCTATATAAGACACATACAGTATGTTATTATTGTCATCCTTGCTGGCGGGTCGCCAGAACGTACGCACTGGCGACCCGCCAGCAGCCACGCCAGCGAGGAGACTGAGACGCGCGTGCGTCTCACGCGCACGCGCGTCTCAGTCTCCGTCGCTAGCGCGACGGAAACCCTGTCCGTCTCCGCCTCAGGGAGACGGACAGGGTTAGGGGGGGTTAGGGGGGGGTGCGGGCAGGCGGCGGGGACCCCGGGTTACCGCCGGCAAGCCGGCGGGGACCCGGGGTACGGATGGAAGCGTCGTCGGAAGGGGACGCGCGCGCCTCTCGTGCGCGCGCGTCCCCTTCTCACCATCGCCATGGCGCTGGCGGGGGATGGCGGCTGGCGACGCCAGCGCCATCCCCTGCAAAGATGGGACCTGACCCATCTGTATAAGAGAGATTCATCCCCCCTCCCCCACAAATCCCCCAAACCCCATGATTATCCCCATAATTATTTATCTTTAGTAAAAAAAACTAAAATCCACCTTGAGAAGAGCAGGGTGGCAGCATAAACCAGAGAGATCCCCCCCCCCCCCCCCGGACCCCACCAAACCCCCAGACCCCATGATTATTCCCTTAATTCTTTATCTTTATTTATTTTATTTTTTTAAACAAAAAAAATCTACCTTGAGGAGCGCACAGCACAGACATTCTGTCACACGCAGCCGCGGCGGTGCGCGGCGGGCATACTCGCCGTCGGCTAGCGTGTAGTGGTCTCCAGGTCAGCGGCAGCAGGCAGCGGCAGTCTGGTGGGCAGCAGGCAGCGTGGGACGCCGGCAAGTGTAGCGGTATGTGCTGTAGGGGCGCCGGGAGGCCGGCGCCGCCATCTTGATTAAGGGCAAATAAGCAGATTGGTCCATGTCTGAGGTTTCCGCCCATACTGACCTGACAGCCAATGGCAGCCGCCCTCTAGGGATATAGGGGATCTGCCTAGGCCTGTTCAGTGTCAGTACAAAGAGTCTCCAGAGGCGTTCACAGCTCCCAGCTGACTCCGGCTCTCTGCCTTGCTTCCAGTGCTCTGTGTTCGGTTTCGGTTCAGCTTAACCCCATCGCTGCCAGTTCTCTCCACAGTCTGGTCTCTGCCTGCATCCCTGAGCTTCCTGGCCTAAGCTCTTCAAGCCGTCTGCTTCCAAGCAACTTCCCATTCTTCAGTCATTATCCATCTTCTTTCAGTCTTCAAGGATCCCTCATTTCCATCAAGCACATTCTCTTTCCGGATTCCCTCATTCTTCAAGACCCCAGCCTGCCGTCCTCAGTGTCCTGAACTGTCATTGTTTAAATGAACTTTTTCTTCTTTCAAGTGCCTTGCTGGCCAATTATTATTATTACCACTAACTGCCACTTAAAGAAAGTATTCAAGTGTGTATTGTTCCATTTATGAATTCTATTATTAAACCTGCACGATTTCATCCTTCCTCCTCTGGTCCGTCTCCGGTTGCTACACACCACACGACTTCATTCAGCCCTTCAGTTGTGACACATTCTGTGTAGAGGCAGGGTACTGGGAGGAGTCTTCTTTATTTCTGCTGCTCAGCGCTGCCCGGGAGCCGGCCCGAGCAGTAGCAGCAGCTTGGTTAGGGACTTGAGCAGTGAGTCACGTGACCCCATCACGTCGCAGCGGCAGGCCGGGACCAGGTGAGCAGGGCAGACAGGGGCAGGCGCCGGGCAGGGCAGCCGCCGGCGCACGCTGCCCTGCGTGTGTGAAATTAATTATTGCAGGGCAGCAGGACTCCACCTCATTTGTGGAGAGGGGGCGGCGCCCTGCGCCCCAACTGCGCCCGAGCGTGTGCTCCGGTGGCTCCGCCCTCCCTACGCCTCTGAATGCAGCGAGCATTACTTCACATGTATTCTGCGTCCCCTCGCGGGGCTATCTGCGCTCGCCACGCTTCGGGCTCGGTGGCTCGCTGCGCTCGACACACTATATAAAATCAACTCCACGCCGACGGGGATAGTGGGGGTATGAAAAGGTCGGAGGACGCGTACCGCCGGCCCTCGCGGACTCGCTGCACTCGCCATGCTTTGGGTTGGCGTTGATAGTACAGGTGGCGTGGGGGTGCTTTTAACATTGTAAGCACCTATTACGGTGCTTATACAATTATTTATCTTATAGGGGGCACATTTAACATTGAAAACAACCATTAGGGTGCTTATACAATTTAAAATCGTATACCATTGTATATGCCATACAATGGCATACAATTTGACTTTGTGTCAACAGGTCGCTCGGCACACTATTTTATTCTCCCACCACGCCCTAGCCAAAGTCATGTTGACTGTTTCACCTGTACATTCTATATGTCGGTATTTTGACCTTGTCAGGATTTTAAATGTCGGGATTTTGTCCTTGTCGGGATTTTGACCCTATTGGGATTTTGACTGCATCCCGTATGGAGGGTTAAGGTTAAACTGCACGTAGGGAGGGTTAGGCTTAGGGGGATGAAGGTTAGTATACTTTCTAAACAGGAACGGTTTAAGGCTTCACGGCACCCTAGGCAAAATTTTAAACTACTGACTCCAACCCCACATTACCACCATTACCCACTGTCCAGCCCCTTGTGGAGGTTCCACAGCTGCCATCTCCATAAAGTGCAACAAGGATGACTTCTTTACTGCCTAATGGTAGAGGCAGCTCTGGTTCTAAAGATGATACAGCAGGAAAGTATGAGAAACAATTCAGGCTTACAGACGTTTTGGTACTTGTTTCCTAGCACGGCGCCCATCGCAATTTATCGCATGCCTTAATTAGTGGTATGCGATGTTATGCGATGGACCCGATTTTCGGGTCCTAAGAGCCGCACTGTACAATTTTAAAATCGCATCGCATGCCATTAAAATGGCATGCAATGCGATCGATGCGATCAAAACGATGATTTAATTGTACATGTACCCTGATGGGTGATTAGTATGTTATATGCACCCCCATCGTTAACGCCACTGCCACTATTAATGCCAGTGTGGCGAGCGCAGCGAACCCCGCTAGGGGACGTGGATAACTTCACATGTATTACGCGTCCCCTCGCGGGGCTTGCTGCGCTTGCCACGGTTTGGGCTCGGTGGCTTGCTGCGCTCGCCACACTATATAAAATCAACTCCACGCCGACGTGGATAGTGGGGGTATGAAAAGGTTGGAGGACGCGTACTACCGCCCCTCGCGGGCTCGCTGCGCTTGCCACGCTTCGGGTTGGCGTTAATAGTAGCGGGTGCATATAACATACTAATCACCCATCAGGGTGATTGTACAATAAAATCATAATTTTGATCGCATCGCATCACGTGCGACCTGGTCACATGCGATGCGATCAATGCGATCAAAACTATGTAACAAGATTAAAATTGTGGGCACCGTGCTAGGAAACAAGTACCGACCTTTTTTATGTGAATTTGTACAGATTGTTTGACAAAAAATATTCTCCCCTCCCTTTGTTTAGTTTAGAAATTCTTAAAATGTGAAAAGAAAATTATTATTTTTTTAAGCAAGCAAAAACATTAGTCCCAGTTTTAGTGTCTACATTGTGTCATAGCTTAACGATCATGTATACACTGAGCTTAGAATTGGAGTTATGTCCCTGTTTGAAGTCAAAATAAATGTGTACAGGCAACAATTTAATTTGAAGGTATTTCAGCAGGGAATACAAACTGAACCACAATGTTCATAATAATGTGGCAATTCAACCAGATCGAATTGGCAGATTTGACATTGAACAAATTCAAGTCAGATATATTGAATTATTTTCATTTTAATTATTTGAACATCTCTAATCACTGTTCTGCTTAGCTGCCCTAGGATAGGCATAACCAAAAAGAATGTTAGCAGAATTAGCCAGTAGAGGGCACCAACCTCAAACCTGAACTGTAAAATTCCAAATTCTGTTTGGAATTTATCCTACTTACAGAAGCCCTGATTAATCACAATGCAAAAAAAATCATCAGTTACAAAGACTCTATTTGCTTACATTGTAATTTACTAGTTCTGGAAAGAAAAATTACATTGAAATATCAATTAAAAGGGAAAAGGAACCGTGTAGCCTGTTTTCCCCCAATTAATCTTAAGCTTTTTTTTTTTGCAACAAAAATAATTACATAAATCTGCTTATATACTCTATATGGGAACAACAACCTATAGGAGGGTATTCAATCCCCACCGCTATTTCCAACGGGGGAAATAGCGGCGGGCACCTATTCAATGCTGTCTTGCCCTACAGCATTGAAGAGAAAGAGCGACAGAATAGGCCCACCTTTGAAAGCTGACGGGCCCGTTTTGTCTATTACGACCGTGAATTGTCACAATCACGGCCGAATCTTGGCAATCCATGGCCATTTACGCGGACACGCCCACTTTTTGCTGATTGCCAAGCAGGACATGGAATCCCGCCTGGCGAAATGGGCCAGGGTCACGGCTGTCGGGACAGATCGACAGTCATGACCCGGGATTGAATACCCCCCAATGTCTTCGATTACAAATGTTAATATTAAATTTATCAAAGCGTAGTGAGATGAAATTGGCCACAAACGAGTAAAAATATATATATATATATTTTTTTACATTTTCAACTAATTTAACTATACCCCTTTTTGGAGAGGAGGACGGTGGGTGGAGGAGTTCAGGTGAAAACACAAAGGATTCTATAAAAAAGAACGGGCTGATAGGGCTGGTTATCAGGGATTTGATTTTGCCTGTCTCAGGCATATGAAACAAAATCCCGATAACTGCTGACATGTGGGACAATTAAATATTCAGGAAGGGGGATCATATAGCTGCAATAAAAGTGTATTTTTCTAGGCTATATTTAAATAGCTGGTTCTTACTTTTTCTTTCTCTCCATTTTATCTCTCTACAAGCTTTGATAAACATCGCCCTAAAACCCAATACACAGTAGGCAAGATTGTTTAAAAATGATAGTGTCAACAATTTCCCTTGACCCCCGGATTAATGATATAGTGCATACAAATTGAACATTATCGTTAACAATATCATTTCCATACGTGCAGTCGTTGAGATGCATGTAAGGATGACACTGTTCATCTTTATCAACCCGTGGGAGTGTGCATCATTAACATTAATGAGTGTACGTACTGGATGACATTTCAAATGATATCTCTCAAACGGACAAAATATTTTTTTATATTTGTTTGTAATAATGTTTATCTTGTATGGGGCTTTAGACACAATATCAACAGTATTAACCATCTTTTTATGAAAAATAAACGCTCTTTTCAAGACAAATCGCTGCTTCTCTTTGTAGACCCCTTCCCATTTAGGACCTGGAATAAATCACATACAAAACATACACCAGGGCAATACTTACCTACCCTCCCGCATCTTGTAGGAGGCTCCAGTTTCAGTCATAAATATCCTGCTGTATGGCATTGTACTCCTAATTTCCCATATTATTCAGATTCTGCAAGGAGTACAAATAAGAAGTTTATTTGCAAGAACAGTGATTTGCTGTAACAGTGTACTAGGAGTCCCTGCTGACAACTCTCATTATCCTCCTTGTGGAAACAGCTGATAGGAGAGAGAGAAAGCAAATTATCACACAGGGTCTACTGTGCTAGTGTGCACTCATCCATGGGCAGTATGGATGGTGTAATGGCTAGCATTCCGGGTGCTCCAGTTCCAGGTGCTCCAGGTGCTCCGGGAAACTGGTGCACCTCCGGGTGCTCCAGTTTCCTCCCACAATCCAAACTGGTAGGTTATTTGGCTCCCAACAAAAATTAACCCTAGAATGTCTGTGTATGCGTGTACATGTGGTAGGGAATATAGACTGTAAGCTCCACTGGGGCAGGGACTGATGTGAATGTTCAAATATTCTCTGTAAAGTGCTGCGGAATATGTGTGCGCTATATAGGAATATATAGGAATAAGTAATCTCCATGATTCTAGTTTTGAAAAGGAAGCAAGCATGACCAGGGCCCGAGAATGTGCAGTTAGTTAAAACATGCCCAAAACTCCAATTTCAAGCCATGTTATATGTTTACATTAGTTTTAAATCTTCTTATCTGAGGTTGGATCCTCCTTTTAGACTCCACCTAGTTTTGCCTCAACCAGACTTATTTGATCCTGTGAGTCAACACATTTATACCAAATACGCAGAAAGACCTCTGATAGTATAATGAAATCTGTTAAAATATCTCATTGTGTATTAAAACAGTTTTTAACTAGTATAAAAGGGATTTAAAATCCTTAAAGCCCCCATACACTTGTCTGTTTTGGCCTCTTTTCACCCGATTCCGACCGATCAGGCTGAGAAATCAGGTGAAAAATGACCAACTAGGGTGTGTTTGATGTCCAAACTGATGCGTGGTCCCATGCACGTTGGATCGTAGTCGGATGTCGGATCTGCTGTATGTGCGACCTCCGACTCCGTCCCCCCCCACCCTGCATATATCATATGTGTCCCTGTAGCCTGGGGAGTTCAAGGGGCATTTTGTGCGACTTCTCACCTTGGAGTGCGGGGCCGGCACTCTGGGACTCGGTAAGCTGCGATCTTCGCAGCCTACTAAGTCAACCAGAATCAGATCCCCAATCTTTACTTGCTGGATTATATAACAAAACCCTCTTACCGTAGACACCCAGAAAAAGGCCAAACAACGTTTCCGTTTGTATGTATCCAAATGTTGTTTATTTTTTTAAATTACTTCAGTCTAAAGTTGCCAATAGACGGTACAATATAGGGATGCCTTTTGGACAACATTGCATCGTATCGCATTGCATACAATTTGCGTGTTTTTTGCATGCGATGAGATCCGAAGCTAGTTCAAAAGTATGTGCAGCAAATACTTTTTGGGTACTCTTTACCTAGGACGCCGCCCATCGTGGGCATCGCGTCCATCGTATGCACTAAAGTAACGGGTGCGACGCGACCGACGCGATGCCCGTGATTTCCCATAGGGATCAATGTTAAATTTTTCAATGGACCCGATTTTTCAGTTCAATGCCTCAATGCCCGCGATTTACCCATAGGAAACAATGTTAAATGGGCCACAGAGCCCAAATAGCCACCCTTAGCAGTGAAATGTCCCCCACAATTATTAACGACAGCCCACGATCCACGCGAACCCAAAGCGTGGCGAGCGTAGCGAGCCCGCGAGGGGCGGCGGTACGCGTCCTCCGACCTTTTCATACCCCCACTATCCACGTCGGCGTGGAGTTGAGAATAGAATAGTGTGGCGAGCGCAGCGAGCCACCGAGCCCGAAGCGTGGCGAGCGGACGTGGATACCTGTGAAGGTATCCGCGTCCCCTCGCGGGGCTCGCTGCGCTCGCCATGCTTCGGGCTCGGTGGCTCGCTGCGCTCGCCACACTATTCTATTCTCAACTCCACACCGACGTGGATAGTGGGGGTATGAAAAGGTCGGAGGACGCGTACCGCCGCCCCTCGCAGGCTCGCTGCGCTCGCCACGCTTCGGGTTCGCGTGGATCGTGGGCTGTCGTTAACAATTGTGGGGGACATTTCACTGCTAAGGGTGCCTATTTGGGCTCTGTGGCCCATTTAACATTGTTTCCTATGGCAAAATCGCGGGCATTGAGGCATTGAACTGAAAAATCGGGTCCATTGAAAAATTTAACATTGATCCCTATGGGAAATCGCGGGCATCGCGTCGGTCGCGTCGCACCCGTTACTGTAGTGCATGCGATGCTCGCGATTTTTTACACCCGATGACCGCGATGGACATCGTGGGCACCGTGCTAGGTAAAGAGTACCACTTTTTGAACTGTGCGATGGGAAGTGCACGCGAGCGCGCATTGCATCGCAACCGCAAAATGCACTGTGTATGGGCACCTAACTACTGCTTTCACATCACTAAAGCCAGGTTGAACCCTGTTCTGACCCGGATCCAACCCTTTCACATGTTTGGTGCTTTCATTCTTCACCTCAACCCGGCAACAACCCAGCAATAACCCAGTTTATAGGTGCAGTGTGAAAGGGGTATAAGTAAAAACAATCTCAGGGCCTCATTTGGAGTTGTACGCAATGTCAATTTGGCATGGAGAGGAGCCTTTTATTTCCCTCTGTTAATGTGCCACAATGGTCTTGGGGTGGTCGCAGAGAGGGTATATTTGCTAAATGATTTACAGTCATGGACCATTTGGTGGAGATTGCGGGATATGGCCACAAATCAAATTTTGAGGCATAGTTGCCTACCCTCCTGCATTCTGCAGGAGACTCTCTGAAACAGCAGCAATCTCCCTCTCTCCCTGATTAGTTCAGCAATCTCCCTAATTTCACCTAGCCCACATTATGTAGCGGTTATATTTTTGGGAAATAAAGGAATGAGAAATGTGGTCCACAGCACCATTTCCCAGCACTGGTGATAAAACACAATGATCCCTATGGATCCGATATGTAATGCCGGCGGTCGGAATCCCGGCGGTCGGAATCCCGACACTGGAATCCCGACCGACGAAATCCTGACATGGGGGGGATGTGGAGCGCCCCCCCTTGCGGGCTCGCTGCGCTCGCCACGCAGCGGGCCCGCTGCGCTCGCCACGCACCGGGCCTGGTGCTCTTACTAACTGCTTTGGGGCTCATCTACATTTGGATATAAGTCATTTTAAAAGATTTCTCTCAGATGTAGCAGTACACAGCCACACTTCTAGGTGCCACGTGCACAATCTCTCCATATATGGAACTAAACACGCCCTCTGGGTGGAGCATGACAATGGGGCGCTGTGCAAAATTCTACTACCAACTATAATCTCCCTGAAACTAGTTTTCAAAAGTAGGCAAGTATATTTAAGGCATTGACTGCTATTCTGTATGCTGCTGCAATGTCTCCAGTGTCTTACTTCTTGTGGCCATAGAACTACTTAGACCTTTGTTAGCTGACTGATCTGTAACCAATGCTGCATTTTTGTCCACAGCCGCTGTGATTAGCAAAAGATGCTGGGGGGCATCTGTGACAAGCTGCTGCGATATTAGCATATTTCTGTACAGCTGCTCCAAATTCCCAGCTGTGAATGCATTTGTGTACAACTATAAATCAGGCCCTGAGCTCCGTCTAACTCTTCTTCATGCTACAGAAAAAAACAGATGCTTCTTTCAATTACTAGTTCACGTACGATCATTTTGAGTTCACTTATGGCACTGTCTGAATGCAATCATTGTTACAAATAGCAGATACTCAGTGTGCCTTTTCCCCACATCATTGATAATAATATGAAAACAGACGTCTTTGCTTGATGTTCTGTGCTAGTTCAGTCGCTACATGTTTCATCACTTTGCCTAGCAAATATGGAGTAGTATTACTGTAATGAACAATGCACTTTTATTAATGGCAGTCAATGTATTGAACTCCTCCACAGGGCCTGTCTTCAAGAATCTTGCATAGTCCTGAAGTCAGATTTTCTTTGCCCCCAATTTTGGATTACGGTGGGCATGCTCTCTTTCTGGATACCTGTGGTGTTCGATTTAAGATAAATGCATGCAGGGTTTCCATCTTGCGCACAGCGTCTATTCCCACAGCCAGCGGGGCTGGGGCATAGCTAAAAAGGGGGCGTAACATCGATGGGAAAGACATGATCATATACCACGCCCCTTTCCAGTAAGCCACGCCCCCTACTTTCCCTCCTTACAGAGACTACAAGTTGGGAGATATGCTGACACACACAGAAACAAACATACTGACGCTGACACAAGGACATGCATACAGATACTGATATACACATGGGGGTGGAAGCATAGCCAGATTAGGGGGGGGGGGGCATCGAGGATCCTCTGCCTCAATCAGACCTGATCGCAGGGCGCATTACTTAATTCCAGTAGTGGCTCCTGCCTTTAGACTTAAGGGTGGATGCAATTTCCTGGGTGCTGCTCATTGCAAGCAGTCATTAATTATTTGCAGGTTATTAGTTTGATTTGCTCTGTACCAATGTTTGTGTGCATTAAGTGTAAATAAATTAGGTACTCTTTACCTAGAAGGGCGCCCGCGATTGGAATCGCGGGCGTCGGGGGTAAAAAATCGCGGCCATCGCGGGCATCGCGGGTAAATCGCGGGTACATTAAAAACGGGTGCCCGCGATGACCGCGATTTTCCCATAGGGATCAATGTTAAAAACGGTGATTGACCGCGATTTTAATGTTAAATGCCTCAATGCCCGCGATTTGCCCATAGGAATCAATGTTAAATGGGCCACAGAGCCCTAATAGTCACCGTGAACTCTGAAATGGCCCCCACAATTGTTAACGCGTCCTCCGACCTTTTCATGCCCTACTATCCACGTCGGCGTGGAGTTGAGAATAGAATAGTGTGGCGAGCGCAGCGAGCCACCGAGCCCGAAGCGTGGCGAGCGCAGCGAGCCCCGCGAGGGGACGCGGATACCTTCACAGGTAAACGCGTCCCCTCGCGGGCTTCACAGGTGTCCGCTTTTCGCCACGGACACCTGTGAAGCTCGCGAGGGGACGCGTATAACTGTGAAGGTATCCGCGTCCGCTCGCCACGCTTCGGGCCTCGCTACGCTCGCCACACTATTCTATTCTCAACTCCACGCCGACGTGGATAGTAGGGCATGAAAAGGTCGGAGGACGCGTACCGCCGCCGCTCGCCACGCTTCGGGTTCACGTTGATCGTGGGGTGGCGTTAACAATTGTGGGGGCCATTTCAGACTTCACGGTGACTATTAGGGCTCTGTGGCCCATTTAACATTGTTTCCTATGTAAAAATCGCGGGCATTGAGGCATTGAACACTAAAATCGGGTCCAATCTCATTTTTAACATTGGTCCCTATGGGAAATCGCGGCCATCGCGGGCATCGCGTCGCACCCGATTTTTAGTGCATTCGATGGTCGCGATGGTCGCGATGGGCGCCCTTCTAGGTAAAGAGTACCATAAATTATGTACTCATAAGCACACAAACAAAGGTACAGAGCAAAATACACACTTTTAATAACTTTAATATTAATTAAAGTTCACAAAATGGGGGGGGGATGCACTGGGGTTCTGGTGCTGTCTGTCTTTGTCTCTGGTGTTGTGATTTTAACTGGAGGGGCTGCAGTCCTGCAGCCTTATTGCAGGAGCCGCCACTGCTCAATTCTAAATCTACACACTAGGAAAATGCCTAAGACTGCCTAGTGGTGGTGTCGGCCCTGTATGTATGTAGTGTGATGTCTATGGTCCTGCTAAGAGGGGGAGTCAGCCACAGAAGCAACATCGATGGCTTTCAATTAACTGATTCAAACTTGCAGGGGAGAAGAGGTGCCCCATTGTGAGCAGGAGCCTGGCGGCAGATTACTCTATTGCCTCCCAGAGTTACGCCTCTGATTAAATAGTTCAACACGGGGGACCATACCTCCCAACATGACCCTCCCCAGGAGGGCCAGAATGCTCTATCCCTGGACTTCCCTCTTAATGTATGATTGCCGTCACCTGTGGTAAAACACCTTTCTTATCAATGAAGCTGTTAAAACAGGTGATAGCAATCATAAATTAAGAGGGAAGTCCAGAAACAGAGCATACCTCCCAACATGACCCATTCCAGAGGGGACAAAATGCTCTGCTCCCGGACATCCTTGTCAGTTGCAGTTGCAGAGGTGGAACTGCACCACTGTGGCAAATTCAAATAGGGGAGCTACACCTGCCAGTGAGACTGGACTGTTTAGGGTGGCAGTTGGTGGGGCTCCCCTATCTGAATTTTGGACTGTGCTTCAGCCCTGCAACTTTGCAGCTGCCACTGCCATGGATATCCAGAAACAGAGCATCTTGTCCCTTCTGGAATGGGTCATGTTGGGAGGTATAAGTATATTACACATGGCAGCTTACCCGCGGTCCAGCACGAAACTGCACCACAGAATTAATTTAATAAATGATGCTGATAAATAGGGGAAGCTGTTTAAAGCAGTGATAAGGGAGAAGTGAGCCATAGGAGAAGAGGCCCATGGCAACCAATCAGCTGCTCTGTATAATTTAAAATTTATGCAAATTATAGTTGTTACTTCAGTGCTGATTGGTTGCCATTGGGCACTTCTCCTCTGGCTCACTTCTCCTCACTTATCACTGCTTCATACACCTACAGTCACCATCAATTCTTATTGCAGTGCTATAAGGGAATGGGTAAAAACTGAAACAGACCCCGGAATACCGGAAAGGCTCCATTCATCAGACTCTGTCATTGTGGAGCTTGTAGTGTCCTTCCAGGGGGAGAGAGGGGTGGGTGGGTGTCTGTCCAGTGGCACCTCTCACCAGGGAGATGAGGAGGGAGAGATTACAGTCTCCCTGTATGGTCTGGTGATGAAGTAAAAAACCAGAATGGTCCAAACCATACGGGGATGCTGTAATCTCTCTTTCACCATCTCCTCAGTGACAGCTGTCACAGGCATATTTGATGTACTGAGTCTGTTCCGGTTTTAACTAGTCCCTTACTATAATATTTATAAGAAAGGTGCTTCAACCATACCTCCCAACTGTCACGATTTTAGAGGGACAGTCCCGATTTTCGGGTCCTGTCCCGCTGTCCCACCCGCGGCAGGCATTGTCCCGCTGCGGGGGGGGTGACAGTTGGGAGACCCCCCAATCTAGTAGAATAGATGCTGTGCGCATGCGCACAGCGTCTATTCTCGTATGAAAATGAGGTCTCGGCTAATTAGCATAAGCCGCGCCCTCATTTGAATACGCTCCGCCCCCTTTTCGGGCGCTCGCGCGGCTTCACCGCGCGAGTGTCCCTATTTCATACTGACAGAAGTTGGGAGGTATGCTTCAACACAGGTGATGGCAATCATACATTAAGAGGAAAGTGCAGAAGCAGAGCATTGTGTCCCTCCTGGAGAGGGTCATGTTGGGAGGTATGCTTATATACTAACGACCTGCCGACCTACTAACTAGGTGACCAACTCATCCCTTTAATCCGGGACACACATTAATTACACAGGTTCTGTGGCTGGCTTTCACCTGGTTTTAAACTGCCACACCTCAAGACTCCATTTCACCTGGTTTTAAACTGCCACAGAACCTGTGTAATTAATGTGTCCCGGATTAAAGGGATGAGTTGGTCACCCTACGACCTACACCCATGTCAACTTTTAAGCATGTCGACCAATTTATGCTCGACCAAATGATCCATACCCGTTTGTATTAGCAGCTAAAGGAACCTGCAGATTTGAATCGTCCAACATAAAAATGAGCAGCCCACAAGGGAATCCCAGCAATAATTGCTTTGCACACATGCTAACCCTGTCCCTTTGCACAGACCGCTTAACTGGGATTGACAGGCAGCAGTATGCAGCTAGTGAGTATTCCCAAGTAGGCTTTGATGTAACTGTTTTGTGGTCTGTACAGAATAAAACTTGGAAGTGTCAGACTTCTATAGTCCTGATATTGGCCTTGGGTTACACCCTGGCAATGAAAGGGTGTACCAGTGCAGAATAAATTCCTTTAAAGGCATATGGGGGGAGGTGTGTTTTTTTCCCTGGGACGCCTGTTTGTGATTAGCATGGAGAAGGCATTGTGCAAAAATCCTAGTAAACAGGCAAAAAAAAAAAAAAAAAAATACCCTCTGTGATCCCCCCCCCCCCCCATGCCTTTACACACACCATTGCAGTCATATGGTCTCTGATTAATAGCAGAGGGCTCCTGACACAGTACTCAGTGCATGTCCTTCCAATTAGCTGCACTTTCCCAGTCGCCATGCCAGATTTTGGGGGGGCAGAGCAGGGGAGGGATTGATGGGGGGTACATTGTATCCACATGAAGAGGGGAAGGAAAAGGCAGGCAGGCAGAGTGACAGAGGTACACGCCAGAGTTTGGAGAGCGCAGCAGCAGCACCCCTCCTCCCACCTCTCCTTGCTCCCCCTGCCTGCATGCAATACATAGACGTGCTGCCTGTTGTATGATAACGCTGTTATCTGGGCGCTGCATGGATGACAGCTACGACCAGGCACCGCATCTTCTTCACTGGGGACCCATTGCAGCCTAAGCTAGAGGCACGTTCAGGCTGAGCCTACCAGCCTGCAAACTTGGGTAAGTTTGTCTTCGCTCTCAATAGCAGCTACATGGCTGAGACGTGGAGTAATACCATGTGTACTACTCTCCCCGCTGTCACTCTCTGGTGGAATGTTGGGCGTCGTAGTGTGGCCAGCACCCACATTTTCCCAGGTCACACACACCAGTAGAATTCTGGTTGTGAAAGTCTCTAAATATTTATTTATTTCATTACTTAACTTTTTTTCATTGGGTTGTTTTGCTGCTTATTGTTGTCATCCTGAAGTATTTAATATAGGCAGAATGTATTTATCATTTATGATGTGATTATGCAGATCGTTTCCAGCTATAATATTAAGCTCTCGTAGTAAAGAGCTTTTTACAATGGGGTTTCGAAGTGTGTCCTGACAGCACTGACTTCTGATGGGTCATATTATGGGCTGTATAAGGCAGTTCCTATGATTGTACATTGGATGATCCTTTTTGATGCCGTAACATGCTCGGTTGTGGATCTTCATGCTTTTTATTAAGTTGCAGTGACACAGCAAGTATATGGTATACAGTCATTTGGTCAACATGCATTGTGTTGACCGCTGAAAGTTAAAATGGCTTAGTTTGACATGTCTAAGGTAGACAGGGTTGGAATGTTGACACAAACATTAGGTCGGCAATGGCTAGGTCGACAGTCAAAATGTTGACATTAGTTTTTTACGTTTTCTTCAGCCGACATGTGCTGACATTCTGTATTTCATGCCCTTCCACCCACTAGGGCAGTGGTTCCCAACCCTGGTCCTCAAGTACCCCCAACAGTGCACGTTTTCCAGGTCACCTGGGAGGTGCACTCATTATTCAGACACATTTTAAAAGACCCACAGGTGGAGCTAATTATTTTGCCTGTGATTCTGTGAGGAGACCTGCAAAACGTGCACTGTTGGGGGTACTTGAGGACCTGGGTTGGGAAACACTGCAGGAGGGAGAATAGAATAGTGGGCCTTATTCTAGTGCACTCTTTCTGACAAATTCCTTCTTAGCTGGACAAAACCATGTGCACTGCAGGGGGGCGGATGTAAAATGTGCAGAGAGAATTTGATTTGGGTGAGTTATTTTGTTTCTGTGCAGGGTAAATACAGACTGCTTTATTTTTACATTGCAATATAGATCTCACTTTGAAGTAAAACCCCACCCAAATCTAATTCTCTATGCACAAGTTACATCTGCCCCACCTGCAGTGCACATGGATTTGTCATCCAAAGAAGGATTTTGTCAGAAAGAGTGAACTAGAATAAGGCCCAGTGTGCCGAGCATAGCGAGAGCAGTGGTACACTTGTTGTCTATGTCGACTATGTCAACATTCGAGTGTTGACCTAGCCATTGTTTTGACTTTTTGTAGTGGACCCAATGCATGTCGACCCAATGACCCATACCCGGGTATATAATAATACTCTACCAGCATTTTAAAATACAATTCAGTGACCCATTGCTGCTGAGTCAGCGCATCTAATCATATTAGTATTGGTTTTCTGTGGCCCGTGGGGAACTACAATGCCAATCGTTTAAGGTGTCTTTTTTGGGGAGGGGCTTTTGATATATACTAATTATGATTAACTTTAAAAGTCACGGGTATAACAATCATATGACATTTGTTGTACAATAAGAATTATAATGTACTTGTGCTGAGAAATAAGAACATTTCCACAGACAAGCTTTTCAATGCTGGCACTGACACCTGGCAACTGTTGTGCCTAGGCCTGGCTACTATTACTCAAACACATGTCAGCATTAGCAGTCCGTTACAACGTAGTGGTCCTGATTGTGATGCCGGTAGTAGCAGAGCATTGGTGTTACACGGTGCATGCGTCAGAGTTTGTACGTACAGAGTCGTAGTATAGATATGGATGGTAACGGTTGGCTAAATGGATGCACAGAGATATGTTTTATAGTCGGTGAATGAAGGTGCAAGTATTAAAGGTGCATTTACACCAGGCATTGCCAACCACGGTCCTCAAGGCACACCAACAGTGCAGGTTTAAAGGTGCCCATACACGTTACAATTATTGTATACAATATCACATCTCATTGCATATCGGTTTTGCGATGAGATGAGATCTAGTACAAAAAGTATGTGCTGCACATACTTTTTGTACTAGATCTCATCGCAAAACCGAGATCGGATGAGATGCGATATTGTATACAATAATTGTAACGTGTATGGGCACCTTTAGTGATATCCAGGCTTCAGCACAGATGGTTTAATCAGAATCCCTCAGATACTAATTAAGTCACCTGTGCTCAAGCCTGGATATCTCTAAAACCTGCACTGTTGGTGTGCCTTGAGGACCGTGGTTGGGAATGCCTGGTTTACAGTCTAAGGGCGGGATGTATTTAAATACATTGCCGCCCTTCGCGGCCCCCCCGCCGCGATGTCGCCGCATATGTACTAACATATGCGGCTGGCATCGCGATGCGGTGACGGAGGTACCCCGTGATACCTGGAATGTGGTGTGCGGGGGGTCTCCGTCACCTCCCAGCCGGCTCCTGCATCCCTCACGACGGGGACAGCTAAGCAGGCTGTCCCCGGCGCCTCCTCCTCCCCCCTGCAGCCGGAAGGACATCCGGCTGCGTCACTAGGGGGAGGAGGATTTTACCTTCCAGGGTCCAGGAGGACCCTTCAGGAAGGTAAGCGAGAGGGCGGGTTTGCATCGGCGGGCGGCGAAAAGAAGCCCATAGGCTTCTATAGGGTATCGCCACCCAAAGGTGGCGATACCCTACACTGCGGTATCATTTTTGATACATTGGAAAATGCAGTAAAACCAGGGTTTTACCGCATTTTCCATTTGATACATCTCGCCCTAAAGCAACGGGGGCGATAGGGGCTGAAATTGCTGGAAATATGGCCATATTGCCAGTGATGGGAGTGTGCCCCAGCGATAAATAGCCAGGTGCGCGCTCCCGTTTTCAGCCCTGTTATAATCGCTGGTCACAGGAGCTTGCTGACTAACTCTGCGGCACCGCCGGCAGAGGTTCCCTTTCATCAGCGACCATCTCTGGTCGCTAATGAAAAGGAGAAATTGAGCAATATATCTCCCCCGTGTGTACGGGGCTTTAGGGGTCTATTTACTGAGCTGTGGAGAGAAATAAAGCACCAGTCAATCTGCTTCTAACTGTCATTTTCAAACTCAGCCTATAATAAGTCATTAGGAGCTGATTGACTTTTACTTTAGCTCTTTTAGTACATGGGGTATTTATGAAACATCTACACACTAGGCGATATAATGAGATAAATTGCACATTTTGGCACTTCTGAGCAATAGTGTTGAGTATATCGCCCAGTGTCTATTCTCTGCTTGACAGCCGATGTGCACTCCCATGGGTCCTTACCACCACCCTCCATCGCCTGTGTATGTACAGATGAGGGAGAGGATCATTAATGAGGTCCATGCTGCCGAATGCCGATATCCAGGTCACCCATATCAGCAGCTGCGGGGCTAGGCCAATGTGTACAGGGTTTTATAGTGGCATGGATCATGTCCCTACAGATCTTGATGCTTTACCGAAGCTGGAAGCACTACCGACTAGATCAGGACTGACATTCCTACCCGGGTTAAAGAAGAGTTAATCACGGTTTAGATCCAGGATGCACACTAGGGGGAAGGCAGCACTTGAAGACAGGGTCAGCTCCAAGTGCTACCTCCTCCCATGCCCCCAGTGATGCACTGCCGCTCCCCATCTGATGTCAAAGACCCTGGTGTAGGCATCCCCAACCACGGTCCTCAAGGCACACCAACAGTGCAGGGTTTAGTGATATCCAGGCTTGAGCACAGGTGACTTAATTAGTATCTGAGGGATTCTGATTAACCATCTGTGCTGAAGCCTGGATATCACTAAACCCTGCACTGTTGGTGTGCCTTGAGGACCGTGGATGGGAATGCCTGCCCTGGTGACTGGGGAGCTAAAGATTGCGGGTCACCAAGAAATGTGTGATGTGAAAGGATTACAGATCTACAAGGAGTTCATGTTTTCAGGACCACCTGTGGATCTGTAGAATGTGTTGGTTAGAAATGAATGCAGCACATGTTTGGAAATGTGACAGTAATGACTACACCTGTGCACCAGCTAGATGGTCTGGAAAACTGTGGGTAGATCTCAAGGACCAACTTGGCCAGCCCTGCCTTTAGCTAGGTACACACTTTCTTGCCCGGCTCTCGCCAGACCGTCCCCGCTGGAGAGAGCCAGACGGAGAGGAACTCCATTAGCGCGTCCCAGTCTCTCGGCGGCTGGGCCCTGCCCATCTCCGCTTCAGGGAGACAGGCAGGGTTAGGGGGGGGAGGGGTTTCTGGGCGGTGATGGTGGCGGGTAGCTACATCACCATGAAGCGCACGTGCGTCTCATGCATGCGTGCTCCCTGGCGTGATTTCGCCAGCCCCTGCAAAGATGGAGCTCGCTCCATCTGTATATACCCAGCCTCAGGCCTTGGACATGCATATTTACATTGGGAAAGAGCGTTGTAGCGGCATTAGTCTAAAGACATGACAGCGACGCGTTTGCATCTATGTCCGACTCAACCCCGGAGTGTGACCGTTTGGAATTTCGTGTGTATATCTGATGCCAAGTTAAACCTTGGCATGAGCTTCATTTTATTTGTACTTGAAATAGCAAAGTTTAGTAAACAGTGAATGTGCCGACGCATATGTACGCAAGTTTCTGTCCAGTTCCGAGTCGGATAGATTGTGGACAGATTTCTCTCTGTTTGCCAACATGCTGGCAACACTGTGGTGGTACGTAAGAGACCTGTCTCGTGGGAGTGCAGCTATACTCCCTGGCTACTCTGAGTCGCATGTACAGTGCAAGGAAAGCTTGGTTCTGACTGATGTCCTGCACCCAGGATGGGGCAGGTGCAAGTAACCAAATCCTTGCATTAGCCCTACAGCAACACCTATTGGCATAAGGTATAAAATCTGACTTCTGTGGCTTTTTGCAAATACAGCCGCTATGCACCCGCCTCAAAATCGTGCCCAGTGTAATACTTCTAAAAATGGTTTTAATCCCTTCAAACATGAAAATACGTTGTTTGTGTAGCAACAATAAACATGAACATCAGACATTTATTGTACCCTCAAAATGGCGACTCTTTCCACTGTGTGCATTATGAAAAACATTTTAATTAAGTTTGGTGACTAAGAATAGGCTACAGGCTACATTACAATGTTAAGTAAAGGGATGTTTACATTGGGCATAAAATAGGGAGGAGTAAGAGCATTATATTGACAGGGTCTAGGTCAACAGTCAAAAGGTCGAAATGGGTCTTCATTTTTCTTTTTGTCCTGAATGTCTCCACAATGCATCAGTGCACTGCATTCTCTCACATGGCTCACTGCACTCCCCATGCTTCGGGCACACTATTCTATTCCCCGCCATGCCCTAGTGGATGGTAGGGCATGAAATACCACCTGTCAGCTCAAAAACAAAGGTAAAAAAAACATGTCAAATCTGTCGACTTTAAGCATATCGTACATTTAAGTACATTTATAATTCCCCAAATCCATTTAAGGATCAATTTAAAGGACAATCAGCTGTCTATTACAGCCCTTGAAATCGTCAATAGGAGTGTGTGCGAATATATCGATTCTTTTGACTTTTTTGTATTTCTATGAGCTTATATTGTCTGTACAATTTTATTGTGTGTTATTTTATATTCATAAATTTGTATTGAATTCATCCAACTGTGGCGCTCTCTAGATATATGCGAATTATCGCTTATATCTTGTCTTTCTACTTAAGCATATCGACCTATTTCAGGTGTTGACCTAAGCCATGTCGACCAGTGGTCAAACCAATGCATGTCAACCTTTTGTGTGTCGACCCAATGACCGTATACCATTAGTCACTGCAGAGAAATTGGTACTTTCACAAGCTTCTGGGGAGTCCCTTTACTGTGACTGACCTATTAGCAATATTTGTGTGCATCTAAAAGTTTCAACAAGGTAGAAAGCTCAGTTTTGTGAAGCCCTGTTATCCCCATATAGGGATAAATAGAGAGATTTGGTTGTTCTCCATAGTATAGAGCATATGAGCCTCAGAAGTGTTGAGGGATTGTGTAAAGATCCCGCTAAAGCCCTGTACACTTGCATCGATTTTTCCCGATTTTCAATTCGATTTTGCTTATAGAAGCAAAATCGAATCCTAAATGAAATCAAATGGTTTTTGTGTCACTTTCGATCTACTTTCGATGCGCGCTGCCGTTTTCACAAAATCGAACGGAAAAATCTACTGTGCAGCCAAGGAAATATCGAATGCGATCTAGTAAATCGAATGTGTACAATGTACCATGATTGTATATGGAATTCGATATCTAATGCCAAATCAAATGGAAAGATCTAATAGAAAATCAAATCTAACATCGACTCAAAAGCAAATCGATGTGTGTGTACAGGGCTTTACTTTGCTTTCAGATCTACTGCTGAAGTCACTGCAGAAATGATGGTACCCGAGGTAGCAAGCTAATTTTGGGATACTAGGAACTACCTGTAAATAACAAGAATATCCTGACCTGCTTTACCTCACATTTTAGTGATCTAGCAGAGTCTGTATAAATGATCACAGTCTTTCAAGCATCAAAGAGTTTGCAAATGTGCCTTTTTATTTGTCCACATTCATTTTGCTGGGTGAGGATAGTGGACTGGAAGTTATCTTCCCTTTACTGAATAATTGGCAATAGATTGTGTCTGAAATATTTTATTTGAGCTAAGCTTACCGTGACCTCAACAGATTTAAATTTACTTTTCTACTTGAGCTGGCAGGGTTACACCAATGCTGGAAGGGCTCCTATGTTTATTTGGAAAATAAGACTCATCCCAGTTGATCTTAAGGTCTGAAAATTCCCATACAGGTCAATCGTAATTAATGTGTTTTTAAGAGAGTCCCCATGGGTCAGCAAGCTAACACAGCATGGCATTGGTGTAAATTGAGACTTTTCTTCCATCTATACTTACTATTTTGAGACCTTAGTGTTCAGTAGGTGGTGCCAATAATGCAGCTTCAGAGTAGATAACTGATAATGTGCCAATGCCCAGAGGGAAGGAAGCTTGGAATTTGTCTTCTGACTTAACTTTTGCTCCCTAGCTTAAGGCTTTGCATCAATGTTGACTTTAACAAATTACGATCCTTTTGTATAAATAGTTTTTTTCTAAGTAGATATCTGAGTGAAATGGACTGATAGGGGGCATCCAATTACCCCCAGTAAAACACTGGGAGCTAAAACCTGCAGTTTTTAGCTATTTTTCCCAATATTTTGCTGACTTTTTTTTTTTTTTTTATCGAGTGATCCAATTGTGATAGCACAATACAAAATAACAATCGGCGAAATATTGGGGTAAAATCTAAAAACTGCAATTTTTCGCCCGACGTTTCACTAAGGTTAATTGGGTATGGATCATAAACTCGCCATCGGGTATCCCCAGGTCCACACTTTACAGTTGACCATAAACCTTAACTTAACCTTAACAACTAAACTTATCTAATAAAAAAGACACGGACACAAAGTGCTGGCGTTTCAAAATGAATGTCAAATTTATTTTGACAATTAACTATAACTATAAAGGTCACTTCATCCTGAAGCCAGAAGCCCTCAGACGGAGACACAGAGCAAGCCCCGCCAGTGCCGCTACAAGCGCAAGGTAAAAGCCGGCAGTTGACGTCACTTGTGAAATCCTCCGGAGTCCCGCCAGAAAGTTACTAAGCCTGCGTCTTGCGGCAGTACAAACATAGTGCAGGGTAGCCAGCCTAACTCTCCTCAAACATCTGGACTGCTTCCACAACTCCAATAAGGAGTGTAAACATTAGCTTGGTCGCATTTTATTCATTTATTTTTATTATTATTTTTAATTTTACTTGTTTCTTTATCATTCTCAGTTTTACCACTACTTTATCTATTTTCTCCACTCTATATCTATGGTACCCACCCACCCCCCCTTCCTTAGCGCTTGTTAAACCTTGTACTTTTTTCTGCCATATAACGTCAAGCTGCTCTCACTCTCCCTAGCGCAATTCCTTCCAAAAGGAATTTATTCCTTTTTTTCCACACCAATGTAGGGTAGCAAATGATGATTTAATATTTCTATTCCAAAAACAGTCAATGGTCATTCAGACAAATTATTGAAAGCCATACGATTTAACATATGTATCCGAACAATCGTTTTTGTCCATTTTCCAGCATTTGTGAGTGAGTGGTTGATTGTCATATGCTCCCATACATTACCAGATCTTTGTTCCCAGCAGAGAGATTGGACAGACACGTCGACATTCGGGACAAAAGTGAAAAACTCATGTCGGACTTTTGACCTTCCCATTGTCAACCTAATGCATGTGTTGACCTTCCACTCCTGTCGACTTATTTCATGTGTCCACCTAATGGTGTGTACACACTTGTACAATGTGCATGAGATTTTGACTATATAGTCAATATCTCATCTGGATTGCATGCAGATCGCACAGGTTTTAACCCTTGTGATCCCGATGCAATCCCAATGCGCGCTCCCGTATCGCAGCCAGAAAGTCTTGGCTGCATAGACTATATAGTGCAGATCTGCACTATATAGTCTAAATTGTATGCAGATAGTCTATAATTGTAATGTAGTCTAAATTGTACAAGTGTGTACACACCTTAAGACCTGTAGTAGTTAACCTAATGTATGTCGACCTTCATTCAGTCGACCCTATGATACATGGCTCATAAATGAGATAAATGGTTCTAGCACACATCAGATAGCTGCTGGTGGAGTGTGTACATTCCTGGCATCCCACCAATAGGAAAGGTCCTTACAAGCACATGTTCCCTTTGTCAATAACCATCAGTTTAGGTGGGGTATAAGGTAGAATACTTGTACGAGGCATCGTCCGGTCTACATAAAGAGATCAAGATTGTTGGCGACGTCCTTGACCTGCAAGTACAAGTGAATCTATAGGCCGCCATCTACTAGTGCTATATGGCCACTTTTTATGCGATTCCGAAGCATTGCTGCGACTGATCACATGAAAAGTGACACATTGCAGGACCTTTTCCTGTGATTGCGATGTGAGGCATGTTCCTGCACACCTGGCATCGCAATCACAGATCAAACTGGCTGCCATGAATATGTCGCAGCCCGTAACCCTTACCCACATATGATATATTGTATGCGATCCAGCTGCCCTGAGGGTGCCGGGTGAGCTGGTGGGGTGCCGCATGCAATACCTCACCCTACTGGATGGCGGCCTTATCTATGTGGCTGCAGCACCAAGCAGTCTTCTGTTTTAATAATGTTCCTTCCATCTTGTCATTTTAGTCTGTCAGTAGTTAGTTTGGCAGATTTATTATTATTTGCGAATTGAGCTGCAAAGTGTTTACTGAAAGATGCCTTGAGTTTACAAAACCCTGAAATGTAAACCCAGCGTTATTTAGATATTTGAGCCAAGAGTGGTGTGTTTCCTTGCCTGTCATGTAAGCACAACGGGGGAAGAGGACGAGGTAGCTGTATATCTTGTGCAGTACACACATGTAGCCTGACATGAGCATTTGTGTTTGTTGATTGAACACAGCAGTGGTGTATACTTGTGGGTGCTGCAGCTGTTTATGGTATAACTGACTGTCAGTCGGGAATCTGCTGGTCATTTCTCAGACATAGGAATCCCAAATCTCAGGAGCCCGGCAGGGGGGTGAGCGCATTCAACCATTTGGGGGCTCGGTGGCAAGCTGTGCTCACCACCCGTTGTATTCTCCCTCAATGGGGGGTCATGGACCCCATAAGGGAAAATAATCTGTGCCGTGCTACTGATAGTTGGTCTTACGATGTCAGAGATACGACCATCGGAATACCGACTGTCGGTGGATCAGCCCCTAGATCTCAAGTGCTGCACGTAAGATTTGTCAGATCGGACAGCCTCCAGCAGCACTTGCTGGGATCACATGCAAAAGAACCATATACTTGGGTGGTTCTAGAGGGATTGTGTGCGACCCCCCCCCCCCCCTTTGAGAAGTCGCACAAGTGTATAGAGTCCTTTAGATGTTAAGGCTATGTGTGTATGATCATCGCAGTTGGGGATATTGGTTCACAGGGACATTTTGTTGTGGTTGTACTGCTCGTGAGCATGGAGTATGTGGATTGTACAGATGCCATGAACATCTTGTTATTTCCATTAGTAGAGCAAAATTACTCTTCTGAACATTTTTAATGATTAAAGGATTAGGCTGCTGCAAAATTCATACAAGAATTCAGTCCTGCGCAATAATGGTGCTTTGAGTATTGATAATGACCATCCATCAGTCATACATCATGATGTCAGGCCAAAAACAGATCCAATCTAATTGGATACCCAGTTTTAGTCGCTTTTTTTTCTGCTGATCTCTGTTTTTATTTTAGTTTATTTCATGACTAAAATTAGACTGTCATCTACCCCTTTTCTTGTCAGACAGGGCAAGGACCTTACATATTTTAACATGAGGCACTGCAGATCACATCCGTGCAAGATGCTCAGTGTCATGAGACTACCAGATATGGGTGTTTCATTGAAGTCACTCCTTTAAAGGCACAGGGCTAGCTTTACAGTCATTAGCAACGCAGCAGCTTATGACCCTAGCAATGGATGTGCTGCAGGCTACTTTGTCTGGTTTTCTTCTACAATGGATTTGTTCTTCCCTGACATTCCAGATTAGGGGATAGGCTTGCTAAAACGTCTAAATGGAACAGGAGGTGTTGCATAGAGTGCCACATTGCGCATAGAATGTTCTATCTAGATGAATGATTGCTAAAACCTGGGGGAAATTTTGCTAAAGCGTCTAAAAGTGAAAAGTGGGGATGTTTCCCATAGCAACCAATCAGAATCTATTATTATTTATTTTTATAGCACCACAATGGTTCTGCAATGCACAACAATACATAATTCTAGATATCGTTTCTCTATTGCATCCTATAAAATGATACACAGAACTGATTGGATATTTTACCCCTTACAGGGGTTATTGTGGGCTACACCTCCACATCTCGTTTTTAGAAATTTTACTAATTCTCTTTCTAGATCTTTCACACAAGTAAAATGACGCTGATCTTGAGGAATGCAAGACTTTAACATGTAAACAGGGACATCTGTAGAAGCGTCCTCATCAACCATACTGATAGGGTAATTGTCTTCTTCCACCCATGGGCATCAGTTGGGCATAAGTACCACACCACTATCCTCCAGGGGATTTTGCCATCACATTATTAAGTTTCTTATATAGCACACACACATTCCACAGCGCTTTTACAAAGCCTATTCGAACATTCACGTCAGTCACATCACATGGGGTATTTCTAAAATATATATATATACTGAGTGGCCAAATTATTATGACCACCCCCTCAATACAATTTTGGACTACCTTTTGCCTTTAATACTGCATGGACTCTGGGATGAGATGTTGAGCATGAGATGTTGGTAGGTGGTATAAGGAATTTGAGACCATGATGAACCGCACCTTCCAATTCCTTAAGATTTGATGGTGCTGGATCCAGCTGCCTGATGGATCCAGATTCGATCTCATCCCACAGATTTTCAATTGGATTGAGATCTGGTGATTGTGCAAGCCAACTAAGCAAGGTAAAGTCTCTGTCATGCTCTTCGAACCATCTGCGGACAATGCCAGCTTTATGACAGGGAGCATTGTCCTGCTGGAAGTATCCATCCCCGGCAGGGTACACCATTAACATAACAGGATGTACTTGATCTTCGATAACACTCAAATACCCTTGGCCATTCAGATGTTGTTCCACAGGAATCAAAGGATCCACACAATGCCAAGAAAACATACCCCAAACCATAATATTGCCTCCACCAGCTTGACGTGTTGTGGCACTGCAGTTGGGGTCCATGCTTTCATGCTGTTTTCTCCAAATTCGCACCCTGCCATCTGCATGGTGTAATTGAAAACACGATTCATCAGATCACATGACCCTTTTCCAGTCATCTTCTGTCCAATACTTGTGCTCCTTTGCGAACTGCTCTTATTCAAGGCAGACATTAGAGGCTTTCGAACAGGTTGTCGCCTTCCATAGCCTATACGGTGTAATGTGCAGCGAACAGTTCGTACGGAGACCTTTGCAGTTGCTCGTTGATTAAGATTCCTGGCAATTTGACATACTGTTGCTCTTCTGTTGGACTGGACAAATCTGGCAAGTCTCCTAACAGATCGAGCATTCTGTAGCCTGTGACGACCACAAGCCTGGCGTTGAGACCTGGTTTTCTGCTTGGTAATCCACTCTTAAACATTAATAACTGCTGCTCTCAAACACTTTACAAGTGCAGCCGTTTTGCTTATGCTGGTTCGATTGTTCGAGCGCCTACAATCATCCCACATTCAAACTCATTTAATCCTTTCTATAGTTATCTCGCCCTCTAGTGGCAACAACGTGAAGTTATGGCCAATCTGCATATAAGTGTCAAGTGGTCATAATAATTTGGCCACTCAGTTACATATATACCGTTGGCAGATACTCTGTTTTCCAGAAATGCCGGACCCCAAAACAGCATCCCCACTGGTGGAGATTACAGAAGAAAATGAACGTGTTGGCGCTGGATTTGTTGTCACGATTAATAGACAAAGGTTCCTCAGTCGGTGTTCGATGTACATGCAAAAGAATATAAATGCAATGTATCAGAGTGGAATGTTACTGAAAAGGTTATTATAATAGAGCCCGGTGATTTCAGAGAGAATCCGTACCCAACTCACAAGAAAGTGAGAGGAGATACACCTATAAAGGTATCTTTTGTATTGAATCCTCCGGAATCACCGTGTGATATATAGATCCCAAGTTACCAAGGCAGATAAGTCTTCATTAGGAGATGCGTACCATACTCACTCATGCAAGAAGTTTAATAAAACATAAATGTCTTGCACACTGGGAAAACACCACAGGTGTTAGTGTGCATGACCTTGGAGGTGTCACATTACAGTGTGGCATTGAGGGGGGCATGCCAAGCTCCACCCTAAGGGTGTGTCTTGCTCCATATGTGGACATGCTTGCTTAAATATTTTAAGTTAACATTATTAACTATATATTTTGGGAAATTTAACAAGTATTGATAATAACATTGCTGCCTGCAATATTGGATTTGTTTGCAACTATTAACTTGGCATAATATACGCAATAATAAATGTGATGCTATGCAATATATTACCAATGTAATTTATGAGAAAGGTGTTTCAGCATAGATGTCAGCAAGCATAAATTAAGAAGGGCACTGTTGAAGGGTCTGTTATCTTCATGATAATGAATGTAAAGATAACCATCGCAATGTAGAATGTTGTGCTATCATGTAGAAAGTTACATTGGAGCCTTTTATTATGTGATAGAACATGCTCTTCTATTATCTGCATGAGCACTGATAACATTTCCCGCTTCCTGCATCCACAAGGTCCTGGTGCCCATTGGTCACTATCCTTGAGTTCATTGAGCTCATTTTAATGTTTATTTTTGTAATAGGGGGTTTATGGTTCCGAGTGTTTGTATTCTCTGGGGGAAATGATGCATGTTTCTTGTGGCAATTACTTGTCTAGATTAATAATTAGATAATGAATTCTTGTTTAGGAATTTGCAGACACCGTTGTTTTGGGGAAATATTGATGCACAAGTAAGAGTCCTTAAAAGGGGATTTTCCGTATTCTAGCACAAGTTTGTGTGTGTGTGAGGCAGTGGATGCTTGGTTATGCTGTGGTACTTGATTACTTAACTGCTGCTATTTTGTCAAAGTGATGCTACCTACAGTATCAATGTAAAACAAATTCTAGTGTGGTGGTGGTGGGAACTATAATATGAGATAAATCGTTCTTGCTGAGTTCTTTCCAGCCCCCTCACAGCTGAAATGTGTGCTTTGTGACAGCAGAGTATGGCCCAGCCCTTGCTGTTCAAAGCTGCTATTCACAGCTAGGTAGGGCTAGCTGAGGCAATTCAGTGTTGGGCAATAGGCGGAAGCAGTAGGCTGGACATATCTGACTGCAAACGCCATTCCAATGTCGGGGTGCAGTAGCCTTTGACCAGATGCTCAAATAAAGAAACCGGGTACTCCACACTCACCTTAATACACAAATAATCAGCACAGATGGTTCATTGGATTGATGATGCCTCCATTTGGATTGTTGCTAACTTTGCCTCATGATTTCTCCTTGGTAAGTTTTAAAAATAAATCTAACACCGTTTTTTTTTTTTTTTTTTTTTTTAAATATGGAGATTGCTCTGTGAGGTATTTTTCTTGGACTATTTTTGTCATGCCCCAAAAGGTGTGAACTTTCTAGGGCACCCCTGATGGTGGGTGCAAGTATATGGATGGCTTCAGTGTAGAAACTCCTGGGGTGCTGACGGATCCACTTGTCCGCATTGTCCTGCATGTCCTTGCCACTGGTGAACCATTGACCTTTCACAAAGCCGTTCACTACACACGTGGAACTAGGAAAAAATTCCACGACATCTATCGGAGATAGTTTAGTAATTGTAGAGGGCGGCATTCCAAGCAAAAAAAGGGGTTGAAGCCTCCAAAACACAAATAATGCGGTGTCCTCCAATAGACAGTAAGAACTGCCTCAATGTAGAAATATCATGGGGACAGCAGCACTCTCAAATGATCAGACACGAGGCAAAGGAGAGAGTGGGGGCCTTGAAAAAGGTCTGGAGGTATATCGAAACGTCGGCCCATGGCCCACTGTCATGCACATTGCACTCTAGTATTGTTGGGATGTTGGAATAAATTTCTTTGGTAAGCAAGAAGACTGGTGAGGGTCCTCCCTTTTCTTTATGATATACTGGTTCTGGACTCTCTGGATACCTGAGCTGGCACCCCGGCATTTGTTTTTTTTTCTATTGGAGGTGAGTGTGATCCTTGCATTGGGGGGTGTGTGTGTGTGTGTGTGTGTGTGTGTGTGTGTGTGTGTGTGTGTGTGTATCTATATATATATATATATATATATATATATATATATATATATATATATATATCTTGCGGTGAGGCACTCGTGGCAATTATAATCCAGAACAAAGCTAGCCAACAGGAGATAGCAGCAACGTTTCAATTTATTTCTTCAAATTTTCGTCAGGTTACACAGAAACAAAGATAAAAACATACCTTTATAGCACACTACACCAGAGGAGTGAGGCTGAGACACCAAAGGATTGGGGCGACGCCCACAGGACGCCATATGATGACATCACTTGTTCAGCCAGTGAACAGTGAATGGAGAGTGGAGTTACCATAGAAACGGTAAATAAGGACAGCTCCTTCACTGAGGGAAAAACACCAAAAATTACAAGAGAGTGTGGGAAGGGGGAGCTGGAAAAAATAAAGGCAGGTAGCGCTCTCTGCACACAATCACAGGCTGACTTTTACAAAAACGTGCAGGCAGCGCTGTCTGCACGCGATCTCAGACTCACTTCTCAATAAGATGTACAAAATATGTAGCAACTGCAAGATAGATAAGAGCAAATATAGCGATGTCATAGCAGCTCAAACCAAACAATAAACATAATTACGGTATATACAACAGAGACAGTACTGATAAAGAGGAAAAAAGACAATACAATAATAGCAGCAAGAAAAACATGTAAAAACATAGCAGCATTAGCGAAAGACAGCAAACGAGATTTGCTCATTAAGGCCTTTCGGCGCAATAGTGTTAAGGCGGTGTATCCACCGCGCTTCGCAGCGCAACAATTGGGTACCACGGTCCCCACCACGGATATTAGGAGGCACCCAATCAATCATCCTATATCTAAGACTATGTAGAGGATGTTTATGCTCGACAAAATGTCTCGCCACAGGGTGTTCGCTGGCACCAGAAATCAGTGCCTGTCGAATTGTACTTCTGTGCATGGTCATACGCTCCTTAAATTTCCTAATGGTTTTGCCTATATAAGACAAACTGCACGGACAAATCAACTGGTAAATAATAAAAGAAGAATTGCAGGTTAAATAATGCCGGATTTTAAAAACCTGTCCAGTGTGGGGGTGATTAAAGGTATCACCTGTCAGGAGAAATTGGCAAGTGGTGCATGCACATTTAAAACAGCCTTTCTTTCTATTGACACCCAGCCATGTCGTGATTTGAGGTGCAGGGTCAAAGGAAACACTGGTTTTAACCAGAATGTCCTTTAAACTCCGACCCTTAGAGTAACAGGGCATAATGCGATGCTCACCAAGCGGTAGAGTCGTGTCACTTTTAATCAAGGGCCAATTATTTTTGACCAAGGTGGTCGTATCGGTGGAGACAACATTATACCGATTAACCCAGGGCATAATCTTAGACATTGTTTTATCTTTAGGTCTAGATTGTAATAAAGATTCACGGTTAAGTTGTAGGACTTTATTTTTACATGCCAACAGGTCTTGGCGATTAAAGCCACGTGCCAAAAATTTATCGATAAGAGCATCGAGCTGGAGATTGCAGTTAGCGCGATCGCTATTAATGCGATAATAGCGCAACATTTGAGAATATGGCAGTGACATGACAAGACTGCGGGGATGACAACTTGTTGGTGATAGCATGGTGTTACGGTCGGTTGTCTTGGTGTACACACTGGTAGTAATTTTCCCTGAAGCAAGGGTCACCTTGACATCTAGAAAATGGACCTCCACATTTGAGGTCTCAAAGGTAAACTTAATTGCATTATTAGTGGTATTATGTTGAGATATTAAATTGTGCAATAAAGCGATGTCACCTTGCCAGATGGCAAACAGGTCATCTATATACCTTTTGAATACAATAAAATGCTCTGCAACCAAAGAATCAGACAAAAAAATATCAAACAGCAGAAAACATAAAGATATTGGCATATGACGGAGCTACGGAGCTGCCCATTGCACAGCCCCGTAGCTGTAAATAAAAAATATTATTGCAGATGAAAAAATTGTTGTGTAAAATTAAGTCCATGAGTTCAACCAAAAAGTCAATTTTCACCGAATCACTGTAAGAAATAAGAAAATGTCTCAAAGCAGTAAGACCCATGGAGTGTGGAATGACAGTGTACAAATTTACCACATCAATAGTGGCCAAATGGCAATTGTCGGGCAAATTGGGGAGTTGGTGAAGAATCTGTAAAAAAGTTGTGGTATCCAAAAGAAAAGTCGGTTGTGTCTTGATGAGTGGCTGCAAAAGGCTGTCCAGATAAGTAGCTGAAGGTTGTAGCAAGGACCCACATGCCGACACAATCGGGCGTCCCGGGGGAGGGGATAAACCCTTGTGAATTTTAGGGAGTGTGTACAGGCACGGGGTAATAGGAAAATCCGGCATTAAGATAATCTGTATATCCTTGGAAATAATCTTAGCATCAACGCCCATCTGAAGAATGTTGGACAATTTCTGTCGACATTGTAGAGTGGGATTAACTGTCAACTGACGATAAGTGTCGACATCAGCCAGTTGCCTCATTATTTCTAAATGATAATCGGACAGATCCTGGAGGACCACAGCCCCACCCTTGTCCGCCTGTCGAATAATGAGGTTTTTGTTGTTGCTTAGATTTTGTAATGCCAGCCGTTCAGATGGCATGAGATTAGGGTGGACATTGGAGGAGCAATCTATTATATCAGGTAAACCTGCATCCAGCATTCTTGAAAAAGATTTAATGCTGGCGTTGTTGGAATGTGGCTCAAATGATGACGCGGGTGCAAACTTTTTTAGAGTCGGTGGCAAAGGTAGTTTAGCTGGTAAATTAGAGCTGGGTTGAGAAGAGAAAAATTCTTGTAATTTTATTTTTCTGACCAGTTCATGTTTCTCAATTTGCCACTGGAAATCATTGAAGGGGACAGAGGGTACGAAAGAAAGTCCATGATTGAGGAGTTTAATCTCACTTGTAGATAATTCATGGGACGAGAGATTGAATATTATGTTCTCGGATTTGTTGGTGGGCGACCCGGGCGTCCGCCTCCTCTTCCACTGCTGCCCCCTTCGGGTATGGCGCCTCTTGCGTCTGGGTTGGGGCCACCTCGACCCTTCTGGGGATGCCTCCCTAAAGGGCCGGCTTTGGCACCTTTAGTTTTGCGCTGATCAACCTCACTGTTGGAGCTGATATCATCCGCTGATGTCCCGGAATCAAATTGATCAATATTCCTCTGCGGGCGTCGTTTATTGCGACGAAAGAAAGGTTTTTTAGAAGAATCTTCGCCAGAATTGCCTGCCAACCACCTATAGACAGTATGTCTGTCATAGTCCATTTGAACTTTAACCAACTTTTCTTTTTTGAAAAGGATAAGCTCCCTTTTATAAGATGCCAATTGGCTTTTCAGCCTCTCCAACCAGTCAGTTTCCTTTTCAGCTACCAATGTAGCTAGGTGGACAGTTTCAAAGTTAGAAATGTTTTCTTTAATTGATGCTAACTCCTTCGATGATTGCTCCACGACTAGTACCATTAAGTCGAAGGAGCATTTATTAAGCGTTCCAATCCAGCGTTTACAGAACTGGGGGTCGTAGCGCCCGATCGTCGGGCAGTTCCTAACGCGGAATTCACGAGGGATCATTTTGGATTTATAGTAGTCGCTGAGTGACAGAGCATGAAGATGATAATCAATTTCCTTCTTTTTAAGGCGCAGGAGATCCCTATATATAATATCGGTTGCAAGGGATTCCTCTTCATCATTGATGCCACCTTTCAGGATTATGGCATGAATCTCTGCCTCAGAAAGGGAATGTATATCGCCTAAAGGAAAATTGAATTGTCCGATGCTCTCTTCATCAGCCATATCTGATGGTGTGTATGGTACACCCAATCCAATTAGTGAGAGGCACAATAGAACAAAAAAAAAACAAAAAAATTTAAATAAAAATATGAAAATCACAGCAACCAGTCCCAGTGAGGATAGAAAATGGACAAGAGGAGGGGGGTCCCAAACGGACGGTGCTCAGGTAACACACTGAGGCAGTGAGACAAACAAATGAATGCAGGGTGCCTCAACTTGCAGACTCCTTGTGGCAGGGGAGCAAGCAGATTATAGAGGACAGGGGTTTGGCACTCCTTGTAACAGCAAAAACAGCGGCGCCGGTGCCTACACAAAGGATTAGTAGGAGACTTGCGGTGAGGCACTCGTGGCAATTATAATCCAGAACAAAGCTAGCCAACAGGAGATAGCAGCAACGTTTCAATTTATTTCTTCAAATTTTCGTCAGGTTACACAGAAACAAAGATAAAAACATACCTTTATAGCACACTACACCAGAGGAGTGAGGCTGAGACACCAAAGGATTGGGGCGACGCCCACAGGACGCCATATGATGACATCACTTGTTCAGCCAGTGAACAGTGAATGGAGAGTGGAGTTACCATAGAAACGGTAAACAAGGACAGCTCCTTCACTGAGGGAAAAACACCAAAAATTACAAGAGAGTGTGGGAAGGGGGAGCTGGAAAAAATAAAGGCAGGTAGCGCTCTCTGCACACAATCACAGGCCGACTTTTACAAAAGTTTTTGCTGTTACAAGGAGTGCCAAACCCCTGTTCTCTCTCTCTCTCTCTCTCTCTCTCTCTCTCTCTCTCTCTCTCTCTCTCTCTCTCTCTCTCTCTCTCTCTCTCTCTCTCTCTCTCTCTCTCTCTCTCTCTCTCTCTCTCTCTCTCTCTCTATATCTATATATATATATATATATATATATATATATATATATATATATATTTCTTCCTGGCTTTCTGTCCGCGGCTTGCGGAGCGGTGTTTCTTCCTGGCTTTCTGTCCGCGGCTTGCGGAGCGGTGTTTGCATATCGCCTTCACGTTTGAGTACTGCTGATCTGTTGCATGGCAAGCTGTTGGTTTTAAACCTTGATAGAAAATATATAATATCCCCTACACCAGGGCTGGGCAATTGCAGCCCTCCAGATGTTGATGAACTACACATCCCAGGATGCTTTGCATTAGTTTTGCTATGTGGCCATGCTGAAACTGATGCAAGGCATGCTGTCATGTGTAGTTCATCAACATCTGGAGGGCCGCAATTGCCCAGCCCTGCCCTACACAAGCACACAAAACCCGGACCTCTACTTGTTTCCTACATTTTAAAACTGTATGTTCCATGTTCTTTTTAATACATTTGTTACCAGAATGATAGACCATGAATCCTTATCACAAGCTGCACAAGGTCCTCGGTGTACTTTGCATGGTATCCAGTGTTAACCGCATGTAGTAGAATTGCTTTTCAATGTTTTTATTAGAGCAATGAGTTACAATAAAAAGATTTTGATGAATGAGTCTCTGTTCCCTTCTGCTTAGCCGGCAGGAATGGTTCCATCACGTCATCACAAGTAACTCCTCAAGTGCATTTCTTTAAAAGACTTTGGGCCTGATTCAGACTCAAGTTCAGGGCTACTAAAAGCAGAGCCCTGCAATCAGATATCCGCTGCCCTGCCGCTGTGCAAGCCTGCAAATGGGCTGCAGTAATATCGATGTATTTCAGTTATGTCATAAGTGACAAAGGGGCAGATGTATTAAGCTTTAACAAGAGATAAATCCAAGTGTGATAAGGAGAGATAAACGCCCAGCCAATCACCTGCTAACTGCCATGTTACAGCCTGTGTTTGAAAAAAGTCAGTAAGGAGCTGATTGGCTGGACGTTTATCTCTCCTTATCACCCTTGCATTTATCTCTTGTTAAGGCTTAATACATCTTCCCCAAAGTTGTGCTTCTGCTTGTCCACATAATCTATGAATGGCAGACACAAGCACTGGTTTGTCCTGTAACACGGACCATAAATAATTTTATTTAGTCCTGGACTACAAACCCAGGGCCCTCTTGTAAGCGATCTGAGAAACCTCAGTTTGGGAATCAATTGGCCCGATGGCCCTACATCATAGGGCCGATGCAGACCCATTAGGATGGGCTGTGAATTCGAAGCCTGTCCGATAATCGAATGACCGCGCATGGTACGCAGTGCACATGTGTTAGCCGCCATCCTGAAGGCAGCGAGCAAAGGTAATTGACAGCCTACGGGTGTTTGGGGGAATGCCACCAGCGTTTTCTGGGCGTTCCCCGGCTGACATCCTCAGCTGCCTCCTTTTCCCCACAGCCTTCGCAGTGCTGAGTCCGGGCTCACTCAGCGCCACAAGCAGGAGTAAGTCATTTGATGGTGAATGATTTTCACCATGTGTGCATGGCTGCGTATTCCATGCACACATGGAGGTGCGGGGGGGCATATGCGTTCAGCAGGGTGGTGGCTACCTGCCGGCAGGGCTCCGAGCACTCGCAGCATAGGGAGCAGGTCTGAATCAAGCCCCTATTATACAAGTATATACACAGTATATATTATATCTAAAAAGCTACTATATAAAAAATAATAATAATAATGAAATTACTTCCCTTGAAGTAAAAATAGATTCAACGCCATCATTAAACCCCACAGGTACATAACTATTCAAGTATAAATCCAGTAAGTCTCTCATTTCCATAGAAGGGCTAATCTAGTATGTCTTTGAAGGGTCTGATGACACGCCCCACGTATCGCAAACCACATGTACAGAATAACAGATATATAACATATGAGGTTTGGCAAGTTATGTTGCTCTTATTAGAAAAAAAAAGGGAACCATAACCTTGAGAAGTAACTTTAGAATCCTCATGTTTCCCATAAATTCACATTTTACATTTGGTGCAAATGCCCTTTTATCTGCTCCAAATTACAATTTTCTCAAGGGAAAGCGGGTCTGATGTGTTTCTTCAGGCTAGAGACTTGTGAATATAGTATCCGGTCCCTAGGTCGACAATGTCTAGGTCAACAGTCACTAGATCGATCACTAATGGTCGACATTGACCAGTTTGACACAAAAATGGTCAACATACCATAGGTCAACAGTGTCAGAAGGTTGACACAAGCTTAAAGTGGACATGGTCGACGCAGGTTTTTCACTTTTTTTTTTGTTAAGGCCGGCTTGGTTCATAATTTACTATAGAAGTGGGCATGGATTGAGAACATAATGGTGTGCTGAGTGCAATAAGGCACCTTGCCCAAAGAAAGGCGAGCACAGCGGTACACTTCTACTGTGTCCATATCAACATATGTCGAAATAGACACAAAAACTGTGAAAAACGTGTGTGGACCTTTTGAGTGTCGACTATGTCCATATGTTGACTTAAGCATATGTTGACATTATGTCAATGTCGACCTGTGGCATGTCGACCATATTTAAGTGTCTACCTAGTAACCATTGACCCCCCCCCCCCTCTATATCATAACGGAAGGGAAAGTGTGGGCTCCCAGGCAGTGGTGCCCACCAGTGTTTCCACTCTAGCCTTGTGGGCCAGTCCAACCCTGCATGTAGTTTCATTTATAGGGCCCTCCTGTTATCACTAATCAGGGAATTAAGATTTATCTTATCAGTCTCCATTTTTAATGTTAATAGGTGGGTAGTATTGGGATGTCCCTTCTCTAAGAACCTACATGTCAAAGTAGATGCCTCATCATTCAAGGGGGTGTAATCATTGTTTGGTAGTAATATTTGTTTACCTCAGCTTAAAATAATGCAGTAATTTCACAGCTTTCGGGTCAGTATTCAACTGACCCCCCTGCACCCGCCATTCCCACGTCACTGGGTTTTTACAGCGAGGTGGGAAAAAAATGGCAAGGCTCGCGGCTAAATGCAACGGGCTCCCTGCATTAGCCACCAACCTCGCCGTTTGGGGCAATCCTCACTGTCCTTTGACAGCGAGGATTCCCCCGGAATGTTGAATATGGTTAGCCTTAAACTGCGAGGATGGACGATAACAAGCCACCCTTGCCGCAGGCGCCCCTCGCCGCAGCAGTGAATACCGCATTGGAGTGGCTATGTTAAGTGTGGGGAAAAATTAGGAAATCAGCCTGTACCCCAATAATTTGCAAACTACCATAGGATAACAGTATAGAAGTATACCTGTGACTAAAAGTAATTGGGGCTCTTAAAAGGTGTCAGTTGGCTGATAATTACATTTTTTTCATTATAACTTTGAAAAAATGACAGAAATACTTGTTTAATTTGTGGCACATAAAAATTGCTTTACTGTAATTTATTATTTTTTTTTTTTGTCCGCTTAAGCACCTTTTACAAACTTGTTGAATACCTGTAACTCCTGTCTGCAAATTAAAAAAAAACACCTGTCCCATCAATGCAAACCATATAACTGTCCCACATACTTTAACCAATTTCTCTGAATTTTGTTGAATATTTATTATTGGCCAAAGTAAGCTAATGAAAAAGCTACTAAAGTCTAATTATTTTTTTATTGTATACAATTATTATATACAATAATTAATAATAGTTTTAATCTGTCCTGGTTTATTTTCTGCACTATAGTACTTAGGGGGTCTTTTTTGATATCTCGATTTATTATTGCCATAATACAAAATCAATTTAGTTATCTCATACCGCTTTCACACGGCAAAAAGTTTCAATAACCGGTATTTTGATACGGTATTTAAAACGGGTCTGAGCCTTCACATTGCAGTAGATTACCATTTTAAATAACGTTTAAATACCATTCACATCAGTCAACCTGTTTAATCCCCTGAACACTATCACAGGTCTGTAATCTGTTGTTTTTTACTAAATACCGTTTCAGAGCCATTCTCACTGCATTAAAAAACGGCTCTGAAACGTGTAGGACTCTGCTTTTCAAACTTTTTGAAATACCGGTCATCTTTAACCAGTAAATCAACTCTGGCGCCTTAAACGTTTTAAAATGGGAAAAAAACAGCAATATACCGTTTAACAAGTGCGGAGTCGAAGGGGTATTCGTGATACTGAACCACAGCATTGGGGTAGTCTGAACCCCCCCCCCCCCCCAAAAAAAATATATTTGTTGTTGTTGCGGTTCACTGTGCATGCACAAACCTGCTAGTCAGGTCACATGTCTCTTCAGTATTAAGGCAATAGTGAATCCGCCTCAGCGATGGATATCAGAAGACCCCTAAGTACTATAGTGCAGAAAAGAAATCTGGACAGATTAAACTATTTCTAGTTATAATTTTTCCATTCTAATTAAATGTAGGATGTATATTTTTAGAATCTGCACAGTGTATAAATAACTGATTATTTTATAACTAGGCCAAATGTTATGAAAATTCATCTCAAATAGAAGAGCGTACAATACAAGATCCAGATGACATTCCAAGCAAGTTCTAAATCATTGCACATTTTCTTTTTTAATAAATATACAAACACTCCAGGCCATCATTTAAAATGTAAATCTTGTTACTGTTTTTTTTTATATTATAAAATATTATAAGGCATTCACATGTGTTTCTGCAAACAAAGCATGAGGGCATTTTTTTTAGGGGTGTGATGGGAGAGTGGGAGGTTGTGTTAAGCAAAAAAAAAAAAAAACAGAGTTTTGGATGCTAACTGGATTTATATATACAGTATGTCAACTGCACTATCCATCTGTGTGCATCTAGTGAATTTTGTAGACCTAGACGACCCTTGACCAGTGGTGTGATGTTTGTGTCCAGATGGACTTACTATAGCCATTTGTTGGTTTACCAGTTTGTGGGATGTTAATAATTTGCTATAACATACCGATCCTGCTGACACTTCATGACCAAACTGATAGGTGAACTGTGCAATTGCTTTATTTACCCCTACGCTACTGAACAGGGGCATCAATACCACCATTAAGCTCCTCTGGAGATCCAATTTGCAGCATCCCCTGACAGTGTTATAGCATGAATTGCACCACTGCCCAGCATGGGGCAGTGCTAGTGGCACCAGTAACCCTTCTGCCTTTTTTTTTTATTTGGACATTGGCTCTAAGATATACTGGATCGGAACATTCATCAAATATGCAGTTATATTAATACACAAAGCTTTCTGCTTGTCTTTCATACAGTTTTACAGATGGGCAGAGATTTAAACAACCCTGTCTATTTTATCCCATACAATCTATTCAGTAATCCTTTAATCATTTGGACTTTTGCTTTCACTGTAATGTTGCACTTAGAGTGCAATAAAGTAATCCAGTCTCATCTGGAAGATTTGGTCTCTACATTTGCTACTTAAACAATCTTCTAGGAATCTGTTCTAAGGATCTTGTGCAAAATCTGCCAGATCCCGGGGTGACATCTCTTGAGGGTACTGCAGAACTTCTCAGAGTCTCGGTATGGTGGATGCTTCCTGATTAGTCTTGTTCCTCCTGGATTCGTTACACTCTATTAAGCATTAAGGTGGCCATACACACACAGATTTATCTTCAGATCTGGCTGGTTGGAACAAAAACATGGTTATGGACGAGGGCAAATGACAGTTGACCATTTGCTTGGAAATGCTGGAAACCTGACAAACTGTCACTCATCCATAACCATGTTTTTGTTCCAACCAGCCAGATCTGAAGGTGCCCATACACTAGTAAGATTAATCTTAACTGTGAGGGATTATCAGTGCCGCCCTCTGATCCCTGCTTATGGAGACCGCCCCCCCCAAAAAGATGACACGCCTTTTTAGATTTGCTTTTGCATCAAGCCCTGTCTGAAAGTAGACAATGAGGTGTTCCAAGCATACACTTTACTTGTATGTAATAAATCAATCCCAGGTGCAGGTGAGGATTTTGGGTATACCGATCAGTTTCTAGTTGACCATAAGATTTTTTTTTTTTCTTTTGTTAAAGTATAATTTGATATCTAGTTATTGAGAAATAATTGGCTCATGTCTGAACTCTACTACTGTAAGTTTTGCTTGTAATTTTGTTTAACCTCCTATTATAATTTAATGAGTGGATTAGGAGAAAGTCCTGATCTCGTCACAATTGGGGCTTACACACATCATGGAAGGAGAGTGACCGTGTATAGATCTGAAAAGTGCAAACCATGATCTACTTTCTCTCCCCTCCAAACAGCATCCAGATATCTCATAGGCAATGTCTATGTCAACCATATGGTAGACATGTTCAAAAGGTCACCAAAGCAAAAGTTCGACATGGCTTTGGTCAATCAATAAAATAGTTTTTTTTTTTTTTTTTTTATTCATACTTTACCATCCATGTAGACTCCGATTGGGAGCAAAGCATGGTGAGCCATGCCAAGGGATGCAGTACACTAATTGGGGGTCTGTCAACATTACTGGGGCAGTACGGATGGTGTAATGGTTAGCATTACTGCCTCACAGCACTGAGGTCATGGGTTCAATTCCCACTATGGCCCTAACTGTGCAGAGTTTGTATATTCTCTCCGTACTTGCGTGGGTTTCCTCCGGGTACTCCAGTTTCCTCCCACAATCCAAAAATATACTGGTAGGCTAATTGGCTCCCAACAAATTAACCCTAGAATGTCTGTGTGTACGTTTACATGTGGTAAAGAACAGAGATTGTAAGCTCCACTGGGGCAGGGACTGATGTGAATGTTCAACTATACTCTGTAAAGCGCTGCGGAATATGTATGCGCTATATAAGAAACTGATAATAAATAAATTAACACCAAGAAAAAGTGAAAAACTCATGTCGACCCTTTCATGTCTTAACCTTTTCCATGTTTACTTTTTTTCAGTGTTGACTTTGAGCATATAAGCCTTTTAGTGTAGAACTAGACATTGTAGCCCTAAGGACCCATGCCCCTGCCAAACACATATTTGTATTACGTGTTCAAAAATATTCTGAATGGAACATGCCTTCCAAGTTCCTGGCCCAGTTGCGACAATGCAATGGCAGTCTGGAAAGTGGGACAGGCCCCTGAATCTGGAACTGACCTGTTGAAAATTTGGACAGTTGGTAGAATGGGGTGAAATATAATATATAATATAATATCCTGCAATTTGAGATAGCCATCACAATACTAGCAATATCATCACTAGATTTAAAGCCCAATCCGTGTATTGGAATATCCAACCTGGTTTTCCTTTTACACTAATTTCCACTTTTCCACACTCATTGGACCCATGGTCTTAGAAACCATTTAAATTTAAATTTTTTTGGACAATCAAATGAAATCATAGTGCTACATAATAGTAGTGGTCAATGTTGTAACAAGGTTGACAAAAATACAGATTGTCATAGGCCAGGCAGGTCCAAAGTCAGGCCCGGGGGCCAATTGCGGCCCATACTGTAATTTCAAGTGACCCTCAGCTTCCAGCTGGAAGCGGGCAGAGCATCAGATGTGGGAAGCACAGGACACTAAAGGTGGGGCCCCGGCGAGCATGCCTTTACTTTGCTGTCTGCTGCAGTGAGGAGGTGCCGGTCGCCACAGTCAGATGTGTTTGGCGTCCTATCCCTGCTGCTGCAATCGTATATCACCCTACTCTACAATCACAGTGACACTAGTGTTTGGGGAGGGGGGGAGCTTGCTCCCGTAACATGCAGAGCGGAGGAGGGCAGCAGCAGTTGCCCAAGCATCTCCTGTCCTTGCAGTACCTGCTTTGCCTCTCCTTCCTCTGGCTCACACAAGGGGCTGGGAAACATACAGAGAAGGGAGGGGGCAGAGTGGGGGACATACAGTGAATGGAGGTAGTGATGGCCATTCAGAGAAGGGGGAGCAGGGGCAGGCTGGGGGAAATACAGTGAATGGGGGCAGAGTGGGGTACATAGTGAATGGGGGTCATACAGTGAAGAAGGTTCAGGCTTGGGGACATACAATGAATGGAGGCACTGATGGACATTAAGAGAAGGGGGCAGGCTGGGAAACAGAGTGAATGGGTGCAGAGTGGGGGACATACAGTGAATGGGAGTCATACAGTGAAGAAGGTTCAGGCTTGGGGACATACAATGAATGGAGGCACTGATGGACATTAAGAGAAGGGGGCAGGCTGGGGGACAGAGTGAATGGGGGCAGAGGGGGGGGGACCATTCTGATGTGATTAATGATTCAAAGAATGTCAGGCTGAATGGTCGGCCCCCACACATTTACACTTCACCAAATCTGGCCCTCGTCACAAAAAGTTTGGACACCCCTGTCATAGGCTGTGTAGGCATTGATTGTATAAACACACCAAGGGAACGCCCACTTTATATGTTTGTCATATTTTGATCAAAAAATATTATAGACGTGCAAAGATTAAAAACGAAACTCTTGCACTTTATTCGATGGATCTAGCAGGGGGGCGGTTCCCATAACTAGACAGCTGTTTGTTGTATAAGCAGAAGACTGTGATCTCCTTCTCCTTGAAGATGCTTTTTGTTATTTATTTATTCATGAAATGTTTTGAAGATGGCACAATATCGTTGTGAAAAGCCTCAAGCAAGAGGTATTCCGGCATGGGATTGGCAAGGGAAGTAAAATGAGTTTTGTTTTTGGCAGGACAATGAAATTGAGATTCTGATGTGTCTGCAAGACTGAAGTCGTAAACATCCCTTCGCAGGCTTGCGTGCGGGCCCGAAATCATTCAATGGTAGACAACCATCAAATGATTTTGTAGAGCTCGCATATATACAACAGTCTCTGCTGACTAAGAATGGTGGTGCCGTGCTCCAAGAATAGGACAGGCAGCTGACATCCGTTAGCATCAGCTCCCACCTCTGGAAGGCAGGTGGACCCCCATCGTTTTTCTGGCTGCACCCAGCATTTTTGTCGGGATGCCCAGTAGACTCGAACGCCTCCTGCATGCCCCCTCCGCTGCGAGCACCTCTGAGACTATGCAAGTCTCTGAGGGCGCCCGCAGTGAAGACCAATTTATGCACAGGCCATCAACAACGGTCCCTGTTGCGAATTCACAACAGGGCCGATCAAACAAGAATGACGCCCAACTATCATATAAGTACAGTTTTGTGTGAGAATCTCAGAAGCTTTCTGAGGTTTTTCCACATAAAATAACCCCCCTCCCCATATGTAGGCACAGAACACCATAGCAGATATTGGCAATATCTGCTGCAGCACCTCTATTTCAGCTCAGCAGACCAGTCCCCATAAGTTTCCATGAGAACTGCGATCTAGCTGAATGTATCAAGATCAGAAAATCTTAGCTTCGATTTTAATGGTTTTAGCCATTGTAGTCTTTTGCCCACAATATGCAAATCTATTTCAACATGTGATGGCCACATGTGCATATTAGAAATGTCTGTTCTGAAACTTGGAAGTAAGTACTTTACTTGGAAAGCTTTATATTTGTGAAGCTCTTTCGTGAACTTCTTTTTGATACATGCAGGTTATTACTGGCAGTGTGGTTGCAAATGGCCTTTAAAGATGGCGATTTTATTTTTTATGAGTTCTTTGATGCACTCCGCACTTAAATTCTAGGGAAAACCAAATACTCATGCACGTATCAGGTGCTCTGGGAACAAGAGTTGGTCAGTGGTTGTGTAAGATGTATGCGCTAGTTTACCTTACATTTCCACTTCATATTGTTAATTATTGCATGTTTTTATTGTACCTAACAAATTTGTTTATTACTGTGGAAATAGACATGGATTTGCGGTTCCACATCTTTTTCCTTCTCTGATTTTTGGGAATCAGAATCAATATGAAAATTGAATACAGTAGATGGAATGCGAATTCCACCTATTCTTGCTGCTAAAATAGCAGCATTGAATGCCCCATATCTCCGGGTATCACTCCTGTAGCATCAGGGCTAGAATCTTACCAGTAAAAAATTTTTTACGCATTTTCACCTAACAATAATAGATGTATTTGTGCTGAGGTACACCCCACCAGTTTACTTCAGAGTTACAATTCCTCCAGTAAAGACATGGTCATTAGTTTATCAGATAGAGGAAATGTTGTTCTCCAGCTCACCTTGGGATATGTTGGCTTCTCTTCAAGGCTTTTGGTCAATGACACTATTGCAACTAAACTAACGCATACGAATAATAAGAATAGTGGATCCATTTTCCTCTTGGCTGTCCTCTGCACAAACTCTCCTCACACTGACTCTTGGATACGTTGTGTTCTGATCTCCGTGTTGTTACAGTAAAAAGATTCCTTTCAGTGGTTACATAGACTCCATGGTTGCCAGATATAAAGCAATACGTTCAAGGGCTTACTGACAGAGTGCAGTGGTTTAATCTCTGTGCTTAGCATTTATCAGTGTAAGCGGCACCGTGGTTGGTGACATTCCTGCAGTCGCGGCAATGTTCCATCAAATCTGTTAGGTGTGCGGCCCAGTCAGACTGATCTGACCATTTCAGTGTTTCCCAAAGCTGTCCCTGAGGACTCGTACCAGTTTATGTTTTCCAGACCAAGTAGCCGGTGCACGGGTGTATAGTGCCATGTTTCTAGAACAGAAGGAACAGGTGCACCTGTGTGTTTGGGGTGGGGCACAATTGCAGAACCCAGTTTTTGTTTCCTTTTTTTTTACTTGTCAAAGTAGGGATGGGGATTTGTTATTTCTTTTAACAAACCATTATAGATTTTGGTTTGAATAAATATGTTCAATATGTGTAAAATGTATGTATGTAGACACCTTGTTTATTTTTGTGCTAGTCCTGCCATCTGTGCTGTCATTGGGACCTGCTGAACATAGAAAGTTACCTTTTTGGTGAAAAAGGATGCAGGAAAGCAGCATCTCATTATGAAATTAATGACCGTGCACCTCATTACGTTGATAAATATTTAGATTGTTGCTCTGTATGCAAAGCACTCTAACAATCCTGGTTTTATGGCTATCTATGTTTGGGTAATTAGTACCTCATTCATTTTGAATTAACCATCTCTGCTCAGTGATGGGTATCCTTAAAACCTCAACTGTAAGTGGACTTTTGGGATGGAGTTTGGGAAATATTGATTGAAATCCAGAAAGTTCACTGGATTTGCACTAAAAGTTTGAAACTACAGTAGATTACAATACCCCTTTTACAACGCCGCTTCTTCTGGGGTTTTTGACAGGTTAACCTGAGTCGTGGCTCGATGTGAAAGGGTCCATGAAACACATCATAGGTCTAATGATCAAGGATTCCAACTCCGGTACCTTTAAAGGATTGGCCAGGACAAGTACCCTGGTAAAGGTACATTAATGTAGCCATTAGGGAAAAAAAGTGCACTCAAAAGCTGCTAACCAGAACCACCTCTAATGGATTTGTTTCACCTCACAAATAAAACATAAAGTACCAAAGCAAAGTTGTCAGAGTTTCTGGGCACTATATTAAAGTTGGAGGTTCTTCCCCAAATAGAGTAATATACCATAAAAAATAGAAACAAAGAAAACATACAATAGTATAGTAATGTTTAAACAAAGGCAATTTGATGAATCCTGTCTTCTTGAGGTATTAACCCGTACCATAGAATATGATCTACTAGATTTGTAGACCACAATAGCATAAGTGGCAAACTTCCGAGTCCGTAAATCGCTACAGCCCACTCTTCCTATTCCTTAAGTGGTGTCGTTCCCACCAGCATTAAAGGCCATGTAAGGAATGGAATTCAAATAGTGTGATACAATTTTAATAGAACAAAAGCATAAACATGTACAATGGAGGATAAAAACGAGCTCTCACCATAGGGATTTGTCTACAAACAGAAGTAGACAACAAAGCGTAAGATGGAAAAACACGAGATGTCCCTGGAATTTCTGCTTTTATACGGCTGTATTCATCAAGGTCAGGTCCACTTGTCCTTCCGTAACCAACACATTTCCATAGCTCTTTGGTATCTTTTTCAGTGCAAGATGTGTGTTCATCCTGGGCAGTATATACCACTGTTAGTGAAATAACATCCGACTTTCACATAGCATCTGGAAACTCTGACTGCTTTGCTTTGGTACCCAGGTAAAGGAGCAGTGTGAACGACACAGTTTTTGTTTACAGCAGGATCACAGGCAATTGGGGATGATGCACTCTCTAAGAACAGTTAAAACTGCACAAGTGTTGACATAACCCTTTCCAGACCATGGATAACCTATGTCCTGGGTTTGACCTGGATTGGAAAAGTGTTCCAAATCCTTGGTCTATACTGGAATTTTGTTGTAAAGGTTTATTTACATAGGTCAAACAGATCTCTCCCCTCTAGGCCTTCTCTGGTTTTCTATGGCTCCAATCAAAAAACGGATGCCTTTTGTGGTGTATTTGCATATGCGTGTATGGGATTGTTATTCTTTTTAGGCCTTGCATTCTAATGAGACTAATCTGCCTAGATGATTTCAAGTAGTTACAAAAGAAGCATTTCAATACAAAAAATACAAATGTCTCCATAAGGACACAATTTATGTGATCTTTTTTTTTTTTTCCAGTGGACAAGCCAAAATAATTAAGGAGCACCAACTAACATTTTAATGCCAAAGCTCGTACGACTATAATTTGTTTTACATTTATAAGATGTACGCTTTTTTTTATATTTTATTGGCAACTCATCAACTAGAATAGAGTAAAAGAAACCCCCCATTAAAACTATCTGCACTTTATTTAATGTGTTTGGCAGGAGGTGATTCTTATACCAGACAGCTTTTTGCTGTATGAGCGAAACTTTGGGTTATACTTCACCTTTAAAGATGTGCTTTGTTGTTGTTATTTTTTTTTATACGGTTTAAAACTGGCACAGCGCCACTGTTAAAAGCCTTGAGCAAACCGTAGTCGGACACGAGCGATTGAACCTAATCCAATAAGGTACTTTGATTTGTGTAAGGTATAGCTAGATAGTGTTACAAATTGGGGGTGGTTTTACTTGAGAAAATACTTGCCTTAGAGAAGTGGTGTAAAATTTTTTTTGTATGTGATAGAATAGTTTTGGGTTTTTCCCCTAAGCAGTGGCTACTGTGGTATTAGATATATGATGTCTCTCTAAAGTTATGCAATGAAATATCCTAAAATTGATTTAATAAAATCTTATTTGCCAGGAATTCAGCCTGTTAAAGTTTATTGTTGAATTTAAACTCCCACAAACCTCTGACAAGTGTATCGTTTGTGATTGCCAATCATTGTCATTGATGATTTATAAGAAATTTAAAACCTGGGTTCAAATTTACTATAATTACTGGAAAATGTTCAGCAGAATACATAGTTTTAGCAGGCAGGAGTCTGAAATGTCAGCCACACACGTTTGGGAATGAGTCACTGTTGCAAGTCCGTCTTGCATGTAGATGTGCAACTTTGAGCTGCTATCAGTAATTCCTATGTGTACATATCTTAGCTGTAAAAATAATGGGCAGTCACACGTGGAGTAAATGTTCTGCGGGTGTGTAGATGGAATTGCGGGCTATTCAGTGGATTTCCATATCTTCTCTATTCTTTGACCTCTGCAATTGCTTCTCTCTTCCAATCAAACCACTATATATCCCAACTGTCACAATTTTGTCAGGACAGTGTTTTTTTCATGTACTATCCCACCCATTGGCCACAGCGTACCGTGGTGGGGAAGGTTCATAGGTTCCCTTCTGCTCTGCTTAGAAGAATAGTAGGGATTATTTGACATTTGCAGGTGTACAGCTCCGGAGTGCAGGACATGTGCCCACTGTGATGGAAATGGGCCTGGCTAACAGTTGCAGCATTTCCAATGAGCTGACGTACCTGATCACAAGGCCACGCCCCCTATTGTCCTGTCTGCCTCTTTGGTAAAGTTGAAAGATTTGGACACAACTATGGAGAGATTACAATGTCCACAAACATTTCTGCAAGGCAAGATATCTAAGTAAGGATGAGAAATGCACAAATGAGGGAAATTCCCTTAGCTGCGATAGCCTGCACTCACCACCAGGATTTTTTTTTTACCTTCCCCGAGACACACAAAACAAAATCCCAATTAAGTGACATATGCAGACCAGTTCCGCTGAAGATACTGTACTTCTATCTTATTGGTGTGCTCTGAAAGAGGTACTTCGCAATACATCTATCTAGAAGGGTGTTCTCTTAAAGCTCGTTCTTTAACCCCTTCCCGACATTTGACGTATATATACGTCATGGCCGGGAAGTACTTCCCGACACATGACGTATATATACGTCATGACTTCAAACTGTCACTGCGTCTAGAGACGCAGTGACAGAGGGACGATGTCTGCTGTCCCTGACAGCAGACATGTCCCTGCATGCCCAGGGGGGGCTGCGATGCCGCCCCCCCGTCGGCGATCGCTGTGATTGGCTGTTCAGTGTGAACAGCCATTCACAGCGTTTTCTGTGTCACCGGCGAATAACGTTCGCCGGTGACACGGGATCGGAGGTGATTGGTGCTGTAAAGTACAGCACCAATCACCGCGGGGTGTAAGGGTGACACTGGTGTCACCCCACCTCACCCCGCCCGCCCCCAAAGGCCGTGATTGGTTCGTCGGACCGATGGACCAATCACAGCCATGGAGGGGGGTTTAAACTAACGGTGACTGCACTGCAGACGCCATTCCGGTCTGGAATTGCGTGCAGTGCGGTCACCGTGCCCAGCTGCCGCGATATACTGACCAGAACCCCTCTAAATACTTACCTGATCACTGCCTGGATCTTGCTTCTTCTTGTGACATCCTGTGCTGTGTTGTGCTGTGTTGTGCTGCTGCGAGTTATTAGATAGAGAGATAGAGAGAGATAGAGAGAGATAGAGAGGCCTAGTGACAGAGAGTGCTATATTTTGTGCTGCTGCAGTGTAATAGAGTTATAGATAGAGAGATAGAGAGAGATAGAGAGAGAGAGATAGAGAGATAGTGACAGATTGTGCTATATATTTTTTATATAACTGACTGCTGCCCCCCCTTTTGTGCTGATCAGTATAAATTAACTGATCAGCAACTTTTTGGGGGCGCAGGTTTTTTTTATATATATATATATATATATATATATATATATATATATATATATATATATATATATATATATATATATATATATATATACCTGTCAGTGCTGCTGCTGCAGTGTTATAGAGTGATAGATAGTGAGAGATAGAGAGATAGAGAGAGATAGTGACAGAGAGTGATAGAGACTGCTATATTTTGTGTCTGCTGCCCCCATTTTGTGCACCCCCAGCAACTTTTTGGGGGTGCAGGGGTTATTTTTCATATATATAACTGTCAGTGCTGCTGCTGCAGTGTCATAGAGTGATAGATAGTGAGAGATAGAGAGATAGAGAGAGATAGTGACAGAGAGTGATAGAGAGTGCTAAATTTTGTGTCTGCTGCCCCTGCCTTTTGTGCTGATCACTATATCTGAGGTGATCAGCAACTTTTTGGGGGTGCAGAGGTTTTTTTTTTTTATATATACCTGCCAGTTGCACTGTCAGTTGCACCAAAGGTTGTGCACCTGCTGCCCCTCACTGGTAATCAGTGTCGCATCACTGATCACCTTTTTTTTTTTTGTGGGTGCTGTGGGGTCTTTTTTTAATTTTTTTTTTACACACACTGTGATTTTGTGGGTGTCCTGTGGCCACTGTGCGCTGATCAGTGACGTACATCACTGATCATCTTTTTCGGCACAGGGTTGATCTATTTTTTTTTTTTTGATCAAATTCCTGTTGCCTTTGAGCGCTGTTCAGTGACGGACGTTACTGACCAACATCTGTGCTCAATTTTTGGCGCAGGACCTTTTTTTTTTAACCCCTTCAATTTTTTTTTTTTAACCCCTTCAATTTTTTGTATAAAGTATTTTTTTTTTCTGCACTACATACACACTACACACTACATACCCCCCGGGTTGAAATAAAGTTTGTACCCCCCCCTACACTATACACGTGTTGAAACATTTCACTACCAGTAACACAAAAATAAAAATGGCATCCCAAATGTCATCCCAAATGTCATCCCAGTCATCCAGAAGAATGTATTCAGCGGAGGAGGCATATGCCATGCTTGCCTCTGACTCTGACACAGCCAGTGATGCAAGCGGGGAATTTGAAGGATTCGTCTTAAGCTCCTCTTCCTCCTCTGGTGATGAGGGACCCCCTCAAAGACGCCCCCGTAGAGCAGCTGAGACCCACCCCCCAATAATTGATCTCGTATGGACCCCACCACCAGACAACAGGTTCCTGAGTTTTTGGCCATGCCAGGAATCCAATTTGATTCCACAGGTCTCAGAGAAATTGACTTTTTCAAATTATTTTTCTCTGATGATTTTATAAATTTAATGGTGGACCAAACTAATTTATATGCCCAGCAGTTTATTGCTCAAAACCCCACGTCATCATTTGCTAGGTGGACCCCTGTAGATGCAGTAGAGATGATGACGTTTTGGGGTCTGGTGTTTCATATGGGCATAGTAAAAAAGCCAGAAATTAGGCAATATTGGAGTACAGATGTTCTGTACAGCACCCCATTTTAACGTATGGCCATGCCCCGGGCTCGATTTGAGACGATCCTTAAATTTTTGCATTACAACGATAATGCACAGTGCCCACCCAGAGATGATCCCACCTTTGACCGGCTATTCAAAGTCAGGCCGGTCATTGATCATTTCAGTGCCAAATTTGAAGAGATGTACATCCCAGATAAATTCATTTGCATAGACGAGTCCCTTATACATTTTAAAGGAAGGGTTAAATTCCGCCAGTACCTTCCCAGTAAGAGGGCAAGGTATGGCATAAAAATGTATAAGCTGTGTGAAAGCACCTCAGGGTACACTCACAGGTTTAGGGTATATGAAGGGAAGGATTCAAGAATTGAACCGCCAGAATGCCCCCCCTCCCTCGTAGGTGTTAGTGGAAAAATTGTCTGGGATTTAGTGCACCCCTTCCTGGATAAGGGTTATCACCTCTATGTGGATAACTTTTACACTAGCATCCCCCTGTTTAAGGCCCTTGGTTCAAGAGGTACAGCAGCTTGCGGTACTGTGTGCAAGAACCAAAGAGGCCTCCCAAAAACGCACATTGCCCAAGTAATGAGAAGGGGTGAAAGCAGGGGAATATGCACCGAAAATATGTTGTTGGTCAAATATAAGGACAAGAGGGATGTCCTTATACTGACAACAATTCACGGAGACAGTACCACCTCCGTCCCTGTACGAGGTACCAGTACCCACACCTCAAAACCTAATTGTATCCTGGATTACAATAGGTACATGGGCGGAGTGGATCTTTCAGATCAGGTACTGAAGCCGTACAGTGCCCTGCGGAAAACAAAAATCTGGTACAAGAAGCTGGCCGTGTATATCATCCAGATGGCACTGTATAACGCTTACGTGCTATTCCGTTCTACCGGCCAGAGGGGGACATTTATGCACTTTCAAGAGGAAGTCATAAAGGGCCTAGTATTTGGGAACCAGCAGGCAGAGGGCCCCAGTACTTCTAGTACTGGCCCCCGTATTGTACCAGGGCAGCATTTTCCGAACGAAATCCCCTCCACTGCAAGAAAGGGCAGGACACAAAAAAGGTGCAAAGTTTGCTATAAAAAGGGAATAAGAAAGGAAACTATTTTCCAGTGTGACACTTGCCCCGACAAACCCGGCCTATGTATAAAGGAGTGTTTTAAAATATACCACACATCTATGGATTATTAGGTTCATCATTTCACCGTGCTTCGGGGGTCTTGCTAATGCCACATAGCACCCACCAACATTCCACCAGAATCTGAGCTGCAAAATCCAAAAATCACTCCTTCCCTTCTGAGTCCTGCCATGCACCCAACTGGTATTTTTTGGTCACATATGAGGCATTGCCATACTCGGGAGAAATTGGGGCACAGATTTTGGGGTGCTTTTTCTCCTTCATACCTTCTGAAAATGAAAAATTTTGAGCCAGAACTGCATTTTTGTGTAAAAAAATGTAATTTTTCATTTTCACTGCCCAGTTGTATCAAAATTGGTGAAACCCCTGGGGGTTTGAAATGTACACTATACCCCTAGATGAATTCCCTGAGGGGTGTAGTTTGCAAAATGGGGTCACTTGTGGGGTGGTTCCACTGTATTGGTGCTTTGGGGGTCTTGCTAATGCGACATAGCACCCACCAACATTCCACCAGAATTTGTGCTGCAAAATCCAAATATCACTCCTTCCCTTCTGAGTCCTGACACTTTTTGGTCACACATGAGGCATTGCCGTACTCGGGAGAAATTGGGGCACAGATTTTGGGGTGCTTTTTCTCCTTCATACCTTCTGAAAATGAAAAATTTTGAGCCAGAACTGCATTTTTGTGTAAAAAAATGTAATTTTTCATTTTCACTGCCCAGTTGTATCAAAATTGGTGAAACCCCTGGGGGTGTGAAATGTACACTATACCCCTAGATGAATTCCCTGAGGGGTGTAGTTTGCAAAATGGGGTCACTTGTGGGGGGGTTCCACTGTATTGGTGCTTTGGGGGTCTTGCTAATGCGACATAGCACCCACCAACATTCCACCACCAAAAATCACTCCTTCCCTTCTGAGTCCTGCCATGCACCCAACTGGTATTTTTTGGTCACATATGAGGCATTGCCATACTCGGGAGAAATTGGGGCACAGATTTTGGGGTGCTTTTTCTCCTTCATACCTTATGAAAATGAAAAATTTTGAGCCAGAACTGCATTTTTGTGTAAAAAAATGTAATTTTTCATTTTCACTGCCCAGTTGTATCAAAATTGGTGAAACCCCTGGGGGTTTGAAATGTACACTATACCCCTAGATGAATTCCCTGAGGGGTGTAGTTTGCAAAATGGGGTCACTTGTGGGGGGGTTCCACTGTATTGGTGCTTGGGGGGTCTTGCTAATGCGACATAGCACCCACCAAAATTCCACCAGAATCTGAGCTGCAAAATCCAAAAATCACTCCTTCACTTCTGAGTCCTGCCATGCACCCAACTGGTATTTTCTGGTCACATATGAGGCATTGCCATACTCGGGAGAAATTGGGGCACAGATTTTGGGGTGCTTTTTCTCCTTCATACCTTATGAAAATGAAAAATTTTGAGCCAGAACTGCATTTTTGTGTAAAAAAAATGTAATTTTTCATTTTCACTGCCCAGTTGTATCAAAATTGGTGAAACCCCTGGGGGTTTGAAATGTACACTATACCCCTAGATGAATTCCCTGAGGGGTGTAGTTTGCAAAATGGGGTCACTTGTGGGGGGGTTCCACTGTATTGGTGCTTGGGGGGTCTTGCTAATGCAACATAGCACCCACCAACATTCCACCAGAATCTGAGCTGCAAAATCCAAAAATCACTCCTTCCTTTCTGAGTCCTGCCATGCACCCAAATGGTATTTTTTGGTCACATGTGAGGCATTGCCGTACTCGGGAGAAATTGGGGCACAGATTTTGGGGTGCTTTGTCTCCTTCATTCCTTGTGAAAATGAAAAATTTTGAGCCAGAACTGCATTTTTGTGTAAAAAATGTAATTTTGCATTTGCACAGCCCAGTTGTTTTAAAATTGGTGAAACCCCTGGGGGTTTGAAATGTACACTATACCCCTAGATGAATTCCCTGAGGGGTGTAGTTTGCAAAATGGGGTCACTTGTGGGGGGGTTCCACTGTATTGGTGCTTGGGGGGTCTTGCTAATGCGACATAGCACCCACCAAAATTCCACCAGAATCTGAGCTGCAAAATCCAAAAATCACTCCTTCCCTTCTGAGTCCTGCCATGCACCCAAATGGTATTTTTTGGTCACATGTGAGGCATTGCCGTACTCGGGAGAAATTGGGGCACAGATTTTGGGGTGCATTTTCTCCTTCATACCTTCTGAAAATGAAAAATTTTGAGCCAGAACTGCATTTTTGTGTAAAAAAATGTAATTTTTCATTTTCACTGCCCAGTTGTATCAAAATTGGTGAAACCCCTGGGGGTTTGAAATGTACACTATACCCCTAGATGAATTCCCTGAGGGGTGTAGTTTGCAAAATGGGGTCACTTGTGGGGGGGTTCCACTGTATTGGTGCTTTGGGGGTCTTGCTAATGCGACATAGCACCCACCAACATTCCACCACCAAAAATCACTCCTTCCCTTATGAGTCCTGCCATGCACCCAACTGGTATTTTTTGGTCACATATGAGGCATTGCCATACTCGGGAGAAATTGGGGCACAGATTTTGGGGTGCTTTTTCTCCTTCATACCTTATGAAAATGAAAAATTTTGAGCCAGAACTGCATTTTTGTGTAAAAAAATTTAATTTTTCATTTGCACAGCCCAGTTGTATCAAAATTGGTGAAACCCCTGGGGGTTTGAAATGTACACTATACCCCTAGATGAATTCCCTGAGGGGTGTAGTTTGCAAAATGGGGTCACTTGTGGGGGGGTTCCACTGTATTGGTGCTTGGGGGGTCTTGCTAATGCAACATAGCACCCACCAACATTCCACCAGAATCTGAGCTGCAAAATCCAAAAATCACTCCTTCCTTTCTGAGTCCTGCTATGCACCCAAATGGTATTTTTTGGTCACATGTGAGGCATTGCCGTACTCGGGAGAAATTGGGGCACAGATTTTGGGGTGCTTTTTCTCCTTCATACCTTCTGAAAATGAAAAATTTTGAGCCAGAACTGCATTTTTGTGTAAAAAAATTTAATTTTTAATTTTCACTGCCCAGTTGTACCACAATTGGTAAAACCCCTGGGGGTTTGAAATGTACACTATACCCCTAGATGAATTCCCTGAGGGGTGTAGTTTGCAAAATGGGGTCACTTGTGGGGGGTTCCTAAATTTTAGCATCTTATGGTGCCTAGAAACCTACATGGTGCCTAAAAAAAAAATAATCTCATAAAGAGGAGGCTCCAAAATCAAGTAGGTGCTCCTTCTATTATGAAGCCTGTGGTTTGGTCAACGTGCACACTAGGGCCACATATAGGATATTTATGAAAACAAAAGAATTGGGGGAATCAATTTTTAGTCACATTTCTCTAGTAAAATGTACTGTGTTCCTTAGAAAAATGTATTAAAATTGCAAATCTGCAAAAAAAATGAAATTTTGAAATTTCACCTACACTTTGTTTTAATTCCTGTGAAACACCTAAAGGGTTAACAAACTTCCAAAATGCTGTTTTGAATACTGTGAGGGGTGCAGTTTTTGAAATAGTATCATTTATGGGGGTGTCTCACATACAAGTCCCTCAAAGTCACATCAGAACTGAACTGGTCCCTAAAAAAATCAGTGTTTGAAATTTTCTTGAAAATTTGAGAATTTGCTATTCATATTGTAAGCCTCCTAGTGTCCAAAAAAATTAAAAGGAAGTTGAAATAATGATGGAAACATAAAGTAGACATATGGTCTATGTTAGTTATTAACTATTTTGAGTGGTATGATTATTTGTCTCACAAGCAGAAAATTTAACATTTTGCAAATTGCTAAATTTTCCATTTTTTTACGACATTTTGGTATTTTTCACAAAAAAACACAGACTGTATCGACCCAAATTTACCACTAATTTGAAGTACAATGTGTCACGAAAAAACAATCTCAAAATCACTGGGATAAGTAAAAGCAAAAAAAAGTTATCCCCACTTAAGTGATACATGTCAGATTTGAAAAAAAGGGCTCTGTCAGGAACGCAAAAACTGGCTCTGTCAGGAAGGGGTTAAAAATCTGATCTCAACTTTATGGTCAATGGGATTTGTATAAAAGATAGTGTATTGAGTAGAGTGACTAAATCCTCCTCTCTCATGGTGTCATATGTTTCTTGTATGTTATATTGTCACCCCCAGATGGTGAAATCTCCTGTTCAGTTTAAGTGGTAGACTGACCTTCACCCTTAAACAATCGGAGTGTGTCCTGCTCTCCTTCTCCATATCTTAAAGTACCAATTATATCGAACGCATGTTAAGTGCTAATCTTTGTTGGCGTCTTTGGCCCTCTATCATTCATATCCTACAAATGTTCCCAAATCTGCCCATTAGGTTTCTGGTCACGTTTTAATTTCTGCCTGGGCCACTATTGCTCTTTCCCCTCCTCCATTTAAGAAAGTGATCCCCAAAACTCCATTGCATTTCACAATGGTGACTAGAAAGGTTCCTTATTCTACAGCTCTCTTCTCCAATTATGAAATGACCCTCATAGTACGTATGTATAAAGACGGTAAATGTGCTCCTCCCGCTAGCTCTATTCCAAGGAGCTCTTCCCCAATTTAAACAAACGCTAATATGGGGGCTCGGATGATTTTGTATATTTTTTGAGATTTCTGATTTCTTTTTTTGTTGGATGCCGGTGGTTGACCTGTCTCCCTTATCCCCTTGTGTTTTGCTCCACACCCCCTTTTGTTATTCCCTTTCTGTAACCCCTTTTTGGAAGCTAATCAGCCCCTTAAGTGCCTGTCGGAGTTTAGTTGTTTACAGTTTTCTTTTTCCTTCAAACTACACTCCTCTTCATTTAATACACATATATATATAGAAAATGTAAACATTTTATCTGGATCACAGTTTGTAGACAGGAACTTTGGCTCACCTCGACCTCTGAATTGTGGTTTTTGTCCAATTGTAGCCTGCTTGGCTCTGATACATACTGTTCGTCCTGATGAAGCAGCTGGCCTGAAGTTCAGCAAAATGATCAAGTTTATAAAGGTTTGAAAAATGTCAGAATAATAGACCATCATTTCTCTCAGTCAACTTTGAGTGAAGTTATAATAAAGATTAATTACATACAGTAGTAATAGGACGGTAGATTGACATAACCATTGACAAGGTTACTAATGATCTAAATCGCAGGTTCTTAAACTCTGTCCTCAGGACCCCACACAGTGCATGTTTTGCAGGTCTCCTCACAGAATTACAAGTGAAATAATTAGCTCCACCTGCGGATCTTTTAAAATGTGTCAGTCAGTAATGAATGCACCTTTGCACCTGCTGGGTGACCTGGAAAATGTGAACTGTGTTGGGTCCTGAGGACCACGTTTGGGAGCCACTGCTCTAAATATTGAACAAACTGAATAAAATGACCTGTGGCACAAATTGACATCATTTGTGGCTTGAGTGCGAGCAGAAATCTGAAAAAAACTAGGACGGCGATGCTGTTTTGGGCCCTTGCGTGGCACAAACAGCATCACGGCAGGGCGCTGAAGTTTGGAGAATACCAGTTCTCGTAACTAAACACTCGCGAGGATCGGCATTCTCCAACATTATAGCATGCTGATTTGAATAGATCCAGATCTTCTGACTGTATTTACAGCCTGCTGAATAGAATCGACCCCATTAAGACCATCCAACAGACACCTAGAGGTGTAGATCCTATCTGGGCTCGCCAACTCCCTCCTGGCAGTGGATATCAGTGGTGTCCCGGGAGAGGCAATTTTGGGGGCTACATGAATATCTGTTGTCAGAATTTGACACATAACACAAACTAGAGATATGACAGAGATCCGTTCTACTCTCTGACACATTTGACGCTATGACGCCAGCAAAGTTTACTAAAAATGGTGATCCATTTGTATGGAATTGAGTATCAGACCCATAATGTAATGAACACTTTTTAACACTTTTGCTTATAGCTGAAATCTGGCAATATGTGTATTTGATAGCACATAGATAGAACATCTATTCAGTTTATTTTTCTTCAGTTTTTTATTTTTGACTATACGTTCTCTACTTGCTTATAACACTGTTCTGTTTACCCACTTATGCTAAAACGCGCACATTCCGGGAGTCTGCCGGATGTTCCCCGGACTGTGGGCAAATACCATTAGCATATATATTTATGAATATTATTTTCTAAAATATGCAAAACAAGCATTCCTCCATTACTTAGCATGAACTCTGTCTTCCCATTTGTGATTATTCTTTTGGGTAATACTGGGCTGTTTTACTGTTTTAATGTTTAGAATTTTCCAATGCATTTTGTGCATGCTTGGTATAACATACTACCTTTCAACAATCCTAGCTTAAACTGCCTGTATTTATTAATAGTTTCCAAGGAATGCATAGAGGGAACAATACATCTGCTTTGGATAAAACATTAATTGGCTGTAAAACTATTAAATGCCATCACATTGCTTTCTAACATATCTGTGCAATCCTTGAGCCAAGTGTCTACAGCAGCCCCTACTTGCAGTATGTGCAGCCATGAACAAGTCCAACGCACTGACCAACTGACCTGCGATGTATAAGTGTCACTCAATTATTATTGTTATAGCTCGCTGAAAGCGGATACATTTTTCTTTAATGCCATCAAAAATATTGAGATTTGTATAAATGATTGGCTTAAGGTTCCCATTGCAACTTGAGGGAGGACAGATGGTTATATGTTTATAGCAGAACCTGCTACACACCAGTCCCTCTGTAAAGCGATGACATTTGACATAGCCAAGAAGCTACCACATTATATTGTTGTTCGATAGCTGACATTTTAAAGACCATCGCATGTTATCTTTTACGACTGTGTTAATACAATGTAGGCTACGCAGTAAAATATGTAACTCGTTAGAACCTTTCTGTTTTGGATAAGTTTGTAAGAGTCTTAAGACAAGGTCAAGATGCTCCAACTTGGACTTGACGTAACCTCCATGGACAGCTGTTAGGAAATAGTGTTTATATGTATTTGTATGGTCTTAGTTGCTGGGGTTTGGTAGTACTGTCCAAATAACGTGACCTCTACAAATATGTCAACATTCACATGAGGGAAACAATAAGCTGTAGTTACCTTATTCCAGTTTTGCCAAATGTCCTGTTAAGAGTTATATGTAGCCAGCTATGTGTCTTTCTTGTCCTTATGTTTTACTTCCAGGCTGCTGTTGCCGTAATTATGTACAAATGTTGCCGTAATATTTAACTTATGGTTGTGAAATGTTTGTATTCCTCTCCAAATGTACTACAGGCAAATTTTGCTTCATACGATAAAGTACGGAAATTGCTATCGGCGACTTTCCCAATTCTGTGCGTGCCGTCGCATCAGTGTTTTGTGGGCATGATCTGGACAATGCTTGCATGTCAGGATCGTTCGCCTAAACATGGTCACCGACGTCTGCCTTTGCAGCTAGGCTGCGCTGAAGGGGGCCGGCTGCCAGTACTATACGAAGTGCTCGTATTTTAGCAGGCAGGTTAGCACCCAGCAGGCTTGGCAGCATTGCCCTGTGCTGAATAGCTGAGTTTTACAAAACTGCAACTCATACTGACTTAGGCCCTACATCTGCCTACCCTTGTCAAAAGCCCTACAATGTCTGCCCTTCTCCTTCAGAGCCCAAGTCAAATTTTCACACTCACTTACAAAGCCCTAACCCATTCCTGTGCCTTTTCATTTCTGTCCTCCTCTCCCCTCACAGTCCCACCCGCCATCTTTGCTCTTCAAATGAAAGAAGCTCCCTATCAAAATGTCTGTCTACCTTTATACTAAATGGCTCTTAAGACCCACATCTTTACCAAACCCAGTAATCTCTTAGTCTAAAGCTGCCCATACACGCCCCGATACAGGCGTGCGTTGTGGGCTTAAATAGCACGGATCACATCACATTGCATTGCATGTGCATGCAATGCAATGCGATGTGATGAGAACGAAGTACAAAAAGTATGTGCAAAGCACACCCTCTATCTCTCATGGTCACGGTCTACCCAATCTGTTTCATTATTGCCTGTCTTCCCCTTATTTTTAGAATGTAAGCTCTCACCAGCAGAACTCTCTTTTCTCATGTGCTTTGATTTCCCCACAAATACTATCATATACTCCATGTTTTCTTCAATTGCACCTACCATGAACTTGTTTTGCTTTCTCTTGTAATGTGACTTTTTAATCTAAAATTCCAGGTTGAGTAGAATGTAGAAACAGCACCGCCTCGGTTAGCTGAGAGCACCAGACCTACTGCCGCTGAACTTGTCCTCATTCAGTCACACAAGCAATCAAGTCTCTCAAATTCCCAAACACCTTCCTTACATATTAAATACAGTACAGTACATATGTACAGTACATACTCCTTATCTGCTCATTCATGGCATATGACAGCACTATGTGTATCCGGCTGAATTCTGTTATGGGGCCTACACACAGGGCGATTTCAGGCCATTTCATAAGCAATCTCACCACATCCCTCCATGTGTAGTGGCATAGCGATAGCGGTGCGCAGCCCCTTACAGCGCGATTGCCCCTGCGATTAATACCCAGCACGCTGGATCAATCTAGTTAATCGCCGGGGTTAGGGCCACTATTCTCGCAGAGAGATCGCTCAGAATGCTCATTGCCCCATTAGTCATGGTAATTTATTGCAGGATGATTAGCTGCAGGAGATATTTAATTACAGCCTGTGACGAGCTTGCATGCTGTACTTAGGCCCTCATTCTGGTTGGCTTGCCAAGCACCGTGATTTCACTGCTTCGCGAGCTTTGTAGCGCTGTTCGCCTGAATGCCTTCCCCCTGCTATTCCCAATTTTTTCCGTGCAGTGCTGCGAATGGATGATTTGCATATACATCCTTTCGCAGCCTTGCATGGGTGTCCAAAATCATTTGATGGTCGCCGACCATCGAATGATTTGAGAAGCGCATTCTAATCTATGTTACTCCTTGGTGATTTAGATTAGCAGCGCCCTGCTCCATGAACAGGGCAGGCAGCTGGCATATGGTGACGTCAGCTGCACGTCCATGGAAGCCAGGTAGCCGTCCACATTCGCATGGGGATGTTCATTTTATTCTTAGCCACACCCAGGGTTTTCGTTGGGACACCCAGGAAATGCCCGCCTCCTGTACGCCCACCCCGCTGCGAGCACCTCGGAGACTATGCAAGGGCGCCCGCAAAGAAGACCTGCACATGGGAATATACGCTTATGCGCAGATCTTTTATACATCAATCCCCGTTGTGAATTCGCATGGGGTCAAACCGATTAGAATCAGGGCCTTAACCCTTTGAGTGCCAACATGTCCGTGCGAGATGTGCAAAATATCCGCTAAAAATGCCAGTGTCGCTCACATTTGTTATATGAATTAAAAAAAAAAAGTTGTGTAAAAAAAAAGATTATATTCCTATATTAAGTAAACAGTACAGGTCATTATGATGAATAAAAATGTTTGCTAGGCAATTTTCACACCTATTTTGACAATTTCACTTGGCACTCAAAGGGTTAATGTAGATTTCTGTTGGAGCCTTAAGGCCTATACACAATGGGGGACTGAGCTGAAAGCCGCACAAAACAGCAAGTTTGGGTGGCTTTCAGCTGAAAGCCGCCCAGTGTGTATTGCCCGGCGATGAGAGGTGATGCGCGCTCCCGCATCATCGCTGGGAAAGCCGCTCATCTGCTGATACCAGCAGATGAGCGACTTTGTAGACTGCTTTGCATAGTGCTGTTCTATGGAAAGCCGTCCACCCCCCCAACTGACAGCGCCGGGCATGGGGAAAGCCACTCAGTGTCTATGCACAGAGTGGCTTTCGCCCCAGTGATAACAGTGATCATCACTGTCCATACACGCTGGGCAAAATCGCCCAGTGTTTATGGACCTTTAGGGAGTCGAACAAGTATAATTTGTGCTGTGAACACATTAACTCATCGTACTTTTCCCGGGACCTATGGGTTAATGAGCATTAATGGTAAATTTACTACACAAGAAAAACAGTCTGGAATTGAATAGCGTAAAACGTTGAGGATGCCATACTTTTCTCTGCATGTTAAATTACCGTGGCTAATTGAAGCCAGCCCATGTGTGTAATGGAGAACAATCATTTTTTTCTTCATGGTTACTTGTCACTGGTGGTTCAGCCTCTATCTAAATAGACTCCTCAATTAGGTGAAGTACTGCCAGTGCTAGAGAAATTAAAATAATGGATTGGATGATCTTTACATAGGGAAATGTTTTACTTAGAAAATATAACACAACATACAATTAAAAAACAGCACACCTGAGTGTGTATAAATAAAAGCACAATGGCAGGCGTAGGGTACCCCAATACCACAGTAGGGAAAATAATGAGAGGAGTCCGGTCCTAGTATGCCCAGAATGAGAAAAAGGGATGGATAGTTACCACTCCAGTCAGAAATTGCGATGATTGAGTTTGTAGGTGGAATGGCACTTGTATTTAAACAAAGAGGATACCCTCCTCCCCTGGTTGACAATGCTCTCTTGGAGGTGTCAGCTATGAACAGACCGTCTCTTTTAAAACCTAAATGTACAATTGAAAAAAGATGCAAACAGGATGTGCGAGTTGCATACATCTCCACATACTCCAAATACTGCCCGGAAATCAAAGCCATTATTCAAAAAAATTATAACATCCTTAAACAGGACCCTCTTTTAATAAACAACATCCCTGACAAACCACGTTTTATTTTCAAGAAAAATAAATCACTTAAAAACATGTTGGCCCCCAGTCATTTGAAAAAATTATGTTCAACCTCCTCAACTAAAGACTCCTCCTGGCTCCCCTCAAAACCGAAAGGTTTTTTTAAATGTTGTGGCACAAGATGTATCACTTGCTCACACATTGAAAAGAGCAAAACCCTCTCCGTACCAATAGGAGACAAAAACTGGAATATTAACAGTTTCATCAACTGCAACACCACTTATGTAGTGTATGTTTTAACTTGTGGGTGTGGACTCCATTATGTGGGAAGAACCACTAGAAAACTTAAAATACGTTTTTTAGAACACCGTCGTAACATTCTTAACCGTGCACTATCCCACAGTGTACCCCGCCACTTTGCAGAAACCCATCACGGAGATCCAGCTAGCTTAAAACTATGGGGTGTTGAACATATTGCCACCACATCTAGGGGTGGAGACCGGTTTAGAAAATTATGTAAACAAGAGGTTTTTTGGATGCACTTGATGGGCTCCATCCATCCAGACGGCCTTAATGAAATGGTGGAACTAAATATGGTCATCTGATACCTCAGTACATCCAATTTAACTAGAAGTTCGTGGACCGGTCTATCCACCCCCTCTCTGCTTCTCCCCCCCCCCCTTTTTTTTTTTTTTTGTCAAACCTAATTGGGTTATCATGTTGTTATGATTATCAATAAAGTCATGTTATTTCATCTATAATTTAAACTTACTTTTATACTAGTTAAATACCAGATATTCCACCCGTTTTACTTATGGGCACTGTAGGCACTCTAAATTCTCCTATGCTCTTAGGAAAAAATTTTTTTTTTTTTTTTTTTTAATTGCAGCTTGGTTATTGGAGGATTCATTACACTTCAATACACATCCGTTTATTATTTGTTATTATTGCTGTTTACAATTTCAAATTCTATTGGGAATTTATAAACTTATGTCATACACAATGTGTCAATATTCTAAACCCTATCTCCCCATGTTTATTTGTTATTAGCAATGTCACAAGTATAAAAGGAATTATGGGGCTTGTAGTTTTCAGCGCTGGGTGACCTGCCCACTGCAGTACATGACCTCTATTAAACGGGGCTTCATCTAACATCTTTAGCCCTTACCATTGCTTGTTTGTTGCCATGACCACCAGTATGTGTCCAATCATGTGATCACAATGCCATTCAATGGGGCTGTACTCGTTGTAGCGGCCCACATCACAACGCTGCCTGAGGTGTAGGTCACGTGACGCGCGGCCCTGACTACATGGGTAATGTAGTTTCCTCACAGAAGTCGCGGTCACGTGACCTGCCGTCACGCAAACTAGGAAGTCTCCCCAACCGCCAATCGACGGACTATGCGCTCAGCTGCAGCACTAGGGCAGCCCCGTCAATGCCGTCCATTGAGACGCGGTCACGTGACACGCGACCCAGACTACATGGGTAATGTAGTTTTCCAAATAGGAATCGCGGTCACGTGACTTGCTCTCTTGTGAACCAGGAAACCCTCCCTGCCACTGCTACCAATGATTGGCAGCGACCATTCATAAACCGGAAGTAATCCGATTTCCCTGATACACAGCGTTATTTATTCTTGTTTCAAATAAATATTATTTTATTTTTTTCATAACTAGCTAAATGCTATATGTTTTTAAGGTCTGCCTCCTATCTCAACACTCTGTTATTACATATATATTTTATAATTGGATGATCTAAGTCTAATTGATTGGTCATGTGACCACAATATGGAAGGTATATATACCCAGTTTTAATACCATGAGCACTATTCCTTTGATAAAGCTGGCAGGACCGGCGAAACGCGTCAGGAAGTGCTCCTAACCCCATTTGCCACCCTTATCTGTGAATTGGAGTCCGAACCAGCCCAGCGGAAGATTCGACTTTCCTCCTAACCATTACACCACCGAGACGTTTTATCCACACCAGGATTATTGCTTCATCCCTCCAAATGTAAAGGTGACCAAACAATCGTCCTCCCAACATCTCCAGTGGTACGGTTATTTGTGCCAACTTGGGCCGACCACCAGGATATAAGGACATTTGGACATTTTCCACCTACAAACTCAATCATCGCAATTTCTGACTGGAGTGGTAACTATCCATCCCTTTTTCTCATTCTGGGCATACTAGGACCGGACTCCTCTCATTATTTTCCCTACTGTGGTATTGGGGTACCCTACGCCTGCCATTGTGCTTTTATTTATACACACTCAGGTGTGCTGTTTTTTAATTGTATGTTGTGTTATATTTTCTAAGTAAAACATTTCCCTATGTAAAGATCATCCAATCCATTATTTTAATTTCTCTAGCGCTGCTATTTTTCTTTTTTTGTTGTACCACATTCTTACAGGAGTAACTAACCTGTTTCCAGCAGCTGCTTAGAAGCCACTTGTGTCAAAGCGCCCCCCTTCTAGATTTTCACCCTTTTAGGGTGTCCTCTAGTCCTTTTTTTGCTTTTTGAAGTACTGCCAGTGACCACTAGAGGTCACTCGATGGACCAAATTACTCCTTGGCCTTGATTTGTTGTTCACTCATAAAGCAGCGGTATTTCGCTGATTTGCAAGCAAACTAACGCCACTCACACGAACCGCCGCCACCCACTGGACGCCGAATGTCCTGCAAATGGATGGTTTGCATAAACATACATTTGCAGCCTTGCGTGTGGGCCCAAAATCATTTGATGGTCGCTGACCATCGAAATGGTTCTCAAGTGCTCACTAATCTAAGTCACTCTCTGGTAACTTAGATTAGTGGCGCCCTGCTCCGAGAACAGGAATCCACCCCTGTTCGCATGGGGATGGGCAGCGTTTTCCTGGGCACACCTAGTGTTTTCGTCGGTATGCCCCCAGCACGCCACCTTCGCGTAACCCCCCCCTCCTGCTACAAGCCCCTTGGAGACTATGTAAGTCTCCGAGGGCACTCGCAGAGCAGACCTACACATGCACATATTACCTTATGCGCATGCACCACAGATCTTCAACATCGGTTCCGATTAGAATGAGGGCCCTTAACAGTGAGCAAAATGATCTGTTTTCAAATTTGCTGGATATGGGGAGAGTGATCTGTGATGAGAGATTGGACGCAGGAGCATATAGGGACTAAGCCGTCATTTTGACAAGCTGTTAACATCGTTTTGTTTCTGCAATATGGCAATACCATTTGTCTATAGTTCTCTATTAACTCACAGACAGTGACACATTCCTTACAAAGAATTATAACCCAAGCTTATAAGCATTCCTTTGGTCCCTAACGTACAGCCCTATGAGAATCCATTCAGCCATATAAGCAAGGGATATCGGAGGTCATTCTGGTTGACTGCCAAAGCTGCAAATTTCGAAGCTTTGTGAGCCATCTAAATGCTGCCCGCAGGAACGCCCGCCCTCCCGCTCGCATGCTTATTTTCCCCGCAGGCATGCAAATGGATGTTTTGCATAAACATCCATTCACAGCCTTGCATGTGGGTCGCAAACCATTGAATGATTTCTTAAGCTCTCACAAATCTAAGTCACTCTCTGGTGACTCAAATTTGTGGCTCCCAGCTACGTGATCAGGGTGGGCAGCTGACATCCAGTGATGGCACCGGCATCTCTCCGCCATTTAGCATGTGAACACCCAGCGTTTGGATAGGAATGCCCATGAGACGTTCCCATGGGCACGACCCTTGCCCCCGTCCGTACTGCTCTGTGCGAATGGGCAAGGCGCTGCGTCCCTTCGCCCATAGAGCCTGCACATGCTCCCCCGCTCGACCGTGCGGGGGGAGCGAATCAATCCAAATGACCTCCAAATGCCAGCCATTGCTTTCTGCAGTGTAGCAGCAGCTGCTGCGTCTCTTGTCCACTATTCTTACTGTTGTTTTGACCTTATCCTCCCTGTGATCCTCTTAGTAAAATGAGTATATAACCATCCTTCACAAGTTTCACATTATTAAGTAATCCTATTTTTTCCTAGAAATGAGAGCAGCCAAGTTCCGGCATCGATAAATTGTAAGCGTGGATATTAAGCAGTTGCCCGTATGTAATCCCAGTGACATGAGCACTGTGTACAGTTGTGACCTGACCAGAGATAGCAGTGATTATTATTTTTTTCAGCTATGTGAAATTGGGATGAGGCACGCAGCATTCCCAGATCCTTGGGCCCTAAAGGAATGCTATTACTTAAAAGCTGAAATATGCAGATGGATTGTGCTGTGTGCGAGGACCAGCTCTTATTATACATACCTTCTGCAGGCGTAATAAATATAATGGGTCAGGACAGCCACACAGCGTGTGACCTCAGTCTCCCACACGCTACATTGTGTCGATTGATCAAGTGCTCATTCCAACCCATCTATCAATTTGTAACTTTGTGATTAATTTGAATACTCGAACAGTATTCCCTATATCAGGGGTGGGGAACCTTTTTTCTACCGAGGGCCATTTGGAAAATTTTAAAACCCTTCGGGGGCCATATCAAAATGATCAATTATCGGCATATACGCGTGGGCATTATACACAGGGCAGCGGCATATACATGTGGGCATTATACACAGGGCAGCGGCATATACATGTGGGCATTATACACAGGGCAGCGGCATATACATGTGGGCATTATAAACACTGGCAGCGGCATATACATGTGGGCATTATACACACTGGCAGCGGCATATACATGTGGGCATTATACACACTGGCAGCGGCATATACATGTGGGCATTATACACAGGGCACCGGCATATACATGTGGGCATAATACACAAGGGCAGCGGCATATACATGTGGGCATAATACACAAGGGCAGCGGCATATACATGTGGGCATTATACACACTGGCAGCGGAATATACATGTGGGCATTATACACAGGGCACCGGCATATACATGTGGGCATTATACACACTGGCAGCGGCATATACATGTGGGCATTATACACACTGGCAGCGGCATATACATGTAGGCATTATACACAGGGCACCGGCATATACATGTGGGCATAATACACAAGGGCAGCGGCATATACATGTGGGCATTATACACACGGGCAGCGGCATATACATGTGGGCATTATACACACTGGCAGCGGCATATACATGTGGGCATTATACACAGGGCACCGGCATATACATGTGGGCATAATACACAAGGGCAGCGGCATATACATGTGGGCATTATACACAGGGCACCGGCATATACATGTGGGCATAATACACAAGGGCAGCGGCATATACATGTGGGCATTATACACACTGGCAGCGGAATATACATGTGGGCATTATACACAGGGCACCGGCATATACATGTGGGCATTATACACACTGGCAGCGGCATATACATGTGGGCATTATACACAGGGCACCGGCATATACATGTGGGCATAATACACAAGGGCAGCGGCATATACATGTGGGCATTATACACACGGGCAGCGACATAAAAAGTGACAGTGTGGAGGAAGGGGGGCTGTCACCCCCAAACAGGTTAATGTGATTATGTCTGATTATGAGAATCAGACATAATCACATTAACCTGTTTGGGGGTGAATCCAGGGGTAAATGACAACCCCTGGATGTGTCAGTCACTGCCTGGGAAGGGAGGGTGATTATCGCCCTATATTACAGCCGCCCGCCAATACTACAGAAGTATCATCCGCCCGCCGGCTGCCTACATTTCATACCAGCCGCCCGCCCGCTGTATCAGCCGCCCGCCCGCCTATATTAACAGCCGCCCGCCCTCCTATATTACATACCAGGCGCCGGGAATGGCTGCTGCTGCTGCTGCCGCCGGGGAGATGTGTAGAAGACGTGCCCTCCAATCACAGTGGCTGTGGAGGGGATGCGCCGGCAGTGATTGGCGGGCGCGTCTTCTGCACATCTCCTCGGCGGCAGCAGCAGCAGCCATCCCCGGCGGCTGGTATGAAATGTAGGCAGCCGGCGGGCGGATGATACTTCTGTAGTATTGGCGGGCGGGCGGCTGTAATATAGGCAGGCGGGCGGGCCGGACAAACTGGGTGCGGGGGCCGTATCCGGCCCGCGGGCCGGAGGTTCCCCACCCCTGCCCTATATAATGTTTGCTTGGAAACCATTGTCTTTCTCTGTTCGTCTTTGTAAACTTTTCACACACACTGAGGCACTGGCTTAGGGGGCATAAAACCCGGGGCTAAGCTATGCATGCTGCATTTAGCCCTAGTAGCGAATGCCATCATTAGATGACGTTGACCATTGTTGCTTAAGGACTGATTTTCACAACAATTTCTGTGAGAGGGATCTGAAATCCCTTAGAATGGCCGCCCGCACGTTGGGCCTTATTCTGGTTCACTCTTAGAGGCAAATTCCTTCTCAAATGGACAAAACCATGTGCACTGCAGTTGGGGCAGATGTAACATGTGCAGAGAGAATTAGATTTGGGTGGGATATTTTGTTTCTGTGCAGGGAAAATACTGACTGCTTTATTTTTACACTGCAAAATAGATCTCATTTTGAAGAAAAACCCCACCCAAATCTAATTCTATCTGCACATGTTACATCTGCCCCACCTGCAGTGCACATGGTTTTGTCCATTTGAGAAGAAATTGCCTCTAAAAGTGAACCAGAATAAGGCCCATTGTGAGGACCAAGTACTGCAGCGGTCTCCTACACCTGGGAGTAAAGGGACTGCATTAGTTCTAACATTGTAGATATGAACTTCTGTCAGAGTCGCTGTCCCTGGATGTAATAAATGTTAAATCCAAGCAATCTTTTATTTCTTATTGACAAAAAAAGAAGCAATATGAAACTATATAGATACCAAGTCCAGATAATTAATAAATCTGCCTGTAATAGGCTTCCACATAAAGTAGATTTATAGAAGCAGTGTTCTAGCGGGTAATAATCAGATAAGAGCAAGTCTGCTATAAACAAATTTGGTACTTGTGAGTTATCCGGACGCCCGATTTCTAAATCGGGTCGGATCGGGACATCGCATCGCATGCGACCATCGGATGCGATGCGATGCGATGACCCGATTTTTCCATAGGAATCAATGTTAAAATGGACTGAGTCCATTTTAACATGGAATTCAATGGGAAAAAGGGGTCCTTTTCATACCCCTACTATCCAAGTGGGCATGGAGTTGGATATAAACCTGTGGCGAGCGTAGCGAGCCACCGAGCCCGAAGCGTGGCGAGCGTAGCGAGCCCCGCGAGGGGACACGGAATACCGTCCCCTCGCGGGGCTCGCTTCGCTCGCCACGCTTCGGGCTCGGTGGCTCGCTACGCTCGCCACAGGTTTATATCCAACTCCATGCCCACTTGGATAGTAGGGGTATGAAAAGGACCCCTTTTTCCAATTGAATTCCATGTTAAAATGGACTCAGTCCATTTTAACATTGATTCCTATGGAAAAATCGGGTCATCGCATCCGATGGTCGCATGCGATGCGATGCGATATCGCATCGCATCTGATTGTATGCCTTAACTTAAGGCATACAATCAAAAAATCGGGCGTCCAGATAACTCACAAGTACCACAAATTTTTATTACTTAATTTTATAAGTAAAGCGTCTTTCATCAGGACTTCCTCTGTCTGTCTTTATATTTTCACCTTTTTCAGTGAAGTATCTAACGCACTGTTCTGCCTTCTCTCCCCATGCCTCTCCTTACCTTTCACTTATACTGCTTTCACATCGCAAAATGCAGGGTCGCACCGGGACTTTGAAGCGGTTCAGTCCCGGTAGGACCCTGCATTTTGGGATGGTCACTATCCCTCAGCGAACCGGCATTTTTGCCGGTTTGCTGACATCATCTGAGGGCGCGGTTGGTCAGCGTATCATCCGTGGTGGGGGAGGATGATGCTCTTAGTTGCTCGACCCGTTTAACCCCTTTATGCTGGACAGCAACACGGCAACGAACCGGTAAGAACTCTGCTTTTTTTACTGGTTCTTATTGCTGTGTTGCTACCCATTTGCAACCCCTTTAGCATCGCACTAATTACCGAGCCAGCAAGTAACCCTCTTGTACCTGGTAATTAGTTGCGATGTGAAAAGGGTTTCAGTAACAAAAGTTGTTGCACTTCCCTTTGGCCTGCTCCTAGCCCTCTATATTGTGGACAGGGGGAAAGACACACAGAGGTGGGGAGAATTGAGGAGGAAGAGAGACGGGGAAGGAGGTGTACACAGAGAATTGATGCTTAGGGGAAGAGATGGGATAACAGAGGGGAAAGAGACTGCCACTAGGTTGACCTAGGCCGACACCTAAGAGTGGTCGATATACCCTAGGTCAACAAAGATAAAAGGTCGACACGCTTAAACTCGACATGTGCATGGGCGATATCCATTTTTTTTTCTGTCTATGTTGACATGGACACTGTATAAGTGTACCGCATCCCCTCGCATGGTTCCCTGCACTCGCCATGCTTCGGGCACTATTATAATCTAACTCTATACCCTCTTGAATAGTAAAGTGTGAACCAAGTCGGGCTAAACCCAAAAAAAATAAAAACTTGTGTCGATCTTTTGAGTATCAACCATGTACATGGCGACATCAAGCTTGTGTTGACCTTCTGTCATTGTCGACCTAGGGTATGTTGACCATACTTGTCACTGTCGACCAGTATTGTTTGATCTAGTGACTGCCGACATAGACATGGTCAACCCAGGGACCGGATACCAAAAGAAACATGGGGAATAGCAAGTCTTCTATATCTGTATATCTGCCAAGATAAAGGTCATTGCCACAGTTGTCGCATCTGTATTTCTATATCGTCAGCCTGTTACGTTGGCCTTTATTTATGGCTTTGTTTGAATGCTGTGGATGTATATGAATACTGATGTAATGTTGTTTGGTACTAAACAGGTTAATGTAAATGGTATTGATGTAACTGAAGTTTCCTTTGGACAGGAATCTGGTCTAAAAACATTACAATTGGTGGATTGAGGTGAAATCGTTTTACCTCCCCCTGCTTGTAAATAAACACCGTTGACATTCTATTGTGTCCGACTGTGAGGAGCTGAAAGTAGCGGTGACATATATGGAATGCTGAATATGTACATTGTATGCCCCCCACTGACACCGTGATAAGCCAGTGACCCTTTTCCACAGTGGGGATTTCTTCCCTAATGCTTTAGACTGACATCAGGGCAAGCAAGTCAGGATATGAGGTCAACAGCTGTAATTATTGTGTATCCAGCAGTCACATTCTCTTTGCCCCTGTTCTGCTTATAATATGGATTACTGCACTGTGTAATGAGGAACAGCTTCTTCATTTTCAATTGTTGAATAACATTTAGGGGCTTTTTCATGACTTTGGGCCCCTGTCAGACCTGATCACTCCTGTGCAAATTCACACAGCTGGCGGTTATCCATACCCTGGGCCACAATCGTGCGCGTGATGCCTGCTAGCGAATATATCCTGCTACTTTTTTCCTTCACTAGCTTTTTGAAGGGTGATTGACAGGAAGCTGGCACTGGGGGTGGAACCGGCTGTTTGTGCGACACATGCACAGAGCAGTCGGCCGTCAATCACTCAAGTGAAAAGGATTACATCACCGAATCAGGCCCATTATTTATTTTCTACATGATATGAATTATGGATATATACAGACATTCCTCACTTAACGACCAGGATCCGTTCCTACGACCCGGTCGTTAAGTGAATTGGTTGTTAAACGAGCATATATAAAACCCCTTAAGACTTCTGAGACGCGGGTCGCTAAACAGGCAGGGCAGGTCGTAACTGCGAGAGGGTAGGCGGGCAGGTCGTAAATCAGAGCAGACTGGGTCGTAAGTCCGAGGAGTCACAGCACGGACGCTAAACGAAGGCCCAGGTCGTAAGTCCGAGTGGTCGGTAAACAGGTAGGTCGTTAAGTGAGGAATGTCTGTACTGTAGAGAGATCTCCCAATAAATGATAATTTTTAAAGAAATTGAACCCTACATTATTTTTTCGGGGAGTGCATTTACCTGTGCATACCTCCACTGTTGACAGAGGATGATGAACTTGTGACTTGCTGCCGCATAAGTTAAGGTGCGTACACACGGATAGATTTGGCCAACGATTCAATCTCGTTAACGATTTCCTCTGAAACTCCTGCACAAACGATTTGGTGACAAATGATGAACGATTGAGCAAACGATTGCACATGAACGATTGATCTTTAACGATGGTGGAGGGAGAGGGAGCCAGTCAATCAACCTTACCAAATCGTTAATCGTGCATACACATTAAACAATTGGTACACATCATTAACGATTGGTCGTTGATCTTTCTGCATGCAGGAAAGATCAGCGACCTCTACCAACGACTGTCGGGTACGTCCGATATATCGTTCATACACACGGAACGATTTGAGTGATTGGTCGTTTCAATTGGTCGGGAACGCCCAGATCTTTTGACACATCTAACATCTATCTGTGTGTAAGCACCTTTACAGACCTCTTTCCAGAGTGGAATTGCCTACACAGCTTGGGAACTGCAAATTGCTCCCTCTCATTAAGTCCCGGAAACTGATTCCACAAACGGCAATTGGGGATGTGAGGGAGGGTGTTTGCCCTTACCACATCACTAATTGGCGGCCAGGACTGAAAGAAAATGCAGTTGTCCATGTGAGTTCACTGTATTAATAATTGTGCTGAATTGCTGCTCTTAGGTGTCGATCTACAACCTAACACTTTGCACAGGCGACTGTAACCTCTTAATCCTTTTTCAAGCTGCCTCTAAATATAGGTCTTGTTTTTATGAGGGAGAAAATCGCACATTACACCTGCATAATAGTTTTGCACTTTCAGGCCAACTCTAAATCAAGCCCATTGAGTACTGTAGCATGAATATTGGCCCAATCAGAGTGCCAGGAGACAGCACAGAAAAGGAAGGTCTTTTGTTACAGCGGATTTGCTGGACGGCTCCTGGATCTCTATGAAAGAGCAGCTTGTGAATGTGTAAGAACAGAGATTTTCTTCCCACTTTACAATTTCATTTGAATAGTCTCCGCAGTACCCCATAATTCACCGCAGACCAGAAATGTGTAACAGATTATTGCACCAGTATGATGTTATACAGACCCTCTGGATGCTTAGTTTTCATTTACATAATGTTTAACCTGCTCAGTCCTGGACACATTCTGTTTTCTTGCCATGACCAAGTTTAGAAGGCCCTTCTCTCTCTGGGAATAAGGCTCAAGAGTTGTCACTGAAGTGGAAAAAGAACACATTTCAGTCTACTGAGGTTAATGGATTTTTACTATTCCGTCATTATCCTGAATGAATAAACATTTTTTTTTTTTTTTGTGCTGGATTCTGTCCGCGCTTTAGCGGAAAAAAACCTTTTGCCCCCGACACTGAACTTCAGAGACAAACAACATAAGATAGCATGGAAGAAGCATGGGAACCTCAGGAATTCAGGGAACTGTTACTTTTGGAGATCTCAAAAAAAGTGCAGTAACTGCAGAATTTCAAGTTTTTTTAAAGATATAAAAGAAATCCTTCACCATCTATGTCCTTAGCTCAGGTGATAACCATGGCTTTAATCAGAGCCTGCCCTAGCCGATTTGGTGCCATAGGCAAGGCTGGTTACCTCTAGCATATAGTCCCACCACCAAGTTTAATGGTCAATCAAATTGCATGCAAAGATATTGTGAGTGGGAGGAAATGTGGCTGTACGGTACCACCTCTCGCAGTGCAGCCACACAGAAGGTATTCTATAGTATAGGGCACATTCTCTCGCAGCATAGCTTCCCTCTATAAATATAGCAATAAGTGGCCCTCCAGTTGTTGATGAACTACGCATCCCAGCATGCATTGCTTTAGTTTTGCTATTTGGCCATGCTGAAACTGATGCAAGGCATGCTGGGATGTGTAGTTCATCAACAGCTGGAGGGCCGCTTATCGCCCACCCCTGCTCTATAAGCACCCCTCTCCCAAGGACAGTCACATTGGTGTGAATTTCTGCTACTGCGCATGCTTCAAAGGCAAACTAACACAGAGTTGCAGTTGGATTTCATCCGCATGCAAAAATAAGTGTACAGAGAATATAGTGGTCATTCCGGTTGCTGACAAGAAGGTGTCTTAGCCCACACACAGATGGTCAGGCTTGTAGACATGATATGGGGATTTCTGTGGCCGCGGTTGTGTACACAGACACTTGACTGCTCACACAGGAGGCCCTACTGAGACAGAGACATTGTGGGCTGGTTTACGTTTCAGTGGTGCAACTGATGGTGGTGCCTAAGGAACCATTACAGCATAGGGAGCATGGCTGCAGCTATATTTCCTGGCTCCCTAAGCTGCCAAAAAGTGCCCAAGGTGAGAAAGAGGGTATTCAATGTGTGCCAATATTTTTGACAGTTGCAAATGTTGGCACTTTTCAACAAGAAAACTGCCGCAGATTGGATAATTTTGCGGCCGTATTGACAATGCAGATTCGACTTTTAAAAGAGTCGGATCTGCATGGATGACCATGCGGCCAAAATCCCCGCATTGAATAGGTGTGTGCCGATATTCCAGACTGTCAGAAATATTGGCACACATTCCGTACCCCCCCAAGCCTCAGCTGACGCAGCCCGGCCAACCCGATAACCAATGGACCTGTTCTATTATGTCGTTTTTGGTTACATCTTCTTCTCCTTCTGCCATTAGTATGAGATCCAAGTATTCAATTTCCCTCTCATCAATTTTGTGGGTGAAGGCCAAGTTATAACTGTTGTCGCTGATCATCTCCAGAAATTCTAAAGAGCTTTCTTTGCTACCGTTCCATACCATAAGTATGTCATTGATATAATTTGGATATGTGATATTGGTTGAAAATCACAAATATCTGTGGGAAAAAGCTATTGGTATGTTTCACGTTTTGTGATTACCATAATTGCTAGGTGATAAAGAAGAGGGAGGATCGGTAGAAGAGGGGAAGCATCCTAAGGTTCACATGAAGCGTGGTTTGGTTAGTATTTCCAAAGGTCTTCCAGAGGCCAGCACCACAGGAATAAACATGTAGGGCCGGAACGGGATGCAGTTAAGATCCCGGCGGTCGGGATCCCGGCGTTCAGAATCCCGACGCCGGGCCGGAACCTGCCATTAGAAGATCTAGTAGTCAGAGTAATATTGATCATGCTGAAGTATCAGACATTTTCTACTCCCAGTAAATGCCTCTAAATATTATAGTGTTGCTGATCAGTTCACAGCTGTGATTTCGGATGGAGCAAATATTTAGGTGTTTTCTAAGAACATTTTTTTTTTTATAAAAGGAAGTTACCACATATAGGCGTAAACAGACTAAGCCGCTTTTCAGCAGTTCTGACCACAGGATTTAATATGACAATAATATTTAATGTTGAACCAGGCAAGTTTTACATAAAAATTTGTTGCTGTATTAAATCCTGCAGCCAGAACTGAGGACACCGCCACGCACCACATACCCCCCCCCCCCCTTTTCCCCCTGTCAACGGCTTCTCATGCATTTCAAACAAGTAAAAGTAGCACATTATAGCAGATAGGTGTGTCTGTGTTGTGGTTTGGCTAATTCACATTTGCTAGAATACTCCCTTAATCCGTCTTTGCTTGAACGTCTCCTCTCTCTCCCCCATTACACCTCACTAAGCATATGGAGTTACCAGTGCAAAAATGTGACTGAATCTGCATATACTTGGAAGCATAAATCCCTTTTTTTGCACTGTTCAGAAATTAAGAATTCCTTTTTAAAGATCTTATAAAGTTACTCCACTGATAATCTGGCACCTTCAATCCAGACACTGTGGTGGATTATACGTTGCCGGGCCACCACAGCACAAAACCCCACAGCCTGAATACCTCCACCAGCCACTTTCTCCCCCACTGTTCAACCCCCACCCATGCATCATGACTTATTCCGCCGCTCATCTACCACCCTCCAGCACAACACACACTGCAGAGCGACACTTCCTCACTTAACGCTTATGTGTCCAGAGGTGCAGGATAAATGGTGGCCAACCTGTATTCCTTATACATGATTGTATTTTTTGTTTTCTTCACCAAGTGGAGCTGAAATCATGTATAGGAGCTGCCAGTTCCACTGTGCAGGCGTGATTCTAATCGTTGGGTCATGCCTGTGTATTTCCAAGGAGCTGCCAGTTCCACTGTGCAGGCATGATTCTAATCGTTGGGTCATGCCTGTGTATTTCCATTGAGACTAGTCATTGAGATTTTAATGAATGGTTAAAGCACTAGGTGATTTTCTACAGAAACATTTCAAGAAATTGATGTAATGGTCCTGATCGATCACAAGAGATGTATCAAACCTAGGAGAAACTTAAAAGGGAGAGAGATAAATCAACAACCAATTTGATTGGTTGGTACTTTATCTTTTTTTTAGTGGTTGATACATACCTTCTTCGGGGGTATTTAGTTTGATACATACCCTAATTTGTGGAAATATTGTCCGTTTCCTACAAGATTAGGTCGGATTAACATTCGACCTATTTAGTGTCGGGGTCCGTGGATCGGCCGTTTTCAATATTGCAGGTTCGACTTAAAACAAAGTAGAATCTGTATGAGGGGAGCCGAAAATGGACGGGATTGAATACTGATGGCCGGTATTTCCACCTGTTGGAAATATCGGCCAAAACATGTTAAATACCCTCGTTAACCTGCTTTGAAACTCCTAATTACTGACCAATCACCTGCCTCAATAAAAGAAGGAGGAAGTTTAGTTGTAATAAGCTATCAGAGACCAATAAGGAAAACATCTTTGGAAAGTGAGAGGCTCTGCCAGACCTATTGCAACATCCAAATATATGCTTCATCTGAAATGAATGTGGGTTTTATCCAACCTTCATAAAAGTGGACATTTCCAGTTGTCTTTCCGACAGATACTTCATAAATATACCCAGGGAGAGCCAAATTATGCTGACCCAACGATCCTCGCAATATTAACCTTTGCAATACTTGATTGTGATGTTTACACATGACAGAAAATCTATTATAGGACTGCTAGATAGAAATGCCTGCATGAACACAGGTGAAGCTCCCACTTAACCTTACTCTGAGCCACACTTTTCTCCCTTGGCTGTGTGACAGGGCTATCTAATATGCTGGGAGTGATCCAGCAGAGGCATCTAACATGCTGTGATCCAATCAGTTTACTGTACTGTGCAAACTCTCAGCGAATCGAATCCTGAAATGAAGGGGCTCACAACATAGGAAATATGAAGGGGCCCCACAGATTTTTATAGCCCGTTGGAATTTATTAAGGGTAGAATAGTAAATGTGGGTTAAGACTTGATCCCACAAACATATCTACCCCATACATTGGCTTCAAATTCTGTGTATATCTATTCTCGTATAAAAGGTTAATATGTCAGTTGCTAAAATTTGGAATTCACCAAGCTCTGGAATGCAACGCATTCTGTAGTTTGGCTCAGTAGCTTATTTCATTGTAGTCATTGGGCTACTTTATGCAGGGTGTACTGGGAACCTCCATCCCCAACAATGGGCCTAATTCAGACCCGATCGCTACTAACTGAATTTCCAGCGGACAGGTAACAACGTCCGCTATAGTGAAATCCTACCTTGCGAATTAATGGATACACCAGGAGAATCATGTCTACAGCTAGTGAAGACTTTGCAGTCTAGCAGAAATGTCCATATCCCATCGCAAGTCCTGGACTCACTTGGTGGCTGTGATGAATAAAGGCATATTTGGCCTGGAGCTGACATCACACACACTCTCCAATTAACCCCTTCCCGACATTTGACGTACATTTACGTCATGGCCGGGAGGTACTTCCCGACACATGGCATAAATGTACGTCATGAGTTTAAACTGTCACTGCGTCTCGAGACGCAGTGACAGAGGGACGATGTCTGCTGTCCCTGACAGCAGACATGTCCCTGCATGCCCAGGGGGGGCTGCGATGCCGCCCCCCCGTCGGCGATCGCTGTGATTGGCTGTTCAGTGTGAACAGCCATTCACAGCGTTTTCCTGTGTTACCAGCGAATCGGACGCTCGGTAACACAGGTGTCAATCACCGCCGGGCGTCAGGGGGCATGAGGGGGTCATCGGTGACGATGACACCTCACCCCACCCTCACCCCACCTGCCCCCAAGGCTGTGATTGGTCCGTGGGACCCACGGACCAATCACAGCCAAGGCGCGACATTTAAACTGACGGTGACTGCGCTGCAGACGCCATTCCGGTCTGGAATAGCGTGCAGAACGGTCACCGTGCCTGCCTGCCGTGAATACCGACCTGATCCTTGCTAATACTTACCTGATCCTTGCAAATACCTTACCTGATCACCTTATCACTGCTTGTAGCGTGCTGGACGCTTCCTGGATCTGACTTCCTGAGACTTCCTGCTGCTGCTGCAGTGTGATAGAGAGAAAGAGAGATAGAGAGAGAGATAGAGAGAGATAGAGAGATAGTGACAGAGAGAGCTATATTTTGTGTCTGCTACCCCCCCTTTTTGGGGGTGCAGGGGTTTTCTATATATAAATAACTGTCAGTGCTGCTGCTGCAGTGTCATACAGTGATAGATAGTGATAGATAGTGATAGATAGTGAGAGGTAGAGAGATAGAGAGATTTGTGTCTGCTACCCCCCCTTTTTGGGGGTGCAGGGGTTTTATTTTATATATATAACTGTCAGTGCTGCTGCTGCAGTGTCATAGAGTGATAGATAGTGATAGATAGTGATAGATAGTGATAGATAGTGATAGATAGTGAGAGATAGAGAGAGATAGAGAGAGATAGTGACAGAGAGTGATAGAGAGTGTATATTTTGTGTCTGCTACCCCCCCTTTTTGGGGGTGCAGTTTTTTTTTATACATATAACTGTCAGTGCTGCTGCTGCAGTGTCCTAGAGTGATAGATAGTGAGAGATAGTGAGAGATAGAGAGATAGAGAGAGATAGTGACAGAGAGTGATAGAGAGTGTATATTTTGTGTCTGCTACCCCCCCTTTTGTGCTGATCAGTATATCTGTGCTGATCAGCAACTTTTTGGGGGCGCAGAGGTTTTTTTTTTATATATATACCTGTCAGTTGCTGCCAGTTGCACTGTCAGTTGCACCAAAGGTTGTGCACCTGCTGTCCCTCACTGGTAATCAGTGTCGCATCACTGATCACCTTTTTTTTTTTTTGTGAGTGCTGTGGGGTCTTTTTTTAATTTTTTTTTTACACACACTGATTTTGTGGGTGTCCTGTGGCCACTGTGCGCCGATCAGTGACGTACATCACTGATCAGCTTTTTCGGCACAGGGTTGATCTATTTTTTTTTTTTTTTTTTTGATCAGATTCCTGTTGCCTTTGAGCGCTGTTCAGTGACAGACGTTACTGACCAACATCTGTGCTCAATTTTTGGCGCAGGACCTTTTTTTTTTTTTTTTAACCCCTTCAATTTTTTATTTTTAACCCCTTCATTTTTTTTTTTTTTTATTGGTATAAAGTATTTTTTTTTTCTGCACTACATACACACTACACACTACATACCCCCCGGGTTGAAATAAAGTTTGTACCCCCCCCTACACTATACACGTGTTGAAACATTTCACTACCAGTAACACAAAAATAAAAATGGCATCCCAAATGTCCTCCCAAATGTCCTCCCAAATGTCCTCCCAGTCATCCAGGAGAATGTATTCAGTGGAGGAGGCATATGCCATGCTTGCCTCTGACTCTGACACAGGCAGTGATGCAAGCGGGGAATTTGAAGGATTTGTCTTAAGCTCCTCTTCCTCCTCTGGTGATGAGGGACCCCCTCAAAGACGCCCCCGTAGATCAGCTGAGATTCCCCCCCCAATAATTGATCTAGTATGGACCCCACCACCAGACAATTTTGAGCCCCAGGTTCCTGAGTTTTTGGCCATGCCAGGAATCCAATTTGATTCCACAGGTCTCAGAGACTTTTTCAAATTATTTTTCTCTGATGATTTTATAAATTTAATGGTGGACCAAACTAATTTATATGCCCAGCAGTTTATTGCTCAAAACCCCACGTCATCATTTGCTAGGTGGACCCCTGTAGATGCAGTAGAGATGATGACGTTTTGGGGTCTGGTGTTTCATATGGGCATAGTAAAAAAGCCAGAAATTAGGCAATATTGGAGTACAGATGTTCTGTACAGTACTCCATTTTACCGTATGGCCATGCCCCGGACTCGATTTGAGACAATTCTTAAATTTATACATTACACCGATAATGCACAGTGCCCACCCAGAGATGATCCCACCTTTGACCGGCTATTCAAAGTCAGGCCGGTCATTGATCATTTCAGTGCCAAATTTGAAGAGGTGTACATCCCTGAAAAATTTATTTGTATCGACGAGTCCCTTATACATTTTAAAGGAAGGGTTAAATTCCGCCAGTACCTTCCCAGTAAGAGGGCAAGGTATGGCATAAAAATGTATAAACTGTGTGAAAGCACCTCAGGGTACACCCACAGGTTTAGGGTTTATGAAGGGAAGGATTCAAGAATTCAACCGCCAGAATGCCCCCCCTCCCTCGTAGGTGTTAGTGGGAAAATTGTCTGGGATTTAGTGCACCCCTTCCTGGATAAAGGTTATCACCTCTATGTGGATAACTTTTACACTAGCATCCCCCTGTTTAAGGCCCTTGGTTCAAGAGGTACAGCAGCTTGCGGTACTGTGCGCAAGAACCAAAGAGGCCTCCCAAAAACGCACATTGCCCAAGTAATGAGAAGGGGTGAAAGCAGGGGAATATGCACCGAAAATATGTTGTTGGTCAAATATAAGGACAAGAGGGATGTCCTTATACTGACAACAATTCACGGAGACAGTACCACCTCCGTCCCTGTACGAGGTACCAGTACCCACACCTCAAAACCTAATTGTATCCTGGATTACAATAGGTACATGGGCGGAGTGGATCTTTCAGATCAGGTACTGAAGCCGTACAGTGCCCTGCGGAAAACAAAAATCTGGTACAAGAAGGTGGCCGTGTATATCATCCAGATGGCACTGTATAACGCTTACGTGCTATTCCGTTCTACCGGCCAGAGGGGGACATTTATGCACTTTCAAGAGGAAGTCATAAAGGGCCTAATATTTGGGAACCAGCAGGCAGAGGGCCCCAGTACTTCTAGTACTGGCCCCCGTATTGTACCAGGGCAGCATTTTCCTGATGAAATCCCCTCCACTGGAAAAAAGGGCAGGACACAAAAAAGGTGCAAAGTTTGCTATAAAAAGAGAATAAGAAAGCAAACTATTTTCCAGTGTGACACTTGCCCCGACAAACCCGGCCTATGTATAAAGGAGTGTTTTAAAATATACCACACATCTATGGAATATTAGGTTCATAATTTCACCGTGCTTCGGGGGTCTTGCTAATGCCACATAGCACCCACCATTCATTCCACCAGAATCTGAGCCGCAAAATCCAAAAATCACTCCTTCCCTTCTGAGTCCTGCCATGCACCCAACTGGTATTTTTTGGTCACATGTGAGGCATTGCCGTACTCGGGAGAAATTGGGGCACAGATTTTGGGGTGCTTTGTCTCCTTCATTCCTTGTGAAAATGAAAAATTTTGAGCCAGAACTGCATTTTTGTGTAAAAAAATGTAATTTTTCATGTTCACTGCCCAGTTTTATCAAAATTGGTGAAACCCCTGGGGGTTTGAAATGTACACTATACCCCTAGATGAATTCCCTGAGGGGTGTAGTTTGCAAAATGGGGTCACTTGTGGGGGGGTTCCACTGTATTGGTGCTTTGGGGGTCTTGCTAATGCGACATAGCACCCACCATCATTCCACCAGAATTTGTGCTGCAAAATCCAAATATCACTCCTTCCCTTCTGAGTCCTGCCACTTTTTGGTCACACATGAGGCATTGCCGTACTCGGGAGAAATTGGGGCACAGATTTTGGGGTGCTTTGTCTCCTTCATTCCTTCTGAAAATGAAAAATTTTGAGCCAGAACTGCATTTTTGTGTAAAAAAATGTAATTTTTCATTTTCACTGCCCACTTGTATCAAAATTGGTGAAACCCCTGGGGGTTTGAAATGTACACTATACCCCTAGATGAATTCCCTGAGGGGTGTAGTTTGCAAAATGGGGTGACTTGTGGGGGGGTTCCACTGTATTGGTGCAACATAGCACCCACCATTCATTCCACCAGAATCTGTGCTGCAAAATCCAAAAATCACTCCTTCCCTTCTGAGTCCTGCCATGCACCCAACTGGTATTTTTTGGTCACATGTGAGGCATTGCCGTACTCGGGAGAAATTGGGGCACAGATTTTGGGGTGCTTTTTCTCCTTCATACCTTCTGAAAATGAAAAATTTTGAGCCAGAACTGCATTTTTGTGTAAAAAATGTAATTTTTCATTTTCACTGCCCACTTGAATCAAAATTGGTGAAACCCCTGGGGGTTTTAAATGTACACTATACCCCTAGATGAATTCCCTGAGGGGTGTAGTTTGCAAAATGGGTCACTTGTGGGGGGGTTCCACTGTATTGGTGCTTGGGGGGTCTTGCTAATGCGACATAGCACCCACCAAAATTCCACCAGAATCTGAGCTGCAAAATCCAAAAATCACTCCTTCCCTTTTGAGTCCTGCCATGCACCCAACTGGTATTTTTTGGTCACATGTGAGGCATTGCCGTACTCGGGAGAAATTGGGGCACAGATTTTGGGGTGCTTTTTCTCCTTCATACCTTCTGAAAATGAAAAATTTTGAGCCAGAACTGCATTTTTGTGTAAAAAATGTAATTTTTCATGTTCACTGCCCACTTGTATCAAAATTGGTGAAACCCCTGGGGGTTTGAAATGTACACTATCCCCCTAGATGAATTCCCTGAGGGGTGTAGTTTGCAAAATGGGGTCACTTGTGGGGGGGTTCCACTGTATTGGTGCTTGGGGGGTCTTGCTAATGCGACATAGCACCCACCAAAATTCCACCAGAATCTGAGCTGCAAAATCCAAAAATCACTCCTTCCCTTCTGAGTCCTGCCATGCACCCAAATGGTATTTTTTGGTCACATGTGAGGCATTGCCGTACTCGGGAGAAATTGGGGCACAGATTTTGGGGTGCTTTGTCTCCTTCATACCTTCTGAAAATGAAAAATTTTGAGCCAGAACTGCATTTTTGTGTAAAAAAATGTAATTTTTCATTTTCACTGCCCACTTGTATCAAAATTGGTGAAACCCCTGGGGGTTTGAAATGTACACTATACCCCTAGATGAATTCCCTGAGGGGTGTACTTTGCAAAATGGGGTGACTTGTGGGGGGGTTCCACTGTATTGGTGCAACATAGCACCCACCATTCATTCCACCAAAATCTGTGCTGCAAAATCCAAAAATCACTCCATCCGTTCTGAGTCCTGCCATGCACCCAACTGGTATTTTTTGGTCACATGTGAGGCATTTCCGTACTCGGGAGAAATTGGGGCACAGATTTTGGGGTGCTTTTTCTCCTTCATACCTTCTGAAAATGAAAAATTTTGAGCCAGAACTGCATTTTTGTGTAAAAAAATGTAATTTTTCATTTTCACTGCCCACTTGTATCAAAATTGGTGAAACCCCTGGGGGTTTGAAATGTACACTATACCCCTAGATGAATTCCCTGAGGGGTGTAGTTTTCAAAATGGGGTGACTTGTGGGGGGGTTCCACTGTATTGGTGCTTGGGGGGTCTTGCTAATGCGACATAGCACCCACCAAAATTCCACCAGAATCTGAGCCGCAAAATCCAAAAATCACTCCTTCCGTTCTGAGTCCTGCCATGCACCCAACTGGTATTTTTTGGTCACATGTGAGGCATTTCCGTACTCGGGAGAAATTGGGGCACATATTTTGGGGTGCTTTTTCTCCTTCATACCTTCTGAAAATGAAAAATTTTGAGCCAGAACTGCATTTTTGTGTAAAAAAATGTAATTTTTCATTTTCACTGCCCACTTGTATCAAAATTGGTGAAACCCCTGGGGGTTTGAAATGTACACTATACCCCTAGATGAATTCCCTGAGGGGTGTACTTTGCAAAATGGGGTGACTTGTGGGGGGGTTTCACTGTATTGGTGCAACATAGCACCCACCATTCATTCCACCAGAATCTGTGCTGCAAAATCCAAAAATCACTCCTTCCCTTCTGAGTCCTGCCATGCACCCAACTGGTATTTTTTGGTCACATGTGAGGCATTGCCGTACTCGGGAGAAATTGGGGCACAGATTTTGGGGTGCTTTTTCTCCTTCATACCTTCTGAAAATGAAAAATTTTGAGCCAGAACTGCATTTTTGTGTAAAAAAATGTAATTTTTCATTTTCACTGCCCACTTGTATCAAAATTGGTGAAACCCCTGGGGGTTTGAAATGTACACTATACCCCTAGATGAATTCCCTGAGGGGTGTACTTTGCAAAATGGGGTCACTTGTGGGGGGGTTCCACTGTATTGGTGCTTTGGGGGTCTTGCTAATGCGACATAGCACCCACCAAAATTCCACCAGAATCTGAGCTGCAAAATCCAAAAATCACTCCTTCCCTTCTGAGTCCTGCCATGCACCCAACTGGTATTTTTTGGTCACATGTGAGGCATTGCCGTACTCGGGAGAAATTGGGGCACAGATTTTGGGGTGCTTTGTCTCCTTCATACCTTCTGAAAATGACAAATTTGGAGCCAGAACTGTATTTTTGTGTAAAAAAAATAATTTTTCATTTTCACTGCCCAGTTGTACCACAGTTGGTGAAACCCCTGGGGGTTTGAAATGTACACTATACCCCTAGATGAATTCCCTGAGGGGTGTAGTTTGCAAAATGGGGTCACTTGTGGGGGGGTTCCTAACTTTTAGCATCTTATGGTGCCTAGAAACCTACATGGTGCCTAAAAAATAATCTCATAAAAAGGAGGCTCCAAAATCAAGTAGGTGCTCCTTCTATTATGAAGCCTGTGGTTTGGTCACCGTGCACACTAGGGCCACATATAGGATATTTATGAAAACAAAAGAATTGGGGGAATCAATTTTCAGTCACATTTCTCTAGTAAAATGTACTGTGTTCCTTATAAAAATGTATTAAAATTGCAAATCTGCAAAAAAAAAGAAATTTTGAAATTTCACCTACACTTTGTTTTAATTCCTGTGAAACACCTAAAGGGTTAACAAACTTCCAAAATGCTGTTTTGAATACTGTGAGGGGTGCAGTTTTTGAAATGGCATCATTTATGGGGGTGTCTCACATACAAGTCCCTCAAAGTCACATCAGAACTGAACTGGTCCCTAAAAAAATCAGTGTTTGAAATTTTCTTGAAAATTTGAGAATTTGCTATTCATATTGTAAGCCTCCTAGTGTCCCAAAAAATTAAAAGGAAGTTGAAATAATGATGTCAACATAAAGTAGACATATGGTCTATGTTAGTTATTCACTATTTTGAGTGGTAAGATTATTTGTCTCACAAGCAGAAAATTTAACATTTTGCAAATCGCTAAATTTTCCATTTTTTCACGATATTTTGGTATTTTTCACAAAAAAACACAGACTGTATCGACCCATATTTACCACTAATTTGAAGTACAATGTGTCACGAAAAAACAATCTCAAAATCACTGGGATAAGTAAAAGCAAAAAAAGTTATCCCCACTTAAGTGAGACATGTCAGATTTGAAAAAAAGGGCTCTGTCAGGAACGCAAAAACTGGCTCTGTCAGGAAGGGGTTAAACACTTTGGCACACCCGCGTTTTCCCTTATACTCCCAACATTGTTTTTTTAGGCTTGCCTAGCGTTTTTTTGCATACCGCCGGTTAGCACCCTTAGACGCCTACTTCCTGTCAATCACCTTGAGAACGATTAGAAGGTGTCACACACGTCCATTGTGGTTTATATGCATGCACTATTCATCGATAAACGGCCACTGTGCAAATTCACACAGCAGCGATCAGGTCTGAATGACCCCCAATTGCCGCTAGCACATGTGGCCTGATGTAAGTAAAGTGACGGTATCATCAGAGCCTCTCTATTTAATACATTTGTTGAGGCATCATTTTGTATTGTGCAGATAACAAAGTATACCAACTAATAGAATATTTGGAAGAATAAGAATAATGGTATTTATGTAGATCTTTCTGCAGTAGGACTCAAGATGTTTAAATATCAGCCAGATGCTTGGCCACCATATTTTTTATTTACACAAAGCGCTGAAAAATGGTAAAGCTCTGAACAGTACTCTTTCAAGTAGATCTAATCCAGTGCATAGAAAAACCAATGGAACCGTGTTAAGGTTAACTGGTTTCCTAGATGAGTCTGTCTCTGTGAAGGGAGGAACTTCATATATACTGTATCTTAATGATACATGTTATCTTGGAATGCTATGGTTGTTTGTTAGCCACTTTTATTACTTCTCATTGTAGTATGGGGGTGGGGATTGGGTGGTAGAGTCCAATTAAGGAGAGCACATGCAATGTCTCAGCATTTAAGGACCATTGCATAGGCTGTGGCCGGTTTAGGCTGTGTGCACAATATTTGAAGGGCATCATTTTAAAGGGCAGCTTCATTTAAACATAACTGCAGCGTTATACCGGCGTTCTACAGAAGTGAAACAGAAGGACAAATAACAACCACAACACTGAAAACCAAAGGACAACTTTGAGTGAGTTCACTTAATCCTCACACATACAACTCCTGCCTGCTTAATCTGGATATTCTTCCATAATAACATCACCTTTTTGACATCAGCAAGAACATTCACTGTAACCATTAATGCTTGTATTTGCACTGTCAGTCTTGAAAATGCCCAGCTGTACCTCTAATGCCTCCACCTGTCATGCACTTCCAATGTCAGTAGGTGTCTCCCAAGGTTCTGTTCTTTGTCCTCTTCTTCCCTCTCTCTATACACCTTCTCTAGGTGAGCTCACGTTTATGCTGATAATTCTCCACTCTACCTCTCCTTTCCTGATCTCTCTCCCTCTATCCTCACTCATTTCCAACTGTGTCTCTATCTATTCTTGGATGAGCCAGCGCTTTCTTAGACTTAAACCTTTGGGGGAAATTTACTAAAGGAAATTTGTAAAAAAATAGGTGTATTTGTATCCAGAAATACACTTATTTTTTACATTTACTATCCCGAAAATGTGGCTATTCGTATTGATGTGCTATCAATACAAATACGAACTGCCGTATTTTCGGGATAATAAATGTCAAAAATAAGTGTATTTCTGGATACAAATACACCTATTTTTTACAAATTTCCTTTAGTAAATTTCCCCCAAAATGTCTAGGACTGAACTGATCATCTTCACACCCTCCCGCATAAAATCCAACCATCTTTCATCCTAACTTTCTAAGCTCACTGTTACCCCTTCTGTGTGAATCCTGTCTGTCTTACCCTTCCCTTTAGAAAGTAAGCTCTCACGAGCAGGGCCCTCTCTCCTCATGTACTTTTCTTAGAATATATACATCTCTGCCACCCTGATAATTTCTTCAGTGTCCTGTCCCCTGATGTAACTATCCTTATTTACCATGTACTTTTCCTAAAATGTCTTATACTGTCATTTGTTATTTGTTTTTCGGTCATTTATGTATTGTTAGGTGCTGAGGAAACCTTGTGGCACCATATAAATAAACGATAATAATAATAATGAGTCCCATAAAGAGCCTGCTACTGCATACCTCTTCTTTTGCTGCTACAAAGGACCATGAACCTCCAACCATGAAAATCCAAAATTGATAGTTTAATCTTTTGATTTTTTTTTTTTTCTGTGCATATACTGATCGATCACTGGATACTCTTTCTCTGCTTATAATGGTACTCCAAAACAGTGAATTAAATAAAAAAGGGAATCAAACAAAACTGTCCTCATCCACTATCTGTTGACCTGATGAAAAAGACATCAGACAAGGATTGAATAACTAGTAAGCCCGCTCGAAGCAAATGCTTCGAAAGCTAGTCTGCTACCTTATGATCGCCTCTGTGTTTTTGCATGTGTGAGAGAAAGATGTGGTTTCACATTTTAGAGATTGCCTAACTGGCAGTTGTGGTCACCAGAATATGCTGATCAGGGGCGTGCTAGCACAAGTAGAGTAGGGACATGCTAACACACATATGGGCTTTTACACCTGGGGCCTGATTCTGGTCTGCTCGCTAAGCAGCGGTTGTTCCCATCGAGCGGATAAATGCTGCATGCCTGGGGAACAAAAGCCTGCTCCCCCGAATCCCCTCAGAAGCATGCTAATGGAGGTGTATGCTGACATATCCATATGCATGCGAGCATATGAGGGGGGGGGGGGATAATTTGATGGTCGCCGAATCAGACCCTTTGTTGATTGTGGTTCCCAAAGATACATCTTACTCCGGATGACTATTTATGAAACAAGAATAAATGGACAAACACAGCTGCAGCTCATAAAAGCTATAATGTATCTGGTTACGCTAAAGACAACAGCATGTTAAAGCAGACATCAGCACGCACACAGCTATGCCACTGTGCCTGGTCACTCGTAATAATGTAACATAAGCACTAGGGAATTGTAAGAAGAACTATGGGCCTTTCCTGATCACCCTTGGACAGCTTATATTGGAGTACAGTTCTGCATCTACAAGTCCCAGCCAGCTGTGGCTTCAAGTGCATGTTGGAGCTTGTGGAATGCAAATGCCAGCATATTCTGGCACACTGGTACATGTAGTTCATTGATGGTATCTAAGAGGAATATGGGTCTAAGGGTCGATCGTAATAAGATTGACAGTCAATAGGCCCCTACTTGCATTGCATTTTGACATGAACACATTATGGGTGAAATGTAATAGGATGAGAGAATCAGAAAGTGAGAGATTTGTTATGAAATCTCCAGGGTTTTTTTAAAGCAGCAATCACTTACACTGCAAAACCAGTTTGATTTTTTTTGCAGTGTCAATAATTGCCGCTTTAAAAAACCCTGGAGATTTCTTACCAAATCTCTCACTTTCTGAATCTCTCATCCTATTAAATTTCCCCCAGAATATCTGTAAGTAATTCTGTGCTAGGACGCTTACGCCTACATGCTAAATGACTGTCTAATCTAAATGAGGCCAGTGTAGGCTCTTATGGTTTTGTAGTGGGTGGTAGAAGGCCGAGGTTATGCGTTGAGCTGTTACTGTGGCTTATTTGTACAATAATTATTTATCAGCCTACATACTGTATATCCTGGTTAAACTGTTGACTTGTGATTGCAGTTTCTTTACTTAAAATACTCCTAAAGCTGCCCATACACGCTGCTTTGTGAGTGTGCTTTCCGTGCTGTACTAGCACGGATCACATTGCATTGCATTGCATGTGCATCCGTTGTGCATGCAATGCGATGCAATTTGATGAAACTATGTGCAAGCACATACTTTTTGTACTGTGCGATGAGGTGCGCGGGAGCGCGCACCTCAAAGCACACATCGGGTCAGCACTCATAGCAGCGTGTATGGGCTGCTTAATACCCCTTTCACACAGAAAAGCAAATTACCGGGTCAAATGCTCTACCCAGTAATTTGCTGTTCAACGTGGGTCCTTTTCTTCTGTGAAAGGATCAACCCAGGTCAAGATTCCTGCCTTTGACAAAGGTCTTTACCACGGTCGAAGACTCAGTAACTTCGACCCGAGTTGACCCTTTCACACAGAATAATTACTCGTGTTAATCAGCAAATTAAAAGGTACAAATGCTTGACCCGTTAATTTTTGCTTTTCTGTGTGAAAGGGGGGACAGACCGGGACCCGCAAAACAACCCAGCACTCAAATGCTGAGTAAAAGAGATGATATAGGGGCTATTCTGCCTGAAAGAGGTTTAACTGTGTTGTTGGGTTTTGCCTGTGTTCTTTAAAGAAGATTAGAAGTATTTTAAATGCAGAATAAAATCTAAATTCAAATGAAAGAAACATGACATGCTGGGAACTGTAGTGCTCCGAGGGACACTGGGACGGTTTTGCAGGCAATATGCCTAGACATGCAGACTTCGCACCGGTGTCCCTGGAAACTTTGTAATGCTGGCAGCTGTGTAACCTGTGCAGTTGTGTGCACAAAGCTGCAGTGAAACCAGCCAAGTGTCTCCCCTCAGTTGACGCTTCACATTTCTCCTGTTTAATAATGAAGCAGTCTATACGGCACTTGGCACTGCTATCCGTCTCTCAGATCCTTTCCCCAAATCTTTCATCTCTTGTGGATGTCTTTATAAGCTGTGCACGAGTTTAAGCACTGGCAGTCAGACAGCTGAAACAACCTGGACATGAAGATATAAAGTCATTTTTACTCAGATAGGACAAATGGTTTCATCGCTCTTGTGCTTTTATTAAGTCTCTGCACCATCCCAGAGGGGGGATAAGAAGGCTGGATGTCTGCAACAGCAGACACAGTGCTCCGGATACTGTACGCCAGACATGTACAGTATAGCATAAAACGAAGAGTGAGGCGCATGACTGCTTATGGGGGGGGGGGCACACACTTAAGCTGGGTACAGACTGGGCGATATATCATCAACGATATGGACGATATCGATATTGTTGAATGATATTGGCCAGTGTCTACAGGTCAAAATCGTTCTACCGCGGCACCGTCGATATAGTTAACAATATCGGCAGCCACGGGAATTCCAGGTTACCACTTTGTCGTAGAATCATAGGTACTTGTTTCCTATCTGGGCGCCCGCTAAGTTAATTGCGCACCATGCTATTCTCCGTAGAGAAATCTGATCGCATCGCATCGTACACATACACGATATTGAGCGATGCGATGCGATCCGATTCGATTTCCCATAGGAAACAATGTTAAATGGCTCAATTTAGCCAAATTATCATAGGAACAATAGTAAATGGGCCAAAAACACCCCTGAACATTGAAATGTCCCCCCAAAAGTAGTTGACGCCACCCCGCCATCAACGTGAACCCGAAGCGTGGCGAGCGCAGCGAGCCCGCGAGGGGCGGCGGTACGCGTCCTCCGACCTTTTCATGCCCTACTATCCACTAGGGCGTGGAGTGAGAATAGAATAGTGTGGCGAGCGCAGCGAGCCACCGAGCCCGAATCGTGGCGAGCGCACGCGGATACCTTCACAGGTAAACGCGTCCCTTCGCGGGCTTCCCAGGTGTCCGCGTCGCCATGGACACCTGGGAAGCCCGCGAGGGGACGCGTATAACTGTGAAGGTATCCGCGTCCCCTCGCGGGGCTCGCTGCGCTCACCACGCTTCGGGCTCGGTGGCTCGCTGCGCTCGCCACACTATTCTATTCTCACTCCACGCCCTAGTGGATAGTAGGGCATGAAAAGGTCGGAGGACGCGTACCGCCGCCCCTCGCGGGCTCGCTGCGCTCGCCACGCTTCGGGTTCACGTTGATGGCGGGGTGGCGTCAACTACTTTTGGGGGGACATTTCAATGTTCAGGGGTGTTTTTGGCCCATTTACTATTGTTCCTATGATAATTTGGCTAAATTGAGCCATTTCACATTGTTTCCTATGGGAAATCGAATCTGATCGCATCGCATCGCATCGCATCGTTCAATATCGTGTATGTGTACGATGCGATGAGATCCGATTTCATTACGGTGCCGTACGTAGAAAACCTGGGCGCCCAGATAGGAAACAAGTACCGAATCATATGTCCAGACGGCATCAGTATTTTAAAGGAGTGCAACTTGGTAGATTTTCAACATACGTATAATTAAATCGTCCAACTTCATGATATTTTGTCTACTTTATTTTATTTTATTCCAGCTCTACATTGTTTATTTCCTACTATTATTTTACCCATGTAAATGAATTGTACCTGCACTTTTTTGAAGTAAAGCTTGTTAGCTTGTTTAGCACTCAAATCCTACCTGTCATTTATCCTTCCACACATACACTAAGGAGCGGAGCGCTGCACTAAAAACAAATGATAAATTCATGATATTCATACTGCATTCATGTAGACCAGTGGTTCTCAACTCCAGTCCTCAAGTACCCACAACAGGCCATGTTTTCTGCATTTCTTTAATCAGGCCAGGTGAGTTGATCTATTTTGCTGGATCAGTAGTTATCACTTCCTGTTTCTAAAGAGATTTGAAAACCATATCTGTTGATGGTACTTGAGGACTGGCGTTCTTGAAATTGGCCAATGCAGTATACTACACTGGTGCAGACCTATAATGATAGTGACTCCTGCTTGTTAACAGGTGCAGAACTACTGTAAATCTATGCACCTTACAGAGGTGCTCCCTGAATATCAATCAAAAATACAATTGCGACCACCAGCATCTCTAATTTTTTCATTGACCACAGAGGAATTTTTTGGATTACTACTGCGTAAAGTAAAGATATGCACAGCCATGCATTGCACATGTACATCATCACTACATGATTACAATTAATAAGTAGCAGAAATTATAAATGCTGTGGTCATAGTGGCATGTGGGAACAGTCCAAGTGCAAACTTAACTAAACCTTCCCAACATTTTACAACACTAGGTGATTTTATGCAAAGGATTTTGAAGTTATTTGCTAAACGGCAAGGGTACGTAGCATTAGACTCCTAACATTTCTATTGCTGGGGGATTTATCTAAAATTCTCAATTAGGCATATACAGTAGAATGGTTATACATGTGTAGTAGACTGTGCATAGAGACTGATGATAGTTTTTCACATGATATAACATTGTAATGATGCATAGTTCGACATATATCATCACTGCTACATTATGCATTTTGCCTCAAAAGGATGCTTAGGAAAATAGGTGATGTTGGGCTACTGTATATACAAGTGATGTAACATAACCGGGAATTGAATCGGCCTCCTAGAATAGAGTTCTTTGTAGTTATATTTTAATTTTAAGGGTTTTAAAAAAAAAAAAAAAAAAAAACTACACTTCAGAGGTACGATTGCTTTGTATACTTTCAAATACTGACCTTTAAAATGTCAACAGGGTACATTCACTCAATCCTTTAATAAAAAGTTTATAAAAAAAAAAGTCAACACGACCAAAAGTAGACATGTTTTTAATATTTTTTTGGTTGTCTATGTTGACATAGGTCAACATAGACACCGCATAAGTGTACAGCGTTCCCTCGCATGGCTTGCTACGATTGGTACACTACTATATTCTCCCTCTTGGATAATAAAGTTTGAATAAGTTGGTTTCTAAGCAAAAATCTTGCACTCCTGTTGACTTTTTGACCTCTAGACCAATGTTCCCTCTAATTTCACGAAGGCTGTGTGCGGCAAAAGATTTTGGCTGTGCAACTTTGGAAGGAAATTGAAATTTTTGTGAGTCACTAATATATAACTGGAAAATGACATTCAGCATTTGTGTTAACTTTACTTCAAAATGATATTAAACATTCAAAACACAGCACACAATGTAGTTAATGGGTGAAACACACATTAATTGAGTCCACAACTGCAAAAAGGGACCACTGCTGCTTTGTGCACTCTGTTGTCATGTCTGTGCGCACACTTGTTGAGTTGTGTGCGCGCGCACGTGCGCACAGCTTAGAGGGAACACTGCTCTAGACATTTTAAATGTTGGTATTTTGACTGCTGCATTTTGAGCCTGTAGGGATTTTGACCTTGTCGATTTTTTTTTTTTTTTTTTTTTTTATTTTTTTTTCACCACCGGACAATGATTGTTACAATTTTGACTGTTGGAAATTGACTGCATCCCTGAATGATAGGTTAGAACCATATTTAGTACAGTTTCCTAAACTAGTGGATCGTTATGTCTAGTGTTTACTGTCGCCATACTTACAAGTGTCTCTTGAATGTATTTTTCTCTCTTTTTCTAGGAGCCTCCGGCAAAAATGTCAGTAAAGTTGAGATTCAGTTCTAGCGATGGCCTTGGTGGGGTTGGCCGGAGCAGGTCCTTTGCTGGTTTCAGCACATTACAAGTTCGAAAGACCTCGTAAGTAATGAAATAGGATTTTCAGCTGAGCCCAGTAGACCTGCAGTTCTGGAACACATTATGGTCTATCTGATGGGTTCTGCGGCGCCACTATATAACTCCTCTTCGTACAGTATGCCATGACTGATGAGGCTTCAGCATTGTAAAGTCTACTTTCAGATTATTTTAACATTTTTCTGGTTGTAGGTGCTTCTGTGTGACATCTAGAACAACTTTACAAGGCTTTTTAAATCTCTTATCAGCCCAGGAGTTTTCAAGAAACCACTAAAGTGATCGTAACTCAGCGTTATTCTAGAAAGACCTACTTCTAGCAGCCTAGGGTTACAATCCAACAGGAATATGTAGATAGATCTTCCAGAAATCATTTCTGATATCCTTTAATTCAGCATAAGTGCCATGTATACTGAAATATGGTAGTAGACTTAGTCCAGGAAGCCTGTAAAATCAATACGTCTGCTGTCTAGTGAACTTTTAGGAAATGATGTACGAGAAGGTACTTGGAAGCCGGCATAGGGAATAATGTAACAATATCTCCAGGCTGAATAACAGATGTCATTGCAAACTTCAGGTGATTGTGTGTGAGATATAAACCAGAGCACATTAATAAGTGCACCGTCCTCGTACATCTTTCTCCGAGTCTACAAGGCTACTGGGAGAACGGATGATGGAAAATTTGGGGAGGTTATTATAATATATTTGTTTTGAACTGTAAAAGTTTCTAAGGATCACTAAACCTAAAATACAGTTCAATTTATGTAAGCAAATCACAGATTTCTGGGCTTATCAGAAAGCCATTTAAGACAAAATTTAGATTATACAGCGGGATTTTCATGATGCACAACAGACTTCCTGTCGCTAACCCTATTGCAGGAAGCTATATAGGAAATGTCTCCTAAAAAGGACAATTGCTTGCAGAGATATAGGTAACAAGATTACCTCGATGATAAATAGCTTTATTCTTGTAGTTGGATGGGAACGTTTTCTGTATAAACTGGTGTAGGAAAATCCTATTCTTCATCATTATTATTGTTTAATTCTAAGTTAACTTGTAACTTGTGGTAAATAGATAAAGGGTTTGAATTATGTAGCGCAAATCCATAGTAAATCTGACCAAATTATATCAATGCTATTAAATAAGCCATTGTTTTTGTGCTTTCACTATAACTATTGATTGCTTTTTTTTAGGCAGTCACTTCGGAGAAGTTCTGTTAAATCAAAGTTATCAGTCCGGTCTGAAAAATTATACCCGTCTCTGAGGAAAGGATCGATCAGACTGGACCCTCGTCCTCACCAAGTCAAAAAGATATTTGATGCTTTAAGAAAAGGATTAAAGTAAGTGTATGTATTCTCAATCTGGTGCTGATAGAGGAGGGACAGGATAGCGCTCATTCTCCAAGTCTCTGCCTCTTACTTCATAGCGGTGTGCTATAAAGTAGGAACCAAAATAAATGAATCACAGTAGAGCTGCTGATAATCAATAGACCCCAAAATAATTTCTAAAATAATTGCATGATTAAATTCCATTTTGAACTCTACTTGTTATACTTATTGTAAAGCTATTGACTGTAATCAGAGACATTGGGGTATATTTACTGAAGGTTGATCGATTTAAAAATCTTAACCGATGTTGACCTTCCAGGGCTAGAACATGCATTTACTAACATTTAAAAATACATATAAAAATACATCTGTCAAAAAATGTGTATTGAAGCCCTGCAAGCCCATCTATGATTAAAATGGAGTTTAAATCGATCAGCCAAAAATCGTCAAACATTGACCAAAATCGACCTTTAGTAAATGTACTCATGTTGACTAAATATTTTTGATAGTAACCAAAATGCTTAAATATATAATAGAGGAAGGGTGTTAATCAAGTAGATAGTCTAGCTGGGTATGCAGTACGCAATGTGTCTAACCAGCAATGTCGGAGATGGGGAGCTGGCATAGACAAGTGCAGGCATACTCGACGATGGCAGGGAGAACAATGGGGGGGGGGGGGGTGGAGCCGAGGCCATATTGCATTCTGCAGCATGGCCCTCGTTAATGATGTGCTCAGTCTGTACATGTAGGATGATGGAGGGCAATTGTTAACGACCTGTGGGAGCCTGCATTTATGTTGATTATTTTGCAAACATAAGTGATATATTAAACAATATCGCTTTGTGTGTACGGGGATTTGGAAGAGTAAAGAAGACTTGATAAGCTGGCAGAAAAGGTTAGAGGGATGCCATATCATGCAGTGGAGGGAATTCCACAAACTGGGTGCAGGACAATGAAAGTCTACTAATCATGGATAACTGAAAGTGATGAGTGAGATTGGAGGCACTGAAGTTTTAATTTTGCTTAATGCTGCGATCACGGTTCACAATTCTTGTTTTAAATATGAGGTTAATTCAGTAAGGATCTCAAAGAAAAACCTTTCTCTAATGGGCAAAACCATTTGCACTGCAAACCACAAACCGAAATCTAAATTGCAGTGTAAAAAAAAACTGATCAGTATTTACCCTGCACAGAAACAAATCTAAAGGCCCAAAGCAGCTGAATTTCACTGTTTGAGCTGCTGATGTTCGCTCCCACACCATCGCCGGCAGCCGCCGTTCATCTGCTGGTATTATCAGCAGACTGAACGACTTTCTATAGTGTCCTGCTATGGAAAACCATTCACAGCGGCGAAAATAACTGTGCATATGCTCTGGGCAAAAATGCCCAATGTGCGTGCACCCTAACTTTCTCTGCACATGTTATATCTGGATCTGCGCTACCTGCAGTGCACATGATTTTTGCTCATTAAAGAAAGATTTTACTTTTGAGGTCCTTACTGAATTGCCCCTTATGATTCTAAATTTGCTTTTTGTGTGCCAGCGTACAGTAATATTATTGGAAGGTCTACATTTGTGGTATTACAGAATAGTCTGCTTCACTGGAGCTTGTCCATTGTCAAGTTTGCATTGAATTGAAATATTTATACCTTTTGTTGTTTATTCTTTGATTCTGAGGGACTACTCGTTACCTTTCTTCCTAATAACATACCTGATAAAACAAAACACCCAACCCCCATTTAAACAGATTATTTGAGCTTCAACACCAAGACTTGTCAAGACTTTATCCTGCTGGAATTTTTAATATCTAGTGTAATATTTGTTTGTGGTATTTTTGCTAATTGTTTAGAAACAATGTTGGAGCTTGTTTCAGTGAAAGGTAAAAGAGAACACCTATTTATTTATGCAACTTCTACTGCAGTATCCGCTTTTGCTTGTACAAGTAGGTGATAACAGCAGTTGGCTAGTCTCAATCTTTTTAAGAGGTGATGTTCTCTCTCTGCTATCGCACCTTGTCTCGCGGTGCGTGCCCTTTTAGCTTCAGCGCTGTCAGGACCACTTGAAGATTTTCTCTTAGGCATTGTGAAATCTCTACAAATATTGAATGTTTAAAATTCTTGCCTAGGGCATCAAACAGGTTAGGGCTGGCTCTGGTGTGAAGGATATTACAGTTAGCATTTCTACTTTACTGAGCGTGCAGAATGAAATGGCGACAAGTTTGTGACTGTTGCGTTTATGTGGAACTGGCGCTATTTGTGTCCTTCCCAGCAAGCTATTGTTACATTAGTATCTTGTCTCACTATTATATTATTATTATTATTATTATAGATAATTCCTGCAGATCCAGTACTTGTGTGGGGTAGGATGTCTTCCATAGAAGGAATTCCCTTATGTGATTTCATTATGTGTGTGTGTGTGCGTCAGGGGCTGTTATTGCTCAAAGGACTAAACTGAACTCTCTCTACAATTCAAAGCATCTGTATTCCATTGCTTAGTTGCTGTTTTCTATATTTACTATGTGGTTTTGAGAGATCTCCTTTAAAACTCCTCATTAATGCGCAATCTTCTCTTTGGCAAGAAGACATGGATGGAAAACCTTTGTAATGTCGGGACCACCAGCAGCTTCTATGTTAACATATATGTGAAGTTGAGACACTCCCCTCTCGTCTATTGATCATTTGCAAGCTATTTATCTCTATATCATGCTTCTGTCTCTAAGAGTCTTTCGTGTAACTAAAGGTTGTACCACACAATCCGCTTTTGTGTACTTTTTCCACATTTACAGACAACATTTATTTCCCTGTGCTGTCCTGTTATAATCTCACACTGGCTGGCTGGGATGTGTCAACAAGCAAATTGGACAGGGCCTACAATTGGCCATTATGATTTTGCCCTAGACATGCCTCTAGATCCTAGTGGTCTACACTCTATGTTCTTTGACAAAATGTCTGCCTCTACTGTGTGTAATATAATAGGTACACTGTGCTATAACTGTTCCCGGTAGATCTGAAGATTCGAATGTGTAACCATATCCTTTCCTTTCTTATTTTTATAGTTGTGAGGTTCGGCATCTGATCTATAATAGGATTGGGGCACCTACTATAAAGTTTTTAGAGCCATCGTTCTCTAGTTGCACCGTGAAAAAACTTCTCTTGATATTTATAAGATATGTGTTTGTTTACTTTGAAAATGTGAGCATTCAGGAATGGTAGATTGCAATCTAGAAACCTGTTCATTAGCTTCAGATGTTTTGTGTGACCTGTGTTGTGGTTTGCATGAAAATAATTGGAATACTCTTGGCTAATTTTGCAGCGAGTATCTTGAAGAACATCAAACACAGCTGGATTTCCTAGCCAGCCAACAAAAAGACATAAAAAGGAACTCCAGACTGGTAAGCCGTAAGGGTTTTCAGTAACACGTTTAACTAGAGCACTGCCTCAGGCACATGCTTCGCACGAGCAATAAATCTTTGTTCTATCAAGGTGTAATAACTTTGGAACTAGACGTCTATCTTTAATAAAACTAAACTCAATTTAATGACATCACAAACTTTTTATGATTTAATCATTTTTCTTCTTTTTAAGCACCATATATACAAACGTTCTGTTTTAAAAATGTCTTCTCTGCCCCCACAAGGTGCTCAACATTTATGTCCTTAGAAAATGTCGATCTGTGAGACATTCTATATGGGTGTCTGTGGCTAAATTCTTTCTATATGAGTTTTTTTGTATTTCCAGGTTTTAAAGACAATTTAGAAAATAGGCTATTTGTATTAAAGTGTTGCACATCAAAAGAACTATTCCCTTCTCAAACATGACGATTCTATGTAGTTTAAGTTACTAAAGGTTGATTTTCCTCAATTTCAAATTTTTGAAAATTGATCTCTAATGAATATTCGGTTCCAGGGGCTTATAAAAACACATTTACCAACAGAGTTTTTTTTAATATTTATTTTTAAAAGTTAGTAAATGTGTGTTTATAGCATGGGTAGTAGAAGATCAATTTCCATCAATTGAAGTTGATAAAAAAAGAGCAAAAAATTGATCTTTAAGTAAATATTCCCTAAGGCAGGGAAAGCCAGCTCTCCGAGAGCTACCAACAGTTAACGTTTTCCAGGTCTCACAGAATCATAAGTGAAGTAATTAGCTCCAGCTGTAGATCATTTATAATGTGTCAGTCAGTAATGAGTGCACCTGTGCCCCAGCTTGGTGATCTACAAAACATGAACTGTTGGTAGCTCTCGAGGACTGGAGTTGGCTACCACTGCCCTAAGTTCTCTAAAGTCCCGTACCCACTGGGCAATTAGCGGCATCGCCTATATAGTTAACTTTATCTATATATTGTTCGCTATATCATTTGCCCAGCGGCACCGCCAATATAGTATACTATATTGGCGGTGCCTCTGGGCAAGTGATATAGCTTATACACACTGAACGATATTGTTCAATGAAGTCACTGGGTCCACCGTGGTGCAAGCAGTCGCTGAAGATATTGTGGATTGAGCTGCATGCACAGCGACAGGGGGGTGGTCGTTAACCATCGTTAATGATATTGAGCATACACGCTGGATGAGTTTTTAATTGATATTGCTCAGAAGGACCCTTCTGAACAGTGTCTTTTAAAAACTTGTTTACCGGTTATGGTTGTTAATGATTAGATCCTACAGCATTCACTTCCCATACAGTAGAAGGCACAAAGCTGTTTGGAAGAGAATATTATATATAGTATTCTTATCTTATGTCGCAGGCAGTAGTTTTTTACATTTATCAGCCAGTTTAGGCTCTCAAGGACTCCCTGCTGTTTCTTTGTATAGAATGACTAAGTAACAGGAAATTTGGTGGTTAGCAAGAAAAAATGTGTCCTTCATGATGACAGCCTTATCGCAGTTATATTTAGTTGTAGTCATTTTCCAAAATATTTACTTGTACATTTGTGAATGCTAAGCTACATTTAGATCAACTTACATCTTCTTAAATGACTTTTAGTTAGTTTGATATGAAACCTTGAAGTCTGTCGCTTTAGCATGCTAGTACTTACACCTCCGAGGGTGGAGAGCCGCAATGTGCCCACCTGCGAATTAATACTATAATGTTATGCTTATCCATCATGATCTGTGTGAAGGGGTTTATCCTCACTGATACAGTAGCTATAATTTTACTCCAGAGGAGCGTGAGGCCCTGAATAGTGACATGAAGACCAAACTTTAGCTACAAAACTGTATACAGTCACTGGTTTACTGCGAGTTGGGGTTAACTCTCTAAAATTCTAGAGAAGGAACTCTCTACCATAAACCTCAAGTACAGTAGCCCCAACAGGTCATTTTTGTGGATTTCTTTAATTATGCACAGGTGAGTTAATCTTGTATTTTTCTGGGTCTGTAATTATATCCCACCTGTTTCGACAGACAGATATCCACAAAATATGACCTGTTCATGGTTCTTCAGGATCATTGTTGAGAACCCCTGCTCTAGAGCAGGCATGGCCAAACTATGGCCCTCTAGCTGTTGTGAAACTGCAAGTCCCATCATGCTTTGCCACAGTTTTGCTATTAGGGAATGCTAAAACTATGGCAAGGCATGCTGGGATGTGAAGTTTCACAACATCTTACATAAATACATAAATAGTAAACCTTTAATTAAGGAAAACATAGGCCCACTAACTGATACTAGTGGAAAAAGTGTTACTGAGGACAAGGGAAAAGCAAAACTGTTAAATGAGTTCTTCTCATCAGTATTTACTAAGGGAGAGCAGACTGTGGAACGAACATTTACCACAAACGGGACAAATAAGCCAGATCTCATTGTGGATTTCACGCCGAAGGAAATAATACTGAGGCTAAGCAAACTCAAAACAAATAAATCACCAGGGCCAGATGAGATTCATCTGAGGGTATTAAAGGAATTAAGGGATGAACTAGCTACCCCCTACATTATATCTTTAGCAAGTCACTATCGTCAGGTATAGTACCAAAAAATTGGAGAATAGCAGAGGTAGTGCCAATATTAAAAAAAGGAATAAAGGAAGATCCCGCTAATTACAGACCCGTTAGTTTAACATCAATTGTGGGTAAACTATTTGAAGGATTTTTAAGGGATGGTTTCCAGGAATATTTAGATCATCACCTTCTACTACTCAGTACTAACCAACATGGGTTCGTGAAAAAATCGTTCATGCCAAACTAATCTACTAGGGTTCTATGAAGAGGTTAGCAAAAACCTCGATAATGGAAATGCTGTAGATGTGATTTTCCTAGATTTCGCTAAAGCATTTGATACTGTCCCACACAAGAGATTGATTAATAAAATGGAGAACCTAAGATTGGGTGAAAAGATCTGCAGATGGGTAGGGAATTGGCTATGTAATAGAGAACAAAGAGTGGTTGTGAATGGTGCCGTATCAGATATGATACCGTTACTAAGTGGAGTGCCCCAGGGTTCGGTTTTGGGGCCCATTTTGTTTAACATTTTTATTAACGATATTGGGATAGGGTTACTCAGCAATGTATCCATCTTTGCGGACGATACAAAACTTAGCAAAGTCATCAAATCATCAGAAGATGTCACCATGCTTCAAAATGATCTTGCAATTCTAGATGAGTGGGCAAAAAAATGGAAGATGAGGTTCAATGTAGATAAATGTAAGGTTATGCACCTTGGGAGACACAACCAGTGTGCAAGTTACAACCTTAGCGGAGAGAAACTGGGTAATTCCATACTTGAAAAGGATCTAGAGTCCAAATAGACAGCAAACTGGGATGTAGTGCCCATTGTAATGTAGCTACAAAAAAGGCCAACAAAATTCTGGCATGTATTAAGAGGGGAATGGAAACTAGGGACTCAAGGGTAATTATGCAACTGTATAAAGCATTGGTGAGACCTCACCTCGAGTACGGAGTGCAGTTCTGGGCCCCACACTATAAAAAGGACATCATAGAATTAGAAAAAGTCCAAAGGCGAGCAACAAAGCTTATTAGGGGAATGGAGAATTTAAGCTACAGGGAGAGATTAAGCAATTTGGGACTATTTACATTAGAAAAGAGACATTTAAGGGGGGACATGCTCAACATGTACAAGTATATCAAGGGCCAATATAAGGAACTGTCACACACCCTCTTTTCTACTAGAAAGGAATCTAGGACACGAGGGCATGAGTATAGATTAGAACAGTCAAACTCTGGAACTCTCTTCCCAGAGAGGTGGTAACGGCTGGCTCATTTAAATGAGTTCAAGGCAAGGTTGGACAAACATTTACTGGAGAAAAAAATTCCATGGGTACAAATAAGAAGTATAATTTGTCTGTAAAATATCAGAACCTACCAAATCAGCAATGGATACCAGGTTGAACTAGATGGACGCAAGTCTTTTTTCAGCCTTACCTACTATGTAACATCTGGAGGACCTCTAGAGTGTCACAGACCTTCTGGCAAATATGGATTTATAGCTTCCTTCTACTTTCCTGAAACAATCCCATTGAGTTGTTATTTGTGATGGTTTAGTGGTGAATGTACTGTACTGTAGGCACTGACTGATTTTTTTTTTTTTTCCCAGGGTTACTTCTACGATCTGGATAAGGTAAGTGCCAGCAATTCACATAGTCATATATACGTTTTACTCGAGAGCTTGTTCTCAAAATGTTGTTGGGAGATTCAGGCCACATTGTTATTCTATTCTATCCACTTTGAAGTACAGTGTGATTGGCTGTACAATACTCCAACTTCTAACGTCATGGTTGATTGGATGATCCACCATAAGGCTATTTAAAGAAAGCGGTCTTATCCTGTCATAGTATTGAGGATATCTGTCTTATTCATCCACGAGTGTAGGCAAATAAGACAGCCAGATAAAACCGTACATGGCATAACCATATATATAGTATACATACGGTGTGTGAGATCGAACTATTTTACTTTGGATATCTTACATTTGTTTCATTAGACCTATTTTGTTTTTTTGTGCAATTTTTTTTTAGGAAATCCGTTCAATTGAAAGATATATCAGGAAGCTGGAGTTTCACATTAGTAAAGTAAGTTGTTTGGTGATGGTTTTTATTTTAATTACATGTTTATTTTGTTAGAAGGCTTCATGTGATCGTCCCAGTTCATTGCAGAAGGAGACTGTATCAGGCTGCGACAGAATCTTGTGACATCTGGGGGACAGATGTCATCTGTACTGATGCACACATTCTTTAAATATATATCCCATGACAAATGGATTCCTTCCACACATTTTTCATTTTTTGTAGCTATGGCTTAGTACTTGAGGTTTAACAAAGTTAAGTAATGAAGCATTATCCATGACTTAGTGCAGATTTATTTTCAATAATATTATAGAGTGTATATAAAGGTGGTAACCAATAGCAACCAAATAGATCCTTTCATGTTCTAAGCTGTACCAACACAAAAACAGCATGTTGCTGCTATATGTTACAGAATATGTGTACAAATGTATGGCTGCCATCATTTGTTTATAAAGCACTGACATATTATTCAGCGCTGTTCAATGAGGGGATAGTGATACAGATTACGTACAAAGAGAAGATGTAAAGATGTCCCTGTACAAGAGTCTTGGGGAAAACTTTATATACATAATATATACCAGTACAGTCCTTCAGGTCTGTCTTTTATTGTTTGTACTTAATCTTTTTTGTTCCATACATATCTATTACATAGATTCTTCCTTAAGGCCCCCATACACTATGCGATTTTGGGACGATTTCATCCGATTTCGGCACTTTGGGCCGATAACCGGGTGATATCGGCCCAAAATCGCAGGTGTCTGACATCTGATCCGATCCGATGCGCGGTCCCGTGTGCATCGAACCGGATCAGGGAGGTCGGACGGTCAGCACATAAGATCATCCGACCTCCCTGTATGCTATGCATATGCCTGCCCACCTGACAGGCATATGCATGCAGACACCGGGGGAGCAGTGGGGCGGGCAGCGGGTCTCCGAGCACTAGCGTGATCACAAATAGCAGCGCTGCCGCTGCGGGACGGGGCGGGCAGTGCAGTAGTATTAGATTTTTAAAATACCTGTCAAATGACAGGCAGTTCTCTGATTGGCTGAGAGCTCTCTCAGCCAATCAGAGAACGGCCTGTCAATTGACAGGTATTTTGAAAATGTAATAGCCGCCACTGCACTGCCCGTCCGGCAGCGGCAGCACTGCTATTTGTGATCACAGCATGCCCGGCCAGGTCAGCATCACTCGCCGCACCCGGCACCCGCCGGGAACTCATTTGAGAGCCACTGCCCGCCCCCACTACTGCCGCCGCCCGCCCCCACTACTGCCGCCGCCCGCCCCACTGCTCCTCACCGCCCTGCAGCTCCCCATTTGTTTTACATGTGATAAATCGCAAGCGATTTATCCCATGTAAAAACTGGCTCATCAAGTGCCAAATTGTATGTGAGCCTCCCGGGGAGCTGCCGGGCGGCTCACAGGAGAATTGGGTCAGACTTGTCCTAAGGACAAGTCAGCCTAATGTATGGGGGCCTTTAGAATGCATTCACAGACCTTCTGTACTGAGTTGCTTTTATTTCAATAATCACACAGAGAAACAAAATATTTATAAAATTATTTTCTATTAATATTATAGTTTTGCAGTAGTAATGGTAGAGCCAGTACAATCAAGAAAATTCCAGATGACACCCTTGGCTTGTCTGGTCATATTTGCCATGGGGTCATTGAGCAAGTCTGTCCATATATTAATAAAGTGTATTGGAGAACTGGGATTGTGGATTTGTATTCCACAACTTTATTTAACATTTTCCTACAGCAAATGACAACCTTCTTAGGCAATAGGCCCCATATTCGAGCATAGTAGCTTTATCTAATCCTTCCACGTACTTTGCCCTTGTCTTCCCCTCTTTATATACAATCCTTAGGAATGGCGCTTAATTGATTGCTACAGCTGAATGAGTGCATGTGATACGTGAGGAGGCTAAATTACAGTCGTTATAAATTGTCTTACAGGAAGACGGGAACTGTGACAGTGATGCATAACAGCGCTTTATCTCAGTTATTGTTGCAAACTCATCTGCCGGTTTTCCTCTCTTATATTGCAACCTGTAATTTAGGAGAGTTCTTGTCACCCATTTGTCTGACTGGAATTTGTAACATTTCTCAGGAAATAGCTCTGCATTACTCTGTAATTTCGAGGTCGCCATTAAGTTACTGTTGTAAGTCTCTCTACTGCCGGATTCCAGAATGCTAAATGTGACCATTAGAACATTGTTATAAATGACACATTGTCAGACATTAACCAGGCCTACTGTATAGTTTCATGCTCCAAAATGATGATGAGAGCGAGAGGTGCACTCGACCCCTCTTTTTCACCTATGAAGCTGATTATCTCCAGAACTTGTCTACACACTGGATTATGAGCAGGAGATGAGAAGCAGGGATGGGGGCTCTGCCTGTGTCAGCCTGGCACCTGTTGCGTGTAATCAACTCAGCCAAATGCTTCATGTCACATTTGCTTTTACGGTTGGTTGTGAAACCAATTTTGAAGAACGTGATGCAACAGTTGGGGGTTTATGTTAAAATAAAACAAATGTACCTTACATACACTGAACTTAAGACCTAGTAGAAAGAACAAAACTTGTATTGCCATTGCCAATTAAGAGAGCCCAGTCTGTAGTTGGGGCAGGTCTTATCAAATAGTGACAAGATAGAGAATCAGCACCCATAGACGAGGAATTCAATTGCCAGAGAAGGGTGTGACTTGCCATTGCCGTACTGTCTTGCACCCTTTGCATGGCCGATTCATACAATACCCTATGTAAGGGGTCCTCAAACTATTTTGCTCTGGGACCACATCAGACAATAAAATTAATTACAGGACCCCAGCCAGTTACTGCAGAAGGTCATCACATCACATGTGTAGTCAGCAGACAGCACATACATGGCAGCATTGTGGAGGCACAGAATGATGGGAGGAGACTAAAATAACAGACAATTCAACAGATTTTTCAGACTGAGATTTGAAAAGTCATCAGCCTGATGGGCAGCAACATGGAGTCGTGACCCCATGCTGAGAAGGTCGGGACCCACTTTGTGGTCAGGACCCACAGTTTGAGAACCACTGCCCTATGGGGTAGTGAACACTTTTGTGTGAGAGCACAAATTCAGCCAGGTGAGATCATTGCTGGCAATTGAATTCTCCTCATACTCTTTGATTACAATTCAACATAACAGATAAACAGCAAATTGGTGCTGTATTTTTAGGACCTTCAGACCTTTTTATAAGCAGAACAATTCCCTTTGTATCAGGCAAAGGCAAGGTGTTTTACTTTTAATTGTAGTGAGTGTGGCCAGCCCAAGAAGGGGTGTGGTATAGGGGTCTGACAGTCGGGATCCCGACCGTCGGGATCCCGACTGGCCGGACCCAGACAGCATGGCAGGCTCGCTGCGCTCGCCACGCTGCAGGCACAGTGGCTCGCTACGTGAGCCACCTATTCTTTTCTCCCTCTATGGGGGTCGTGGACCCCCACGAGGGAAAATAGCCGATGGCGGTTGGAAACCGAGCTGTCTGTGTTTTGACAGTCAGGATCCCGACGTCGGGTGAATGGCTGTCGGGACCCCGTCCGGCACCCCCACGAAGAGGGCATAATTAGCACATAACAAGCTAGTTTTGCCATCAATAATGGGGTTCTGGTGGGTCTTTGCCACCAATGGCAGAGAAGGTTAAAAAAAAATGTTTCTCTTTTTCTTGTACAGGGGTACAGCTTTACTAAGCTTTGCTGCCACTTATTCCTGCCTGTGGGTTAGCCACACCCCTGTCCAGTTCCACTCAGTGGTGTAACCAAAACTTTGTGAGCCACAAATTAACGGGGCCCCTGTCCCAATACTTTTAAAGAGACACCTCTCCGCAGCAGTTATCCATTTTATTCTCTATAACAGTGGCCTAGTTTATTTTCTGAGCCAAAGTATTGCCCTAATTTAATATTTAACCCCATAATAGTGCCCTAGCTTATTTTATTTTTTTAACCATCATAGCTTCCTAATGTACATGATGGCTCATTGTAGGACTGCCAGTACACATTATGCCACCTAGTATCACCAATTCCCATTATGTTATACAGTGTCCCCAGCCACATTGCAGAAATGCGCACACCTAGCACCTCATTCAATCCAAGATGATGGCATAACTTTGTATTTCGAGCACAGAGTGAAATCATTAATGTGCTGCAGTAGGTTTATATGTCTGTGTTCTGCTGCAGTTTTACATTTCAGGAATTATGATGTGAATTTGGCTATAGATGTATATAAAAATGATGTATGTCCTGCAGATCGAGGAGCTGTATGAAACATACTGCATACAATGGCGCCTTCGCGTTGGAGCTTGTAACATGAAGCGGGCGTTCTCCCTGTCTCCATCTACAAAAGCATCCAGGGAGAGTCTCGTAGAGCTGTACAAGAACTTCCAGGAGTGTACAGAGGTAATACTAAAAGGTGCTCAGACCCTATGAAACTCCCCTTAAAAAGTATCGAGGGGCGGTTATTTCTACTTGGTTCCCTAAGCTTGTACTCGCGTTCTGTATTTGTATGATGAGCCTGTGTTCTGGCTGTGAGACATGAGTATACATGAGTGAATCCCCATGCCCATATGCCCAATAAGATCTGAAGATTTTGTTTTTTTGAAGGTCACTTCTAATGTTAGTGGGTACAGTATAGTCTGTAGATCAGGCATGTCCAAACTAGGGCCCTCCAGCTGCTGTGAAACTACATGTCCCATCATGCCTTGTCACAGTTTTGCTATAAGGAGTGCTAAAACTATGGCAAGGCATGCTGGGATGCAGCTGGAGGACCACAGTTTGGACATGCCTGCTGTAGATGTCACATACAGTTCAAACTGGTACCATGAATGTGTACTGTACAGAAGTATGCAATTTTCAGGTTTTACATTGGTGAAACTGCTTCTGCCTCACCCGAGTCATGATGATGCCCTTAGTGCTATGCACAGAATCTTTGCTGACAAGGATGGTTCCCCTATAAATCATGTCCCTCTTTGGGAGTATACAAGGCATCTGCTTTACATTAGCGGAACAGGCTGAAAATGTCCATAAACATTGCAGGACATGCCAGATACACGTGTGGAGAATGAGGGAGCGAGGAGGGATGACAGATGTTATTTATCTTTTGCATCTTAGAGCCCAGACTTGATGGGAATAAGCTAAGAGCTGGTCCAGGCGGGTTATTAATAGGAATGGCTGTCTGTCCTTTACACTAAATACCATAACATCCCTCATGTACTTTGTGCTATGGATAACTTGAATAGATACGATTAAAACCTTTATCATTCTGTAATGACCCCGGTGTCCTCTTCCTATTAAGTTTGATATTAGGAACCAAAAGAGAAATACGGTTTTATATATTTGTTAAAAATATTATTTAAAGACCCGATATGATTTATAACTTAAAATATTTGCAATATGTTGGGGTGCAGGGGGGATGTAATTTTGCCATGTTCTGTAGATGAGACGCTTCTTTGTTTCCCGGTTCAATGTAAATATCTGAGGTTAAAGGTGCTTCTGGGGTTGGACCTGTTCAATATCGGTCTAGTAACCACTAGTCTTGGAAGCCACAGTCTTTATCACCACTTAAGTAAGAGGGTAGTGAAGGACTTGAGCACTGACTCTTAATTACTAATAACTAGCCGTTAAAAATTACACTGCTGGGCAATGTAAGTGCATGTGTGTGAGCGAAGCCAATGCATGTGCACAGAGAGGGCAATTGGAGGTGGATTGTTCCCTACAGCACTGTGGAACAGGCTATCGGGAACCAACACTATCTGAATATAGTGTTCGTTCCATTAACCATTTGAGTGCCAACAGCTCTGTGAGAGATATGCTAAATATCTGCTTAAAATGGCAGCTTCACTCACATTTGTTATATAAATCCAAATAAAAAAAATGTTTAAATAAAGATTATATTTCCTATATAAGATCAACATTACAGGTCATTATGATGAATAAAAATATTTGCTTGCCAATTTTCACACCAATTTTTACAAATTCACTTGGCGCTCAAAGGTTTAAGCAAACCCTGAAATCTTTTGAACCAATCATACATTTATTTATTAACAGTTTCTTTATATAGCGCAGCATATTCATGCTACACATAGGGGGGGGTAATAGTGCTGCAGGGACGTGCGGTGGGGTAAATGGCTGAGGAGTCCCTAGAAAGTACCAGAGCCAGATTTGCACCCAATTTATGAGCCATGGGGTACATGCTGGCATTATACACAAGTGCAGAAGTATATACTGCTAGAAATTCGCTGAGTTCTAATAAGAGATGTGCACAAAAGGTAGCCAGGTGAGGCACTGCCTCACCTGCCATAGACTTTTTACTCCAGAGTTTTGACTATAAAATAAGATATTTTTTTTTATATATACATTCTTTGTTTTTTTTACATACTTTATAAACTCAGAACTCCAGCATATACGTTAGTATGACAGGAAAGGCTTTGCCTCACCTGCCTCTCCCCACCGCACACCACTGCAATGCTGTCTATACCAGCAGCATTGTAGAGGGATCACTGCAGAACAAGCCCTACTTTAGAAGCTGTCGGGCCCGTTCTGCTGATAATGGCCATGGATTGTCCCGATCCTGGACGCAGATCGACAATCCACGTTCGTTTACGCGGACACTCCCCTTTTTTTGCCAATTTTCTGTCGGGCAAAAAGCAAACGGGCCAGGATCACGGCTGTTGGGAGGGATCGACAGCCGTGTTCCGGGATTGCATACCCCCCAAAGTGTGCCACTGTATACATCACTGTGCTGTGAAACAGAGGGCTTTAATAAGGACATATTTTTTTATAAATAAATATACTTCTAATACTCCCCAGTGACAATCTTTTTGCTGCAGTCTTGGGTTTTGGAATGCTGCACTTGTACATTCTCTATGGGGATTTATGCAGTTATCTATCTTCATGAAAAATAGGTATTCTGTGCTATGTTTGAAAACAAATGCAAGAAAAATTTATATTTATTTAACAATGAACTAAGAATCTGCAGTCAGAATTCTCTGGTACAGTCTGGTGCAGTTTATTTGGTCCTACAGGAATCCCTGAGAAAGTCATACCCACATGTCCCTGTAGATGGTCAGGAAATGTGCTTGTGTTAGATGTTTGCCCCAGGAATGACTATAAAAATTGTATCTGAGAGCGAGCCCTTTGATTGTATGAATGAAAGCACAGATGTGATAATTGTTTATATTTTGCTGCCTTCAATCTGTGGACATCTGGTACTCAAACTATTCATGAGATTCTAACAATGCAGCTAAACATTTAAGACCTCTTAAAAAGATGATCATGCCACTTTGGCCCTCATTCTGGTTTGCTCGGTAAGCTGCCAGGATCGCAGGCACACAACCTGCAGCCTGTACAGCTGCTAATAGCAACCAAAGGATGCTCCAGGCAAACAACCTGCAGCCTGTACAGCTGCTAATAGCAACCAAATGATGCTCCAGGCACACAACCTGCAGCCTGTACAGCTGCTAATAGCAACCAGAGGATGCTCCAGGCACACAACCTGCAGCCTGTACAGCTGCTAATAGCAACCAAAGGATGCTCCAGGCGCACAACCTGCAGCCTGTACAGCTGCTAATAGCAACCAGAGGATGCTCCAGGCACACAACCTGCAGCCTGTACAGCTGCTAATAGCAACCAAAGGATGCTCCAGGCAAACAACCTGCAGCCTGTACAGCTGCTAATAGCAACCAAATGATGCTCCAGGCACACAACCTGCAGCCTGTACAGCTGCTAATAGCAACCAGAGGATGCTCCAGGCACACAACCTGCAGCCTGTACAGCTGCTAATAGCAACCAAAGGATGCTCCAGGCGCACAACCTGCAGCCTGTACAGCTGCTAATAGCAACCAGAGGATGCTCCAGGCACACAACCTGCAGCCTGTACAGCTGCTAATAGCAACCAAAGGATGCTCCAGGCGCAAAGCCTGCAGCCGCACGGCCGAAAACCCGTTCTCCCCCTGCTGTTGATTCCCCTCATTACCATGCGAGGGGAGGTGTAACGAGGACACCTCCCATCGCATGCCTCCACTGCAGAAGAAATCATTCGATGGTCGCCGACCATCAAATTAATTCTCCTGACTTCGCAAAAAAGTCAGTAGAAAATTACTTTTATTTACAAGCGCCAGGATAATGACGAGGCGGGCGGCTGATGTCATCCTCCTGCCCCATCACACATAGTCCCATCCACATACCCATTGGAACACCCAGTGTTTTATGGGGACACCCATCAAATGCTGGGCGTTCCCATAGGTGGTTCCCACCGCAATCCGCCACCTGCCCACTCCGATCCTGGCGAGTGGATCGGCTACTATGCAAGTCGCTGAAGCCATTCGCAAAGGGGAGCTGCACATGCGCAGAATAGACAATGCACTTACCACAACCATCGGAACAGGGCCGAATCTCGCAGTCTTGCAAGTTAAAAAAAAATGGCCCCCTTTTATCAGACTGATTCTCCTTTTTTTCCTGGGGTGTGGGTCGGCGGGCTTGTAGATGTTCCCTATGATGTTAACTTTATGCTTTTATTTCTGCTCTAGGATATGTGTATGATTGAAGGGGCGCTGGAAGTACACCTTGGTGAATTCTTACTGAAGATGAAAGGTATTATTGCAGTTACTAATGCCCCTTTCCCACTGCAGCTCTTAAACGGTAATTTGCAGTTTTTTTAGCCTTTTTAAACGGGTAGAGCTGCAGTGGGAAAGCTCCAGGTTGCTTTACCCAGTTAAAAATACCGTTTTTTTTAAACGGGTAAAAAGCAAAAAAAGAGTTTTACCCGTTTTAAAAGCCGTTTTTTTGGCAGTGGGAAAGGGGTACCCCTTTTACCCATTAAAAAAAAACGGCATGGGGTCCCCCCCCACTGCCGTAACCAGCACCAGGCTGAAAGAGCCGGGGCTTGTATTAAAAAATCAGGAAACCCGACAAATAGGGCTTTGCTGATTTTTTAAAACCAGCTCCAGGTCCGGGGCTGGTTCCCAAAATACGGGGGGCAAAATGACTAGGGGTCCCCCGTATTAAGAACCAGCCCCAGGCCAAACCAGCTAGCAGGGTAATGCCACAGCCGGGGGACACTTATGATATGCCCACCACCCAGGGGCATCGGGGACAGCACCAGGCTTCAGCCTGGTCAGGTAAGTCCTGGAGGGGGGGACCCCTTCATTGGGTGGGTCCCCACTCCCCCAGGGCCCCTGGCCAGGCTGACTGGTCAGAGGGATGAATGCTTTGGCCGCGGGAACTTATATCATAAGTGTCCCCCGGCTGTGGCATTACCCTGCTGGCTGGTTTGGCCTGGGGCTGGTTCTTAAAATACGGGGGACCCCTAATCATTTTGTCCACCGTATTTTGGGAACCAGCCCCGGACCTGGAGCCTGGGGCTGGTTTTAAAAAATCAGGGAACCCCTATTTGTCGGGTTTCCTGATTTTTTTAATACCAGCCCCGGCTCTTTCAGCCGGCAGTGATGGGGGACCCCACGTCGTTTGTTTTTTAAACACCCCCCCCCCCCCTCCATCTTTACTATCATTTTAAACGGGTCTTTAAATGGTTAAGTGGGAATGGGACAAAAACGGCTTTTAAACGGTAATTTACCATTTAAAAGCTGCAGTGGGAAAGGGGCTTTATGGCTCTTACACGTTTAAAGACCCGTTTAAAAAAAACGGGTCTATACCCGTGTAGGCAATGGGAAAGCAGCATTAGGTTCCGTGATGCTGCATATAGAGGTCACAGGTCTGCCTACAAACTTGGGACCGGTCTGATTCAATAACAACTTAGTGTTAACCTTAGTGAGAAGTAATGTGAAGTTCTAGCTATTTTTTTTCTACCAAAGTTTATGTAATGACATTTAAAACCTGATTGAAGCATCTTCTCCACTTTGGGGGTATCCAATTAGCCCTGAATAAACATCAGGTGTAAAAACAGACAGTTTGTGATTTATTCCAGATGTTTCTCCAAAATTTTTATTTAGACCTATCCAATTAAAGTCACCCAGGAAAAAAATACACACAATGTGAGCTTATCAAGAGTAAATGAATTAGCCTATTACTGGCAGCATATTGTATGTGACTGAGGGACAGATGTATTAAGCCTGGTGAAGTGATATACTGGAAAGTGATAACATGCCAGCCAATCAGCTCCTGACTGTTACAGTTACAGGCTGGGTTTGCTGCTGCTGCCTTATCACTGGCCACTTTATCACATTACAAGGCTTATAACATCTAATCCTGAGTCTATATGGAACAAAACCCAAGGTTGCCGCATTGTAGCACTTCCTATGCAGACTATGAGACTGCCTAGGCAAAAAATATGCAGTATTCTCCGTTAAGTTTTGTTTTTAGGGCTAATGGGCATTCGACCTATTCAGTTGGAGGGACGTTTTTTTTGCCTAGGCAAAAGTGGTGAAACCCACCTGAGCCATTGAATCATCCCCGATCCACGTGTTTTCGCCACTTTGATGGTGAAAAGGCATAGGTTGAAAATGTCCTCGTTAGCAGCGAAAAAGACTGCGGCTGAATAGTTTGGGGTCGGATAAGTTCAGTTTTTATTTTACTTTGTGAAAAAAAACAGCACTAAAGTACCCCCATAGTTGGCCACATCATATCAAATTAATCAACACAGTCCCCAGGGTTGTCCTAGTCATTGTTTTGTGATGAAGACTTAACTTTGGCACAAAATATGCCAAAAAATGAGGGCCGACACGAGCAGAGAGGGATTGTTTGGTGACAATAGCAAAGATGTATGAGAACATATCTGTACATCTCCATACATGCATGGATTAAAATGTTCATTATGTGGTGCTCACCATAATGCAGTCTATGTGCAACTGTTTGTGAACATGCATGATCTTTAGATCTACCATCGCATCTTCCCTGTTACCACATGTTAACAGGGAGAACTCAGACTTCCTAGTATGGTATTTGAGAATTTGTACACTGCATATTAAACCCTGGTTAAAATAGATTTAAATAAATGAATCTCTTTCTGTAAAGGAAATAATGCTAAATATTTTCTCATTGTGTCCTATTTTTTTAACGTGTTAATAGCTGGATGTATCAAGCTGGTAATAATGCTGAAACATTCAGGACCAGATGTATACATAACACTGTACTCACCCAATTCACTGGATTTTTGTATTATTATTGTAGAGAAATAGCTGTTCTCTTAATGAGCAAAACTCCTATAAGGTCTAATTTGTATGTTTTCTTTGTCCTTTCTAGGGCTGGTGGGTTACGCTCGACTCTGCCCTGGAGACCATTATGAGGTACTGTTAACATCCAGTCTCCCTATAATATGTTTTTAGCCTGATACTGATACAGACCTTATTATCATTCATACAACAGGGAAGTATTTCCAAGCACAGATGCTTTAAAGCAGCCAATTCCCAATAATCATCTTCCAATGAAACCCCCGCTGTTATTGCTGCCAAACTGCTGGAGTGTCGAGTGGTGGTGTTGTTTTGTGACCATTCAGGAGCCATTTTGTATCAGAATTTGCACAATGTAGCAGTGTTTTTTGTCCGGGGCTTTCGGACAGCACTTGAGTAGTTCAAGTTGTTCTCATGGTTTATGATTACTGAATATTTATTCATCCACTGTGTGCTTTTGGGAGCATGGACAATAACCCTGTTTTAGGAATGTAGGGAATTGAGAACTGTCACAATAAAAATAAACATGGCCTAAGCCTGGTGTCGAGTTCCAGCTAACATTTATATTTTACTATCTAGAAAGGTTACCAGTATTAACTGGTCACAGCTACCCAATTCTGCAACTTTGATTTTTAGGATTTAAATCATAGAATGTGGCTCTGTGTTTGTTTGAATATACGAGGGTGGATCAATAAGTACCTGTGTTTGAAGACAGGTGGCGTTGCTGAGGAAAGTTGGTATTACTATATTTCCAACAATGCCATACCAAATTTCAGATTGAGTCATAGGTTAGTTTTTTTTCCCACCAGGACAGTGCACCAGCTCCCTCATCCGGAGTTGTTGCGGCCAAATCGCATGAATTGCGCTATGACTTTGCAATTTGGCTACAACAATTCCGGTTGAGGGAGCTGGTGCATTGTCGTGGTGGAAAAAAACCCCTAGGAATCAATCTGAAAATTGGTATGGCGCTGTTTGAAAGATGGCAGTACACGATAGTAATACCAACTTTCCACAGCAACGCCACCTGTCTTCAAACACAGGTACTTATTGATCCACCCTCGTATTGTTTGTAACTTGGTACATGCACAGTATACCACTAACTGCTCAGCTGCGTACAAATCTGAATCAGGTGCTAGGTCTTCAGGAAATAGGCATAATACCTGTGTCACATTTAAAGTAAGCTGACTGCCCACATACAGTGGATTAAACCATTTTGTGCGTCACAACATTTAATCAAAGAACATCAAAGGGACTTTCAGTTTGTGGGCTGGTTTATGTGATGTCATAATGTCATGTGGTAGTCACGCAATACCCCTCTTGGAACATTTTGGAAGGCCAGGATATCTTTATGGAGCCCCTTGGGACCCACTGGGCTCTAGGCGGGCATCTAGGTTACTTTGTGGATAATAAGCCTCTGTCTGGTGATGTCAGCAGTCAAAAGATAACTCAGTACTTAAAGAAACAAATTAAAGCATACAGGGCCAGATTCTCTAAGCTTCAAAAGTGATAAAAATTGAGAGTGATAATCAGCCAGCCAATCAGCTCCTGCCTCACATTTTTCAAACACAGTCTGTGACATAGCAGATAGGAGCTGATTGGCTGGCTGTTTATCACTCTCAATTTTTATCACTTTTGAAGCTTAGAGAATCTGGCCCATTGTATCTTACAAATCATTCCAGGGGAAACTACAAAGTTGCTGTTATATACAAGGAACACAAAGGATCTTAGAACTGTAATTGGGAAAGTGGTGGAAAATACAGGAAGAGTAAAGTGTTTTGTGGCACCCGGAGGGCACATTTGTTACATCCTGGTTGGGGGTCAGGTTCTCTTTGCCTCACTTTTTCCACTTAGCTGCTGAACATGCACATAGAACACTATTACCAGCTGGCATCCACCCATAGGCCTTAATGGCATGTCTGTTGAATTACAGAAAACACAGCACAGTCCATGCTCTGGCCTATAAATCGAGTGGCTTAAATTTTTGGAATAATGAAGTCTCTGTGTGCAGATTACTCTGATTATGAACATAGACACTTTTATTGCTGTGAAAAGCCATCCTAAAGAGCAGGACTTGGCAGACAGTCCGTTGTATCCAGCTAAGCAGCGTGTGGTTGGTGGAGAGGAGCCTTCATATAACTTGCACTCCTTCTCTATGTTCGATTTCCATAAAGAACGTTATGTGCAAGGTGATAATACACCAGCCAATCAGCTCTAATATGTAAATTGACAGGTAGGAGCTGATTGGCTGGAGCATTATGACCTTGCACATAACATTCTTTATGGGGATAGATACCACTTCTCCAAGCTTCACACATTTACCCCTCTGTGTCATGGGCAGGTTCATCATCACTGCCACCAGGTTGATACATTGGCACCTGAAACTGCCTCTCCCGGGATACTACCACCAGCCCCTGGAACTGCCTATGTCTGGGTGTATGTAATCACGCAGCACCTTCTGGTCACACTTGGCTTATTCCTCACTGGCCACTTCCTATTCACTAGTGTTGCTCTGGGTAGCAGATTCTTGGAGACATTTTACCACAGGACAGTTCAGAGTTTGTCGCTCTGTAGCTCCATTAAAATATCTCTGAAAAATCCTTAGCTGAAGGTTTAAGGATATCACTGCATACAAGATGGTACTGAGAATACACACCTCTAACATATCTAGACCAGGCCTGGCCAATCTGTGGCTCTCTACCTGTTGAGAAACTACAAGTCCCAGTATCCTTTGCCCCATGTTTGTTATGGAATGGTAGAAAGATGGCAGCTCGCGGTGAGATGTGTAGATTCACAACAGCTTTCAGTGCCCATATTTTTTACAATTCTGGCACAGAATACAGCAGGGGTAATTCATTTTTGACTGCTGATCTGTTTAATTAAGATTAGTTCACAAATCTAGATGTTCTTACAATTATTACCAGTTATGATCTTGCATCAAAATATGAAGACGTCTCAAACTGGAATTCAACTCAGCTGCTGATGATCTGTCATTTGCGTTCATCCTTTAAATAACCCCCCTGTGGCACACACCGCACTAAATCACATTATCTCTCTGGATTTAGACAGTAATATAATTACCAAGCTATGCTTCACATATACAGGAAATGCAAACTGCTTTTACCCTGCTGTATGTTACACATTCTCCACACAGAATACCTCATGTGGTGCATCCAAGCTAAAGATATGTATTTGGTCAAATTAAAATTACAATAACAATATAATTGAATACGTCATAATGTGACACAATTGGCAAGACAATACATTAAAAATGCATTTATCCAACATCACTTTGGACTACATCGCTGTAGTGCTGGGCATTAACTATTCCAGGTAGCAGATTAGATTTGGGTGGGGTTTTACTTCAAAGTGAGATCTATATTGCAGTGTAGAAATAAAGCAATCCCTGCACAGAAACAAAATAATTTACCCAAATCTAATTCTCTCTCTGCACGTTACATCTGCATACCCTACAACATGACCCATTCCATTAGGTACAAAATGCTCTGTACCTGGACTTCCCTGCCAGTGGCAGTTACAGAGGTTGGACTCCAGCACAGTACAAAATTCAAAGAGGGGGGTCACATCAACTGCCAGTGAGTCCAGTACAGTGATGTTTTGAGTGGCAGTAGGTGTGACTCCCCTTTTTGAATATTGGACTGTGCTGCAGCCCCACCTCTGCAACTGCCACTGGTAAGGAAGTCCAGAAACAGAGCATTTTGTACCTAATGGAATGGGTCATGTTGGAGGGTATGCATCTGCCCCACCTGCAGTGCACATGGTTTTGTCCATCTAAGAAGGAATTTGCCAAAAGGAGTGAACCAGAATAAGGCCCTATGTGCTTAGCACTGCTGGTCTGACACTTACAAATCCTGAGCTGACAGAAGAGAGTTCCCATAATGTTAGTGCTGCTGCACAGTCTGAAGCTTTAGAAATATAGGATTGTACTAATTTACAGGCGAAAGTCGCGGGTTCATATCCCACCAGGGACAGTTGGTCTCATAAACTCACAGCCTTCATTTTGCTCAACCCATACACGAGAGAGTAATTCTAGCGATACACGCACATATGTAAGAGGTGTTGTCTGTATTCCCTGTATAACTCATTTCTCATTGTTTTCTAGGTGTTAATACGATTAGGTCGCCAGAGGTGGAGGTTAAAAGGCAAGATTGAAACAGATGATGGGCAAGTGTGGGATGAAGAAGAACGCATATTTATACCCAATCTCTGTGAGAGTTTTGAAATCAAGGTTTGTGTGGTGTGTTTGTCTCTCCAACTGTTGCTTTCTACTCAGTGATGCATAGTGATGGTATGGGGTAATAACTGTTCACTCACCTATACACTATATCTACTTGCAGAATTTTGATCTGCAGAAAAAAAGGTCATACACCAGTGATGGCTAACCTTGACACTCCAGCTGTTGTTGAACTACACATTCCAGCATGCCCTGCATCAGTTTTAGCATGGCCAAATATTAAAACTGAAAAAACAGAAACTGCCCCTCCTGCACTCCCACACTGTCTGTCCACATGTTTCCAAACAGTAAATGGCTGTCGGCAGTTTGATTGGTGGATAACTCAAACATCCACCAGTCAACATACCGACAGTCATTCACTATCTGGAGACTACTCTGATGGTATATAAATTCGCAATCATCACAGCATTCTAGACTTGCCTCCAAAGAAGCTCCAGAGGCACCAGCCTGTCCTGACTCGAAGGTCCCTCAAATTATGAGGCCCTAGGCTGCTGTCTAGTGTACCTGTATGTTAAGATGGCCCTGTCTGCAACCATCCCTGTCTGCACTGCAGCATAAGCTAGGAACAGTGGGTTATAAATGATGGACTGCCATTAGGCACTTGCAGGTTTTCATTGGTTAGTGACCGCTTTCGGGGAGGGGCCATCTCTCCGCTTCATAGGGCCCACCTATTTAGCAAAAAATGCAACAGTTCACAGATCATAGTGTAGGGGGTGGAGATTAAAGGATGCATTGCACATAATTTTACCCTTGACCACTTATTATCTGAGATTGACCTGAGATTATCTCCCTATCTGCCCGTTTTACTAGTAAACTGGGATGCGGGAGATCTGCCTACTAATCCATAGGAGCAGGGAACCACCTGAATATCCTGAGTCAAATTCTGGGAGATTAGGCAGGCATGGTTTTGGTATGTGATGGAAGTTGGGTATGAGTGTAGTACGAGTGAGTTCATAGAGCATTTGGCAGCAAAAAGTACTAGTCAGATGCATTCTGCTTTACCACAGATCAGGATTTAGGGGATACATTTGTAAAATAGACTCTTCAGATTAATTTTGCAATCTAAATGAAAAACAGGACTTGGCTAATCTATAGATAACTTTACAGTGTATTGTTCCTGTAAAGCAGGGATGGGGAACCTTCGGCACTCCAGCTGTTGTGGAACTACACATCCCAGCATGCCTTGTTACAGTTTTGCTATGTGGCCATGCTACAACTGTTGCAGGGCATGCTGGGATGTGTAGTTCAACAACAGCTGGAGGGCTGAAGGTTCCCCATCCCTGCTGTAAATAATGGTGAGTTCTATGTCATTATCGCCTATATTTACTAATTATAACATCAAATAGACAGGCTTTGTACAATTTATAGCTTTATTCTTCTTCCAAGGCTCTGTACAATGCTGGAGATTGGCAAGTTGCCTCTGGTTGTTCTATCGGCCCTCTCCTATGGCGTAACATGCAATCCAGTATTGTACAGCACTTTTACTCTTCAGTAAATATTTATTTATGAAACAATCACCTTGGGCCTTATTTTGGTTCACTCTTTCTGACAAAATCCTTCTTAGATGGACAAAACCATGTGCACTGCAGGGGGGCAGATGTAAAATGTGCAGAGAGAATTAGATTTGGGTGAGTTATTTTGTTTCTGTGCAGGTTAAATACTGACTGCTTTATTTTTACACTGCAATATAGATCTCACTTTGAAGTAAAACCCCACCCAAATCTAATTCTCTCTGCACAAGTAACATCTGCCCCTCCTGCAGTGCACATGGTTTTGTCCATCTAAGAAGGATTTTGTCAGAAAGAGTGAACCAAAATAAGGCCCCTTGTGCTTAGGCCACTTACTATTATGGTAAAGGTGCTTACAGGGTGAACAATGTTTTGCTTGGAGAGTTACAGCCTTGCAACAGTTAAGTTTAGCCCCATCCAGATGTCTAGAAACATATGTAGCCTTAAAGGGGTAGTTATGGGATCTGGCTGTCCTCCAAGACACCCCTCAGTGTTACAGGTCTGTAGGGTAAAGAAGTATGCATGCTTTACATTACATAGCTGTACCCATGCATAGATGGCTGTGTCATGCACAGTGGCAGGTCGCGTGTAATCACCAGCACATCTCCTGCATTATAAATCTGTGCGGAATCCTGGAGAGACGTCTGATAGGCAGAGAATTTATTGCAAATGCTGGAACAAATTGAGGCCCTTTTTATAGATCGCTTTGCATGGGCTACAAAAATATATGAGGCTTTTTAAATGATCCTTAGCAAATAAACTGTATTTACTATTCATTATATGACCAAACTGACTTATATGGCCTGCCAGAGACCTCACAGTAACCCGTGCCCCGTTGTTACCAGTATGTGTGATTTTAGGGAAAATGTTATCGCTTGTCTGTCATTTTGGGGTTTTCTGTGGTTCTGCATTCAGCTTTCCGGGAAATGAGGTTACTTACTCCACCTGGACAGATTACTAGGAGATCCCCACAGACAGGCAGACCGCTCTGCACAACGTGTGGAAAATGATTTACAGGGGAGCTCTGAGGTGCAACTGAAGGCTAAGGGGGAGGGCCAATCAGATACGATCTATTATCTTCTAGATCTAGAGGGTGCTAAATAAATAAGAAATAGATTCGGGTTTGATATGAAATGCCATCGGTCAGAATCCCGGCGTTCAAAATCCAGACGCTGGAATCCCGACTGCCGGAATCCCGAAAAGGAGTGTACGTGGATCGCCCCCCCCCCCCCCCCCCACACGCCTTGTGGGCTTGCTGCGCTCACCACGCAGCAAGCCCGGTGCCTCGCTACGCTCGGCACACTAATTTGTTCTCCCTCTATGGGTGTTGTGGACACCCACTGAGGGAGAAAGTGTCGGGATTTCGGCGGTCGGGATTCCGGCATCGGTATTTTGAACGCCAGGATTCCGACTGCCAGGATTATAACTGCATCCCGTAGATTCTGATTGGTTGCCCCTAACAATATCCCATGTGAACTCCCATCTTAGTAAATGTCCCCCTAAGTATGGGGGATGCTTAGGTGGCACTTGCAGTATGTTTGCAAATAATCTGTGTACAGTATGTACTGTAGAAGTGCGATTGTCCTAGACCTATAACAGACAACGCTGAGATGGGGACTCTGGGAACATATCTGGAAGAATAGTGAAGGAAGATAGAGAGGGAAACGTCACTGCAGTTTTTGTTTGCCTTTAATGATCAAAGGCTGATTGGTTTTACCAGGTGTATTGGGCTCACAAATGCAGCAATTTTTGCCTGATTTATACTTTAAGGACTCAGTTGGCTTTCTGGCTTGATAAACCTGTTTGAGTTATAGAGATATAATTAGCTTTGTGCCTAAACATCAAGCAACAGAAATAGAAGATACTCATTAAAAAGAAAAAAAAAAGTCCTACATAGTCCTAAATAGAATATTGCAATAATTATTACAATGTTTGAATAAGCGTATTAGTGTTAATACAGTCCCCAAACGGATCCCTACAGCAGTCATTCTCACCCAGTTGATATATCCTAATTCATTAACATGTAGTCCTAAAATCTCAGGTAACCTAGACTAAATACAATTATTTATAATACAGCTACCTGTCATTTGGCAGTACATACTGTGGGTCATGTGTAATGCCACGTTGGCACTACAAGTAGCATACTGAATGCATTGCTATCCATGTGTATTACGTCACTGTAGCATTAGGCCAGGTGTATGTACTTAAAGGGCCTCCATCGCTTCGGCAATACTCATGCAGTGTACAAGTTTTCATACTGCCACATATCGCTGAAGAACATCCACAGTTTGGGTTTTACCCTTCAATCAGCAGGCTAGGATGTTCTGTGGTTCAGGCTAAGTAAGTAAGCTGGTTATGTGTTGTTTCATACATTTGCACAACATTGTTTTACAGGTGATTGAGCTGCGTGGTCTGACCTCCATCTTGGTCGGAGTTGTGACTTGTGATAGTGCTGATTTTTTTACCACTCGGCCAAGAATAATCATTGTTGACATCACTGAGTTGGGGACCATTAAGCTGCAGCTTGAAGTAATCTGGAAGTAAGTGTATCCTCTTTACTTGCTGTTCCTCAGATAATTACCTTGTTTCATAAGTAACACAGTACAGGGATATACAAGCAGCTTACAACCTGACCGAGTGCCGGATGACTGCCCAACAGGGTGGATCCCGATGGTCAGTACCCTGACAGTGGAATCCCGACTGCCGGTGCTCCAACAGGGGGAGAATAGAACCTGTGGCGAGTGAAGCAAGCCACTGAGCCCCCAGGGTGGCGAGCACAACAAGTCCGCAAGGGTCTTCTTTGCGCTTGCCCCCCCTGTTGGAGCACCGGCAGTCTGGATCCCCCCTGTTGGACCACCATACCACACCCACCTGACCACACTCCCAAGATGTAATGTTCTAACTTCCTATGAGGGCGTGTTCTTTTTTTTTTTTTTGCAAATTGCTGGTACTTCTCTCTCTACTGGACTAGATTGATCAGCCTTGTGCTGGATTCATGCAATTCCCATGCTAAAAGCTAACGCCAGAGGTTAACGTAAGGGGAAAGGGGTGAACTGTGTCTTGCCACCTGTAGTGGTGATGTGGAACTAGTTCAACCTCCAGCTTGGCCCTGCACAGTAATTCTAACATGAAAGCATTATAGTTACCACTGGCCCTGGCTCTGCCTTGTGGGGGGTAGGGGCTGGGATTAGGTGGCACAGAGAAATTAGTTGAACCACCTCTCCAGGACCACTTTAAGCCCTGGCTAACGCTATGTTACAAGATATTGTTTGAAAAAATAATATATAGCTAAAGCTTTTCATACCATAAGGGTCAGTTTATATAGATTGACTACACCTGATACCTGATACAGTTGGCAATGCATGAAATGTTATGGTGCTGAGTATTCCGGCCTACAAGTTGTTTGAACTAATTCTAAGTAAACCTTTTGCAGTGAGAAGCCTTTATAATATAATAGAGTGTATGAAACTACCAGCTTACACTAGTGCAGGCCAGGAAAACCTATGGCTCTCTAGCTGCTGTAAAACTACAAGTCCCAGCATGCACTGCCACAATTTTTGTTATTAGGGAGTGCTAGAATTGGTCGGGCATGCTGGTATGTGTAGTTTCACAGCAGATGGAGAGCCACAGATTGTCCTTGCCTGATCCAGCAGGTGGCAGATATTTGTATTAAATTAAATGTGTTTAATTTTTTGTTTTGGCTACTTTGTATTTTGGATGGACACAAGCATTACTTGGAAACATGACAGAACACCAAAAAGTGTTCTGTCAAAAGTTTTTGTAGCAAAGTTTTATAAACACATATAAACAGAAAAGTCTAACATTGCAGAGTCAGGTTAATGCTTTTTTTTTTTTTTGCATATGTCTTTAAGGTCACACTCTCATCCTGTATCCTAATATATATATACAAATGTCAGCTAGTATTATACTGTATCTGCTGACTAAAATGACCTACTTCTATTCTTTTAGGTAGGTAGACACATAAATATCCAATCATCACACTGAAATACTCTTTAAGGTGCATACACACGGGGCGATTTTCACCCCATTTCTAAGCGATCTGACTAGATTGCTAAGAAATGTAGCACGGATTGCATCATGTGTATACTGTAGCTCTGAGCAACGGCGTAGCTATCCCATGCGGAGATAGACAGCGCTTGCCCTGTCTGTCCTGCTAGATTGCAGGGCTTTGTCTATAAACAATAGGAAAAGCCCAGCTCTGCACAGATCACTCAGCACACATCGCGGTGCGCATCGTGGGTGTGCCATCATGTGTGCTGAGCAATCGTGCTCAAGCACTTCGCTCAGCAAGAGAGGCCGGGTCGCCCCATGTGTATGGGGATTTAGGTTGCCAATAACTGGTTTGTTTCTCCATATTAAAGACTAGACAAAACAAAAAAGCGCAGCTCATAAACCATCTTCATTTCCATATATTTGTCTTATAGGTGCACTAGGGAACACAGGGAACAATATTCTTTGTTCCCTTCCAGGCCACTTACTATTTACCATGTTAAATAATTGAATAAAAATAAAATACACCCATGGCTTTATATGTCTTCCATTTATTGACAATAAAAGAACATTGGTATTGAAACTTTACCCCTAACTCATCCATTTCCCCATTCACGCTGAGAATTCTGGGAGCGCTTCCACATGTTGGGGATAGGCTGTTAAATGAACCAGCTGGTGGTCCGCGGTTCTCTTATTTCCTGTATGTTCTGCATGTCTGTGACATTTATCCACCACTATAAGGTCTGGAGATGCAACACAACAAATGACTGAGTGTATTAAGTAAGAGATGAATGATACAGTCAGTCCTTTATAAGGAGATTTCAGCAGTCTCCTTGGAAGAGAACGCTCTGTGAATTATAAGCAATATAACAGGTAATTCTGGCAGAATGTGAAACTAGAAACCCAGATGTTCAGGAATTATGTGACTTACAGCTGCCAAAGCAGGATGATGATATTATTGCTGCCTAATTTTAGTCTCATGAGTAACACTACAGCGAACGGACGTAAGAAGTGTTTTTATAGCATTAAAACTCAACCGTAATAAAAGATATTACCGTATGTTAATGCTCTGGAGGAGTGTAGACCCATGAAAGTATGATAAATTACCATTGAGGACTGGTTCTTATTGTAGCATTGATTTGCAATGATGAACTTTCAAATTCTCAGTGCTTCTCTGCATGTATAATCCTAGCCGTAGATAAGACCCACACATGGGGCCCTGAGATATGGTTGGGTTGTCCATAATTGACTTGAGTGGTCTGCAACTTACTTTCCTCACTAAGGGGCTGATTCTTAGGCTGTCTCTATGTGGTGCTGTGGAAGGCCGCTGTACTACCTTATACTAATGCAAGTTCCTGTAGGAGTAATGTGATTTCAAGCAGGAAGCTCCTCTATGCACTGCTTGTTTGTCAACAGCTGTAACGGCCAAGGCATTCCCACCAGACAGACAAGTTCCACCCGATTTGTGTTTGCCCAGTTCCGTTGTATTCATCCAGTTCCAGCCCGATCAGGTACAGATCCGTCCAACTTTGCATTAGACAGAGTTGTGCAAACATGAAATGTCACTTATATGCTGAAGCTCACTATTTGGAGTGGGGAATGCCAGCAAAAATCTCATTGCGAAAATTTTTAAAAAATAGCCTTTTTCTGGAAAATTGGGACTCGCACATGGAAGCGCACTGATTCCATGTAAACTGTGGAATCCTCCATGGGTTTCTTTCCTGTGCATGTCCCAATTTTAAGTATTTATTCTTTTGGGGAATTTTACCGTGCTTCTCCATGAACAGTGAGGGACCTCCACCAATTAGCCCCGGGGTTCTTACTGAATACCCCCCTTATCTGTACAAAGAGAGCCATCTGATTTAGAATTCGCTCCTAAGTTTAATATGATTTTTGCACTTAAAAGTATATCAATGCTCCTCCGGTGGCCTACCTGTCATATAGCGACGTGCATGTCTTTTTGGAACAGTGAGGACCGTTTCATTACAGTATGTTGAATAATGTGCTTATTAGCAAGCTCAGTTAGAATTCTGCTATATTGTCATTGGGCCAGATTCAGACCTGATTGCACTGCTGCGAATTTGCACCCCGGCTGATTTATAGACTGTTCATGCCTCCAGCCTCCCCGTGATGAAGTCCTGCTAATTCTTTTATCACTGGCCGCTCACTAGGTGAAAAGGAAGTCAGCGTTTGGGAGTGGTAACTGCCTGTTCTCTGGGAGTATCAGGGAAAACCCCGGTGTGCCCAAACATTTTAGGGGAAGGTATGTGACGTGCGCTCCAGCCCTGATCCGTCCGATTATATTGCAGCTACCGAGTAAGTCCCGGGCTATGCACAGATTGCACACATTGGCAAAATCATTCAGTGGTGAGCGGCTTACGAATGGATTTGCAGGCAATTCTTTTGCTACTTTTTGAAAGCCGTGTTAAGCCATTCGCTGGCTTGCAAAGGGCGGGATTTCACTGTGGTGGGTGGCGTACACCTGATCGCTGGGCTCTGAAAATTAGCAGCTGTGCGATTTGGTCTGAATCAGTCTCATTGTGTGGAGGTCTTCAAGGCTTTATGTTTGAGATGCGAAGGTTTCCAAATATTATGTTTCTAAGAATTTGTTGTGTCATTGTATTTTCTTAACTGTGTGTTTATATTAGTCTCTCATATTATTAAATACGCATTAAACAATCATTAAAGTAACAAAGATGTACAGAAGACATGAAAGAGCAAATATTTGTCTTGGGACAGATGACAAAGAAAATATTTGTCTTGTCGTTACCCTTTGCTCTCGATCGTAATATAATTTACGACCTGACGTCACTTTGTGCATGCTACCAATGTTAGACATTTGTGCTGGCAGACATCGCATTGTGTTACCATAAAGCATCTGGATAATTTCCTGGCATTTGGTGTTATTAGAAGCTTTGTGACGTTTTTGTTCCCAGCATCGTTCCCATTTTCTCAGGTGTGGTATACCAAGTTATACCTCTACCATGGCATACAGTAGGTTTAGGATTTGTTGGTAAATTATACATTTTATACCTCATGGCGTACAGTATGATTGGGATTTGTTAGCACTGTACATTATTAATTTTATACCTCCTGTCATACAATATGCTTGGTATTTGTTGGTACTGTACATTATTCATTTTATACCTCATGTCATTCAGTATGTTTGGGATTCATTGGTAAATTATACATTTCATACCTCATGGCATACAGTATGCTTGGGATTTTTTGGTACTGTACATTATTCATTTAATAGGGGAATGGGCAGCGTTTTATGTGCGCCCCCATTAAATTGCTGGGCGTTCCCCTGGGGATGCAGGTGGGCGGGCCGCTGACGTTACAGGACGTCAGCGGCCCGCCCTGTATTTGTCCAGGTTGAACAATCGTTTGATGGTCGCCGACCAGCGAATTATATTTTCCCCTGTTACGCACATGCAAAATCGATGTGTCAATAAAAAGAACAAGACTGTTCTAAAGTAACAAAAACATTTAATAATTAAAAGATTAGAAGGACAATGTGACTGGCTAGTCAAAATAAAGTACAATAATTTACACACAGAATAAAAAATGAACTTTGCTGGTGTTAAACTGATGATACCAAAGCCAGTTATGGTTTATTTGGGACATACTTGCCTACCTGACCCTCTCCATGTGGGAGAAAATGCTCTGTTCCTGGACTTCCCTGGTAATGTATGATTGCCCTCACCTGTGGTGAAACATCTTTTACCTAGCTCCTTACAGGTGATGGCAATCATACATTACCAGGGAAGTCCAGAAACAGAGCCTTTTCTCCCGCATGGAGAGGGTCAGGTAGGCAAGTATGATTTGGGAACTGGAGGCACTCTTACAGAGCTCTTGCTGGTCCCTCTGAACCTCAGCGCTATTCACCCAGGCAGCGCCACATATCCGTCCCTTCACCCTCCAGGAACCCCCCCCCAGACCACGGTGCTGTGTGCTTCGGAGCTGGGGACATGAAGGATACAGTCATGCAGGTTGCGGCCTACCCCGTTCACGGAGCCACAGCCTAAATTTATAGGGATTTGAGCTCCAGCCCCACGTAGCGGCCGTACGTGAACTGCTGCGGCTGCCGGAACTTGCGTTTTCACACCCAGGGGGTGAGCTGCACTTACCCCTCTTTTATCCCACTGTATCATTCTCTTACATTTTCCTCCTGTTACCCCACACCGCATGCTACACCTCTACTATGCACAGCCTGCCAGCAGCAACCTACACTGTGTGCTTCGCTCAGATAGCTGCAGGGATGGTTTCTCCATTGGCAGGTTGCACCACGTGTTGATATGTTCATGTGTGGCGTCCATTCATTGCCTTGCTCCTCGGGGTGCACTGGTGGTGGGCCACAGTGCAGGGCTGTTAGGGGTCAAGGGTGCAGGTGGAGGAGGGAGAGGACTATTTTGTCCATTCTCTCTACCTGCTGCCTTATGTCCTGACCATCCCTGCCATGCTCACTTCTTGCCTTCAGGTCACCTTACCTACACCTCATGTCACCTGTCTGTCTCCCCCTCGCACATGCGCAGATACACCTCATGTCACAATGGCCCGCTTGTGATGTCACAGTGGCCCGCTTGTGATGTCACAGTGGCCCGCTTGTGATGTCACAGTGGCCCGCTTGTGATGTCACAGTGGCCCGCTTGTGCGCAAACACCAACCATCGGCCGGCCGCATTCAGAGCCATCCGACTCAATCAGAATAAGGGCCTTTATTTAGCTCTTTTACAACTGCAGCATCCCCTTCAGCAGTCATTCTCCTACCAGCACCCTTCACTGCATCCACATTGTTTCAACAGGGGACCCCCTGGCAGACCTCCCTGGGCATCACTTAATGCTCTACCACTGGATATCCCCCAGTATTGTTGCTGGTCTCTTAAGTTTACTATACTGGCACGTCTGCTGACCTGCACCTACTTATACAGTGTGCTATATTTACAAAATCCAGTGAATCAACTCACTATTCCATTAGCTTCCAGCTGTCCTGGGTAACCCCATTGGGGTTCTGGGACTGCAGTTTTTCATTAAGTAAGGTTGATTTGATGGATTATATTATTCTGCCTCTAATGGTCAAACACCGTAGTGTTAAACATAGCAGATCCGCATCAATTAGTTACCACTCCTGCTGATTGTTGCTGGATTTAAACCAGATACTCTCTGAGGAACACTGGGGGAATTGGGTGAGAACAGTCGCACAGGAAAAATCAGGAAGGAATTATTTATGGAGAGGACTCTCATCAATGGTGTAATGCCAAATCTCATGCAAAATAAGAGAATGTGCTATCACTGGACATAAATTGACACAAGGAACAGAAGAAAGAGAGTATGTCACTGTGTGATGCACCTGGAGACCAAGTTTATTAAAATGTAACCTTTATTGTTACTAAAAAATAGCGAAACATACTTCGCTATTTTTTAGTAATAACAATAAAAGATACATTTTAATAAACTTGATCTCCAGGTGCATCACAGTGACATACTATCTTTCTTCTGTTCCTACTCTCTGAGGAAGCCGACGAGGTTGTAAGGCGGAGAAACGCGTAGGTGTTCATGCCGTTGGCACCAGTGCTTATCTATTAACCCTGTAGTGAATATTCTAAAGGCAGCTCAACATCAGGCAAGAATGGGAGTGCTAACCAAGCCGGGAGCCATAACCCGTCCATCGCCACCTGTGCACAGTTTTATACATCTGGCATAGATGCCAATCAGTGAATGCAGCAGAAGTGGTAACTATACCAGCACTAATGGATGCTAAGGAGCTTCGTTTAACACTACTAACTGTCAAGCAATCTATTACTGCAAACCTAATTGTTTCTTCATCTTTACTAACTTCCAGTTCATACCTTAATATATGGGACATTATTTATGTTTGACCATTAGCTGCCCCTTCTAGAAATGGATGTGTGATTGTGGTTGAATGACCCCCATATCTCTTTCCAGCTAGTGCTGAATTCTCAGCAAAACCTGGAACAATAGGGGAATAACAGGCGAAAAAGAAAAAGGCTAGAGATGTTTCAGGTACACTCGTGGTTTTGTATTGTGGTCCGTTCAACTGATTTGAAAGAAATAATATATTAAAAATTAACCTTTATTTTATTTTTATTAAAATGAGGGGAGATGTATATAAACTCTCCTCTCCAAAAAAAAAAAAAAGGGGGAAAGAAAGAAGTGCATTAAAGTAGGAAATAGTGCTTTAAAAAGGATGATTGTAAGGTTCTGATCTGTGTGTGCCGTTAATTGTGTACTTAATATTCGTGTATTCGTGATGTACAAACAATAGGGGGATGTACTGTGTCATTTTGCTTGTGATTTCCATTGAGAACAGTTTTCCGCACAGATTCAGGTGTTTTGCTTGCAGAGGCCTTATACATATTGGCATGCTTGTGGCTGCAGCTTCAGGACATCTGTGTACTGAGCTAGTTAAATGTTTTCTCCCATCTGTCTGTCTGAGTAATCTGTATGTCATCGTGTCGGAATTCCAAGATTTAGACCTAATGCCGTTGTTTGTTTTATGTTGTGTGTCTCTGGGTAAGGTGTTAATTAAATGTTCCAAAACTTGTGTTTACTTGAGTGTGTGTCTTCCATATCAAATGTAATCAATTTACATATGTAGAGCAGACATGTGTAATGTTATGTCTGCGATGAGCATTCCTTTCTTCACAAGTTGCTTTTTTTTATGTACTAAACATTGTTTACGCGGCAGTTTATTCATGACCGTGATGACAGAAGCCATGAGATGCGTTCGTTTCTTCTGGATTGCTTTCTGAACAATCACTGGGTTTAGCAAGAATGTAAGTTTGTAGAAAATGTTTCTGATGTTGTGTGTTTTCGCACTGTGTATGCTCTGGCATTGTGTGTACAGAAGAATGACTATGCCGGCCACTGGAGGGTGGAAGTTAGGAGCAGGAGTGTGTGTCCCCCCCCCCCCAGATGGAATGGAGGTGAGTGGCAACTCTCCCACCCCTGTGGAGCGACTTCGCGTTCACCGCCGCATCGCCCATCCACCCCCGTGGAGTGACTCGGCGGACCTTGCCGCATCACTCGCCATCCCCACCCCCCCTCCGGTGGAGCGATGCCGGCACATCGCCCGGCAACCCCCCCATCCATGGAGCGACTGATGCAGGGCATGCTGGGATGTGTAGTTCAACAACAGCTGGAGTGTCAGTTAGCCATCACAGAATTAGACTATTGGAAAGTTGCATCCGATGGTTGGTTGGCAACCATCAAATACCCTGCAATTTTGATGATAAAATAATAAAATATTTCCTTTGGATCGGGAATATCAATGGCTGCTAACCATTGGCTTCCGAAGATGATCACCCCTAAAATAAAATCATTCTTCTTGTGTTCCAATTGGATACTTTTGGAGCGATGCCTAAACTTTATCATGGGGGGGGGGGGGGGGGGGGGCTGGATTGGGAGATTCAAGACCATGCGATGTACTGTATGCCATTTCCCATTCTGGAGTAGTAAATAGTGCCCATCTACATTAAAGACTTTGCCTCGCCTCCCATATGGGTGCTATGGAAAATGTGTGATGCAGGAGCCTACTGTAAATGCCAGCAGTTGAATTCCCCCATAGAGCACTATATATGTCATGTAGGGATCATTGCCAATGTTTTTCCTGCTGCTGCTTTCTGCTTGATTATTATAAGGACTTCTTGCCCTGAATGAGACTGCAGAACGTTCCACCTTACACAGTGACCCTATTATTTATCAGTAATCTACGGTGATCACAAAAGCAGACACAGCATGTTCCACAACCTGATCCAAAGTGATCCATCACACAGGTCTCACCCTAGTGGAGAAGCCAAAGCTGTAGCTAGCGAGTGTGTTTCCATTAGGTTACTGTGTGAGTGCAGCGGTTTATCAGTCGTGCTCCGCTCGCTCACAGCTGTACAGGAAACCTGATGTTGAAAGAGTTTAGAAGCCAATTTTAACGGAGACCTCTATGAAGTGTCCCAGCACACAGAGATTAGGGCCCGGTCATCTGATCTATTATCGTAATGCTAGTAGAACATTCTGAACATGATCTTTATTTATAAATATGTCTGCGTGTATTTATATGAACTTAAATAAGGTTAAAAAATTGATTTTGTATTATTGAGACACTTTATGTAGGGGGGGGTCTGGACATAGTGGCATTATATGGGGGACAGCTGTCCTTGTTCTGTGTATTTTTTAAAATTTGCCTTAGAATGAGGATCTATCGTGTTGGAGACGTATCTTCTCTCCCAAACATCATTGTATCGCACCTTTATCTGTGGTCCGTAGGGTCCCTGGGTTGACAATATCTAGGTCGACAGTCACTAGGTCCTCCACTAATGGTCGAGTGTCACTAGGTCGGCACCTAAGAATGGTTGACATACCCGAGGTCGACTGACAGAATGTTGACACATGCTTAAGGTTGACATATACATTGTCGACATGAGTTTTTTCACGTTTTTCTGTTTAAAAAAAAAAAAATTAAATCTGTTTTTTTTTGTACTTTTATTTATTATCAGTTCCTTATATAGCGCAGCATATTCCGTTGCGCTTTACAAAGGAGACAGTGATTCACCAAACTGGGTATTTACAGACAATCAAAGGTATAAGGGCCCTGCTCGCAAGCTTACAAGCTATCCAAGTGGACATAGAGTGAGAATAGAATAGTGTGCCAAGCGCATCGAGGCACTGTGCCTCAAGCCTGGTGAGTGGATGCAGTACACTTGTACAGTGTGCATTTCTACATAGTCAACATAGACACCAAAACTGAAAACCTCATGTCGACCTTTTTAATGTTGATCCATGTCGACCTAAAGCTTGTGTCGACCTTCTGTCAATGTCCAGACACCTATAAGCCATCAAATTTTCCGGTTTGTTACTACCCGGTCTGTTTTATCACGGTTTCCATTTGTAATGTGTAACTGAATATGCTGCGCTATATAAGAAACTGTAAATAATACATATATTAGCAATGCAAAAGACAAGACTGGGTATATTAAAGGTATTTTGTTTATTTCTATTTTGTGGCTGTAAGCACGGTGCTTCAAAGTGTTCAAACCCCTTTATCCGGAAAACCCCAGGTCCCAAGAAGTACTGGCAATATATTGCAGACCGTGTAAATATACAACTTCTAGATCTCTTATACATCATGGATTCCAGGCCTCATAAATGACTCCTTTGCTGTTATCCTACAGCTAAATACCTTTTCGGTACAGTTTCCATGTGTAAAGTCTCTTTCCTGTCTGCTGATTCCATAGATATCGGGTTCTTCATAGGCAGCTTCTTGTCTGCGCTCTCAGTGTTACATTGTGAGTGTACAGTGTTTTGTGTATCCTCATTACATTCTGTGTTGTGCCTCTCCCTCTCCGCTCTATCTCTCTGTGGGATCAAACAATGGATCAAATATCAACACAAATCTGGATGAGATTTCATGGGTTTCATATATCCTCTGTGTAGAAAAAAAGGAGTATGAATGAAACATGAGTCAAGACCAGGCTTAGCCAATCTGGGGCTCTCTGGACTTCAGTGAAGGATTATAGTAAGCCTTGAACACAGAGGTTCCCTATACACCCTTACTTATACAGGGCCAGATGCATACCTCCCAACAGTCCCGATTTTATCGGGACAGTCCCGATTGTCAGGGCCTGTCCCGATGTCCCACCCGAGGGCGGCAGTGTCCCGCGGTGTGGGGGGGCTGTTGGGAGTCCCCCCTGTCAGCTGCTAAACAGCGGGGAATAAACGCTGTGCGCATGCGCACAGCGTCTATTCCCGCAGCCAGGGGGCTGGGGGCATGGCTAGAGGCTCAAAGAGCCTCTGGGTCATGCCCCCATAGCGGCAAAATGGGGGCGTGGCCTCACGGGGGGGAGCCGCGAGTATAGGCCACGCCCTCAAATTAGGCCACGCCCCCGAAAATTTCACCGCGGCGCGCAGCAACGGCGTCCCGGCGGCAGAGGTACCAAGGTTGGGAGGTTTGCAGATGCACTAAGCTTCAAAAGTGATAAACAACCAGCCAATCACCTCCTACTTGCCATGTTACAGGCTAGGTTTGAAAAATGTCAGGCAGGAGCTGGTTGTTTATCTCTCTCTCCATTTTATCACTTTTGAAGCTTAGTGGTTCTGGCCCACAGTATGATGTCCTGGCTGTACTGATACTTCTGCCTGACGAAATCTGCAAAGGAACGGACATATAGCAGTGTCATTGATAGTTATTGGGGGTTATTTACTAACAAGATGCACTCCATTTTTACACATGAATCACCAGAGTGCACTGCTCTATGGCAAAGTTCTCCCAGCATAGGATCCAGCAGAGTCTGTTGCCAATGTCACATCTATATTTAGAAGGTTCAGACTGGAATTCTGGGATTGTGAGAGACGGATGCGTGTGTTTGGGATTGTTAGTGGGCTGGCTGGGTATCCAAAATGATTTTATTTTTCTTCCTAAATGTGCTTCACAGACCTAGCCAACTTTCCAGCCCTGTGCTGCCCCTGATAGCTCACCATCAATGGAAACACTCGAGAGCCTGTTACAAATGTTCTTGGGAGATGTACATGAATGTTGTCTGGCGTGCTTTTCATGCCTGTCCGGTCCTGGCAAAGCCGTTAACAATATAGATAGTGCCAAGGGACACGAAACAGCAATAATAGGAACCTAATGCTGGGAATGGTCTGTTTTATTGTGCATTACAGCATACTAGCATTATTAAATTAATTGTAAAATTAATTGTTACAGTCATTTTTTATGTATAACTTTACCAGCCATGTTCCAAGTCCTCACAGAAAACTATCCCGTGGCTTATTGTCTTGGTGATCCGTTACTGAAACGGACATGGAACCGTTCCTGATTATGTTTTTATCTTGTGCAACCAATGGGACATTATTATGTTTACAGAGCTCTCCTTTGACCCTTTAATATGTATGAAGGATACCCCTTATATATTTTAGGTGGTGTGACATAGTTTGTACATTGGTGAGTAACAAACCTATGTCTAATGCCTTTCTGGTTTCAAAAATGTTTAATAAATGAAATTAAATTAAAATAAATTAAGAATTGTCATCCAAAATTTTGTCAAAATCAAAAAATTTAGATTGTATTTTTTTTGTTTTACAATTTAGAGCTGACGTCTAGAATTAGCAGAAGATCAATGTATGGTTTTGAGAAATCGTTGAATCAAATACTTAACAGCCACCAATGTGTCTAGATTATTATTTTACATGACATTGTTTTGTACCTAGTTTATAATTCTATCTGCCCTTCCTGGATGAATGGAAATAGTTGACACTAGAGTCTACATCATCTTCAAGGTCGCTGAGTCCCATCTTTTGGCAGTGAGCTGTAAGAAGAGCTGAGCACTGGTCCATGAAAAATAACACAAGAGATCTCATGCAATCTGATTCTGCGCAATGCGCTGGGATGAATAAGCACTAATAACGATAGTACTTTTTTTTTAAATTAAACTATTTGCTCTGACAAGACACTTCCTAGGGTGCATCACCCATATCTGTTAAAAGTATAACTCCATTCCAACTGGAATTTTTTTTTTGGGGTGGTGTTATATTTATAAAAGCAGCATACAACATGTTGGGGGAGATTTGTTAAAGTGCAGAGAGAGATAAGGGGGTAGATGTATTATGGATTGGTGGGGGGTATTTGTTTAGCCCTTTAAGTAGTTGCTAGATCCTTTCCATCTGTGTCAACTTTGGCGCAGACCCAGGTTGGCCTCTGTCCCAATTGGCTGTAAACAGGAAGTTTGGGTAGTATATTCCAAATTGCACATGTCAAGGCCTGCTTATTCACAGATGGTATAATTAAGCTCACTGAGGTACAAATTAAGTCACTTGTGCCTAATGCAGGGTACACACCAAAACGATTTGGTCTCAGTTCCCCTCATTTTGATGCAATATCGACCAATTGTATGAAAACGGGGCATGTTTTAGATTGAATTCCGATCCAATGCGCGTTCCCGCTGGTCGTTTGGTCATTTATTTTCCTCTTTTAATACAAAAAATTTAATGAAATCTATATTATTAGAACACAAAGACCATGGGTTTCCCAGTAAAACGTTTTTCTGTTGATATATATAAAGAGTTAACTCTGTGCTCAGACAGTGCAGAACTATGCACTTACTCCAGAGCTATCACTTTTGGGAGTTTAGCCAGATTATTAAGTGATGGCAACAGAAGATTACTGCGAGCGTTGAGCCATTGAGGACCCCGGACTGTGATCTGACATGCTGGGCCTAGCTCTCCTGGGTGTGGATGCTGACCAATGTTCTGGATCAAGTGTCCCCATTGCATATTCATGGCAGTTCATTGTAATTCCAGCAAGCGGAGAATGTAAATGCAGGGAGCTATGTCACGCTCTCTCGGACCTTTGATGTGAGCTCCACATGGAATCCAACATTGCACGTTCCATTTTGCTCACTGCCACTGGGAGATCTTGCTTTATTAAGGAAACTAGATATGTTTTACAGAACACAAATAATAACAGTGTGACCAGTGATGAGCAATCCGGAAAGAAAAGTGTCCAAAGGTTAAACTAATGAAGAGTTCACTCTGAGGGGTTTATTTACAATCTAAATCATTCTTCTAGCATGATAAATAACTTACACTATCATTTCCAGTATTAGTTTGAATGATGGCAGATAGCTGTATTCTTGGCAATCTGTAATTGCCAGTTCAAATATGTATATGGCCATAATCAGTGGCGGCCCCAAAAGTATGACTGCAGCACAGTTCAAAATTCAAAGAGGGGAGCCACACCAACTGCCAGTGAGTCAGCTCAAAATGGCAGTTGGCAGCAGTTACTGCACCTCCCCTATTTGAATTTTTAACTGAACTGCAGCCCCACCTCTGGAGCTTTCCCTGGTCATAACTGCTGCACCGCTCTGCATATCCCGCACTCTAGCTCCCTGTAGTCTTCAGATTCCAAATCAAATGACTCAATACTGTCCCTTACCTTTTTATAGAGCTGCCTCTGGCCTGCCACCTCCTTGGGGGTAAATTTACTAAAGTTTCAACAAATGAAAAGAGGTGTTGTTGCCCCTAGCAATTTATCAATCAGATTATGTCTACCATTTTTTTAGGATGCAATAGAGTAATGAAAGACAGTTTTGATTTGGTTGCTATAGGCAACTTAACCTTTTCATTTTTAAAAGCTTTAGTAAATGTATCCTTTAGTGTCTAAAAACCACCTCTCACTCCCATCTACAAGCCATACTGGTGTGCGTCTCCAGCCTTTATGATAAAAATTCATAAAAATTGCTTGGGGTAATCCGTTTTCCACGGTGCTCATTGGAACATAGGTGGTGCTAATATTGCTTTATTGATGGTCCAAATGTGACGCTACGGACCTATGAAATATCCTGCTAAGCTTCACTACGCTCTTAGTGTATTTAAATAATGAAATAGCACTAAAGCCCAAATCTTTATTAGAGCCCTATGCCCACCTGTGCTACTCACACTGCTCTCACAATCTCCCCAGTTAGCCATACTCGCTACTCAGGCTCTGGATAGCCCCCCATTTCGCAGTCAATTGCAGCGGTTGTCTTTGATAATTCTGGCGGCACAACATTCGGTCATGGCTTTATCCTTGTTGATGACATAGCCGTATGGACAGATCTGTTGTTTTCTGATTACAAGGGTCTTGTGGGGTTTTAGGGGAGGGGGGGGATAACCTTTACAAAATATAAAAAGTGAAAGTAACAAATGGAGATACTAATGTAATGTTAAATGAAGAAGTAAATGTGCGTTGGAGTGCTATGCTTGATGTGTGGCTCACATGTCCCAATCAGTCACTGGATGCAGGTGATCGTATCTCCATCTCGGATAGTGATGTTGGGAGGATCCCGTGTGACTCTGCGTTGCTCTGCCTGGCTCACAGTTAGATGAAATGATGAGATAGTCGGTACCAAGAATACATTTTTCTGCACTGAGCTAATCCCTACAGAAAGCTTAATCTGCCACAAGCATTTCTCCCAGGTTTTTCTCGTTTGTCATATAATGTGTGAAGTATGTTGTTTTCCCAGCAGCAGAATGCAGTGGTGGAATGGTTGTTTGGCTCGGCTTTGGAGCATGCAATCACGAAGAGTCTTTCTGTCTTTTTTATTTTGTTATTCCTATTGTCATAAGGCAAAGGCCAAACCTGTGTTTCTCCAGCTGAAACCACAAGTGCCAGCACGCACAGACTGCCATGGGGCGGACTTCTTCTACTAAGGAAATGTGTTACATGTATTGGTTCTCAGGGGTAGATTAGCTTAAGCTTCAACAACAGACACGCTATGATGCTGCACATAGCAGCCAATCAGACACTGGCTGCCATTTCTCTATTGCATTCTAGAAAATTATGTTGTCTAAATGGTTGCTGTGGCCAACATCAACTTTTTTGTCTTCCTTTTAGAAGCATTAGTAAATCTACCGCTCTGTATAAACCTTTTATTCAGATAATGGGCGACTCATTTTTGGAAGGAGGTGGCCATTTCAATTTACAACCAGTATCATCACTAGGAATGCCAATCCCGGGGCATTTTTTCAATCCTGGGATTCGGGATTGAAAATTGCTCAAACTCAGGATTCCTAAATAATAAAAAAAAATGACCTGCCCCCCAAATTCACTATAAAGGCCTTCTAAACCTCCCCCCTGCCAATCCTCCATGGTGGTGACAGGCAGCAGCAGGACCGTCTGACCATCTCCAGCGGGCAGGCGGCTGGGAGCGGCACAGCGGGCATGTGGCCTGGCGTCCGGGTTTGGGACAGTTTGCTGTGCTGACAGGCAGGCGGCGACCGGGCTGTGGAGCGTGACGTGATGTCAGGGGGCACGCTGCGCAGCCAGGCCTGTCAGCACAGCACACTGTCCCAAACAGTGGCACCGGGGGTTAGTAACCGTTAGCCGGGCAGCATCTGTGCCGTAGTCTAAGGTGCTCAACGCTGCCCAGCTTTAAAAAATAAAATAAAAGTGAATTTTGCACGGGGGTACTAATCCCGGAATCCCAGGATTGGAACCTTCAATCCTGGGATTCATATCCTGCAGATTTTAGGACAAAATCCCGGGATCCCGCCAATCCCAATTTGGGATTGGCCACTGTAGTCATCACTGAGGCTGTTCTTGATGCATGTTCTTGCTCCTAGTTTATTAATGGGATTATTACAATGCCAGGAAAAGCATGAAGACTACTGGTGCTCTCTATGTGAAAATTGGTATAACTCAGTGGTCTCCATATGTTCTTGAATCATGGCACACTAGAGTGACAGCATAGTTGAAGGCACCCCTAGTACAAAAATGGGTACTTGTTTCTATCTGGGCGCCCATCGCGGGGATTGCGGGCATCGCGGCCAGTACATTAACGGTCGCGACGCGATGCCCGCGATCCGCGCGATTTCCCATAGGGTTCAATGTTAAATTGAGTGCTGGCCGCGATTTTACATTCAATGCTTCAATGGCCGCGATTTGGCCATAGGAATCAATGTTAAATGGGCCTTTTCATACCCCCACTATCCATGTCAGCATGGAGTTGAGAATAGAATAGTGTGGCGAGCGCAGCGAGCCACCCAGCCCGAAGCGTGGCGAGCGGACGCGGATACCTGTGAAGCCCGCGTAGGGCTGCGTTTACCTGTGAAGGTATCCGCGTCCCCTCGCGGGGCTCGCTGCGCTCGCCACGCTTCGGGCTCGGTGGCTCGCTGCGCTCGCCACACTATTCTATTCTCAACTCCATGGTGACATGGATAGTGGGGGTATGAAAAGCGGTATGAAAAGCGCCATTTAACATTGATTCCTATGGCCAAATCGCGGCCATTGAAGCATTGAATGTAAAATCGCGGGCAGCACTAAATTTAACATTGAACCCTATGGGAAATCGCGGGGATCGCGGGCATCGCGTCGCGGCCGTTAATGTACTGCCCGCGATCCCCGCGATTTCTTTACCCGCGACGCCCGCAATGGAGATCGTGGGCGCCCAGTTAGGAAACAAGTACCCAAAAATGTATTGATAGATTTTAGGGAAATGTTGCTTACCTGTCACCCTTAGGTTCAGTTATGTGATGGTGGACATAGTTGTGGCTCGAATTGTCCCCATGTTTTATGGTTGGCAACCAACTGCTCTGGTTTTGCTCATCACATTGGCCATAAATTATTAGGTTGGTGGTCCAGGACCAAAACCGAGTCACCCATGCAAGTGTCATGTGGCACTCCATTGCATGGTGCCTATACACACAAGGGCAGATTTATTAAGCCTGGCGTGATAAAGTGGTGGCATGACAACACAGCTCCTAATTGTTGGTTTTTAAACAAAGCCAATAACGTGACGTGTAGGAGCTGGCTGACCGCTACGTTATCACCGGACACTTGATCACTTCACCAGGCTTAATAAATATGCCTCACAGTTTCGGAATCGCTGTTTTAACTAAAATTTAATTTTATTAACAAAAGGGCTTATTGTGAACTTGTGTTGTATAAAGCTATTTTAAATGTTAAGAATCATAAAACCATTTGTTTAAAAAGTACATTTGATTTGGAGGAATGCACTAAACTCTTTATAATACATTACAGCCTGACGCTACAGATCCACAAACCCTGTGATGTGATTTCATTACAACATAACTACAACATAAATAAAAGGGGATGCAGAAAGTGAAGCCTTTTGCTTGACAGACACAGGGGATGCGGTCATTCGTCAGACTGCATTTAGGTCTACAGTCATTAGGTCGACCCCACTAGGTCGACTGGTAGGAAGGTCGACCTGACTTAAGGTCGACATAGGCCAAGGTCGACATGACTTAAGGTCGAATTTGCATAAAGGTCGACATGAGGAAGGTCAACTGGTCATAAGGTCGACATGGGTTTTTCACTGTTTTTTGAGCCGACATGTGCCGACAGGCGGTATTTCATGCCCTACCATCCACTAGGGCGTGGTGGGTGAATAAAATAGTGTGCCGAGCGCAGCAAGGCACCGTGCCCGAAGCATTGCGAGCGAAGCGAGGGTCCGATTCTCATTGCCAACTGTGTCCATGTCGACTGTGTCGACATTCGGATAAAAAAACAGTGAAAAACCCATGTCGACCTTATGACCAGTCGACCTTCCTCATGTCGACATTTATGCAAATTCGACCTTAAGTCATGTCGACCTTGGCCCATGTCGACCTTAAGTCAGGTCGATCTTCCTACCAGTCGACCTAGTGGGGTCGACCTAATGACTGTAGACCTAAATGCAGTCTGACGAATGATCCCATTCCCAGACAAATGAATATGTTGTACCTTTTGGATTAAATAAGACATGTTTTAAATGGAAATAAAGTGAAAAGTTGCAGGCTCTTGTCTCTAATCTGGTCTGACTACACTCAGCGAGTGAAGTTTTCCAGCTGTTAGATTGGCCACAACTGCTGGAATACTGTAATGCTTTGTGTCACAAAACTGACTTCAGAGTCAGCAAAACATTGTATAATACATTTATGGTGCATACTACACACTACACACATGCAGAGCGATAATGTGAAACCGCTGGCTGGTTAATTTGGCAATACAGTATTATTTTTCTTTTTTTCTTTTTGATGTCATGGGTCAGGGGGATCAAGGTGTCAAAAGAGAAGATGTTACAGGAACAATTGACAAGTAGAGAAGGGACAAGGTTCCAGGCTAAAGGGCAATATAAGGGATGAGGAGGAATGTGCCACTTACCAGAGAATTCTGAATGTGTTGTCATCTCGTGGTGCGTTCAGCTCCAAAAATCTGGAGCGCTGTGTTACATTGTAATCATCACTGGGAACATTGCTCCCAGTAGCATACTCTATAAAGACCAAGAGCCAAAAGGGCATGTTTTATTTTCAGCACATTGAACTTTCACTGTATTTAGCATTTTCACATTAGTAAGGGTGGAAAAAGGGCTAATTAACTTTTAGGTTAAAATTAGAAGATAAAAATTCAGTTGGCAACTGCAAATGTAGATTGTTTTTCTTTCAGCACAATGTTATAAATTGTACTTCGTCTTTATTAACTGACTAATATGTTAGAATTGGCTCTATAGTTGTTCCCACAATGCCCGTTTTTAATAATGGCAGCAGATTCCATCAAAGAAAACATTGTAATAAAGTAAGCAAATAAAGCAGATGAATACATTTTTATCATTTTTATTGTTCAAAAATAAAACTGCTAAAATGATGTACTAGAACGGAGAACCTCCTAATATTGGCCCCGAATCATGTTTATTAAGTAAAGCAAGAAGAGTAAGAACATTTGTGTCTGGAGTAAAATGTCTTCTGTGCAGGGTAAATACTGACTGTTTTTGCATGTAATCCACAAATGTTAGCTTTATTCTTAAACTGCAATTTAGATTTCAATTTAAACACACCCCACCCAAATCTAAATCTCTCTCCCCATGTTACATCTGCCCCACCTGCAGTGCACATGGTTTTGCCCAGTTGCTTCCTTGTTTTTTTTGCTTTACTTGCAAACATGAGTCAGGCCCATAACACTCTGGAACAGAGCCACCAATATACCTGCAGATAAAGACACCTGCAGCTGTTACATGGGTAGGCAGTCATATTACCGACAATCAAAACACCTTCCACCATTGGCCAACAGTCAATATACTGACATGTTCAAAATGCAGACATGCATTATACCAAATTGGTCGAAATGTCAACATGTAAAATGTTGACATGTCAAGAAATTAAACATGAGTTTTGCATCATTTTTACTTTGGAGCCGACTTTTTCTTACTTCAAGATCCAAGTGGACGTAGTAGATTATATATCCATGGCAGCAAGCCACGTGAGGGGACACGGAACACTTATTCAGTGCCCGTGTCGATCTATGTTGACATAGTCACTTAAAAAAAAAAAATCATGTTGGCAATTAAATGTTGGCATTTGATTTTGACCATGTCAGTATAATGCATGTTGGCATTTCGAATGTGTCAGTATTTTGACTGTCGGCCAATGGTTTGATTGTCGGTATTTTAACTGTTGGGAAATCATACTGAGCCTGTTACAGGAAGTATTCGCAGGTAATACGGGTCCTTATCTTAGTAGCAGGAGATGTCCTCGCATCCTGGATGCTCCCCATAGACAGGCGGAGACTGGTCCTCTGCAGCAGACTGTGCTTTAAGGCCCATACACACCGGGCGATCTTGAGCTCAGTTTTTTCGTCTGAGCTGCTTTCAGCTCAAAAACCACCCAGTGTGTACTGACGTGTGCTCCTGCATCATCACCAGCGGCCGCCGTTCATCTGTTGGTATCACCAGGGTGGACGGTTTGCCGTAGCATCCTGCTATAGAAAGCCATTCACCCCCGGGAAAATCGCTTGGACGGGAGAAAATCGCTCACTGAGAGATTTTCATCCCAGCGATTTTCCCCATCATCGTTGTCCAGACACACTATTCTGTTAAGTGGCTTCTGGCAAAATGAATGGTTCTGCGTGTTGATAGTAATAGATTACTATGCAGATTATTCCCTGTAAAGGGCTGTGTTGTATGTATGTATGTATGTATGTGCTATCAGTGCTAATAAATAATATGTAGTACTTCTGGGTATCTGGATTGCCATCTCCTGGATGTGACCTGCAGCAGCAGCCACAAAGGAGACGGCAGATTGGGCACAATTGTACAGCCTTTTTTTATATTTACAGTATAGAATACAAAATAATAAAATGTGACTCTAAATACACAATACATTGCTTTTCTATCTATGAAAACAGAGGTCAGTTAAACTGAAACCACAGCATTTATTTGGGAGAAAACCTAGCTCCCCAGGATATTTTCAGCTGAATGTCTCGGCAAACATGACCCTCTGTCTATTGCCACTCATAACATCATATGTTCACAGGCCTATAACAAGACCCCTCTTTCCTTTCATGGTGTGTAAATGCTAGGACTGCCAGCGCATACCTCCCAACTTTTCTGAAGTTTAAAGCGGGACATGCGCATGCGCCCGGAAAGGGAGCCTGGCCTATAAAAAGGAGGTGTGGCCTCACAGAATGATGCACCAGGCCACGCCCCCATTTTACACCCATCTGCAATACTGAATAGATGCTGTGCGCAGCGTCTATTCCGTTCAGGCTGGGGAGACTTCCAACTGCCTAGGTCGAGCCTAAGGCAGTTGGCTTTGATGGGATATGAAATGTGAAATCCACAACCAATGGTGATTGTTGATGTTAATCTATATTCTAACCTGTGAAATTGCTATTCTTGGAAGTAGAATGCATGTGTGAGCTTGCTGTATTCATAGTGTTTGCTAACTTCATACTAGGGTGAGGTAGTTGTTGGTGCCCGCTGAACCCCCAAGCTCACATGCACTACCAATTCCCCATCCCAGCAGCGGACCTACAGAATAAACAAGTAATCGCACCAGCGCGCCTGATTGGGCCTTTACTTGTTACTTTCACACTATAACTTTGTTGATTACCACAGGCATTTAGCTGCACCTGTTTTGAAGTGCAGAAATTTCTTGTTTCCTTTTTATTACTACATTTTTAAGACCCTGAAGCTTGAAATGTAATTGGAGGTTCCTTCACAACCAGCAACAATACTTCAACTTCCAACAATTTCCAAATGTCTTCCTCTCACAGCACTCCCTCAGACTTCAATTATCACCTAGCAGCAGGGTTTAAAGTGGTCCAGGAGAGGCGGTGGTACTCATGTGAGTATCACGAGGGGTGGGCTGCAGGTGGAAGAGCACTATGGAGCCACCAGGGACTTAGGAAGGGGGATATTGGATGTGACTGTATTAGCTATTATCGTGGGTGGTGTTTTTTCTGTTGGAATTATTGTGTATGCCCAAATTGGAGGTAAAATTAGTTCCACCTACCGTTAAAGGTGGTGGAACTCCGTTCCACCTCGTCCGTCCCCCCTTAACCACTGCCTAGCAGTAATCACCCCCCCCCCCCGCCCTTTTTTCCCATCATACCTGGGCCCACGTATCCCTGGAGGGGGAATATAATAGTGTGTGTGTGTATAATAGTGAGGTGAGCATACAATCCAGCTGCAATCAAATGAAATAACCTACACCTATGGAAATTAGAGATAAAATAAAAAACGCTGTAAGGGCAACTACAACTTTTGTCCTCACCTAATGTCACATCCTTGTCAAAGGATTGAAGTGGATCGAGACACAACCCTTTTAATAATCACCTCACAGCACTCTTCCCCTTTCCCCACCCTCACGCCACTGGTCAGCATGAGCAAAATTACCTTATTAGATGCCTCATTGTCCCAGGCTCCTTCTCACCTCTTTGCTCTCAGCCTCCTTCCTAGGACAGGCTCTCTCCTGCTCCGCCACTCCCGAGAATGTCACAAACAAGAGGGTGGGTACTAATTACCTGGGCTCTGGTTTTTAGAGGGTCTGGGCCTGGGATGCCCGCTAAGGGGAGGAGTATCTCCCCACAGGCAGCTCTCGCATCTCATTTCAAAATGTTTGGTGGTATGATGCAGTGCTGTTTTCCCTGTTATGTACTGACTGTCTCTCTGCATATTCAGCCATAACCTCCTCTCAGACTCACAGCTGGTTCCTGGACATGCGGTCCCTAAACAAATGCAGCCCCTCCCTACATTTGTGGATTTAATAGCTCTTGTGCCGTGCTGGGAAGAGTGCCGTGCTGGGAAGAGTACTGTGGGCTGCTTGTGTAACCTTGTGGTGGCACTAACTGGTCTACACTAGTTTATCTTTCTGGAGTATTTTTTTATTTACCTACTGTAACATCTTGGTATTTATCTTAATTTGCACTAGTTCTTTGTGTGTTTAATTGTTCATAAAGTCAAGTATATGGGAGCAACAAAGGAAAACTGTGACTTTAGTGGTCTGTTACAGTGTGCATGTTGTCGCAGTATTGGGATGAGAACTATAGAGAAGCAGGGTCCGTTCTATGCACAATGATTTATCTTCTAGACAAGATAACTCTATGCTGGAGGACGAAGGCCTGTGCCTTTATGTGATGTACTGAGGTTAGGGCAGGACACAGGGGATTGTATTTCAGGCTAGATAGTTCACAAGCAGATGAGACTTTGTGGTAAATTTACTAAGATGGGAGTTCTAGTGAAGATGGGATGTAGCAAATAGCAACCAATCAGATTCTATCTATTATCTTCTAGAAGGTGCTAAATAAATAAGAAGTAGGTTGGTTGCTTTGGGCAAATTCCCATCCTCAATAGAACTCCCATGTACCCTTTTGTAACATAATATTCGCTCTTATCTTAGTCTTGTCTTTATTTGCAGCCCCTTTGATAATAGCAAGACCCTCTCCACACCTGGAATGCCCAACAAGTTTTCAAGTGTCAAGAAAGTGTCCTATCACTGGACACCACCCAACACTCCCAACTTCCAAGATAAGTTTTACCTTGTGAGTATTACGTGGTAGCTGTGGAGACTGTAATGTTCTTGCAAAAACTCATTAAGGAAAAGGAAGAGGAGGGTGTTTTTTTTAAATCGCGTTGACATCCCCATATCTTTAGCAATGTAGTTTACGTGATGGATGTATCCTAGCATTCATTTTATTTACTTATTTTGGCAGCAAAGTGATTTGGACAGCACATACCCATCTCTGGAGAAAGATATCCAGACACCATACATACTGAGTTACCTGGCCAGCAGTGGGTTAGTCAAAGATCATAACACTGTAGAACCCAACATGGAACTGAACAGCTTAGACAGTCTGAAAAATGTGGATGGGATTGAAGATGATGATGCTGCCTCACCTCCCAGCCCACCCTCTTCTTCATGTGGTGAGAGTGTACAGTATTCACAAAAACTGCAGAGACATGTCAGGCTTTCAGACAGCCTTGGTCAACCCCTAAGCCATGAAACGTTGGATATTCTTAAAGAGACCCCTAATCACTATAGTGCGCATCAGACTATAAAGACTGCAAACCTGGAATTTGTCAAAGATACCAACACAGAGTGTATGGTGGAGAGCAATACAGATCTCTCCCTTCTGGAGAAGAGTACAGAGAAGTCAACCTTTTGTGCGGAAAGTGACAAGCGAGGTGCATTGGCACGTCAGCTGGAGGAGGTTCTAGACTTGCTAAGGTTTGAGGATGTTACAAGGCGGAAGATGAAGGAGATGGAGCAGTCTGTGTTGAACTTTATAGAGCGAGTGATGGTAAGTGGGGCCTTGGATTACATGCCATACCATGAATGAATGCAGAAAAATATAATTATATGTGTAGGGGACACGCTTAGCTCTATAGCTCTAATGGCTGATTGAACTCCCTAAACTGATATTAGAACAAGGGCTAATGACCAGCATTCCACGGTATCCATTTTAGAAAGCCGTAATCCTTCAAGTCCATCAGTATTTCACTCCCAGCGGTGCGTGATAAGAAAAGGGTTTCTTTATCATTTGTTTATGTGATAATGTTATTTTATTGAGCTGCTTATGTTAAGATTGTTTCCATCATGAAATCTACATGTTTACATTTAACTAAAAAAACAAATCCCACACTTTAACTCCATCGCAGCCAGAGAACCGGAAGCTTAGCTAGTGTGACAATGATAGTTCTCTATTTCAATACATTATCAGCCTAATGACAAACACGTTATTTTGCCTGTTCTCCAGCAGACGACGAGCAACGGGCAACAGTCTTCCTCTATGGACAGTTTGATGGTGGAGACGGCATTGGAAAGTTTTGACTTCTTAAACCAAGATTTCAGTACAGATGACATGTCTCTGTTTGGCAGTATTCGCACACACAGCAAGAGGTAAAGTACACATTGTTTCTATGTAGCATATCCAAATATTCTTAGCATTTCCTGTGTGATGTGCTGGGAACTGCACAAAAACTGTGTGAGCCCCTCCTCCTCGCCTTCCACAGATTTTAAAGAGCTAAAATACTACTTGATCCAGTTCAAATATGTATATGTAGATGTTACCCTAATATACAATATTCTAAATGTATAGATGTTTTTATTGTTTGTAGAGGCAAGTCTGTGGAGTGTTGTGTAGACTGAGCAGGGTTTCAAGCAGTGCATTCAAATAGTATAAACTATAGCAGTTTAGAGGGAAGAAAACATAACCCTAAAAATGCAGCCTACCAATTCACAATGAACTTTGCGATAACGCAAAGGGAAAGTGGTCTGTCTTCAAAATAAAGAATCCCACGTCATTTAACATGGCCGCCTAGAGCAGCCAAGGTCTACCTCTTTATTTTAATATATAACGCTGGGGGGTTTATCAGTGATGAGCCAGGAAGCCTGCATCATGTTGAGGAAGGGTATCTGGATGATAAGTCAACAGTTAATAGACTGACATGAATATGGTCGGCAAAGGTTAACATGACTATGGTCAACACAAGATAAGGTTGACGGGTGTTTTGGGGGGGGATTTTTTTTTGTCATACTTTACCATCCATGTGCACTTGGGTTGGGAAAGATAAATTGTTTTCAAGCACAGTTGTTGCACAACAAAGCTTCTGGCCAGATGCATGGTGAGCAAAGAGGTACACTAATTGGGGCGCCACGTGCTCAGGTTCGAAACTGTTAATAAATAATAATGACCCCAAAAAACATGAAAAACTTGTCAACCTTATTATGTGTCAATGAGGAAGCAGGGCTTAATGGTGATTTATACAGGAATTCGGAAAGCATTTGCACTAATGATATGGGGTGTAAGCAGAGAAATTATGTCTTGTGAGCACTGTTTTAGTGACAATTGCATAATTATTTATTAACTGTTTCTTATATAGCGCACACATATTCCGCAGTGCTTTACAGAGAATATTTAAACATTCACATCAGTCCCTGCCCCAGTGGAGCTTACAATCTATATTCCCTACCACATGTACAAGCACACACATTCATTCTAGGGTTAATTTTGTTAGGAGCCAATCAGCCTACCAGTATATTTTTGGATCGTGGGAGGAAACCAGAGTACCCGTAGGAAACACACGCTAGTACGGGGAGAATATACAAACTCTGCACAGTTAGGGCCATGGTGGGAATCGAACCCATGACCTCATCGATGTGATGCAGTAATGCTAACCATTACACCATCCGTACTGCCCATAATTGCATATATTGGATTATGTCTTGCAGTAACAGTACCTTCAAGGAGGCAACAGAGCAGACCTTCAGCAGTATAAGTGAATCTGAGCGGGATGGATTGAGCACTGGACAGGAGGACCTAGACACACTTCTATCCGTCCATTTGGAAATATGTAAAGCACTGTTAAAGGTGAGAGACAGCTCGCTCTCTGTTAGCAATAAGGCAATTATCAGACTAATTAAAATTGATTGAAATTTAAAAAGCAATGTACAGTCAGGGTCAGACTGGAGACTGAAGGGAATGCAGTGGTAAGGGCCCATGTTTGGGGGTGTGACCAGTCTCCAGGGGGGCGTGACCACCCAACACATTGATCTAGCTAACCATTCGAGCAGCGGAGGGCAATAAGCGTCCCTCCAGCTGTTGATGAAATACACATCCCAGCATGCCTTGCCTTAGTTTGGGTTTTTGGCCATGCTGAAGCTGATGCAAGGCATGCTGGAATGTGTAGTTCACCAACATCAGAGAGTGTATGGTCCAGGCCCCTATCTATCTATCTATCTATCTATCTATCTATCTATCTATATATATAATATATTTTTTCATTTGGCTAGAAGGACAGTATGCCTCCTGTATATACTGTATTATGTGACCTTAATGTACAACGTATAATTGACTGACAAGGTATAATAGGTTGAAGATGGACTAACATCTTTTTTCAGCCTTAATTACTATGTTACTATGACTCTTTATTAAATCTGAGCAGATTAGACATTGTACATTTTTCTTTTAGAAACTGACCTCACCAAACACAGCCAGGATTATACAGAATCATCTTTTGGAAGAGCTATCCTGGCAGAGAGAGATTCTCGAGGATTTGTCCATTCTTTATACCCAGAAGGCAGAAGAGAAAGTCTCCATTGAGGACAGTATGTATCATAGGGAGTGCTTGTGGAGTTAACCCGTTCGAATAGATATCCCATGTTCCCCCCCCCCCCCCCCCCCAGTGGAAAGTAGACTCTGAGTGTAGGAATAGGTTACTGAGTGGAGAAACATCACCAAACCGGCACCAAGGTCTGTCAGCTCTCTAAAAAGATTTGGCATAAATGTCATAGGGTTAGTTAGGGTCAGCAGAACATACACAATAATACTAATACACAAAGTAAGTTTGTAGTGGCGATCGCTGACCGCAACTCACAACATGCCTGTGGTATTTTTTTAAAAAAGGGTCAGGGCTTCAATAGTTAATGCAAATGTGTAAAATGTAGTACTGTATACTATACAGTAGCTTGGCTTTTTAGCACTGAGCAGAAAATCTGTTACACATCACAGTACTAGGTCAGTGTTAGAATAAGATGGCGCCATCATGGCTCCTCTGGGGGTGATGCTTCATTCCCTTACCAAGGTTACTACTGCACATGTGGCCCCATCTTGCTATGGTGTATGAATGACATAATGGGAGATGGACACCGAGAGACTTGCAACTACTGTATTTACACTGCAATACTTTCTGGTTGTTCCTGTGGTTAGCAATTTTGGGGATCTTAATCCATCGCAGCCCTCGGTTATTTCAGAGCATTATCGCAATGGTAACGGAACTGTAGAGGAAACTCTGTATATCAGGTATATATCCATATTTACTTTCATAGTTTACATTTTGGGCTTTATTGGTCATTTAGCAACGGTCCGGTCGTTACATTTGGTGTACATCGCTTCCAGGGCCCCATGAACGAAATGACATTTGTCTGGTCAGTAGAACAGTTACATTGTCTGTCTTACAATCTATCTTCAGTTTTCCCAAAGACCAAGAAGATCAGACATTTCCTGAAGCTGTGGGAGAACTGTATAAAGCCTGAATGTGTCTGGTTTTGCTCAACTGACGTTTTTCTCAGTCGACTCAAGAAAATGTTTGTGACAAAAATCAAGGGGAAGTATCCAGGACAGCTGGAGTCAGGTAAGATGTGCAACCGCTGTGTGCCGCTGGGGAAAGAGAGAGAGCACCTGTCCATTCTTGAGTGTCTGTTACCATGTTCCATGGTTTTATAAACTTACTATCATTATGCTTCATTTATGAATCCTAATACTTTCTGTTCTAAAACACAATTCATTGAATGAGTCACAATAAAATTTGACAAACAGGATATAATACGTTATTACAATAGTAAGCAGTAAAAAAAACTCACCATAAGTCAGATAACAATAAAGTGATCCATTTTTATTGGAATAACAGAGTAAGTAGAAACTTCACATTGATGGTTTAGGTGAGACGTCTAGGGGGATAATGCAAAAGAAAAGGGGAAGAAGGAAAGCACATACTGTATTAATGAAAAAATAGCTAAATGAGAGAATAAAAAGGGGGAGAGACCTTTACACAAGTATCCAAAAAAGACAGAAATGAGTTTCCAGATATTCACTTTATTGAAATACCAAAATCTCAGAGTGGCCAAACGGTGAAGGAACATTTTAAGAAGTCAGCCAGGGTGACCAGACTTTGGTAAATGTTTTGGAAGAGTTGCGTATTATGGCTGTCATATAGTTCATCTTGCAGACGTACCAGATACTGGACATAATTGTCGGCATGGATATGGAAAGGGTTTTTTCCAGTCAGCAGCTTTTGACAAGTCATAGCAAAAGCAATGTGATGGAACAGTTTATTTTGGTGTCGGGTAAGATCCAGGGGAAGTAGGTGTGTGGGATCAAAAGGAATAGTAGTGTCAAATAGGTGATAACTTGTCGCCAAATATTGGAGAGTTTCGGCCAGGACCCTCAGATATGAAGAAAGGTAACCTTGTCCGTGCAACCCCTCCAGCATCTGGCATAATACTTTCTATTGGTCCAGACTCTACACTTTCTATAACCTTCTAATATCGGAGATATTTATGGGAGCGATTAAAAATGTGGCACATGCCTCCTGCTGGGCGTCTATGCAAATGGGCATCAATTGAGATATTCCATTGTTGCTAAGTTCAGAGGCCATCACGGCTTCTCGCTGTATTATATGGTGGTCGCTGCATTGCTCTCTGTATTAAATGGTGCACATTGTATTGCTATATGGTGGTCACTGTGATTTTCTCGGCCATACGATTTCAGTCAGCCGGCAACAACACTGTAGTTTTAATCCACTTCCCTTCAGTGAGCCCCTATCATTGCATTTCTTCTGTTGTCCTTTCATGCCCCAGGTCTACACTGCCCCCATACCACCAATATCTAAGGTTTTGTGTATAATAATGACAATGGTCCTATGATATTAGAGAAAGGACGCTGTATGCAGTGTTAGTGTCGTCTGCACAGACTATTCGTCTTCTTCATTGTACTCATTCACATACTCTTTAGCATTGGGTGAGTTCCAGACAGAACTCCCTTTGCTTGATATCTCTTATATATTTAGCCAGATCTGTCACTCAACCCCTGTGGAGAACGTTCAGTTTCACTTTCATGTGTCTGACGTTCCACCCCCTTGACATCACCTCCCCCCGCCCAGCCAGGGCTACAGTACACGCCCACCATCCACCATTACTCCACAGCCACCATCCACCATTACTCCTGCACATCCCTACCCTCTGCCAGGACCCCCGCGACCCCCCTCCCGCGATTCGCGGGACCCCCCCTCCCGCGATTCGCGGGCCCCCCCGCGACCCCCCTCCCGCGAATCGCGGGACCCCCGCGACCCCCCCTCCCGCGATTTGCGGAACCCCCGTGACCCCCCCTCCCGCCATTCGCGGGACCCCGCACCCCCCCTCCCGCGATTCGCAGGACCCCCGCTTTCCACCCTCCCGCGAGTCTCGGGACCCCGCGACCCCCCCTCCCGTGATTCGCGGGACCCCCGAGAACCCTCCTGCGATTCGTGGGACCCCCGCGACCACCCCGGTATCCGGACTATTGTTAGACAGCACTTACATCGACAGCCATTACATCGACACCATTAGTTCGACAGCTCAATAGGTCGACATGGTTTTAGGTCAACATACCATTAGGTCGACGTGTCATTATGTCGACAGCTCATTAGGTCGACAGCTCATTAGGTCGACATGTTTTTAGGTCGACACTGCCATTAGGTCGACAGTGTCTATGTCGACAGTCAAAAGGTCGACATGGGTTTTTTCACTGTTTATTGAGCCGACATGTGCCGACAGGCGGTATTTCATGCCCTACTATCCACTAGGGCGTGGTGGGAGAATAAAATAGTGTGCCGAGCGCAGCGAGGCACCGTGCCCGAAGCATAGCGAGCGGCTGAGGTACACTTCAAACTGTGTCCATGTCGACTGTGTCGACATTTCGGCCAAAAAAACAGTGAAAAAACCCATGTCGACCTTTTGACTATCGACATAGACTCTGTCGACCTAATGGCAGTGTCAACCTAAAAACATGTCGACCTAATGAGCTGTCGACCTAATGAGCTGTCGACATAATGACATGTCGACCTAATGGTATGTCGACCTAAAACCATGTCGACCTATTGAGCTGTCGAACTAATGGTGTCGATGTAATGGCTGTCGATGTATGTGCTGTCTAATATCCGTCCCAGACCCGACCACCCCCTCCCGCGATTCGCTGGACCTCCGCGACCACCCCCTCCCGCGAAACGCGGGACCCCCGCGACCCTCCCGAAAATCGCGGGACCCCAGCGACCCCTCCCTCCCGTGAGCCCCCTCCCGCGATTCGCAGGACCCCTGCATCCTCCCCTCCCGCGATTCGCGGGACCCCTGCGACCCCCCCTCCCGGCATTAAAAGGGCCCCCCACGACCCCCCCTCCCGCGATTCACGGCACCCCCCCCTACTGTGATTTGCGACCCCCCTCCCGCAATTCGCGCCGCCCCCTCCCGCGATTCACGGAACCCCCCGTAGCGCCCCCCTCCCGCGATTTGCGGGCCCCCTCGGCACTTCTCGCGATTTGCGACCGCCCCCTAATTCACACATTCGGGGACCCCACCTCCCGCGATTCATGCCCCCCTCACACAATACACGGCACCCCCCACACCCCCCTTCCTGCGATTCGCAACCCCCCACGACACCCCCTCCCGCGATTCACGAAACCCCCCGTAGCGCCCCCCTCCCACGATTTGCGGGCCCCCTCGGCACCTCTCGCGATTTGCGACCGCCCCGTAATTCACACATTCGGGGACCCCCCCTCCCACGATTCATGCCCCCCTCACGCAATTCACGGCACCCCCCATACCCCCCTTCCTGCGATTCGGAACCCCCCACGACCCCCCCTCCCGCGATTCATGCCCCCTCCCGCGATTCACGGACCCCCGCACCACCCCCCTGCGCCCACCCTCCCTTGATTCACGCCCCCCTCATGCAATTCACGGCAACCCCCCACACCCCCCCTCCTGCGATTCGCAGCCCCCCCACGACCCCCCCTCCTGCGATTCATGACCCCTCCCGTGATTCAAGGACCCCCGCACCACCCCCCCTTGACTCACGGCACCCCACGCGCCCCTCCCGCAATTCACGGACCTCCGCAACCCCCCCTCCCGCAATTCACTAACCCCGACAACCCCCCTCCCGCAATTTGCGGACCCCCCTTCCCACGATTCAAGCCCCCCCGCGCCCCCGCCCACGATTTGCGGACCCCCTCCCGCTAACCGCGGATCCCCACACACCACCCCCCCTCCCGCAATTTGCAGACCCCCTTCCGGCAATTCCACCCCCCAGCGGACCACCGTGGCCCCCGCTCCCGCATTTCACGTACCCCCGTGACAATGGGGGATCCTGTACCACCACAAGCAGGTACCGCCCCTAGGTGGGAAATCCGGCCCTGGCTGCCGCACTGCAGGTTTCCCCACTGCCCTCTGCACCAGCGCCACAACTTTTATCAATGTCTTGCCCACATACCACTATTATACAGCCTCCTGCTCTCATGCACGCTCACTCCCTCCCAGTGGGAGGAGACGCTCACCCACTGCCGGGAGCTGCATACTGTCCCCCACCCTCCTCCAGTTCTAGGGATGCCCATCGACCATCAATGATTTTCAAATAATCGATGGTTTATGGCCGATGTTGAATACTTTTGCCATCAATGTGGGAGGACACTGCCCTGCCTCCTGTTCTCCTGCCCCGTAACTTCCGCCAGTGGAGACCCGCTCACCCTGTGTTGCCCACATTCCCCTATCATGCTTTACCGCCCAGCCTCCTGCTCTCATGCACCCTAACTCCCACCCAGTCGGAGGAGACACTGACTCCTGTATTTCTGTGCTGCCACGCTGGACCCTCACCCACTGGCAGAAGCTGCACAAATTAAGGGGCGTAGCCCCTTACGCCGGTGTGAAGAGCGCCTGTAGGGCGCGATGAATCACCTAGTCTGTAATATATAGTCAAGATTTGCATACTGGTTTTCAACGCCCTACCTGACCATAGCCCAAGGTGCCCGAAGCAGCTTCTGATTCCTTATGTGACATGTAATGAAGGACTAGTAGTATCTCCTAGAATCTCCCCCAAATTCATCTGGGGGTCTAAGTCTCAGCTCTGCAGCTCCCAACTCACTGCCTCGCACAGGTCGAGAGGCCTCCACTCTATAATCCTTCAAGACTAGGGCCCTTATTCTGGTCCACATGCAATGCTGGGAAATTCGCAGTGTTGCCTGTGGACTAAACACTGCTCGCAGTTCTGGCCACTCTTCCCTCACTTGCCGCGATCCTCCGCATGGATTTCCATCATCCGTTCGTAGCCTTGGGTGTGGGGGAGAAATCATTCGATGGTCTGAAACCATCAAGTGAATTCTCCAGCGCTCGCAGAACAGAGACACCTCTATGGTGTCTCTGATCTGCAAGCACCCTGTGCGGGAAGCAGACGGGCAGCTAACTTCAGCTGCCTGCCCCCCACACCCGCCTCACTGGGCGATTACCATGGAAATGCCCATGAAAAGCTGGGTGTACCCATAGGGTTTGCGCCTCATTGCTAGATATGAGTTAGACGGCGAACATGTCGTTCGCCATGCCCGCTCGCACCCTGTGTCTGCACATGTGCAATGTACTTGTGTACTCACACATTTCACGAATATCCTTCGAGTTCCTAAAAAACAAAATGCAAAAAAACACACAACTCAGATGCTTAGTTTTCTTTTCTGTGTAGCTTATTGTGTGTTATAAATGTGAAGCATGGAGTGTCCTATTCAAATATAATAATTATAGTTATTAATAAAATATGACTTTTCAAATAAGTAGATAGAAAACCTGGGTATGGGTCATAGGGTCGAGAGTCAAAAGGTCAACAGGCCATATGTCGACACATGTAAAAGGTACCTTCGGTTGGCATGGTCAAAAGGTCAACACAAGCAATAGGTTGACATGAAAAAAGTTGACATTTATTTTTCACTTTTTTTTGTGTCGGTCGACATGTACACCATATAAATATACTGCATCTCGGCACACTATTATAGTATAATCTGTGTAGATGGTACTTGTTTCCTAGCACGGCCACCACGATTTATATCGTGGTGGTCGTGTCGGAAAAAATCGTGTCAGTCGTGTCGGGTGCATACCAAAACGCGACCGACGCGATGTACCCGATTTCTCCATAGGCTTCAATGTTAAAATAATTTAACATTGAAGCCTACGGAGAAATCGGGTCTCCATAGGCTTCAATGTTAAATTATTTTAACATTGAAACTGAGTACATTTAACATAGAAAAAAAAAGGTAAATGGCCCAATATGGGCCATTTCTCATTGGCTATGGCCCCGGCATGTGTGTAAAAAATAATGGCCCCCCATTGTGGCCGCCACCCCCACGATTGACGCGAACCCGAAGCGTGGCAAGCCCGCGAGGGGCGGCGGTGCGCGTCCTCCGACCTTTTCATTCCCCTACTATCCACGTCGGTGTGGAGATGAGAATATATAGTGTGGCGAGCGTAGCGAGCCACCGAGCCCGAAGCGTGGCGACGCGGATACCTGTCAAGCCCGCGAGGGACTCCTCTCGTGGGCTTGACAGGTATCCGCGTGCGCTTGCCACGCTTCGGGCTCGGTGGCTCGCTGCGTTCGCCACACTTTATATTCTCAACTCCACGCCGACGTGGATAGTAGGGGAATGAAAAGGTCGGAGGACGCGCACCGCTGCGCTCGCCACGCTTCGGGTTCGCGTCAATTGTGGGGGTGGCGGTCACAATGGGGGGCCATTATTTTTTACACACATATGCCGGGGCCATACCCAATGAGAAATGGCCCATATTGGGCCATTTCCCATTTTTTCATATGTTAAATGCACTCATTTTCAATGCTAAAATATTTTAACATTGAAGCCTATGGGGAAATCGCGGGCCTCGTGTGCCTTAAAGTTAAGGCACACGAGGCCCGCGATTGTGGCCGTGCTAGGAAACAAGTACCGTGTAGATATTTCCTGACAGGTGAAATATTGTCACTCACCTATTCAGTGCTGCCATTGCCGACAGCATTAAAGGATGTCAGATCTGAAGTTGTTTTGTCAGAAATGGCCGAAGTATAAAATGATGTCAGAATTTTATCTATTAAAAAAATAGCAAAAAAAAAACAAACAAGCCAAAGATTCTGGGTGCTATTAATGGGGTCTGCAGACATAGGACTAGTGGAATAGTCTGTCCATATGAGTGTGTATGAAACACAATGCATTTCCTTGCAGGGGAAGTGACATGTCCTACAGCCATCCAACAGAGATCACATTACACTTGCTGTGTGTGTACCTGTCTCCTTGTATTTCACAGACTCAGGATATCTGCTGAATGAATAGTGACTGCCCACACTGAGGGTCTCTCTGCGGGGAATGTGTTATTTTCATGAAACAATGAGGAGTCTGCAAGAATCATCAAGTGGTTTCTTCTGGCCCTTCCGTACTCGCACTATTACTTTCCCGGGTGCCCCATCGGTGCTGAACCCATTAATCAGCCTCTGAGTCACTGCACTGTGCAGGCTACGGGCCAGGCAGCAGAGGATGCTGTTTTTCCAATAAGTAAATAAAACCCCGTTTACAGGATTTGTTGAGTTAAAATGGGCATTGGAAAATGTTTTCTACGTTAATAGATAAAATAAATGAAAATTGTCCACAGATGTCTGTAAGATACTGGAGACACTGTTTGCAAGCTGTCACAGCACAGTGGTGCATTGTACAGTGACAATCCATAAATAACCTTTAGTAAATGGCGTGATTGAGGGTGTATGAACAGTCACTAATTCATTTGTGTGTCAGCTGGCAGGTTTGTCGCAGTCCAACATCGGGTTCCCCAGTTACTGTGAACACACAGCAGTAGGAAGTTTTGGAGCCATAAAATACAATCATATCTGCAAGACCTCTTCCTTCCATATCAGTAGGCGGCAGTCTACGTCCGAAAGAAATATTATATAAGTTGAGCTACAATACAGTATGTCATCCTTATGTTGAGTTATGTGGTGTGGGACCTGACTTTTCTGTTTGTCCACAATTGGAAGTAACAAGCATTTTTTCCTGTGGCCCATACACACTGGGCGATATAATGAGCAATATCGCTCATTTTAGCCCTTCTGAGATAATAAATATATAAAATAAATAAATAAGTTTCTTATATAGCACAGCATATTCCATTGCGCTTTACAAAAATATATCACTCAGTAGATTGCCCAGTGTGTATGCTCCCACCGATGACTAATGCGTGCTATCATGGGTTGTTAACGAGGGCCATGCAGAAAGCAGCATGGGCCCTGCCACTCACCGGCACTCACAAGTGGGTATGCACTTGCCTACGCCGGCAACTCAATCGCACGGCGTGTAAGCACTTTTATACATGATGTGAATTGGTTCTGGCTCACCAAACCAGGGCACCCCTGCAAATGCCCTGAGGCTTCTAGTTTGGAAACCACTGACAGCAATTTTTCTTACTGTACATTATTTTTTTTTTATATATCCAATTTTGCATATAATTCCTGTTCAATCGCAGTACTGTACCTCAATTGGTTGCCTGTATTTACAGAAATAAATATAAAACCATTCTACTACACATAAGGTTATCCTCTAAACTACACCAGGGTTGCCGACACTCCCGGAATTTCCGGGAGTCTCCCGAAAATCGGGTACCCCCTCCCGGCCCCCCGGAAGGGTGGGCAACCCTCCCGGATTCAGGGGGGACCCCCGCCGACCCCCGGATCGCGGCATTAAAATGCCGCAATCCTCGGGTCTCAGAGGAGGGGGCGGAGCTAAAACGGCACAATCGCGTCATTTTAGCCCCGCCCCCTCCACGAAGATATGTGAATTTGATGCTTTCCCAGCATGGGGGCGGGGCTTAGTGATGTCACTCGTAAGCCCCGCCCCCTGTGCGGCTTCTGAAACTCTCCTCTCCGGGCTTCTCCCGGAGAGGAGAATCTTAGTCGGCAACCCTGAACTACACCAACATACATTTCTAAGCAGTTAGACTCCTATGCTCATAATAAGATCTGCGTCTCACATCCACACCTCACATTACTTGCTTCCATACAGTTACAGGCCTTTTTTGCTGGTTGTGCCCACCCATGCACAAAAAGACTTGCCGCAAGTCTCCAGATCTTCATGCATTTTGTGAAACCTATAGACCTGGGTTAGCCAACTCCAGTCCTCAAGAGCTACCAACAGTTAAGGTTTTCCAAGTCTCCTCACAGAATCCCAAGTGAAGTAATTAGCTCCACCTGTGAGTACACCTTTGCAGCAGCTAGGTTGTCTGGAAAATGTGAACTGTTGGTAGCTCTTGAGGACTGGAGTTGGCTACCACTGCTATAGCCTGTATGTTACTTACTGTTGTTATCCAGTCTTGTTAATGTGCAACAGAATATGATGTCATGTCTACTTTTGTAAAGCGCAACGGATTTTGCTGGTCTATATAAGAAACTGTTAATAAATAAATACATTTATTAATGTACATATGTTGATGTGATCTGTCTTATGTCTCATTTTCCCTCTCAGTTTTCAGAAGAACGATCGAGCAGATATTTGGCTTTGGTGGGATAATGGCATTGAATGAGATTCCTGACAATATTGTCACCATCTTCTTATTTTATGGCTATCTGCGGAAATTCCATGTGGTGGATCTAGAGAAACACTTTGCATCTCTTACAAGAGAAGGTAAATTATTGAATTTAAAAGGAACTGCCCTTAAGATGAAGGCCCTGCCTGCGTGGGTGCCGGACGCGGTCATTTACCCGACGTCGGGATCCCCACTGTCAAAACACAGACAGCTGGGTTCCCGAAGACCACCTATTTTCCCTCGTTGGGGTCCACGACCCCCATAGAGGGAGAATAGAATAGGTGGTGAGCGTAGCGAGCCACCGTGCCCGCAGCGTGGCGAGCGCAGTGAGCACGCAAGGGGCTTAGTTGGGCTCACCATGCTGTCTGAGGCGGCCAGTCGAGATCCCGTCATCGGGCTAATGACTGTCGGGATCCCAACTGTTGGACCCTTGTACCACACCCGCCTGCATTACACACTACAAATGCGCAAAAGATGGAGTAACCAACACCTAATTGTAAAGGTAGTTTCCCCAATGGTTGTAGGCAGTGTTTACACTGACAAATCCAGGATATATTAAACCTTTGAGTGCCAAGTGAATTTGTCAAAATTGGTGTGAAATTTCAGAGATGTTAGCACTCAAAGGGTTAAACACTGCTTTAGGGTAGCTACATTTCAACCTGTATCAAAAACCATTCACATGTTGTATTAGCTAAAACATAATACAATGCCTATTACTAATACTATGGGGGTAAATTTACTAAAGCTTATACAATTGAAAAAAGAGGTGATGTTGCCCATAGCAACCAATCAGATTCCGGCTCTAATTTTACAGTTGTATCCCAGAAATATCACCTTTCTTCTTTTCTAAAAGCTATAGTAAATTTACCTTCGTGAGTCTAAATCAGGCATGTCCAACGTTGGCCCTCCAGATGTTTTGAAACTACACATACCAGCATGCTTTGCAATTGTTTTAGCATTCTCTAATAGCAAAACTGTGGCAAAGCATGCTGGGATGTGTAGTTTCACAACATCTGGAGGGCCAACGTTGGACATGCCTGGTCTAAATGGATGACCGGTTTTCTTTGGCTGCCTTGAACATGAAAATGTTTTCTTTCCCTCCACAGTCACTCTTATTGGTGATCTACAACGTCCCGGGAGGCTCAAGAGGATTAAGAAATTGAAAGCAAAGCAGATTGCACGTCTCCAGCCTCTGCCGCAGTTTCTGAGACTTGTGGCCGCTTTTCAGACCGATGAGAACGTGAAGCTGGGAAAAGTGGCTGCGAGATTCCTCTGCAGAGCCGCGGCAAACAAATGCTTTAAGCAGAAGGTGAGAGCTGCCAGGGGTCACCAGCGATATAATTAAACTATGAAAATCTAAGAACCGGCAAGGTGCTCTGCAATGGCCACAGAGGAGATGATCACACGATAAGATACCATCCTAGTGATTAGCCTTCTTTTTATTCAGTTACAAATTAGTTAATTTAGCTGCCATTAATTTTGTATGTAAATATTATTTGTACAGTAATATAAATTTACATGAATGCACTTTTTTAGCGCATCAGTATGGTTGAATATTTTGTATCACTGATGGTTATTTCATCCATAGGTGAAAGCTTCTAGTTTTGGGGTCATAGATGTATGGAATTTGTCTAATTACCCTTGTACACCTACAACCTGGGTCGCACCGGGGATTTTGTACCCAGCTCCAACCCTGCTTGTGACCCCTTTTACACTGGCTTCACCAGGTGACGTCACTGGAGGCGGGACCTGAGCCGGCGCTGGGAGGATGCTCTCATCTCCCAGCGCCGGCTCAGGTCTCGCCTCCAGTGACGCTATTGCATTGGAGTGAACATGTGGACCCGGGTTACCTGTTTACAGTGCACAGCAAGCTGGGTTGAACCCCTTTTCAACCCGGCTCACTACCTGGGTTTAAATGCCGGGTCATTTCAAATGGGAGCGTTTACACCGCCTGCAAACCCGGGTTATTTAGGCTGGTTTAATAAGGGAATTACAGAACATTAGATCATATTAATTGTTCTTTTGTGATTATAATTTTTATGTCATACCTTTATTCTTTTAGTTAAAGTGGAGCAAGAGTCTCCAAAATTCACAAATATAACTCTTTGCACTCAAGCAAGGAAATGTCAGACCTTCTAAGGAGTAGAGACGTAAACCCATATCAACCCATCATCTTCTGACTGGCATTTCTAAAATACAATCTATAATCGGATTGGTTGCTATAGACAACTTCTCCACTCTTTAGAAGGTTTGATTACTCTTCCCCTTTGCCTTAACTGTTCACCTAAAATCATCACGCAATATTATGCACTGCTATCGGGTGTGGTATGGGATCCCGACTGCCTGGAGTTAGACAGCATAGCGAGCGCAAAAAAGCCCCTTGCCTGGGGTGCTGCTGTCTGCTGTGGTGTTTATAGCACAGGTCTGGTTTGCATATCAGTGCTGATATACAGACCACTCTGTGCTAGAAGCACTACAGCAGACCGCGACACCCCAGGCAGGGAAGAGGAACTGCATGGGTTTTCAAAGATAGCAGGTGCTAGAATGAACACTACTATACTATATTATATATTACCTTTTATTGAGCGAACTATACATTATTAGTTTGCAGGAATACAGCTGTAGTGATTGCAGACATTAAAGCCACAATTAATTCACAGCCTGTTTTCAATGAATAGTCACATATGAAGAGTTCCAAATTTGGTGCCCCACAGATTAAAGCATCTGCCCCAATAGGCCTGCGCAGCCCATTTTCTTAGGGGGTGCATCACCTACTGGGCATGAATGCAAACTAAATAAGTGACTTATTTATGTATATGGGCTTCAGAATGAATCACTCCCGCACACACACAAGAAACAGCGACAGCGCGAGGCGCGCTGCAAAAATTTACACTGTAATGCCCATTACAAATTATTCCACACAACGTAATGCCTATTACACACTGAAACGCTCGTTGCCAAGGGAACTTCCATGCTCGTTTCCTGGAAGGGTTGTTGACTAGTTAATGCCTAACCACACTCCTCTGACTGCTGTGTCCAGCCTCCAACCCACAGTGGGCTGCATGCACACTGTGGCTCCTCCAAAAATGGCTAGCACCTTGGAGGAGGCAGGCATTAGGGATTGCCGGGGCACTCCCCCTTTGCATGCCTATGCCTGCCCCCCATCACTATATCTGGTGTCCTCTTGTGTAATACACTCGCTGTCCAAAGCTCATAAACAGAGGCAGGAAGTTTATGCAAATGCATTTTTCTTCCTTTAGGATGGTTATATACGAGTATAGTCTTGGAACGGTTTCAGTTCAAATCAAGCCAATATAGACATCATTCTATTTGCATATTTTGTTATGTTTATTTTTACATACCTTCCTATGTTTGCTCATAACTTCACCACAATGATTACATGAACATTTATCATCAATGAACATTTAAACTTCCTTATGGTTTAAAAAATAAAGTAAAGAAATCCATTGGTTGTATATTTCTTTAAGATATGGAGTGCAGCAACCAGTGCAGCTACTGGTAAGGAAACTCATTTATGGTAGTGGAAGCCTAGCACACTGGGCAGGAGGTTCTAATGATAACGCCTTATTACACATGCTGGAGGCAGGAAATTAGTTACATACAGTCACATAAACTCTAACCTAACAGATCATCCTGCACCAAATATAGCCTATGTCTGTCAGTGCCAATGTGATGAGTTCTGTCCTGATATGTCTGAATTTCCCCCCAGGCCGTGCTGTATTACACAGAGCTCTTAGCGGACAGTGACGTGAAAGTGCAGAGGTCAGCTTGCCTGGCACTGAAACATCTGAAAGTAAGTGTCAACCCCACAAGGGTGCAGTCTAGATGTTGTGATTAAGGGGAATGTGTACTTGTAGGACTCTGTGCCCATTCTCAGAGCTGTATATCTTTGCATCACACCATGCTTATAAACTGAGGGACCACTAATAAGTCAGTGGCAGAGTGCTAAAGTGGTTGTACAGCATAGAACAGTGATGGCTAACCTTGACACGCCAGCTGTTGTTGAACTACACATCCCAGCATGCTCTACTACAGTTTTGCTATTTGGCCATGCTAAAACTGATGCAGGGCATGCTGGGATGTGTAGTTCAACAACAGCTGGAGTGTCAATGTCAACCATCACTGGCATAGACTGTAGGACGCATCTGGTTCTCAGTTTTATTAAAGCTCACATTGAGAAATACACACCACAGAGACAAACATGTGAACACTGTAATAGGCGTCTGTGCAAATATTGTATTAGACTGTAGGAAATATTATCAGGGTTAAGAAACGCCTAGCACTCCAGCTGCTGGGGAACTACATGTCCCATAATGCCCTAACTGTGGTGGGGGTCTACCCCCCAAAATTCTGTAAGTATTGCAGTACAAGGTGCTCCGCACTCCTAGGGCCGGATTAAGGTCCTAATGGGCCTGGAACTGAAAACATTCAAGGGCCTATTATGAGAAGTGTTGGAGGTGAGGACAATGCCATGTTTAGGCATGCAGAGCCCATACACTACTAGCCCCAGGGGCTACCTAATTATATAGAATTTAAAAAAAATGTGTCAAATAGGAATGCAAAATATGATTTATGGGCAACGATGTGGCCAGCTGGTGTCTGTCATTATGATGGACTTATTTTTATGTGGAGGCCTGGAGCTGCAGCTCCATCCAAACCATTGTTAATCTGGCCCAGCACATTCCCCAAATGTATTCAAACTCAGGAGAAAAGTGACCATGAATGTCACACTGAACTTCTAATGTTATCCATTTACAGGGCACTGCCAGCATTGATCAGATTGCATGTTTGTGCCAATCAGAGGTGGAGGAGTTGAGAAACACAGCTAGAGAAACCATTGTGTCATTCGGTAAGTAAATTCCGACAAAGAACTGTCCAGACTATCTGACATTAAGGCAAGCTTTGTGCCTACACTCTGCAGGCCACTATCCTAATATTACATCTTCTATAACAGGCCTGGCAGTATGTCCCAGAATACCCTCCCACTGATCAGCTGGCAAGGCATGCTGGGACTTGTAGCTACACAACAGCTAAAGAGTAGCAGGTTAGCCTATAGTACAGCCCACAGACGAGTCACAAGAAAAATGTCTTGACCTTCCACTGGAAGAGCTCATTCCACTTGGACACTTTAGTTTATCTCCAGAGGTGTGGAGAGAAGTTTTAAGAATAATTAGTGTTTGTGTTGCACTGTAGCAGATCATATGATCTAGATTCGGGACATTGTAGCTAGTACTAGTTTATATTAGGCAATATAAAGTACTCTTTTGCCAATCTCAACTCAAACAACATCAAAGCAAATGGGTTCGGACAGCATCAAAACAGAGCGATTGGTATCTAGGGGTTCCCAATTACGTTCTTCGGTTAAGGGCTACTCCACTTTGGTTGCATCTATGTTATCTCAAAAAGACTGTTAATTACAGCCTAACATTGTTCATCCCTGAAGTTGAACCTTTTTGCTCAGGATTGTCATTTTTCTGTCTACGAAACCTATGAATGACTGAAAGGAGCTATGGGGGATGGTTCTAATTGACTCGCTAAGCAGTGAATATTCGCTGCTTAGCAAGCCATCTAACCCCCTGTCACGGTCCGCACATCCCCCACCACATTGTGAATGGATGTTTTACATATAAATCCATACGCAGGGTAACGTACATGGCCGAAATAATTTGATGTTGACCATCAAATGATTTTATCACTGCTCGCAAATCTAAATCAGTCTTGACTGACTTAGATTTGTGCTATACGTATAAGAGAATGGGGCGGGCAGCTGATGTCCTGTGACCCAGCGTTTTTGTGGAGACTCCCAGGAAACGTTCTTTGGAACATCCCCATGCAGCAGCCCCCCCCCTTGTGCGAGCACCACGGCGACTGTGCAAGTGGCCAAAGGTGTCTGCACAGAAGCCCTGCACATGCGCATATGCTGTTGTGCACAGTACTTAAACATCGGTCCCCATTGCAAAATCGCCGGGGACTGAATGATTTAGAATCACCCCCTATGATATTACAGATAATCACATTTTTATCATCAAATGAACTAGGAATTTGTTCATTGGTCCTTTTTGCCCATTAACTGTTTGCAATGACTACAATACCTCCTACATCTAAAGTCTGCTCAGTGTTTGAAATGCAAATAGTTTTGCACACAATTTGCTGCTCCGTTACCAAAAAAAAAGCTAAACGTGGAGATACCATGCCCATTGGTCCCACTGATGCCTCAAACTCTCCCAAGAACTTGAATCCATTTATCTCACCAAGTTAGATTGCTATTACATCACCAAGTGAGGTTTCAAAATGTCAGGTTTTTCTTTGACGTAACCTGACATTGGGCCTAATTCAGCATGGATAATCAGAGAATTCACAGTGGGCTGCGAGGAGAAAGCTACTACCCAGGTCTGAGACTTCCACTAATCTGCAACAAATTCAGGTTGGTCAGCGGTAACCACAGAGATCCTCCTATAAAACACCTGGACACTTCTCTGTTGATTCAAACACACCCAATATACAGATGGAGCCCCTCTCTTCCTTGGCCGGCGCTCGCCAGAACGTCCCCACTGGTGGAGAAGGACTTCATCAGACTGGGACGCGGGACCCTGCCTGTGTCCGCTTCAGGGAGACGGACAGGGTTAGGAAGGGGCGCGGTGAAGTGTCGGTGACTGGCGGCGAGGACTGGAGGGAGCTCAGTCAGAACGTCTCTGGCACATGCGCCCCCTTCCGACAGCTGGCGATAGAATCGCCAGCCCCTGCAAGGATGTGGCACGCTCCATCTGTATGGCATGGTACACTGGCTTCCTTTCAGTCAAACTGCGCCTCCATTGCTTTTACGATCCATACGCATTTTCATCCGCCAATTCCCCTTGTGCATGTACATTGCGTATGGTACACACGTGCAGTTCAATAATCGCTTGAATTCTCAAAATAGCGATCCATGCTGAATAAGGCCCATTGCCACCAAAAGTGGTTTTTCAGTTGCATATGATCAGAGATGTTGTGTATGTGTGTCTGGCTGAACACTAACAGGGATTGTGTTTTAGGGCAAAAAGGAAGACAAGTTTTTGGAAAGACTGACAAGATCTGCCGCGAACTACAGGAAACGTTGACGTTAGATGGAGAGATAGAGATCACCGTATTTTGAGGACTTTGACTAGTAGAAGGCTGGATTCAGTACTTTTTTTTTTACTCTGACATTCCTAAAAGAGAAGATGGTGTAGCTTGTGCCCATTTAAATAGAACTATCATTTTCAATATCTTAGCTGAGAAATGATGCTTACACTGGGATGGATGTAACTACTGCACCGTATCTAGCTACAGCATGTCAAAGTATTTCATAATATTACTGATGATACATGTAAAAAGAAATTAGAATTCCTGACTATGCCTTTTTAAAATGCACTTAACAGTCAGATCAACTGTACTCCCATTGGTCTGCCTAGGAGGCCATGCAAGTGATCTAGGTGGTATATTGTTAGTTCACCCTGTAGCTAAACATGAGCTTGAGCCCAAAGAAATAGGATTCCCAGAGCTACTTTGAAGGACCCTTTGGGCGGTATTCAATGAGCCAGAATCGCCAAGTTTTATGGCGATTCTGTGTTTTTATCGTGTCTGACGGTGATTTTTGGAGCCCCAAATGCGAATCACCGTATTCAATGAGCTGAAATCGCCGATGACTACCGGTGAATGAAGCAGCAATCGCCAAATGTTATTCTCTCCAAATCGCCGTTTTTGGTCTATAGGATTTTACATGGGGAATCGACGGTAGTTGAGGGGAATCGCCAAAAGTGTATTCAATGAGAAGTTGGCGATTCCTTTTTCTTCTTTCATATCGCCGTTCCTCACCGAGTGTCCCTCGTCATTTTTTTCTGGTGAACTTTTATAGGAACATGTGAAATAATTGGTTTGAAGTGTTCTATTTAACTATGCAAGTCTAATGTATTATTATTTGCTGCCCTTGTGTGATGTCATGGTCGTAGAAGTGCTATACAAATATATATTTAATTTTTTCAGGCATTTTTTTTTTCTCCCACAAAGCACTGTTCTTACCCATGGTGCACCTCACTTACCCATGATTCTCCTCCCCACCTCACTCCTTCGTTTGCCCGTAGAGCAGAATACCCAGCGTTTGCCGTATGCTGTATGGGAAGCGTTTGTACAGGGTAATTTGCTTTTTTCTGGCATTTCTCTGCATTTTTTTAAACAACTGACTACATTAATGCGGCTGTATATGGAAACGCCGGTATGGCTGAGAATCGCCGTTAGGGCCGGCGATTCTCAGCCACGTTGAATAGGGTTACTTGGCGACTCCCCACGAATCCCCATGCATGGCGATTCACAGCTAAAAACCGGCGATTGGCAGGCGAATGTTAAATCTGGATCACTGTGACCAGCGATTCTGGCTCATTGAATACCGCCCATTGTCTTTCATAGGGCCAAATGCGTCAAGCTTTAAAAGTGATACAATGGAGAGTGATAAACAACCAACCAATCAGTTCCTACCTGACATTTTTCAAACACAGACTGTGACATGGCAGGTAGGAGCCGATAGGCTGCTGGTTGATCACTCTCCATTTTTTCACTTTTGAAGCTTAGTATATAGACAGTTGTGGGACTGTTTTTAGGTCTTCTTACTAGTTTAATAATTGTATATTATTGTAGCATAAAGCAATAGGTATCCGGTCATTAGATTGAAATGCATTTGGTTGATATGGCTTAAGTCGACACATGGAGGGAGACTAGAATTGTGTACCGAGCACAGCAGTACACTTTGATGACGTCCATGTTCACTTTGTCGAGATTTAAGACAAAAACGTGAAAACATGTCGACCTTTTGACTGTCTACCTAATGCTTGCATCGACTTAAGCCATGTGGACTTTCAGTGGTCCAGCTAATGACCCATACCCAGGCAATAAACCTAATGTGGCCTATGTAGCAGAGCTGCCGGTGTCTCTCTAATGCTGGGTACACACCAGGACGACTAGGGCCCGATCCCCACAATCTAGATCCAATTCCGATCAATTGGATGTAGATTGTGTGCTGATTGGGCCCTTTTCTGACCTAGTGTGGTCCGATACCGATCCGATGCGCGGTCCCGCGGGTCGGTCGGTCGTTATTGAGATCCTACCTGCTGCAGGTAGGATCTCAATGACTACCATACAGCCGGGTGCGGGTCGCCATCGGATCGGGCCCGCTCACGGTGCACATCGTGAGCGGGTCGTGCCCCACCGCGTCACCGTGAGCGGGTCGGACGAGACACTGACGACCCGCTCACGATGTGCATCGTGAGCGGGTCGTCCTGGTGTGTACCCCACATAACATACACATTGCTCTGCTGAAGCCTGCAAACTTTGTTGGGATATATAAAAAAGAAGAATCCCTATTTCCTGTAAAGAAGAAACAGAACTTGTACAGAATTGTAGTGAGAGATACTGCGTGCGTGAGTGAAGGAGTGGGGAAGGTTGGGGAATACATTCAGCCACTGGGGTTTGGTAATGAATGCAATTCTAGCTGGGTTACAGAAAATGTATATTATATATATGTGTATATTAAATCCTAATACATTCCATGTTGTATATTTAACTTTGGGACAAATATGAAATAAAGTTCAACTTTTTTTTTGTGTTAAACTTGTGTGAATTTAGTTCTAAGGCTAAACATTCCATCATGAACTCGCCTCCTCGTACAGTACGCACCCATTGGCTGTAGAAGGAAAAGGCGCGTAGGACCAGTTACAAGCCACAATTTCCAGAAATCTAATTGGCGTTTGCACCCCCATGTACAGAATCGCATAGCTCTAGTTTTTAGTTAATACTGCGGATTTAATCAATTTGCACAGAAAAATATCTTCATGGCACAGTTCCTGTGGCTCTAGAGAGGGACAGGTACCATTATCTATCTTTACACTTAGCCTCTTTGCTCCGCGAATGCATGCCGCCTTTCCTGCCTACTGACTACTTACTACTTCCTCCCACTGCAAGGCTTTTCACCTGCTGTTCCCTTTCTTTGGAATTCCCTATCTCTCTCCTTCAGATTTTCCATCTGTCTACCCCATCTGTGTCATCCCTGTCTGACTACACCTCTCCTTTAGAATGTAAGCTCTCACGAGCAGGATCCTCTTCCTTCATGTGCTTTTCTAACTCTTGCGGCCTATACACACACACTAGGCGATTTTGCCCAGCGTGTATGGACAGTGATGACTGCTGTCATTGCTGGAGGGAAAGCTGCTCAGTGCATACACACTGAGCAGTTTTCACCCTGTCCCTGTACCCTGTCACTGCATAGCGCAGTGCTATGAAAAGCTGTCCACTGCTGGTAATACCAGATGAGCGCCTTTCCCGGCAATGATGCGGGAGCGCGCATCACCGCTGGGCCATACACACTGGGCGGCTTTGAGCTAAAAGCTGCTCAAACTTGGTGTTTTGAGCGGCGTTCAGCTCAAAATCCCCATGTGTATGGGCCTACACTTATCCTGCAGTTTTTTGCCTCCCTGATATTTATTTCAGTGTTGTCTGCTGATACAGCAATGTTTATGTACACTGTATTTGTCCTCTACTGTATTTTTTTATGTACTTGTAATTGGGTTCTGCAGCTCCATATAAATAAAGGATAATAAAAAAAAAGATGGCACAATAGGATGCACTACCACACCTAACCAGTAGATGGAAGCATAAGCCAAGAGAGCACTCTTTCAAACTTTTATTAACCATTAGGAACCATGTTTAATTTCTACCTGATTATTTAGAAGTCTGTTGCTTTTCTGCTAGGAATTTATTTTCTAACATGAAGCCAAGACCTTTCTTGTCAGATGCGTCACAGGATCCCCAATGATCTTCACGATTTATTTTGCCCTCACAATCTGAGAGGCATGAAGAGAGAGATTCTTAGTGTTTCTCAATAACTGTACAAAACAAGTAGATACTTGTTCTGGGCCCAGAAGTAACGTAGTAAGATAAATAAATTACAGAAACCGTAACCATTAAGAAATCCTTAAAACAAACTCCCAGCAATAGGGCGGGACAGTCAAATTACAGAAACCGTAACCATTAAGAAATCCTTAAAACAAACTCCCAGCAATAGGGCGGGACAGTCAATCAAAGAATGGTCAACCGCAGAAAGATCAAGGGGTAAAAGTTGGCCAATTAAGAAACTAGCAAAAAAAACTATGTACGCAAGTTGGCTTGTGCCCTGGAGGCTCAGAGCTTGCCCATAGCGAAACCCGTAAGGCTTCCTCCCTTACTCACAGGAACAGGCCCAGCAGAACACTGCTAAGAATCCACAAACATTTTATCACTGGTTTTATATCTCAGAGAAGAAAAGTCCACACATAGAAGTTCTATTATATTTCAAAATTTTCTTCCATAATGTGTAATGCCTCAGGTCCCATCACCCCATTTATGCAATAGTTATACTATGTAAGCACAATGTGATCAAGGGCTGAAGCAGGTATTGTTCTATATATCTGTGTCCAAGAATAGTTTAATTTGTATCCTTGTACCCCCAGGTAACTTCACACACTTAATATGAAAGTCTCCTTTAGACTGGAACTGCCTGTCCCAGGAGAACGTAGTGTATGTTTTAGAATTGTTACTTTACACAAAGACTGCAGTGATTACACACATGGCCAGGACATGTTATTGTTGTGTGTCAATAAAAACATGCAGATATCAGTAACATTGACTGTCAACAAATGAAATATGTAACAATAATGAGCAAAAATATCTATATATATCATTAGAGAAATCTAGTTAATGTATAAAGTAAAATGGAAAAATGGAATGTATGGTCCCCATAACAGATGCAGAGCAGGTAAGGGGTCCAAGGGTTTTTGAACATATCTATGCCACTTTGGGATTTGCTCCAGAATATTCTATTCTCCAAGGTGTAATAGAGCCTTTGCCTCCACAGGCCGCCATTTGATTCTTATTTACAGATCTATCCCTTTAATAGGATTAAGTGAGCCAGGGCTGTGGTAATTAATCCCCTGCTATATTGTTCTATGTATTGTATTGCAGTTAATAACAATAGATGATAATAAGGCTCCACTTGTATTCTGAATGGCCACCCACAAGTGCACCCCAAGATGGTGAGAAAACAGATATTTATACTTACGAAACATTTCTTTGCAAGGAATTTTCAATGATTGCAAGTAATCGTTGGTATTGAAGAGCTAGTAATCGCTAGGGAATCAGAGAATCTGTATTGCAAACACTGAATTTGTTAGAGAATAAGGATGCAAAATATTACGGCATGTCAACTTCAAACCATATAATACAATAAGAATGCACACTTAGAGCTAAGCAACTTTCCCTTAATTCTTCGTCTCCAGATTCTGTGTTATAATGCTTCCAATAAAATTATTTAGGGTAAAGGCATACACAAGATGCGATATGAACTATATATAGTCCATATTTCACTGTATGTACACTGCTTGCTATGTGCGCCACCACATGGTTGGTATTGCAAGAAAAAAATACTGTGCAGGCAGCTCAAATCTGACTACAAAGTGTATTTCTAGTGCAGTCAAAATCATCCATACCGAAAATCGCACCATGTGTATGCACCCTAAAGGGGTGTACGTACGCACAGGCTGCAGCTGGGCAATTTTGACAAAGCGATGTCACTGCCAGAGATAAGCTGGCGGCCATCCCCAGCAGCAGCCGTTGTGTACAGCCGAATACACACTGCAGTATCCATTCAGCTGGGCGATGGTGACACTGCGCAATGCTATCGCCCACTGTGTACACACAGGGCGATTCAGCCAAACCTACTGTAAGTGATTTTGACAATGTAGCCAAAATCACTTAGAAGAATCTGCCCGTGTACACACGGCTTAAGACTTCATCTTCTGGCCTCTGATCGCTTATGGGATGTTTGTTATGTAATTCAATGACAACAATCCAACACAAACTCACTCTCATGCGGCCACTTCGCTTATAATCACCCACAATGAGTAATCACGTTCAACACAGAAAGATGGAAGGGAGAATAAAACTTTATTGGACCAGCACATAATTCCAACACATTCAAGTGTCACAAGTGCATTTGTGTATTGCATCAGGTTTAAACAGTATTATAGAATTCACTAAATATTATTATTCACCCCCGCCCAATCTCCTCCCCTCCAAAGTGTTGGTTACACATCCCAACACAGTGTACTGTGTATAAATGTAAGAGGCAGGAAAAAAAAGCTTATACAAATTATAGACACGACTGCCATATATCAGACAGACACAGACCTTCCATTGTGGTGGGAACTGAAACCACGTTTACCTACAGTAAGACAGTCCTAGTAAGTGATTTGAAACTCCCAAGCACCAATCATGGGATCTAAGAACAGCCATGACAATTACTGGCTGTACTGGCGGAGGAGAGGTTCTTCTACTAGGCAAAATGTGTGCAGCGCGATGTTGTAGCGCTCCACTTCTGAGGCACCGTACGGTTGAAATGCTGGTGGATAACTCCTTTGTGTTTATTTGTAGCATTCTGCAGGAAAGCATGTATCAGTCAGTACTACAGGAGAACGTGCAAACAGAAGTCCAACATGTAACACAACATGGAAATAAGAAAAACAATTAGGGGTGAAAAAAAATACTGTTTGCCCAACCCTGAGCAAAAAGGTAGGGGGAGCTAATATTCTACTCTTTACAAAATGTATGGAAATGACAACGAAGCCATTGTAACAGTTATATCGAGGTTAAGAATCAGGCACAGCCCACAAGCTCATTTCAATTCCAAAAAAAATGAAAATCTTCTATACAATTTCTGAGCCACTGCTTATACCCCATAGTCAAAACCTATAATAATACAAACCCCCCTTCCCTCCTCGAAAGAGAAAAAATAAAAAATACATTCCTTTGATGTGTCTGATTTTTTTTTGTGTGAGGGGGCGCGCAAAAAGTGAGTCCAATTTAAAGAACCATTGATTAGGTTGCAAGGAAAAATGTCACCTGCTTATATCATTGGTGACAAAAAACGTAGCAACAAAAAATAAAAAGAACACTCTCGTGTCTTCTTAAAAACAAACAGAAGGGAAAAACCTGATCAAAAAGTAAAAAAAAAAAAAAAACCCAACAACAACTATGTGTTGCTTTACAACTATTTTATTCCATTAAAAAAAAAAATATTTGGCATTATCTGTGTTTACTCCTGAATAGATGTAGGCCCTGAGATGTGAGTACTCTCTCCTTGGGACTTCAGGGTATCCTCGAGACCCCTTAGTGCATTGAGACTCTTGAGCTCGAGAGAAAAGTCCAGCTGTTAAAGCTTAGATTTGTGAAACTGAAGCTCAGCTTTAATATTTCCTCCTCTCTTAATTTGGTTGCGATTATGTCTCATTTGCTCCTGCGTGGAAAAAAAAATCTATTAGAGACAGGGCAGAAGCTGGAGAGTCCTCTAATGGTACCAAACTCTGTAGCAGAGGATCGCTCCGGCGGTCAGCACAGTGAACATGCAGATATTCAGCACCAATGACTTCCATTCCTGGCTGTCGTTTTTGTTGTCTATGTTCTCATACTTTTCTTCTGGGTCAGACGAGGAGTGGATCTGATCGCCAGCGTTTCTTTTTCTAAGTTCAGTGTCTTGATGAGTGCTGCAGAATTAAAAGTCCATCAGTTAGTTTTAGGAAGAAAATGCAGAAAATGATTAATAAATAACTGAAATATTTTGAGGGCAGTTAAAATCCACATTCCTACAGAGGGTAAAAGCAACTACAATGCTGCCGGGTCACGGTGACAACACAAACTTGACCACAGTGGTCAGCTCTTTGGGCACCTACCTTTCAATTGGCGGTGGAGGAGGAAGGTGGGATCTGCCATCAGGTACACTCTCCTCCACTATGTTGACTGCTCTTCTTATCACCTCCTCCACCACCTGTTGCGACAAGATCGGTTCATGCATCTTGCCATTCAATGCTTCTGTGATGCGCTTGGGAGGCCTGGGTGGAGGTGGAGTATGTTCTGGTGGAGGATCCATATCTTCATTGGACAGTTCTTTCCATTGTTCCTGCAACAGCAATAGAAGCCATTATCTACTGTGATCTGTTGGACTACGACTGTCCCAGGATTAGAGACTGGAGCCTAAACAACACATTAAAGGTGATTGAGTGTACGCTTTTACAATAAGGTTATTTCCTTCCTTTTTTTAAAAACTTACGGAAGATGGGGCATGGTATAAAAATCTTGTGGCATGACTGGACATGGCGGATGAGTTTGTGGTAATGGTTCATAAGAGGACTGAAGAGTTACCATTTTCAATGAAAGTTACACCGACATACAGTCCACATCCGCTACTTGTGTTATTGTATTCTAGGCACAGACATACTCTGGAGTCCCATGCACAGCACTCTCCTGCACGGAGTTGTCTCCCTAATCACAGACTTACATTGATATCCATTGCACTGCAATCACCTTAACTGAGGAACATCCCTAGCCACAAACATACGGCTCATACACAAGGGGCGATCTAGTGTAGTCAAATCACTCCGCACACAGAGCTTGCTAGATCGCCCATACACACGTAGCGATGTGTGTATGAGAGATCTGTGCTAACCAGTGTTCTTTTGTGAGAACAAAGTCGATTTGACTAGATCTTGACTACATGTAGTCAAGATCTAGTTCGGCGATGGCAACGCACAGCACCACGCATCTCCGTGCCTAAATTGGCCATACACCTACAGATTTATCTTCAGATCTGGCTGGTTGGAACAAAAACATTGTTATGGATGAGAGCAAATGACAGTTTACAATTTGCTTGGAAATGCTGACAAACTGTCATTCAGATGGGATGCAGTTAAAATCCCGGCGGTCGGGATCCCGGCGTTCACAATCCCGACGCCGAAATCCCGACACTTTCTCCCTCCGTGGGTGTCCATGACACCCCTGGAGGAAGAATAAATTAGCGTGCCGAGCGTAGCGAGGCACCGGGCCCGCTGCGTGACAAGCGCAGCGAGCCCGCAAGGGGGGGGGGGGCGATCCACGTCCCCCCATTGTCAAGATTTCGGCGGTCGCATTCCGGCGTTGGGATTTTGAACGCCGGGATCCAGGTCGCCAGGATTTCATACTGAATCCATTCAGATATTACCAGATTTTTGTTCCAACCAGCCAGATCTGAAGATAAACCTGCAGGTGTATTGTCACCTTTAGCGATCTAGTCAGATCTCTTAGAAAATGGTAAAAAATTGGTGTGTGTGTATGCCTCTTTACTCTGTGATCCCATGCACTCACCTGCACTGAGGAGTCTCCCAAGTCACAAACTTAAGGTGCCCATACACTAGTAAGATTTATCTTCAGATCTGCCTGGTTGGAACAAAAACATGGTTATGTTTTCCAGCATTTCCAAGCAAATGGTCAACAGTCATTTGCTCTCATCCATAACCATGTTTTTGTTCCAACCAGCCAGATCTGAAGATAAATCTGCGTGTGATCCCATGCACTCACCTGCACTGAGGAGTCTCCCAAGTCACAAACTTACACTGGTATAACATGCACTGCACTCACCTGCACTGAGGAGTCATCCAATTCACAAACTTACTCTGTGATCCCATGCACTCACCTGCACTGAGAAGTCTCCCTAGTCAGACTTACTCTGGGATCCCATGCACTCACCTGCACTGAGGAGCCTCTATATAGTCACAGAATCAATACGGCATCCTATGCACTCACCTGCACTGAAGAGTCTCCCATGATAAACTTGGCCCCTTCAATCACAGCTAGGTAGGAAAATCGTAGCTGATCCGCTGTCTGTATGAGACCCATTCTGTATTTTCTCATTTCCAGCAACACCTGCTTGATATCCACGGAGGATGGATCTTTCCGTTTATCCATCTACACAAGAATACAAAGAATCAATACAAAGTGTAATAACATGCCCAAAAACACTTAAGTAAATTATGTATGCTAAAACAAATTAGTTTATTATTTTATATTGTGCTCATCTAGGAGCAATTAGGACAATTCAGAAAATCATTCTCTCCTCTCCGGTCATAAAATATTATGCTTGCAACTCTAAGATAATGAAGGGGAGAGTAGTAGATGAAATGGAAGACATAGTAGCAATCAACCAATAAATGTTGACAGTTAAATGGTGCAGGGGAAGGTTAAAGCTAGATTGGGTTGGTGGGTGGCAGGAGCATCAGATGCTCCTGAAATGAGCCTCAAGTGACTGCTGAGAGTTGGAAGATGACACTGGAGCAGCTGCAGAGACACCGCTAGACCACCAGGGCGAGACATTGCTCGCTGACCACCAGGGACTGTTCATGAAGATCAGCAGATCACGATGAATGCTGCATGTGGACAGCCTCATGTCGACAGAACTGTTAAACAGTCGATCTCAACCTGTTTTGAAACTATTTTTACCAGAAAAAGACTGTACTAAACAGACCTGCAACATCACTGATGCACTTAATTACGCTTATTTCAATGATAATTGCCTTAAAAGGCAAAGTAGTCCTACTTACCAAAAGCAAGCAAGTGTCCGCTAAACAGAAGGTGCCGGACCGGCCAATGCCAGCACTGCAGTGTACCACTATGGGCCCGTGCTCAGGATTGAGAGAGCCTGACTCTCGCACCTTAAAGAGGAAGTTGAGGAATGATGCTGGAGATTCTGGTACCCCGAAGTCCGGCCACGTGGTGTAATGAAAGTGCAAAATTTCCCTGGTCTCCTGTGTCTGTAAAACAATGTAAAGAAAAACGGATGAATTTTCTCCCCAACTGGACGAGGTTACATAAAACGCAGTCCCCAGATAGTAGAATATAGTAAGTTATCCGTACTGTCTAGTCAGTCACCTGTACCCTTATCAGATGAACTGGTTTAAGCTTACACTATTACAAGTCAATAATATCTGAATAAAGATATAGATTCTAAGGAGCCAATTCAAATATTACAAACAAACAACCCCCCCCCCCCCCCGCATCAGAGCTATTTAATTGTTAAATGCAGCTAATAGCTGCGGATTTAGGCATACAAAGAGGATAACCAAATGTAATGTTGCCATCTGGGCATCTAAAAGTCTGGGTTTGGGCATCCAAAATAGAGGCTTTAAGCATTTTTTTTGTCACATTTCCATAGGCTACAAGATAATGGGCGTTTGGTCGAAGCAACAACTTGATTAGCTGCCATAGACAGCCAGTACTGTAGCTCTAGGTGGCCAGAAGTGGGTGTGACATTTGACTTTGCTCCTGTATACGAAATCCTAAGATCGGTTGTGGAATGGTAGCGGACATGAACATTATTCAGTTTCAAACCCCTACAAAAGTGAAAAAAATAGAGGCTGTTTAATGGTCAGAGATCCACCACACCAAAAATGTATTGTTGTGATGTAGAGGGAGCGGGCGCTGCATTCTAAATGATTCTGTGCTATAACGAATACCAAATGACTAGCCCTGTAAATCTGTTGTATATTTATCATTGCTCCAGTAGAGGCTTCAATAGCTTTGTAAATGTGATGAATCACTTTTGCAAGCTTGAAATTCCAGCATTACATAACGCTAATATATATACCATCAACATCCGAAAACCCTCACGACTTACACCGAGATTTTCCAGCTGAAGGACACGGATTGTGTAATAGGACTTGACGTCTTCAGAAAGCAGGGTTAATTTCAAGTTTGCATCTTCAAACACCATGGGGCTGTCCTCTCTCTTTGGCCAGTACTGGGCACACTTGATCTACAGAAAATAAAATACATCCTCTATCATCTGAAAATGGAAATAACGAGGCAGAAACGCAGAGCAACTAACAGATTTACGGAACCATCTACCACTAATTCATTCCAGAGTGTGATATTTCTAGTGTATGCTTTGCTTGTTTTGTGGAAGAAACAGAAAGACGCTGGACCTGGTAAATGGTTTAATCTGCACCATATGTTTCTTTAATAAGAGGCATTCCATGATTCAATGTCTGTTCTACACACTTTCTGTATGAAGAATAAAGTGTACAGTCAGTGATACAGCATTATGATCATAGTCAAGCCAGAAAGAGGACTTTGCCGTTTACATTTTCAACAACATTCAATGTTAATGAAATAAAACATTCCCTCGCTCTGACCACACTCTCTGAATCTGTGTTGGACGTTACATACAGGAGATAAATCGCCTCACAGCTTTGACCAATGCCCTTTTGACTGGACTGACAAAGTCTATACCAGCAGCCAATCAGCAGTTTCACTTATAAATACCTCTCTAGGACAACGCATTCAAGGGACACGGATAAATACGATTCCAACCTCCGTACATCATGAAAAGCCCCATTAGTTCAGCATGCAGAAATTATACAATTTCCAATAATTCCGGTGACGGGAACCATTAGCGATAACCCCTCAGGGAACAGGCCAGAGCCGTGAGCTATTCAGCACAGAGAAAACCATTTACTGGAGATTCCTATAGGAAGAGTGCACATCATGGAGCATGTTTAAGAACAAAGAGGACTAGAACATCACCAACACAGGGAATGGCTGGGTGGGCAGAAAAGTACACCTACTGGTGGACACCATACATACAGACCACCACATATCTAATAGTTAAAAAAGGTGAATGGCAGATACAAGACATTTCACGATCAGATAAGTTCAACTGGATTGTAATAAAACCATGTCTGGGGTTGTGTGTGTGGGGTTGACAAATGTGTAAAATGTATCAGTACAGCAACATAACATGTTTCAGAACAATTTCTCCACCTTACTGTACTGTACTGTATATGGCTTCACCAAGAATGCAGCAATGCAGGAGAGGACCACCAGATGGCAAGCATCAGTCTTTGGGTGGGTAAGGAAGGTGGAGTATTAGGTGATTAGCTTATAAAAGTATAAAAGTGTGTGTAATTAAGGTATTATTTTCATCCCTTCTGGTCAACTTTGAATTCTGAGATGCAAATATAGAGCACTTGTATGTAAAGCGAAGTATCCAATACTGGGCCAGATGTAGCAAGCTTCAAAAAGTGATCAAATGTATAGATTGTAAGCTTGCGAGCAGGGCCCTCATACCTTTTGACTGTCTGTAAATATGCAGTTTGTTGTATCACTGTCTCCTTTTGTAAAGCGCAACGGAATATGCTGCGCTATATAAGAAACTGATAATAAATAAAATAAATAAATAAATGTAGGGTGATAAACAACCAGCCACTCACCTACTACCTGTCATTTTTCAAATCCAGCCTGTGACATGGCAGTTAGGAGCTGATTGGTTAGCGGTTGATCACTCTCCAATTGATTACGTTTTGAAGCTCGATCCATCTGGCCCCCAGTGTTTCAAATTTACTAGATGTCAGCTGTAAAAGTTAATTGTACGATTTGCAGTCCGGTACACGGAACTGCAATCCGTACATGTCAGTACAAGCAGTTGCGAGACTGGAACCACAGAGTGACGCCACGCACTAAACACTGGCTGCCATATGAACGGTAAACTGTAATTTCCTAACAGTCATTGCTGTCATTCTTTGTGGATTGCTGGAATTCCTGCCTGGGGCTCTAATCGTCATCTATCCTCCATGTATCAGTTCTTCCTGCCATCTCCCCAGAGCCTTCTGTAATGCAGACACACCATGCACGTAGTATACCCAGTAATCTAAACCTCACTCCAAGTATAAAGCAATGGAGAGACTGCCAGTCACGGACCACCACAAAACACATCATTCCTTATGCAACAGTACTCATTGACTAACACTACATTAGTGACTAAATGCTTTCAGAATTGTCTAACTGGCACTAGATATTTAAGAGTCAACTGTAGCTTGGTTCATTTCACTCTTGGATCAGAATAGGGCATCACAACGTTGCCGATTGCCCAGTCTGTAAAGTGCTGTATAAAACACTGGTGTCCTATAAAAGGCACCATATGAGATGTTACACATGATACAAAATAGAAAATCACATATAGAACAAGAGACGGACATAGGTGGTGCAAACCTGGAACAGAGTGAAGAGGGAACTGGTCATGAAAGCTTGCAGTCTACAAGAAATCACACTAAGTCAGTAAGAATGGACACTTCTAAGTAAAGTTAATTGGATTTTTTACTTTGAGATATGTCTACATTTGCCTCAGATGGTTCTTGCACAGAGGATTGTAAGGTCATATTTGTCCAAATCGGCAAATAGTCTCAACACAGTAGGTGGGAGCCTGAGATCACTGGTCATCAGGTAACTGCCAGCTGGGCTCCTATATTCTGCCTCATCAATGAGCACATGTGCAATAGCCAAATCAGACCACAATACAGCCCTCCGGCCCGCCAAAAAGACATTCGCTCAAGATTTACAGTCACTGAAAGAACAGGTTGACTGTTAATTTTGTTCGATTATACATTTTGAAAATATTGTCAGGTATTAAATACCTACCCCCCCCCCCCCTTTTTTTTGGAAGGCAATAGTGGCTGCTCCCCATGTAGTAATCTTACAGATACATTGTCATAGGACAAAATGAGGAAGGATAAGGAATGTCCGCAATAAGAGACTAGTCGTATGCCTTAAAAAAAAAAAAAAAAAAAAAAAAAACAACACCCCCCCCCCCCACCAGATTCTGCAGATATACTTAGTCAGCGCTGAAAGGAGTTAGGACAATTACTAACACATTTGGACAATGACATGAGTTATTCAGCATGAAGCAGAGCGAGAAATGACATATTAGCAGAGGAGGATGCATTACACGTTCTGTTGTTCTAGGCCATCAGCAATGTATGGAACAGCTGGGGTCACTGTGGTTTCCTTGCCATGTGCAGTTCCTCTGGAGAAAATACCAGCAGCATCATTTCAGTCTGTGCTTCCCGCTAATTACATCTGTATGTTGATAGCAGAGAGATGCTATCCATTCAAGATCAAAGATACTACACAGTATTCTGGAGTAGGATACTGGCGGAAAGAGTAACAACCACATTAAAAAGGACAACAACGGGAAAAGGGATTTATTTTCCATTTAAGCTTTACTGATTTGGGATCACTACACTGTATAATATGTATCAAAATGTATTTATAAGAACCTTGTATAGCTGTCAGGTTCCCCTGCCTGCAGCTCATGCTAAATTCACTCAATTCTACTTGCCAACACTATGCAAACTATAGCTAATGCTATCAGCTAATTAGTAGTAATACAGCCAAATTATATGCCTCAATAATGACCTAGAACAGGCAACCTGTGGCTCTTCAGCTGTTGCGAAACGACAAGTCCCAGCATGCCCAGTCTCAGATTCTGATACTCTAGGGTGCCGTGAATAAAAAAAAAAATTGAGAATCTCTGTATTAGGGTATGTTAAAACTGGTACAGTGCATGCTGGGATGTGTAATATCACAACAATGGTAGAGCCACAGGTTTGCCAGGTCTCATGCAAAACATCAGTCAGTCTCACCCGATTATGTATGTTGTACTAGCAATCATGTATCATTGTACAAACTACAGACTAGGAACAACTCTATTCTCTATTTATCTATATACTATTGTATGTCTATAAGAATGTATGCTTATATCAGCTAATTCACTAAATTAGAACAGCCCAGTTTAGCACCAGGGACAAATCCATCAAGTAAGGTGTGAAAATACAGCCACCTAAGTTCTTCATGCACATAGAAAAACTTCAAACTACTGTAAGTTAAGATATCAGCACCAGTAAAAACAGCAGATTCCAACAATACAAAATAAATTCTATGCATAAAAGGGGGATGGGTATAAACTTCACCCATTTTTTTTTAGTTTTTAATTAGTGTTCTAACAAAATAATTTATTTAATCAAAGTGATCTGAATAAAAAAATAAAATAAATATCAATCACATTGCAATTAACGTAAGGCAAAACTAAAGTATAACAAAGCTTGGTATAATGAACCCAAGGACCAAATAGGATCAACTTTCACATTTTTGGAAATAAAAAAAACCTATGGAAATGAAAGAATAAGAGAGATGGGTGGTGGCTAGTATCACTGAGGCAATAGTAGGAGAAGAGAAACCACATGAGGAGGATCCAGGTGACTTGGGTACCATTTAATTTAGTTTGCATACATTACAGAAGGATACAGAGGAATACTATAGGACATAAGTCCTCTCCATACAGTAGGCGTACCATATTCTAGGGGGTGGTGGTGGTGGGGGGGGGGGGTGTTATGTTGATCATGCCTACTACCAACTGACTGAAGCAATCAGTCAAATTTAATTATTTTGGTGGTGCATGGACTATAGGAATCACCAGGGACATTAGGATGAATTTTGGAGAGAGGGGAAGAGATGTGTAATATTAGAGTCTTAATATAATTCCAAAAGGCCTAGAGGGTACACTTGATACATCAGGATTCATGTTATGAAGTCCTGAAGATTTAGATCAAGATGTAGGTGCTTTTGTGTATTTTCTCACACTGGAAGCCATGCAGTTCCAAGGCCACTCAACAGTAAGACCCAGACGGTTTAAGGTCAATCTACATGGTAGTGACCAGACCATTACAAAATGGATATCTTAAGCAAACTCAGTTGGATTATTAGTTACTTGGTCATTTATTATGCCATGGCACGGTTTCAGTTGCAAATATTGGAAGAGGAATTTTACATTTTTGTTGCAGACAGAGGAGGGGGGACTGCCACAGTAAGTGAAAGGTCAAAACAGAATGACTAAATAAGGGTATTAAAACGCTTGGAAATCAGGCAAAGAAGCGATGCTGTGCTTGCACTGTGCTGCCATAACCAGTCTCTGCAACATTTCTGGCAGCATACATAATTTGGGTCATTACTGACTGCCCACTATACAGTATGTAAGTAAATATAGTTTCATTCTTTAGTTTGAGAACATCTATTTTCAGCCTCTTGAATTCAACATCTACCAAGGTCTTGTATCCCCATGATCTCAATAGAGGAGCATAGACTGACAATGTCATAGGAAGCCTGAAAATCTCTATAGTCTACTGAAGTATCCATTCACCATTCAGAAAATGAAGATTTACTAATCTCACGGATATTCTTGGTGTTATGCACTGAACAGGAATGCGCCTAGCCCCTCACTTTTGAATAATGGGTCTCTTCATCATACAGGTTAAATCAACCTTGTATGGGACTAATAGGCCAGAATCACTGTCATATTGTAGTGGAGGACTGTGCATTCTTCAATCCGGTATAATGATAAAGTAAATACTCAAACCATCGGCGACTTCATAAAAAAAAAAATTGCTCATTCATTGCAGAAATTTAGTCCTGAAGACTGCAGCTGAATATCCCTCAGTATCTTAGTAGATTTTCTGGATTCATTAGAGGTTGTTCATTTAGATTAAATAATAATAATAATAATAATAAAAAAATAATAATAATAATAATAATAATAATAATATTATTAATATAATATAATATATATAATAATATTGTCAGGAGAACTTCTTTAGAAGCAGCTGGCTGTGGAAGTCAAACTAATATCGATAGGCAGATCCTAAGCTGAAGCTGTGGGGCGTTTGGCAAAAAGTTTTTATTGAAGCGATTTGGAACTCTAGAAATAAATAAAAAAAATCTCAAAATATCAAACAACATCTAAATGACAATTTACAAGAAGGGTTATTGAGTTTAAACAAGACATTACAAATGTTATACAATGAGCGCAGATCAAACCAAAACACATGCATACGCATAACATAGTACAAAAAGAAAACATGTGGTAAGTACAGTAGGGAGAGAGAGGAAGAAAGAAGAAAGAGCAAAGGGAAAGCCCAGCAAATACCCTCAAACATAAGTAAATAACTTGGATAGGAGTGTGTGAGAAAAACATCCTGGGCTCACACCATAATGAAGAACAAAAACCACTTTGGATTCTAAACTGAAAATACTTTTCAACTTTAGGACTCATATTCAAATGATATATCGTCTGCAATCTTCTGTCTGAAATGAATAGAAATGTAATTAAACTTTTTTTTGTGCCGATGGCACTCATTGGGTGCCGGATAGCTGCCCGACAGTCGGGATTACAATGGTCAGTACTCCGACATCTGAATCCCTATAGACAGGGGCTATTCTCCCTTGTGTTGGTCCACAATCCCCATAGAGGTAGAAAAGAACCTGTGGAGCAGGCAAGGGGCTTCTTTGCGCTGACCCCCCAGTCGGAGCACCAGCAGTAGGGATTCCGATGTCGGGGATACTGATCGTCGGGATCCCGATTGCCAGACCGCCATACCATACGGGCACTCATGGGTGCGCTGTGAAAAGTCCTGTTTAAGTGCTCAAATGGGTGATTTCAGTCTGACACCCCTGGAAGGTGCAAGCTGAAAAACCGGCAGTGCCTGAAAGGAGATACGTTTGGTTAGCTCTTTTAGGGGCCCTCTAGTGGCTGCTGGCGCTAAAACATTTGAACATATGATCTTATGTAAAGCCGTTTCCATCCAGTCCATCTTGAACACATCATTTATCCTTAACATTTGCAGATAAGTATAAATAGGGTACGGCAGGAATTTCCTATAGATCTGGACTATGCACTGTTTCAGGAACCCCACTAAAGGGTAAATTTAATAAAATGTGAGTTTTTAGAAGCGAAAGATGTTGCCCATATCAACCAACCATTTTCTAGTTATGCTCTAGAAGGTGCTAGATAAATGATAAGTAGAAGTGGGAGCTATCACTCCTCGCAATCAATCAAATTCTAAAAACACACACTTTAGTAAATTTACCTCAAGTATCTGATCTTATGTATGTGATCTGTCTTTGAGATCTAAAACCTTATCTTGGAGGGCTGAAATTTCCCCCCTGGAAGGCCTCATTGGCTGTAATTAAATTTCACTAATTCCATTCTCAGTTTGGGGTCTTAATTCCATGATTTCAATGAAGCAGTAGGATGTGGTTCTCACTATGGCTATCTGGTCACATGGAGTTGGCAGACAGGGAGACTCTTCTGATTACAGGTGGAGCTCACACTGGACCAACTTAAAAAGAGACCCCAATAGCTGCTACCACAAATCTGTTTGATGGGGTTCCCTTCTGTAAGAAGTCTTTGTAGCATGGAGCAGAGTGTTTCTTGGCTATAGGATGTGAGACTCAAAAATCAGATTGTAAGCTCCACTGGGGCAGGGACTGATGTGAATGTTCAAATATCCTCTGTAAAGCTTGCGGAATATGTGTGCGCTATATAAGAAACTGGTAATAAATAATGTTGCTATGCCCCCAACTGCTAAAAGAATCCCTTCTTTATAGAGAGACCATACCTGTAGATGCCTATTTTGTAATGTCACATTTAGAAGAAGAAATAGTAAACAGAATTGCTTAATTTACGGTTTAGGTAACTAAACACTGCTTACTATTATAGGATAATTCCTATATTCCTGAAGCCACATGCTTCCATATTACATTGTTGCCAGTCACCAGGCAGTGAGTAAAAAGCTATAACCTAGTGGACACACGGCTGTTTCAGCCTCTACATTACACACTTGTGCGGCCAAACTAGAGAAGATCCAGTAATTTGGAGCTCAATCCAAGTGTCCATACCATTTGTCATACACCACATTCTCCTTCAGTGACCTTCTCCTTCCAGCTGCATTTTACAACATGCTCAATGATGATCCTATTGGTTTTGATAGGGTCATTTTATGTCTGAGCCAGAAATTAGAGAGATATTGGGCTATATGTAGGGTTACCACCTAGGACCTTTAATTCCGGACACATGTTAATTACACAGGTTCTGTGGCAGTTTAAAATCAGGTGAAGTGGAGTCTTGAAGTCAGCCAGCCACAGAACCTGTGTAATTAATATGTGTCCGGAATTAAAGGGACTAGGTGGTAACCCTAGCTATATGTTAAAAAGTCTGAGGTTGCCAGAGATGCGGCATGTCCACCAGGCTGGTTTTGCCTTATAAGTGATTGCTGCTTTAAAAATCTGACTGAAATTCTTGGAACAAACAATATATCTACGGCTGAACACTTCTCCATATATGCACAGAAACCTATTACACTATCTGTAAATTATGTCCAGAAGTGGTTCCCAAACTCTGTCCTCAAGGACCCCTACGATGTTTATCAGGTCACCTGTGGATTTTTTAAATATGACAGCTGCTGGTTGACCTGGAAAACGAGAACCGTTAGAGGTCCTTGAGTTAGAGGCCCGAGTCTGGGAACCACTGGCCATGTAGAACGGGAGTAATGACACTAGCAAGGCTAAACCAAATCTGCCATCTTCGGTTACAAACGGTAATTTTCCATGGTTCCGTGGTAGTTAAGATCTAGATAAAAGTATAATATTCCTTTTTCTTATCAGTCATTATGTATTCTTTGGCCTTGAAATTAAGTGTCTCATTAAATCTGTAAAACCTATAGAACCCAAAAATTACCGAAATGCTTTTAAGGCCAGTCCTAGCAGAGTACTTCCAGTCTAGTTTAGACAACCCATTACCGGAACTGCGGCAGGTGGCATGGACGTCAGGTAAGTGTAGTAGCAAGTTATACTTACTGATCCTTTCTCAATGACTCGGTTCAGCATGACAACCCCACTGCTCTTCTTCTCCCACACCATCTCCCAGAAGTGACCGCAGGTATTTGGCAATGGACCCTGAGCAAGAAAAGCAACAATTTATTGTTTTACTTGAATGAACACAATCTAAGAAAAAGCAAATGCAGATACACATACTGTAAGTGTGTAATCGATTAGAAATAATGTGAAAGGCGAAAACTTGTAATGTTAGTATAAAGCAGGCTTCGATAGCCGGCATTTCTTCATCTACTGAACCACAAGTCCTAGAATGTCTTGCACTCCCTTAAAGAGGAATGAAAGCAATCCTACCTCCCTCCCCACTCTTTCTACATCCGTGGAATTTACAGGTTTTGCTGCAGACAGCCTTTTACTGGCACCATTTCCACAAATATGATCAAGATCCTGTATGGTGTGTGGTCTTGGTGTGGATTATGTATCAGTGTAATTTCAATACTTTACACAATACTGAACATACAGTACACAGAACATATTTGCTCAGGCTTTCAAGAAAAGACTGGTCTAAACATTTTACTGCTAGAAAAAAAACGTGCTCAACTGTAATTAGTTTTTAATCCCAATATTCAGTAATTTTTCATATTTATGATAGCCCAGTTTTACTGTATACATTCAGGTTTGGATGATATACATCCAGGATAGTCCTGGATTGCATCAGAATTGGGGCTTCTCGAACTGCATCCTAGAAACAGCTGGTTTAGGCACTGGAGGGTATAGCCACATGAGTCCAGCATGCTCTTGCATGGTCTGGTCTCATGGCTGTGGTCCCTGGCATCATGAAGTCAATGGAAGCATGCTTTTCCTCCAGCGCAGTCTAAATTTGGGGTTGGTCTGGTAGTATCATTCCACAGGCCACACACACACAGTCATTGCAAACCAGGCTGTGACATTGTCGATGTACAGCCACAAATAATAGACTACACTGTAAATGATATAGTCTGTTGGAGGCTTGCGTGCCCTGCTAGACCAGTTTTTATTTAATTTTTTATTAGTGAGGCTTACATACACTTGTCCGACTTGTCTTAAGGGCAATTTGGACCCTCTTACCTTTGAGCTCCCCTGGCAGTTCCCCAGGAGAGTGAACATCCAACTTGGCACTTGATGTGCACTTTGTACATGTGATTAATCGTCGGGGGAGATCAAGGGAAGTCACCTGCGATATTGTGCTGATGGCTGCACATATGATTTACATTATGTGCAGCACGTCTGACCTCCGAATCTGACCCGATGCGCATGGGACTGTGCATATGGTTGGAGCAGATGTCAAGCACATGTGATTTGGCCAGCTATCACGGCCCAATCCGTTGGAAACGGGTGAAATTAGGCCAAATCGCACTTGTGACCTTAAATGCATTGCTCAGTTTGACCCTAAAGCTGTGTACGCACGGTTCGGCTACATAGTCCAAATCAAATGAAAAATGACACAGAATCGAACAGTGTTTGCTGCACCAGGATCGAAAGCATTCGATTTGCTAGATCGAAGGCAGTGCAATGTTGCCCTCCTGGTAGATGCCGGCACCTGCTGGTCGTCAATATTGAATTGGTATCGAGGGCCGTGTGCACACGGCATTACAGTTTTAACAGATCTCTTAGTCTGTCAATTGGCAATTGTTAAATACAGTACCAAATATTTTAAGTCCTGTGCAAAACACTCAATACTTAATAAAACCAAAACAAACACACATATATATATATATATATATATATATATATATATATATATTTTTTAACTTGGACTCTTGGCCCTATTATGAAGTACAGTGCAAAACACTGTAAACCAAGGGTTCTTAAACTGTGAGGCCAGACCCCAACATGGGTCGTGACGCCATGCTGCTGATGAATTCTCTGATCTCTCAGTCAATGATTGGAGTCAGTTGAACTGTCTGTTACTTCAGTCTCCTCGCATCACTGGCTTCTAGATCTGATGAGTCATCAGGCAAGCTTCCTGCCATCGTCTGCCTCCATACCATACCCAAAGCCTTTAATATTAGCATGAATATATTAAAAACACATGCAGGGCAATGACCCCGACAGGAGCTTGTCTATGCAATTTTGTAATAAATCGAGTGATTGCCTCCACAATGCTGCAGTACATGTGCGGCACCAATGCAGAGTGTGTGGCAACTTGGGAAAAGAGACAGATACCTGAGTATCTGAAAAGGGTGCCTGTATGATACGGCCTTGTCAAGCTGCAACCTAAAAAAGGGGTGTCACCCCCTTACAGAAAACAATAGAAATACAAGGATGGTTGCGCTGAACACTAAACACAGGTGGTGTAATACATTCAAATTAAAATTACATTTATTAGTGAAAAACAATTTTGTTAAAAAAAAATGAGCTCAATAGCTTAAAAAAGTATTAAGAAGTGTACATGAAAATGCTGCTGCGATAGATTGTGCACACTTTTAATAAGTTTGTAAAGTCACCTCAACTCCAGGTGTGTCCTGTCCTCTTTTGGGCCCAAAAAGAGTGTAATTGGTCCTGATATCAGGTGGTAGATGGATGTGGTAGCACTCCACTGGGATTCCTTCAATTATTGTGGTAGAGGTGGCATTCCTCCACAAAGGTGGATCATAGGAGCGGAGGAGGTGGATGCTGGATCCTGACTCTGCAAATTACAGAGGTGTCATTCCTCCACAGAAGGAACTTGTAGCGGTGGATTGCAGGATCCCAACACAGGCACCATTTCCTGTGGAGGAACGCCACCTCTGTAATTTGCAGAGTCAGGATCCAGCATCCCACTCCTCCGCTCTGATGATCCACCTTTGTGAATTAGTGCCGCTGGGGGAGCAGGGAAACCATGTGATGCTCCCCCAGCGGCAGTACACTGCATTACGTACATTGCTTGTGCTGGAGGACTGATGTATGCCGCTCTCCCATCCTGCAGTCTCCCAGCTGGGTGCCGCTCAAGCCCCACCGCCTGCCCTTCAGTGCCCTGCTGCTGCCCACCCTTCAGTGCCCCGCCAGACACCAACCGCCGAGCAAGTATAAAGCCACATATTAGCAGGGCGCCCGGCTACACTGACAACGTAGCCTAAGGTACGTTGTCAGCGTAGCGTAGCCGGGCGCCCTGCTAATACACAAGTTCCTTTTTCACTAATAAATGTCATTTTAATTTGAATGTATTACACCACCTGTGTTTAGTGTTCAGTGCAACCATCCTTGTATTTCTATTGTTTCTGTGGCAACTTGCCAGGGTCCTGTAATCAGTTTTGTTGTCTGACAGGATCCCAGAGCAAAACATTTGAAAATCTAAACTAAATATGATTTAGACTAGACCAGTCCAGTGGCTCTAGCGGTTAAACCCTGCAACAGATTTGTAATTAGTGGATGATAAAACTGTGGCAGGGCATGCTGGTAATGTGTACTTCACAAAAGCTGGAGAGCCACAGGTTGGCCAGTCCTAAACCAGACAAATCATAATAACAAATTGGGGGGGAATTATATACATATTTGTATTTTTACTATTAATGGGTTGAAGTAGTCTAGCAAATACATTTTACATTACTTAAGCTGGCAATACATCAGAACGACCACGATCCATTGACCTCCCCAGACACACGATAGATCTTGTGTGTAATTTCACATAACATCTATCATAAGATCTGCATACTCGTCCTACAGATCATTTGTGCAGATCCATCTCATGAACCGCGGGACTGTGCATCTGATCATAATCAATCCAAAACACCTCATGATATGCACAAAAACACACAATGCATCGTAAGAAGCGTCAAAATAGTGCATTCGGGCATCAAATCGTTCTGATGTATGGCCACCATAGGTGCTGTGCAAAACACTCCCTATTAGTAAATATATACTAACCAGACAATTCCTACCCTGCAAGTGATGGAAACATTTCTATATTATTAATGAGTCTCCTACTTTCAAAATCAAAATTAATGCAACAAAAACCCCTACCGCGCCAGGAAGGTTTAAGAGCAGCAACTCTGGGAGATCCCCTGTTAGGCGGGTTCCGAGGGATTTTAGAAATTAAAGAAAAGGGTTTCAGAGTGCGCTAATAACAATTGCATTTACACATAAGTGATTAAAAAAAAGATGACATTTTTAATAAAAACATTCAGTATAATGTCTGATATTTCATAATCTGTGACTGAACTTCCATAGAATGTTGGCCAACAACATTCTATGGAAGTTCAATCACAGATTATGAAATAATCATTTTTTTAATCACTATTGTGTTACTGCAATAGTTATTAGCGCACTCTGAAACCCTTTTATTACAATATATATATATATATATATATATATATCTCTCTCAATAGAGGTGTAGGCCTGGCACTCCTTCAGCAATGATGATAACCCAGGTGCCTTCAGGAACAGGTACATGCAGGTAGGTGAAGAAACAACAGCGGCACTCTGGGGATTTTTTGAAACAGGTATATTTCAGCCAAAAAATTAGCTTCCAACGTTTCGGGTTATGTGGCACCCCTTTGTCAAGGTTAATGTGCAGTAATCTTTACTGCACATTAACCTTGACAAAGGGGTGCCACATACCCCGAAATGTTGGAAGCAAATTTTTTTGCTGAAATATACCTGTTTCAAAAAATCCCCGATGCATGTAGTCAAGATAAATTGAAAAGGGGGCAATTTAAGTGTTTTCCCTGTGGCTACCAATAGGGGTCACAATTGTTTCTCCAATCAGAATCCCGTTCGCCACAGGGGTGATATTTAGTCTCCCAGCCACCTAAAGTGTGAGAAGCAATTTGTGCATTTTGGCTCCAGAAATTTTTGGCTATAAAACCGAATTTCAGGATTTTACCCAGAGCTTTCAACAGGATAAGCCGTTATTTACATCTAAACATTTTCTATTTGGGCACATATAAAGCAATAAGTGCCCGATTGAATTGCTGCTCTTGCTTTGATGGGCATCCATAAAAAAATATTTGTATCTCCCCCAAAGATAAATTCTGTAATAATGTTCTGTTGCATTTTGCCTAACGGCAATAGGGGATCCCAGTGAGTTTTCATGATATTTCATATGTGCAAATCAATGTGTTCCTGGTTTTTTTTTTCCATCATAGCAACCCTAATCTAGGTGCAGGTTATACTAAATACTGTTTTCTGGCCTGACATATTACTGTATACCAATCGGTTTCCATGTATTCCTTACAGATTGCATTACCAACTGTAGGCAGTCGCTTTAATATTCAAACTGAACCACTTTACCTGTGTCAGTATGTAGCCTCGCTGAGCCTCCTCCATCTTGATCAAACTGGCGTTAATATAATCATTGTCCTCTCTGTGCAGTTTTATCCGGCTATGATCAACTGTGACAGAAATGTAAAATGCTATAATAATTAGCCATGCAATAAGATTACTTCACAGCATTTTTATATTTGGAGGTGAAATTGTATCTGCTCTTTTTTGCATAAATGTCACATCAACTTACATTACAATTCAGTGCTTATTTGTGGAGTGAATATCATTCTGCATCCTGGCCCCCCACTAGCATTGTCTGCCGTCAGCCCGATGTCACTGACAATGAGTGGGAATTCACATCATTAGTGACATCATGCCTACGCACTGGACAATATTTTGATTTTGACGTTCTGACCCATCGAAATTGGCAAAATCTTAACAATTATCGTCCTGTGTGTACTTGCCTTTATATCTACTGAGGAATCTTAACCCTAATATTAAATTTCTAGACGTAATTGCAGTCTATACAAGTGTTATGGTCTCTATAGACCATTTTGATGTAAACTGCTGGGGAATGATTGAAAGGATTAAAAATATTTAATCTCAATTGTAACTGTACCAGTTTGTAGTTGATGACTCAACAATGCAAATATTCAAAATTATGCAATCAAAGAAGTTCAATATATGTTAACAGTAATGTACTGAAATGTGCCACCCATAGCCTCACTGCGAAATTTCCTCACACAAGTACGTTGCTTCATGTACCATTCACTAACCACACCGACATCACTGCTGTCCTGATATACCCAAAAAAAGTCATGAATAATGTACATGCTTGCAGCTTCTCTCTTATGCTGACCATACACAAGACCAGCTTTCATCCAAATAGTTGGTTGGACTGGAAATCTGGTACTGTATGGGAGCAAATGACAATCAGCAATTTGCTCACAAACCCAGGAAAATGGTCAAAAACATTCAGTTAAATTGTTTAAGTGAAAGAAATTCAACCACAGTACCTTGTATGACCGAGAATACAACCACAGCACCTTGTCTGGCCGATAGTACAACCACAGTACCTTGTCTGGCCGATGGTACAACCACAGCACCTTGTCTGGCCGATGGTACAACCACAGCACCTTGTCTGGCCGATGGTACAACCACAGCACCTTGTCTGGCTGATGGTACAACCACAGCACCTTGTCTGGCTGATGGTACAACCACAGCACCTTGTCTGACCGATGGGTACAACCACAGCACCTTGTCTGACCGATGGGTACAACCACAGCACCTTGTCTAAGTGACCGGTTTTGTTCCTTTTCAGATTTGGGAAGCAAATTACTGAATTACAAAGGACATTTGCTCCCATCTGGTTGGAGGAAAGTTAAATGTGTGGCCAGCATAACAAATGTTTTTGACAGTGACTGAACAATAATAGGTACTGTATTATTATACGGTATAATCTGGAGTTATTTCTGTTAAGAACACAACTATTATACTGCTTTCACATTGCAGAAATGGGTAATGACACGGTATTCTTAAATGGGACTTTAAAACGGGTCTGAGCCTTGAGACCTTTCACATTGCAGGTGAAAACCGTTTTAAAAATCATTTAATACCATTCAAACATTCAACCCGTTTAACCCCCAAGGGACACGTTTCAAGCCATTGAAATAGAGCTGTTCAAACTGCCAAAAAAACGGCTTTAAAACGTGTAGGACTCTGCTTTTCAACCGTGTTGAAATACCGGTTAACTTTAACCGGTAAATCAACTCTGGCACTTTCACATTGCAGCCTTAAACGTTTTAAAATGGAAAAAAAGCGGCAATATACCATTTAAAAAGTGCCGTGTGAAAGGGGTATTACTAATTACCAACACATGACTTCTCAGGAACACCAGATACCATCTCTATGTCAAACAAGATTGCATTTTCAAGCATCTATTTTTATTAGCCAATGAATTAGGCCCTCTATGTCCACTTGGATAATAAAGTATGAAATCCAACCTTTAAAAAAAAAAAAAAAACACTAAAAACTCATGCCGACCAAATGCTTTTGTCAACCTAATGCCCATGTTGACACAATATATACACAGGCAAACAACGCTTTTGGATTTGATCCAAACAACTGTTTGGAAGCATTGGAAACAACAAGCACTGTTTGACTGTGTATAGATTGTGTTGGTGGAGTGTCGCCTTTTTTAACAGCAGCAGATTGGATTTGTGGACCTGCACTCGGTAATAATTTTTCTTGCTTTAATGCCCATGTTGACCTATTTCGTGTGCCGACCTAGTGACGGTCAACCTAATGCTCGTAGACCTAATGCAGAAATAAATAAACCATTAGATGCATCAACATTCACAATTTGCCCATAGCAATCTCTCAAGGGTCTATGTTCATATGGATGGTGGGGATTGATGAGGTACTGGCAGCTAGCAGGGACATTGGGTGAGGCTTAGGGAAGGGTGTTAGTCTGTAGAAATGGGGCGGTTAGAGTTAGGAGAGGGCAGGGAGAAGGTAAGTATACCAACCAGACCCCCTGTTGGAACTCCCTCCATCGGGAAGCCTCACTGCCAGCATCCCATCCACCGATTAGAGATAACCACAATACAAGACCTGTTGGGGTACTTACGGACTGGGGCTGGACACTACACTAGGACAAATCACGTAAGGGCAGTGATTCTCAAACCTGGTCCGCGGGCAGCCTACAGTACAGGTTTTAAGGCTATCCATACTTCGGCACAGGTGACTTAATAAGTACCAGTCAGTTTGATTAGAAAATATGTGCACAAGCAGGGATATCCCTAAAACCTGGACTGTCTGGGTGCCTTAAGGACCACATTTGGGAATCCTTGCATAACGCTGTACATATAGCCCCTGGTGCATCATGGGAATAGAGCGATTTTGGTCACTCTGCACTGCAGAAAAGAATTTCAAAAGAAATTCCACTTACCCCATTCTGGTGGGGACATCTCTAAATAACGGAGAATATAGAGAATTTCTGAAGACTGGAAAATTTCTGAAAAATGCCTGTGTCATGAAAATTTTCTCCGAAAAAGTGGTCCACAAGATTTTAAAGCTTGCAGACAATACCATTGGTCTGGAACAAGGCACTGAAGGGGTTAATCCATGTGCTGCGACAACATCTTCTAAACAATGGGCGCTTGACATGTTTAAAATGTATGTTACATTTGATATGTATTGCTGTACGTACAGTTGTAGTATTACATGTTTAAATGTATAAATATATGAATGCACTTTGTAAATGACTGGGGAAGGATTCCCCAGATTCTGATGCCGATAAGTGCACAGCAGGTAGTGTGCTTGTTGTCTGCAGCTCCTGTGGGCAAGGTGTTACTAGTAACGGGCATGTATGCGTTTCTCTGTGGGAAGCGTCAAAAAGGTAATCTTCTACAGGTGCTAGAGATTCTAAGGAAATTGGATGGATCCTTTTGACCTGTAATCCGGATATATTTATCCATTGACAGTGAGATGGATTGTTTGGTATATGAATCCCAAAGGTAAATGGGAGGATCTGAATCCTGCTACTCGTAGTGTGTTTTTCTGAATATATAAAGTACATGTGTATCACCTTGCTGTAACTTCTTGGTATGCTGTGCCCCCTGGCGACAGGGGAGGGTCCTTTTCAGGATTTATATTCAAGTAAATAAACAGCATTGCTTGAAGACAACGTTTGCTTCATCTTGTGACCAGCAATGGTATGCCAAACATAGGCCCATCCTCCGCCTGTCCTGGTATGATCCCAGCACCTCCAGCTACCACTGTAGAGGCCTGGTCTGCGGTCAGTGACCAGTGGGGAACCAGCCGACACTAGCCAGGTGTGTCAGCAGTGTGTTGACGCATATACCACAGCAAGTGAGTAACTGTGCTTCCAGATGCCACGTGGTAGCAGCGATATACCCACCTACTGCGTTGTGGGTTAACAGGTGGTTACTGATGGCAAGAGGGAATCCCCAATTGGCCAGGTCCTGTGAGACCAGAATCTGTGACAGCGTAGAGCAGGGGAACCTCCGTAAACGGCCCCGTAGCCAGTTTGAGTGTCCGGCCCACCCGCTTGCTAGTGAGACTAGGAAGGGGGGAGTTCTCGCGTGAGGTGGTGATGCGGGCGGCAGCGAGTTATCGCGAGAGGCGTCCTGCAGCAGTCTCTCTTCACTCTGTTATTCAGTGGCAGCCGGAGCATGGGACGGGGGAAGCAGGGGACTTAAGGTGCTTATTTTTACATGGCCCCCGAAGGATTTTATCTATTCCAAAATGCCCCTTCCTAGAAAAAAAGGTTCCCCACCTCTGGAGTAAGGTGCAGCCAGGCTTTTGTTCACAGCACGGCTGACAGCCAATGTGTAGGTTCCACACCATATAGTCGACATATATTTGATCAACATGGTCAGAAGATCAACGAGAGTATGGTTGACATTAGTTTTTTGTACTTTTTCATACTTCACCATCCACGTGGACTCCAATTGGGAACTGTAAAGCGTGCTGAGCACACTGAGACACCTGGTTCATAAGAAGGTGGTACAGAAGTTGGGGATCCATGTGATCGGTCGTCAACAATGATAAAAAAAAAAAAAAAAAAGACCTCATGTTGATCTGTTCATGGTCAAACTTTTGCTTGTGTCGCCATTTTGGGGTCCACCTAGACCATGTCGATTTAATATACCACTCCCATAGAGAACAAAGTTATGCGCCAACAGATGAATGATGGTTACACTAATTATAGGCGGTGAAGAACAAAAATGGACAATTCACTACTTATCCTAGTACTGAGGTAGATGTATGAAGCAGTTATAAGGGAGGAGAAGTGAAAGTGCCTAGTTCTTTATCACCGGCCAATCAGCTCCTGACTGTCCCTTTTTAAACCCAGCCTGTAACCAACAGTTAGGAGCTGATTTGCCAGTGATAAAGTACCAGGCACTTTATCACTTCTCCCATATCACTGCTTCATACATCTACCCCACAGTATCAGATAAGTGGACGCACAAAGGGTGACTGCGCATTTGTTTGAAGTTCTGTATCTAGCCAAGACTGTGAGATGAGCTACAAATGAGGAGAGACAGACACAGGACATCTGTTATACTTTCAAAACAGTGACGCTTTAAAATGCACTTCTGTGATGTCTTCATGGGGCTCTGCATAATCTGAAGTTTACAAAAGTATTTACTAATGAACTTGGCCCAGTTTTCATTATTTTCCTGTTGCTGAATAAACACATACAAGTAGGCATGGGAATGTAATTATTTTTTGTCCTAAACAGAGTATCAGAGATGAGAGAGGAATAAAGAGGAGAGGGAAAGGGGAAATTGGCAAAGGATCCAAACTGTTTATACAACTTTACACAGATAAACCCTAGTCAAACCTATAAGAAAAGCAAAGACTTACAAGGACTAACGTCTCTGTAGCGATTGCGGGATTTATTTTCAGGCAGTCTGGCCACTTTACATGGAAAGTCGCTGGCTTCATGTCGGATATCCTGCAAGAGAGAACAGGAAGCATTTCAGGTCCCCAGTGCTGGTCAGTGCCAATAATAACAAGAAAAAAAAACCCAACAGCGATATTCCAGTTACGGAAGTATTTAAAGTAGAGTAAATATACATTATATCAAGTGTATGTATATAAAGGAGGGGTGTGCAATACGTTTCCGGATGTGCAGCGAATACGTAGATTAGACACAATCTGACTGTCTAGTTGGAGATTACAGTTCACTACCAAAGTTTTTGGATAATGAAAAGGGACAGAACCATATACAGTATAAGCAGCAGTGCACATTAAAGAATTCCGCTTGCTCTCTTCCTTTACAAACTCGTTATAGAGCTCAACCAAGGCCACTGGAGAGCCATGATCTTCTACGACAACAAGGGTGCACGAAACGCTTGCATGCCCCGTTCTGGCGGAGCTCACCGCCGGCTCACCACGATCCCCTATAGCTACCTGGACTAACCTTGCCCTGTCTCCCTGTAGAGGAGATGGGCAAGGGTTCTGCTCCCCGCCACTGAGTGCAGTGGATGTGCGTGTGTGTGAGACACTCGCTCGAGCATCAGATGCAGCGTCTCTCCGCCAGCGTGAGCCATCGCTGGGAACCTTGCAATTGGTATATCTGCAAAGAAAAGTCCACAATAAAAGGGACCCTTTGGGGAACCAATGTGTTAGTGCGCATTAACCCATTAATGCATTTATCAGGCAAAGGTAGCTTTATTGAGTAGAAACAGAGAAATTGATGGTAGATAGGCCCATTAAGTCTGCCCATTTTCCTTTTGGTAACCTCAATTTTATTAGATCCGTAGATCTTGTAAATTGACTGATTTGAGATTGTTGATTGATGCCATTTTTATTTTAATCTCATTTCATTAATAAAAGTAGAAAAAAAAATAAAAATGCATGGGATACACTTTATACTTCAGGCATCCTAGGCTTTACTATTATAACAACATCTGTGTAAGATATTAAAGCAACATCGGTGTCTCCATACTAGTAGATGAAGAGCCCCTTGGGAGACAATGAAAGCTCTCAGCCAAATGAAGTAAAAAATCACAACAGAAAAGAAGTGAAATAACTGCCGCATCTCCATCCTGAAGTGTCATTTTGGTTTGTTACATAGAGCTATAAAGAATGGGTTGCTTTCCTTTTTGTAGTATTGAATGATGCACAAAACGGTCTCAATAGTGATTCAGGTTCTCGTTGATGAGTGAAAAGCAGAAGTTATGATGGAGGCTATGTGACAAGAGGTTAATGAAGAGTGACTTGTACAGAGGATGTTTTGGGAAGTGCAAGTAGACCTTCCTCCTCTGGGGCTTGTGCTCATGCGTCATTTATGTAAATGTGGTCATTTATGGGAAATATCTGAGATATATAGACGGATGGCAGGAAGATTGAGCAAGCTGCATAGTGAAATATCCTGCTGCAGACCAGCATATGACATTACATACTGAGGTATATCTAGGACTTAAGCCTTGTACACACCGAACGATTTGAAGAACAATGCAGGAGTTCCCAATCAATCGATGCGCTGACCTGCCAATCGTTAATGATGGTCTATGGTCTTTCCTGCAAGCAAGAAGATCATAAACCAATCTTTTGTGAAGTGTATCAAATCGTTCTGCGATTTGATACACTCGTGAACGATATCGGAATGCTTCCGGCATCATTCCATGTATATGCACCTTTACTGTACATCACACATTGCAATATATACATTGATATATAGCTACACATCCTAACCAAAACAATGTCTTGGTCGACGGTCACTAGGTCGACACACTATACTGTAGGTCGACATTGCAGGAAGGTGGACATGGTCGACACAAGCGTTTCACATTTTTTGTTGTCTATGTCAACATGGGCACTGTATAAGTGTACCGCTGCACTCGGCACACTATTCTGACTATATGCCCACTTGGATAATAAAGTATGAACCAAGTCTGACTACTCTTGAGTGTCGTCCGTGTCTGTCGACCTTAAGCTTGTGTCTTTCTTCTGTCAATGCGGACCTATGGTATAATCGACCATTTTCAGGTAAGTGTCGACCTAGTCACTATCAACCAATAGTGGTCGGCCTAGACATTGTCGACCCAGGGACAGCATACGGTCCATGATGCAATCAGCTTTACCTAACACAGTATACACTATATTTGCTTTATCTTTATATCCATCTATTTATAACTAACTATTCCTCACCTCTAGGAGGTGAAGTACTGCGAGTGACCAAAATTACTCATTTGTGTGCTAAAAGATATCATTACAGAAAGTAAAAGGAAATTTTGCAGAGAATGGAGGTAGGAGCAGATTTACCTATTGATGGCTGGTTGCAGTATCGCCATTGATGGCGGCTGCTCTGATGTCCATTCCTAGAGCAGATAGGGAATGGGGGTGGGGTGGAGAGTTTGTAGGCTAAAAACGGTTACATCTCAAAGTGAAAGTACATTACAGAAGCCTTTATTTTGACTGTCTTTCATCTAGTTACATTTAAAGTGCCCGCCTAGCAGGGATGTGCAGTCAGGGGAGGCAGTGCGTCCCCTGTCATTAATGATGAAAATAGCACAAAGACGATACTTATGACACATAGCGTCATAAGTATCTTCTTTATATTAATCTAATCATTTTAATTGCTATATTATTGATTTCAGAGGCACAGAAAGTGGTGCCTCTTGCTGCCCATAATAAATATCTGGAAGCTGGGGGAGGGGACATGCAGAGGGCCGAAAAAGTCCATTAAAAAAACAGTGGAAGTGGCACCATTAAAGTGGCTCAGGGGCAGATTTATTAAGCTCAGTGTAGTGATAAAGTGTCTGGTTTTTATCACTGGCCAATCAGTGGCCTGTCATTTTTCAAATGGCCTGTCATTTTTCAAACCAAGCCTGTAACTTCACAGTTAGGAGCTGATTGGCCAGTGATAAATCATAGACGCTTTATCACTTCACATAGCTTAATAAATCTGTGTGTCAGTGACAGGTGCGTGCTTTCAGCAAATATGAAGACATGCCCCTGTCACTGAAGCCGATGTGATTGGGCGCTGGGCAGTGGTGGAACTCTGGGAGGTGGGGTACCCACTGGGCATCAGGCTTTTGTAGGGGGCTCTTCCCAGCTGCTGGTGTGTCCCATCAATGGTATCTTACTGCCCCCGTTACCCCTCCCTGCAGAATATTGTGATCCCATGTCCTCTCTCCATGCAGAGTATCTCTCCCCGTGTCCCTCTATTGCTCTTCCTTGGCCATCGTCTTCTCTCTCCATTGAGTATTGCACTTTCCTTGTCTCTCATATCACTATGGAGTACCCCCCCCTACATCCCCTCTCCATGCAAAGTATCACTCAGTTGGTCTTCTCTGTCCCTGCAGAATAATGTATTACCCTCATGCAGGTGCCGGGCTAGAGAGGCGCTCTCCCTGCTCTGCTGACAGTGACCCCGCTGCTGTATACTGCCAATACCGGCAGCTCTATGCCTGTCAACCTGTATGACAGTGTAGTGCAGGCAGCAGCTTGAAGAGCGGCTCCCCATCTCTGTTAGGGCCAGAGCCAACCCCACCCACTACCTCACCGCCCGATCCCGTGAGCAGTAGACTCTCCACCTACCACTTTCTACATAAGTGTCCCGGGCTAAACACCTATTTTCCTACCTGTGATGGCACTGAAACCTCCTGCCAATGCTTGACCTCAGCCTGGGTGCACTCAGGTAGGCAACCTTGTTACTTTTTAATTTTACGCACAATATATCTATCTATCTATCTATCTATCAATAAAGAAGTTGCACTCCAAACAATGCATAATTGTTTGTCAGGCCTAAATTGGATGTATGAAGCATTGTCGTGTGTAAGTGGGGGAGACGCCAACATCTATTTTGCCTTCAGCCAAATTTAATGAAGTTACGCCACTGGCACTTTGCATTGTCAGTGCTGTATAGTGAGAGAGAGTGAGAGAGCGAGCAGCAGCGCCAGTGCACAGGGGTGTCAAAATAAGGGGGGCAGCGCGCCAGCCAAAAAAGTTCAGACTCCCCTGCCGGTGCGGAAGCTCGTCCTGCTATGCTGCGGGTGCAAGAGCCTGGCCGAGTGCCTTACCAGCCACTGATCTCACCGCACGCCACTGCTGCCTAGTCTATGGCATTGTGTAAGTACTGCTAGGAACATGACACATACATATTATTACATGTTGAGGCTATTGCTCCAGAGAAATACAAACAAAAAGGCATAGACCCATATGATCAATACAAAGTGTGTACTCAGAGGAGTTGACTCCTTTCAGTCCCAGCATGATCTGCCAGTACATTGAGATAGTACATTGAAATTTAAAAAAACAGCTGCAACTCATGGCAACCCATCAGAAATTTACTTTCATTTTTAAACATTAATTGAAAAATGACATTCACAACCTGATTGTTAGTTTGTTATGAGTTACCGCACCCACAATGCATCTACCTATTCTGATATACTTTTACATGTCGAGCAAAGGCCGCCAGGCTGCAGGTTCCTACATGTATGAGAAGCACAACAGTCACTGGAAACGAGGGAGGAATGTGATACAAAAATCTTTGAAATCAGCTACTGTTAATAGCTTGCATCTTAATGCAACATGGTAGTCACTGTCAGCTTTTAGAACATTTTAGAAGATTCGACAACCAAATTATATTTTTTCAGAAAAATATTACAGAAAAGAAAGTTAAACAAAAGAATCATAAATAGAAATTATACTCACAAGTGTTATTTTTCTACCAGGGTTATGTTTTCAATTGGGAGAAGGAATTCAATTGTTTTGGGTGCAGCAATAATGGGTGAGTGGCCGGAGTTATTAGATTGTTCAGGCCACACATTATAGATTATGTTAGTCACGTCAACTGACTTGGTTTTCATGTGCATAACAGCTAAACAGTTCTAAACTCCTGCTTACGGTGCCCTAACCAGGAGTTTATACAGCTTCACCACAGAGTTTTTGCACATTTCTCCTTGTGAGCCTGAAAGAAGGAATGGCACTCCTGCGCAAATGGAGAAATTGCATTGCTTCATTAGGTTCCAACTAGTGGCAGCAGCGGAAACAATTAAATCAGAGAAATCTTTGAGAGTAGTAGTAGTAGTAGTAATAAAAATAATAATAATTTAATTTCTTAAAAATTATATTTAATGGTATGTTTTATGCATCAAACCATAGATAACATACTGGCAACCAAAAATGAAGTATTCAAACAATATTTAAAAATTAAATAATTTAAATAACCATAATCATTCATTTTATTTCCCATGGCCAGCCACATCTTGAGGACAGAACCCCATAGATCAGTATCCAAATTACAGGGGTGAATGGGGTGGTATCCAACATCATTACAGAAATGTAAGCAAAATTATGGTTCTGGCCTTTTATTTTACCATTTAGGGAGAATAATGCACATGTCGATTAAACCATCGATTTTCTGTATACACTCTATATTTTGTTTTCAAAGCACATAGACACACACACAAACACATTATCTCTCGATAGATATATACTGTGTATGTGTGTGTCATTATATATATATATATATATATATATATATATATATATATATACACAGTATATCCAAGGGTATAGACAAGACAGCACTCCTCTTTTAATGTGAATCCATCACAGAAGCTTTTTTTATTTTGTCAAAACACTGAGCATCAGAATGCATCAGCAAAAAAAAAAAAAAACCCATTAATTATAGGGGATCACAAACCAGTCTGTGACAGTCTGTGAGAAAGGCACGTTTTGCCGAAACGGATTAGTTGACTGCCGGCTGTTTGCCATGTTAAGGATGGGTGAATATGTTTGTGGTGTCTTGTCTATATCCTTGGATATACAGTTTTCTTCTTTGATTAAGTCTGGACCGGCACCCCAACTTCTACCAATTTAAAGTGTGTGGATTCCTCAAGAAGTTTTGAGATATATATATTTTCAATGCGGGTGGCGAACTGTAAGGCGAGCACTGCCGATAGCTTGCCATCAGAGTATTCAACACAGTCCCCTTCACTCGCTGGTTCCCTTCAGCTAGGTGGAAACTGAGTGCGGCCATCAAGTGCGGGGCTCACCACAAAATGCAGCGGGCTTGCTGAATTTCAGGGGAATCTTGCCGTTTAAGGGATTCCATGCCGTTGAGGGGGTTTGTTGGTGAGGATGGCTTGTTCTCAGTATTCGTCGCTGAAAACAAGCCATAATCACCGGCAGCATTGGATACACCTCAGAGATATAGAAATAGATATATTGATATTATATATAATTTATTAAAATTGTAGTTATACAACACATCCAAACAAAAAGCCATGTATAATCTGACCATTTGTCATACAATAGGGGGTATCCAATTACCATTATTTTCACTATTTTTCACAATGTTTAACTTTTTTTTTTTTTTAAATCAGTCTAAAAAAAATTAGATCACCCAGAAAAAAAAAAAAAGGCATGCATGCACGTACGCACGCAGGCTCAGTGAAACCAGCATGTTTCCGGCTGCTGCAGCTAAAACGGAACTGCTTTCGAGGATTTTGTTTGACCTGCCTGAGGCAAGCAGAACTAAATCCCTGATAAGCTAAAGCATGTGCTGGCTTATCAGGCTAATTGGATAGGTCCTGAGGAGCCAATTACCTGCAATCAATGATCGTGGGTAATTCAATACCGCTCAATGATTCAACCTTTAACTATGCATAAATTATCCTTTTGTCAAAGATTTTCCAGTCTCTGGTTCTAAAAGAAGGGGTTCCGTTTATGGCCCTAAACATCTGTTTTAATAAACACACTGTTTATTTGAAAAATCCTGTGGAGTCCCGCTGTTTGTACAGCACCGAATACTACATCACAGTTCCAGCGGGCACCCAGGTCCTTGCTTATCTTTGGGTTGAGTGCCGGTCTGACAGATATATATATATAGATATATATATGTATCGAGAGAGAGACCCGTGAAAAGATCCGGATCTTTTAGCTGGTTCTTCGGGTTCAAGGGGCAATTTGATAACAACGAAGCATAATTTGTTTTACAAACATTTATTGCCATTTTTTTTTTTTTTGAGCTGAATAAGAACATACATGACCGAGTAAAACACTGATCGATGGCTGGGTGCAGAATCGCCATCAATGGCAACCTTCAATGGCGTCTGCACGGATGGCCATCCCTAGCAGCAGCAGCCTTGTTATTCTTTCTTTCTTTCACTTGCAGTCGCAGAATTGTACTCAGTCTCCAGAGTGGCAGTGCTGAGATTAGACAAATGCATTGTAATGAAAACCGAAACAAAGTAAAAGAATGAAGGTTCACCATTTTGGGTTCGGCCGCTCACTCACTCTTTTATGGGATCCATCCAAAAGATCCACCTCGTTCGTCAACGACCCATCTCTACTGTATGGGTCATTCCCATAAAAACAGGACCACTTTGTCAGTAGCTAATAAACCTAGCAATATATTTTATACTATGATAGAAAAGAGGAGCAAGAGACAAAATTCACGCTAACAAAGAACATACAAACTCCATACAATAAACTTGGTTTTGTTTTCAAAAGGAAGCTGGTAATGTTGTGTGGTCCTCCCTAACATTTCTTGCACTGCTGCTGGTGTCTTCGAGTCTCAATGGAGTCAATTCTATTCTGCACAGGTCGAAAAGCACCAGGAAGGAACTCCCAGAACTATTCAATTGACCCTGCTGTTATGCTGGAGAATGCGGTTTCTTGTGACTTCGCCTCGTGTTAAGGCATGAGAACCGGCATTCTCTGACATAAGTGTCGGCCAGGATGGTGTTTACACCACAGTAAAGACTGGAAACTGCTGTGTGACACAAGTGTAGAAGGATTTCTGCTCACACAAAATCGAAAAGCTCCAGCACCTCTTTCCCAGCACTATTCAGATCATGCTGAATTTAATTGACCCCATGACTCCTGAATAATGAATCCTTCTCCAAAAGAGTCTCCTCCAGCATTGTAGGAGATGAATGTCCTTTTCAATAGACCTTCTAATCCAAGCTTGTAAACTTTGACTTTCTGGCTGTTCTGAAACTACAAGGCCCAGTATGCCCCGTCACAGACAGCCAGCAGATGGCACCCAATGGAGCTATTCAATTGTTGCTCAGTTGGAGTGTAACTGGCTGCTGGTACCTGCAAGAGGGAGGGGGCTCGTTAATGTTGAATGGGAGTACGATATGGAGTGCACACACTAGATATTACATTTTTTCTAGAAGGGGCCTTTTGATATCTTTCACTTTCTTGTCTAGTGTGTATGGTGCTTAAGCATTACAGGAGGAATTGTACAAGGTCCCTATATTTAGAATGACATTCTTTCAGATGGAAAGGGAGATTTACATTATCTCTGCAGCACAGAAGCATAGGAAATGTAATAAAGTGGAGAACCAATTTTTCCTCTGTAGATCAACATTAGTATAATAAATGTTTTACTGTGTATTTAGGGCAAAATAAGAATACAATAAATACAGCTTTTTTACAGGATAGAAAGTACGGTAAGTAACAGTGGTATCAGTTTCTCTTTAAGACATTAAAATGAGTGAAACACACAGTTACTGGAACTTTGCTGTAAACCACAACAACTCGAGTTCTCAGTAAAGCATAAAGAGCAAAAGATGATAAATTTTTCTATTCCTGGAAAGCAGATCGGTCAATGAGATTAACATCTATTAAAGGGCAGTTACATGATAGCAGCTTTCACAGGCATAGCTGGAGCTGGCACAGAAACAGCTCAGTCTGCCTGCAACAAACTGAAAGGTTTCCCAAAACTAATTTCAACAACCAGAACCAAAAGGGCATGCTTAGACTTGTAGTCACAAAAGCAAAGCTGCACCATGCCTTCCTATGCTTTATGTGAAAAATAGGATTTTGGGTACCTACCGGTAAATCCTTTTCTCGTAGTCCATATGGGATACTGGGCTTCACTACTATGGGGATTGAGACCTCCGCAGGAGAGACAGGCACATAAAAGAACTTTCAGTGTGGGTGCACTGGCTCCTCCCCTCAATCTCCCTCCACTAGTCAGTTAATGCAAAAACTGTGCCGAAGGAGAGCATGTGAGGAGTATGTGATAATGTATTGTGGTGAGATTCATCCAGCACACCCAAACGAACAAAAAACATATAAAAGAGGTGAATCCTAACAACTTAAGAGGACACCTGTAACTAGAACAAATCTATAGTCCTATTTATCCTATAGAAAACAAGGCAATAAGCCTAACCATAAAGTAGGTCTGACAGCAGAAAAAGCCGCACTGAGGCGGGCTCCCAGTATCCCATATGGACTACGAGAAAAGGATTTACCGGTAGGTACCCAAAATCCTATTTTCTCTACCGTCCAATGGGATACTGGGCTTCACTACTATGGGGAGGTCCCAAAGCTATCAGAACGGGTGGGAACGTGCGGATTCTGCTGTAGAACCGCATTCCCGAACTGGGAATCCTCCCTGGCCAGGGTGTCAAACCTGTAGAACTTCACAAATGTGTGTTGCCCTGACCAAGTTGCGGCCCTGCATAGCTGCATTGCCGACACCCCTCGAGCAGCCGCCCAAGAGGTACCTACAGACCTGGTTGAATGAGCCTTTACTAAAAAAGGAAGCGACAAACCAGCTGATGCATAAGCCTGCTGGATAGTACATCTTATCCACCTGGCAATGGTACGCGTTGAAGCAGGTAAACCCTTCTTCTGCGCATCATAAAGCACAAACAGGCTGTCCGTCTTACGGATCCTAGCTGTGCGCTTGACATACCCCTTAAGGGTGAGGACCACATCCAAGGTATCTGGTATATCTGGGTGTGTCGCGCTAGAAGGAACCACAATAGGTTGGTTTAGGTGGAACCCTGACACCACCTTTGGAAGGAATTGTGGCCTAGTCCTGAGTTCCGCCCTATCGTTGTGGAACACAAGGTAAGGGCTCCGACAAGATAAGGCCCCGAGCTCGGACACCCTCCTGGCCGAAGCTAGAGCCAGCAAAACAACAGTCTTCCAAGTGAGGTGTCGCAGCTCAGACTCTTCCAATGGAACAAACCGGGCTGATTTCAAGAAAGTAAGAACTACTTCCAAATCCCATGGTGCAGTGGGAGGCACAAAGGGGGGCTGAATCCTCAGCACCCCCTGTAAGAAGGTTTGCACTTCCGGCAAGGCCGCAATCTTTTTCTGAAAAAACACAGATAGTGCAGAGATTTGGACCTTTAAGGAACCCAATCTGAGTCCCTTATCCAGGCCAGCCTGAAGGAAACGTAGCAGACTGTTTAATCGAAAACTGGCCGGAGGCAAGTCATTCTTCTCACACCAGGCAATATATCTGCGCCATATTACATGATAATGAGCAGCCGTCACCGGCTTCCTGGCTTTTATCATTGTAGTGACGACAGAGGGATGGAGACCCTTGTGGACTAAGATCTGCCGCTCAACCTCCAGGCCGTTAAACGTAGCCGCTGTAAGTCCTGGAAGACGAACGGGCCCTGGAGGAGCAGGTCTTTTCTTAGGGGCAGACGCCACGGGTCTTCCACTAGCATGGCCTGAATGTCCCCGTACCAGGCCCTTCTTAGCCAGTCTGGTGCCACCAGTATGGCCTCCGTCCCCTGATGCCGGAGCCGCTTTAGCACCCGAGCCAACAATGGGAGAGGTGGGAAGAGGTACACCAATTGGAAATCCCAGGTCCAGGTGAGAGCGTCCACCGCTATCGCCCCTGGGTCTCTGGTCCGTGCACAGTACATTGCTACCTTGTGGTCAATCGTGAAGCCATCAGGTCGATCTGAGGGAGCCCCCACAGATCCACTATGGCATTGAACACTTGAGTGTGAAGGCCCCACTCTCCCGGGTGAAGATCGTGACGACTCAGGAAGTCCGCCTCCCAATTGTCGACCCCCGGGATAAAAATGGCAGACAGGGCCTGGACATTCTGTTCCGCCCAGGACAGAATTTTTGACGCTTCTCTCATGCAAGGCATGCTCTTGGTACCACCCTGCCGATTTATATAGGCCACAGTGGTGGCATTGTCCGACTGGACCTGGATCGCCTTTCCCTGTAACAATGGAGCTGCCTGTAACAGGGCATAGTAGACCACCCTCAACCCCAGCTTGTTGATATGAAGGCCTGACTCCAGTGGAGACCATCGACCCTGTAGGCGGACTCCCTGTGTCACAGCTCCCCAGCCCCTCAGGCTGGCGTCCGTGGTTACCAGAATCCAGTCCTGGATCTGGAACCGTCTGCCTGCCAACAAATTGGATGAATCTAGCCACCACTGTAGCGAGATCCTGGTTCTTGTTGCAAGGCCAATCCTTCTGCGCATCTGCAGGGGGGAGCCGGACCATTTTGTCAGAATATCCAATTGAAAAGTCCTGGAATGGAAGCGGCCAAATTGTATTGCTTCGAATGAAGCCACCATCTTGCCTAGAAGCCGGAGGCAAAGATGGATCTGTACCAGAGGTGACTGTAGGACCTCCCTGACCAGCTGTTGTATTGCAGTGACCTTTTCCATCGGCAGAAAAACTTTTTGTTCTGATGTATCCAGGATCATGCCCAAGAAAACCATCCTCTGGGTTGGAACCAGCGATGATTTGGGCATGTTTAGGATCCACCCGTGGTCTCTTAGAACCTGTATGGACAGATTGAGAGCACTGCTTAAAGCCTCCGCCGACCCTGCTTTTATTAGCAGGTCGTCCAGGTATGGCACTACATTCACCCTTCGGAGCCTGAGTAGTGACATCATTTCCGCCATTACCTTTGTGAAAACCCGCGGGGCTGTCGACAGGCCGAAAGGTAACGCCCGGAATTGGTAATGGTCGTTCCCCAAGGCAAACCTGAGATAGACTTGGTGTGGGGGCCAGATAGGAATGTGTAGATAGGCGTCTTTGACGTCTATAGAGGCCAGGAACTCCCCTCTTTCTAGGCTGGCGATCACAGAGCGCAAGGACTCCATCCTGAACTTGAACACGCGCAGGAAGGGGTTCAGTGACTTTAGATTCAGGATGGGTCTTACTGAGCCGTCTGGCTTCGGTACCAGGAATAGGTTGGAATAATATCCCTGGCCCTGCTCCGTGACTGGCACCGGTACAATTACCTGAGACTGAAGCAGCCTGGTAATGGCCCCCTGAAGGAGCACCTGATCTTCCTGGGATGCTGGAAGTGCCGACCTGAAGTATCGTCTGGGAGGGGGTTTGTCCAATTCCAGCTTGTAACCTAGAGAAATGAGACCTCTGGCCCAGGTATCCAGACCCGAGGCGTCCCACACATGGCTGAAATGCAACAATCGCGCTCCCACCGCGAGAGAGTCTCGTGGCGGGAAAACCCCGTCATGCTGCAGGCTTAGAGGAAGTCGCGGCATTTGGACGGTCCTGGGTGTTGGAGGTGTTAGGCTTCCTAAACTTGCCTCTCGTGCCCCTGCTGGCATTGGAGGCGCCCCTAGCCTTGGGGCGAAACCTGTTCCCACGAAAGGACTGCTGGGAAGCACCTGTGAAGGTGCGCTTTGCAACCGTGGGGGCTGATGGAAGGAAGGTAGATTTTCCTGCCGTGGCTTTGGAAATCCAACCGTCTAATTCACTGCCAAACAGCCATTCTCCTGTAAAGGGAATACCCTCCACACTCTTCTTTGAGTCTACATCTGCAGACCACTGCCGCAGCCACAAGGCCCGTCTGGCTGACACCGCCATGGCTGAATTGCGCGCGTTAATTGCGCCCAATTCCTTTTGTGCCTCGCACAGGATTTTTGCGGTATCCTGAATGTGACGCAGGCTGTCCCCTATCTGGGCCACAGTCATGTCACCCAACAAGCCTTCCTGAATCTGGGTTGACCAGGTATGAATAGCCTTGGCCATCCAGCAGCTGGCTAAAACTGGACGCTGGGATGCCCCACTAGCCGTATATATGGACTTGAGGGTAGCTTCCAGCCTTCTGTCCGCCCCGTCCTTAAGGGTGGATACCCCTGGGACTGGTAACAACACCTTCTTAGAGAGGCGGGAAACAGAGGAGTCCACTACCGGTGGCTCCTCCCATTTCTTTCTGCCCAAAGGTTCAAAAGGATATGCATTTGTGAACCTTTTTGAAAGAGTAAACCTCTTATCAGGGTTTTGCCATGCAGCCCTGAAAGCAGTTTCTTCTGAGTCATGAAGAAAGGATCTCCCTTCTGTGGATGCCTCTACAGGGAGATCTAAAACATCCCTAATGGCCCTGATAAGGGGCTCGGGACCATGTACTGCCGTCTCAGGAGCTGGTTCCTGCAGACCCTGCTCCTCACCCTCCTCCAATATGTCCTCATCGTCCTCATCTGTGTCAGGATCCATAGCAGTAGCCTGCCTCTTTTGAGGCTGTGCGGGCGGGGGAGGTACATTTTGGGTATGAAGAATATCCACCCTGGCAGATAACATGGACAATTCCCTCTGAACCCTCTGCGTTTGCTGAGTGTTAGTGGAAAGCTGTGAAGCCACAGAATCCAACAAGGTCTTTATGTTGGAGGCCCACGCAGGCTCCTGCTCGTCTGCCTGCGATTGCCCCGCAAGCTGTGGGGGAACCCCACTGATCTGGGTGTCAGCACTACTGGGCTGTGGTGACATACAAGCCTCACAAGTAACCTGGGACTGTGACTTGGGCACAAACTTGGTGCTACACACCATACAAGTGAACTTTTTCACCATGATGAGATAGTACTACAATGTCTGTAGTAACAAACACAACCCCCACGCAGTCACACACGTGCACACACACTGGATGTGTTTCCTCTGAGTGAAAACAGACTATGTGCTTGCTTTATGCTGTGTCTAACTAAACAGTGGGGAAAAAACAGAGCAATTGGGGAGCCAAGTGCACCCTTAACCTGAACTCACAGATCTGGGTGAGCTGGTAACGCTAAACACAGTGATATAAACAACACAGTGTCTGACTAAGCTAGATAGCGCAGCAGCGCTAAATCGCTATAAAAACCTGCTGTCTCTGCCGTGCTGCAAGTACCCGGATCCACCACACCAGTGAGGAGCCCTGTAATGGAGTCTGGCAGCGTGTGAAGAAGCAGGAAGTGACAGCGCGCCCAGCAGAGCTTGGTCCCGCTCTGAGTGAAGCCCCGCCCCCTTACACGGAGCTGGCGCTTACATATAATTATACTGACATTATTAAAGGTGTAAAATATATATCATACATTATACCCTGAGGGGTGTCCCTGGTGGTCCAGCGGCAGCACCCCTATGCCAGTTATCAGACGCGGTGTTCACGCGGTCCCTGCTGGAGAGCCGCCATTACTAGCCGTCGTCTTGCCGCACCAGAAATGGCTGCGGGGACCCCTTGTGGGACCCCCAGCCTGTACTCACCACCGATGTCTTCAGACCTGTCAGGGGTGTGCGGCGGCTAGGGGACTTGCTCGCTACAGCGCAATGCTGTGCGGTGACAAGTCCCACGCAGGACTGGATTGTCCTGTAGCAGGGTCAGCTCTGCACCTGAAGAGGTCGGGGACTGACCCTTCCCCTGACACCCACGAAGCAGGACAGCTGTGTGGTCACTACAGCGCCCCAAAATAACAAACTTGAAAATAAATGTGGAAAAAACTCTGGAGCATCCAGAAGCACTGCCTCTCCTGAGGCACATTTTTCAAAACTGACTAGTGGAGGGAGATTGAGGGGAGGAGCCAGTGCACCCACACTGAAAGTTCTTTTATGTGCCTGTCTCTCCTGCGGAGGTCTCAATCCCCATAGTAGTGAAGCCCAGTATCCCATTGGACGGTAGAGAAAAATACTTTAACGTTTAATTCACATCGCAGCTAATTACCAAGTCGGTTTCGTGCCGGTTCGACCCGGTAATTAGTGCATTGTGAAAGGGGTTACCGGTTACAGCTAACTGGTAGCAACATGGCAATCAGAACAGGGTAAAAGGCAGAGTTCTTAAAAGTTTGTTGCCTTGTTGTTGTGCAGTGCGAACAGGTTAAAACGGGTCGACCGACCCGTTTCCTGTTCATACTATGGAGGATGCAGCACTTGGAGCAGTGTCATCTCTAAGCGCTGCCTCCTCCCCCACCCCCGATGATGCGCCGCCGCTCCGCCGCACCCCCTCTTGACATCAGCGAACCGGCAATATTGCCGGTTCACTGCTGCAATCTGAACAGGCCGCACATGCAGGGTCGCACCGGGACTGAACCATTTAAAAGTCCCGGTGCATTTGCCTGAAAGAAGTATAAGAATTAGCATCAACAATGTTTACTTCACAGGGTACAGCACAGGTTTGGAGAACTCCAATCCAGACATCTACCCTACTTCTTTTCAGATGCTTTTTGCCCCTCTAGAGGAGTCTCCTATAACTAAAATGCTTGTACAGAAATATTTACATACCATAATAAGATATCTTGGAGACAGGACCCAAGTCTAAACATAAAATGCATTTAGCTTTCATATACAAATAACCAGAAAGTCATTTTATATTTTTTTGCAATTCAACTTGTAGTAGTAATTCAGGGAGAATGACAGCTTGGCATAGTTAATCATAAATTATACAACACAACAGAGGACTGTGTATCTGCCCATGAAGCTTATGCCAGGCATACACATAGTAGAAGGTCAGATAAAAGGCAGGTCACACCAACCAGACATTTTATCCATTGGCCGTGGCATAGCACACAGTGGGGCAGATGTATTAAGCCTGGAGAAGAGATAAACTGGAGATAGAGTGGAGAAAAAATGAAAGCAGATAAAGCACCAGCCAATCAACTCCCAGCAGTGATTTTCAAAAAACAGTTCATTGGCTGGTGCTTTATCTCCACTCTATCTCCAGTTTCTCTCTTCTCCAGGCTTAATACATCTGCTCCATTGCCTGATGCAGCTAACATGACACTTCAAGAATATCGAATCTTGTGCACGCAGGCAGACATTGCACAGTATTGAATACCACCTTTGGGAAGCTGAACTACTTTGTCATGCCGGAAGGGCTCTGACTTGTCGGACAAACTTCATAGCCAGGTGGCCCCTTATACCTGTTGTTCCACTTACTTAATACTGAACATGTACGCTACTACTGTAGGTGATCTGAAAATATCGATCGGATAGCCAGGTGGTATAAGGGGTCACCTGGCTATGAAGTTTGTCCTACAACTCAAAGCATGACAAAGTAGTCCAGCTACCCAAAGGTGGTATTCAATACTGTGCGATGTCTGCCTGGGTGCACACGAAGGCTATTTATAGTAGTGCCACCATAGGAGAACATTGAAATGTAAAAGGTGCCCATACACACAACGATTTTCCGGGTGCGATGTGTGCTATGAGATGTGCGCTCCCGCAGCATCTCATCGTACAGTACCAAAAGTATGTGCTGCACATACTTTTTGTACTGTCTTTCGATCGCATCGCACGCACTGCGATGCGATCTAGCACAAAAAGTACCAGCAAATCGGTGCGTGTATGGGCACCTTAAGGAACGGGACGTGCCTTTCCAGAATAATAATTTGCATTCGATCCCAAGGAATTCAATTCCTCTTTCAGATAGGTCTAAAGGTGGCCATACATCAGAAAGATATTGTACCCAATCATACAATCTCAATTGATTGTAAAATGGATTGTATGCAGATTGTGTGCACATCTTATGTACACAATCAATCAGCAGATGATTGTATAGGTGGCCATACACACACAGATTTATCTTCAGATCTGTCTGGTTGGAACAAAAACATGGTTATGGATGAAAGCAAATGACAGTTGACCATTTGCTTGGAAATGCTGGAAAACTGACAAACTGTCACTCATCCATAGCCATGTTTTTGTTCCAACCAGCCAGATCTGAAGATAAATCTTACTAGTGTATGGGCACCTTAAGACTGATTGTATGATGGATTGTGTGTCCAAAAACCACCAAGGACTGCTGTGGATTTCAAGGGAAATTGTACACAATCATGAGCGCAATCGATCTTAAGATCGATCTTTCTGATGTATGGCTAGCTTTACAGCGTATGTGCTTGCAAAGGTTTAATACATATACTTTTCTATATGTTATGGCAGGGGTTCTCAAACTCGGTCCTCAGGACCCCAACAGTTCTCATCAGGTGCACTCATTACTCATTGACACGTTTTAAAAGATCCACAGGTGGAGCCAATTATTTCACTTGTGATTCTGTGAGGAGACCTGCAAAACTAAGGATCGAGTTTGAGAACCTGTGTGTTATGGGACCCTTTTCTCTGCCCTAACAAGCTGCCTGTAGTATTCTGGCTTCATATACAGAAACAGATGCAAGAGTGTACTGCCAATTCCAACTCTCCGCAGTACGTTCAGTGTATTGTTTATCATGATCATTGTGTTCGCATTACCACCATGGCTGTGCGGAGTATTCAGTATTCTCCCCGCGCTTGCATGCGTTTCCTCTGGGTTCTGCAGTTTCCTCCCACAATCCCAAAATATTCTGGTAGGTAAATTGGCTCCCAACAAAAATTTACCCTAGATTGTGTGTGTGTGTGTGTGTGTGCGTGTACATGTGGTAGGGATATATAGATTGTAAACTCAACTGGGACAGGGACTGATGAATGTTCAAATATTCTCTCTAAAGCGCTGCGGAATATGTGTGCGCTATATAAACTGGTAATAAATAATATATAAAATGTCAGATACCACAATATATCTTTCAAAAGGCAAAACATGCAGTGACCGGACACTACCTGTAAAAGGTAGATATACTCTAAAACAAATGTACGAAAAAGGCACTAAAAAGGCACACTAAAAAGGAAATGTTGGTACTTATTAATATCCGATTGGATTCAAGAAACCTGCATTCTGCTTGTGCTAAATACTTATCAGTTCTCTGGCTGCCCCAAGTTTGCATTCAGTGTCGGTGCACTTGCTCTCAGCATGTCCATTGTAAATGGCAAATGCTGCAGCAGCTGTAGATGAAGTAGCCTGGTGGCGGCAGCAACTTAACCTCTAATGGGGCCTACACACATAGCAATTTCAGGCCATTTACTTAATGGGTACTTGTTTCCTAGCACGGCCACAACGATCATAATCGCGGTCATCGGGGGTAAAATCGGGGCCATCGCGGCCGCTAAAAAAATCGGGTGCGATGGGCCAAGCCATTATTTAACATTTCCACCCTTTTTTATTCCCTGAAAATCGCCCTTGCTATATTGCTCAGCACAATCGCAGGTGCACATTGCTGACACTTTCTGTGTGATCTAGAGTCTGGGAAGCTACCTGTTAAATCTCCCATTGCTGGTGCACATCGCTACGTGTGTAGGGCCCATTGCAACACAGTGGTGGAAGCTACTAACAAGCAGTTACTGATGGTGAAAGGGAAACCATACAGAGACGTGGCAAAGTAAACCAATCTGGTCACAGTGAAAGATTCTTTTAAAAGGTCTGTTTAGCTGATCTTTAAGAGTGCAATGGCAAATGATGGATCAGGAGGTCACATCTTATGTGCAGTTTAATAGTCAATCTGCCGTACACACTGACCTATTTCTAGCTCCATGTGGACAGGGGTTAATCTGGGTACACACTGCTTGGCTGATCAGGGGAGTTTAATCCGATCAGCTGAGAGATTGGCTGTATGTGTGTTCAACCTAAATCTGCATCTCCCACAAGGTGAGACTCAATGTAAATTTCCTTTAACCCAGGGTTTCGGCTACCAGCAGATTTTCTTTCTAGCACCTCAAACCTAAATATATAGGTCTACCTCCTACCAGTAAGATTACTGCCAAGGTCCTCATGATGCCTGCAGATGGCACACAACATGACAGCCCATGACATTAACCATTATTATTGGCAGATATAAAATCTGCATCAGGTTCCCAATGTTATGCAATACATTTTGATGTCCCCATACCATTTACATTAGCAGCACTACCAGTCTCCAAATTCATCATGTTCTCGGAAGTACTGTGGACACTAGAGAGGGCATGCCAGTCATATGCTCAGGATGGGACATTCTCCATTCAATCTTATGAGGCAGAGTAGCAATTAGCCCACTGAGTCCCTTAAAATCAAATAAATGTAATCTATTTTACTTCTGCCTCCTGCTGTTATCTCACCTGCAACAGCTATTAGCCCCATTACAGTATATGGGAGAAAAACCTATATATACATAATTTTCTTTTGGATCAGATGCACAATGAATACGTAATAAAGTTACAAGCACAGTCTTTAAGCTCCACTTCCTTTCTGTCAAACATCTTTTTTCATTGGAAACCTATATTGCAACAGCAAGCATATGTCAGACATAAAACGACAACCTAATGTCCCAAATTAAATGTCCTGTGTGCTTCAGACACTGGCACAATTCTGGCAATTTAGCAGCTAGATTTAAAGCAGCAATAACATAAAACTTAAACTAAACTAACATGCTATTGTCATTTAAATAAATGTTCATTTAAATGACTCCAGTACAAGCCACTCGTAGGATATCATATAACTACTCTATGTTCATTGCCCGTTCATCAAAAACCCGCAATATTCTCTAGTGTTCATTCTAGCACCTGCCATCTTTGAAAACCCATGCAGTTCCTCTTGCCTGCCTGGGGTGTCGCTGTCTGCTGTAGTGCTTCTAACACAGTGGTATCTGTATATCAGCACTGATATGCAAACCAGACCTGTGCTAAAAGCACCACAGCAGCGACAGGAACTGCATCGGTTTTCAAAGTTTGTGGGTGCTAAAACGAGCACTAATTCCCTGATTACTACTGAACCGGACTCGCACAGCCACAAAGCAGCATACAGTATAATATTTTTGGTACTTGTTTCCTAGCAGGGCGTCCAATTTCAGTACGTACAGTACCGTAGTGAAATCGTATCGCATGACGTTATAGTGGCGTGCAATGCGATTTCAGTACCACTCACGTTCCCGCTCCCTGTCAGATTCTCTCAGAAATCATTCAGAGGTGATTCTCTGACAGTACTGGAAGCATCCCTCAGAGCTGCTGATTAACTTTTGCTGATCTATATAAAGTTTCGCAAATGGCTGCATCAATGATTATCTTTAGCTTGCCTCAGACGGAGGAGGAGGCTATACAGTTTTTCCAAGAGCATTATCTCCTTCCGATGGCGCAGAATTGCGCGTATGGGCACGTAATGCGCCTATCAGTGAACGAGTCTATGTAGCGGTGCCATGTGAAAGTGTGCCGGCTGAAGGTGAGCCTCAGAGCGACCCACTGGTTTCCAGGTGTGCATCATTTACTCCTGGGCACAGGAGCTCACCTCCATTGAGTATTGTGGGCAGCAGCTTCACATTTCTAAGAAAACTGCGGTCCTGTACAACCACTGGATGCGGGAGGCTTGCGCCCTGGACATTATGGCGCAGCCACAGCGGCGGATCAGTGGACCTGGCCACATTGTGGAGATAGATGAGACGTTATTTGTTAAGCACAAAAGTAACATCGGACGGATTTTACCACAGCAGTGGATTTTTGGGTGAATATGTCGGGAAACCGAATATGGTTTCCTGAAAATGGTGCCCAAGCGTGATGCCACCACATTGATGGACTGTATAATTGACAATATAGAGCCGGGCACCACTATCTATACGGACTGCTGGAGGGCATACAGCATTTAGCAGCTTGAACTGGCAGGATACCAACATTTCCAAGTCAATCATCGCTACAATTTCATTGACCCAGCCACAGGGGTTCATACCCAGAATGTGGAGATTGTGGGGTGCATGTAAATGGCGCAATAAGCGCCAAAGAGGCACAGCGCGACATGAGCTCCAATCCTCTCTACTGGAATTCATGTGGAGAGAGACATTGGGAGCTGATGACCCATTCCACCGCATACTCCAAGCACTTAAGCTCCTCCCTAAGGATGATTGAGTGTGATTTTATTTCTTGATTTTTAAGCATTAATGTTGTTGTTTTTAAAGTTCATATATTCTTATTATTCTCATTAATTATTGTAATCAATGATCTTAATTATTTATGCTTCTTCAATTAAATTATTTAAGTAAATTACAGTTATTCATTAACACATGTCCTCATTACGGTGTCAGCTGTATGATATTGCAGGTGTGAATGTGTTCCTAAAACACCACCCCAAAGCGTGGCGAGAGCAGCGCCCCCCGCAAGGGGAGGCGGAACGCATCCTCCGACCATTTTATACCCCCACCATCAACGTTGGCGTGGAGTTGATTTTATATAGTGTGGCGAGCGCAGCGACCCACCGAGGCTGAAGAGTGGCAAGCCCCGCGGGGGGACGCGGAATACATGTAAAGTAATCCGCATCCGGTCGCCACACTTCAGGCTCGGTGGCTCGCCGCGCGTCCTCCGACCTTTTCATACCCCCACTATCAACATCGGCATGGAGTTGATTTTACATAGTGCGGCGAGCGCAGCGAGCCACCGAGAGCGAAGCGCGGCGAACCCCGCGAGGGGGCGCAGTATACATGTAAAGTAATCCGCGTCCGCTCGCCACACTATATAAAATCAACTCCACTCCGGCGTCAATCCCGGAATAGGAGTTTCCAATCCCGGGAGTTCGGGATTACTAATGCCGGCCAGCGTCTGAGCGTGTGCTCAGACACTGCCCGGCTTCTCCCTTCCCCGGCAGTACATCCCTGCGCAGCGTGACGAGTACAGAGGTCACGCTGCGCAGGCCAAGCAGCTGCACAGAGCCAGTGTGGCTCTGTGCAGCATGCGTTTGCCCCTGCCCACCAACCCGGCTGGCTCCCAAGAAGCCCGCCCCCAGCCCCAGCTCGCTGCCCGCCGCTACCCGCCCATCCACCCACCCTCCAGGCCGGCTCCCCACCCATCCATCCGGCCGGCTCCCCGCCCATCCACCCGCCGGCTCCCCTGACGCCCGCCAACCCACCCGGCTGCCTGGCTCCACAGACACCCAGCCGGCTGCCCACCCACACACCCGGCCACACCGCACCCCAGCCCACATGTAAGTAAATATGCGGGGCTGCCGGGGTGCATTTTTTAAATTAGGGAAGCCAATCCCGGGATCCCGGGATTGGGCATTTTTCAATCCCGAAATCCGGGATTGAAAAAATGCTCCGGGATTGGCTTCCCTAATCATATCTCATCCAATCACATCTCATAGTAAGCACACATCACATCTCATCGCATGGGTGCCTGTTCAATGAAATATTGCATCGGATATCACCCTGTCTATGGTGCCCTCCAATCCCATGAGACATTTCATTGTATAAGCACTCCTGTACACTTAATATGGACATCGCATCGCAACGCACGGCACTATACACGCTGTGCGATCCGATGCGATTTCACTATGGAGAATAGTGCAGTGCGCTAAATGCGTACTGGGCGCCCTGCCAGGAAACAAGTACCATATTTTTGAAAGTACAGCCAACCAACTCACAAGGAGCTAGTCATATACTTGACCAAGCAACTTATAAGGAGCTAGTAATATATTTGGCATGACTGTTGGCTGGGACCATAAAACTGCAGCTTCAACAGTGTGCTATAGGCAAACTATATGGTTTAGCAGTGTTTAAGCAAGACACTCTCCGAGATAGCAATTATTTCATTTTGGAATTGTGAAAACAGTCTCTATTTTGAAAATAAACTCCTCCCTGTCATAGAACAATCTATTTTTCACATCGGCTAACGAGCTTACGCCCTGCAATGTAATTGTGCCAACCATTCCTTGAATTAAAAAGCTGGGTCCACATAACTCTCCTTAGTGACATGGAAAAAAACAGTTTTATACATGTGTAACAGACCAAGCAATGCTGCATTCCAAACACCGGAGCCGAAAGCTGCCATTCTCCTTATGCAAGAGGAGTACTGACAGTGCAAGCTTAAACTTGTTTTTTATCGCACTAGAGAATCTTGGACCATCTCCAGTATTTGTATAGGCTTCATTGTAGAAGTACACATAAAAAAAAAAAAAAAAACTATTGTTCAGACCTGAAAGCTTTTCAAATCTGTAACATGCTTCAGAGCCAGCAAAGGCACTGCTTCAGCTAAATAATAAATAAAGGGTAAAGTATATAGAGAACACCTCCACCACTTTACATGCCCTGACAACAGGTTGAAGAAAGACTTTTTTCCTCAATACTGCTTCACATTCACTGCCAAGTTCAAGTGTAGTATCTGTTCTTATCAGTGGCTCTGGACCAGCTCCTGGCAGAGAATAGTACAAAGCTGGACTGAGTAACTGCTCCAATGGGCGGAGGGGATGGGTTCCCTCATGCTCGGGGCAGGAAAAAGTCTGTCGGAGTAACTTCCCCCTGCTGGAGGAAGTTATCATGATCTCCCCGCAACTGGTAGGAAGGTGAGAAACATCGGGCCTTGTAGATGGCTTTCTGATGGCGGTTTGTAGCCTCTGACAGAGGCAGCAAAAAGCCTGGTTTAGTATCCATTCTCAAGGAGCGGGGAAATACTGGGACTGAGTAGATTGCTCCCATTCCAGATGTTCGTAGCCTCTGATGGGGACACAGCAAAAATCCCACCTTAGCACCTTAACCTTGGGATGTGATAAACACTGGGACTGACTAGATTGCTCTCGTTTGGGGGTCCACAGTCCCTGTTGGCCATTGAAAACCCAGGGAGTATCCATTCCCATGCCGGGGGTTGGAAAGGGCCAGCTGGTGGAGCAGAGAAACACTTGGTCAAACACTGAAATGTCAGCTGCTTGAAGCCCGAGGCATAACGTGCCCCCGGAGAAACTCAGGGGTGCCTGAACCCTGATCTGGTGACCCTTCCACCATGCACTAGTATGGTACCTGCACTGCGCACCTCCATTCAAATAGGCATTACATATCCTGGGCCTTTTTACTGGGGCAGGACAATTATTCACCCCCACCCACCACCCCCACCAACACACACACACACACACACCTTCTGGTTGGGGTTCTTTACTTATGTATTTTTTCCCCTCTCACGTGTGTCACTTTTTTCATGTTTTCCGTTAGTTTGTCATGTTTTCTGGGCTGTAGGTATGACCCTTATTGGCTACCCTACACATGCCAAGGCTCTCTCCTTTTGGGAAGAGCTGAGGTCTTCGATCCCCAGGTGAACGTTTTGGCTAACCCTGGGTAAGTTAGGGCGACCCGGAGCCGCAAGGCAAGGGTCCCTCCAAGCTTCAGTGAGCGAGGAGGACCACACCCCTCCCCCCCTAACCATTTCGGAGATTGATGGAAGTGTGTCAGACAGGAGGACCCACCGTCCCCATTTTCCCCTCTCTGCCTTTTGGCTGTGAGGGGTTAGGGGAACTAACAGGGCCCGTATGTACACCCCTATGCACTTGGTGATTGGAGCACACCTCGGGCTCAAAGTAAGAAAAAAAAATACAAAATTAAGGGGCGACTGTTTTAGGTGCAAAATATGAACGCTCCACATAGTAAAATGTTGAAAGGGGAATGTACAGCCCACAACAGTTATTAATAAATGCTCAAAGGTCAGATCCTGTGAGCTCCCAAGTGAGAGCCATGGAATAGCCTTGAAGGATCAGTTTAGCTCTTTTATACTAACCGGATGCAGTTTCTATACATAAAAATTCCCCTATTATTCATTCACCCCTATAGGGGTATTCAATGCTCTGGCGAGCGCAAGGTAGCGAATCCTGTTTTGGATTCGCTGTGCGCTCGCCAGCAAATATCGCTGATTTTGAATTCGTGTGGCTCCCCCAGCCCACACTATTCAATGCGTCAGGGGCTCGCTGCCCCTGACGTCGAATATAGGCGAATATATGTAGTGGAGAATCCCCAGACCTCCGGCTCTAGCAGCCCTGGCACTGACATCTGCAATCACCGTGCAGGGTCTGCCGGAGGTCTGCTGCAGCCTTCTCCCTACTCACACGGCAGTGTCCCGGCTCTCTCCGCTGGTGCTGCGGCTGCACTGCAGGGAATGGAGTGGAGTCCGGGCGGGGGAGCGCAATGACAGCCTGAGGATGGGGACGGGTTCAGCAGCAGTAGCAGACCTCCGGCTCCAGCAGCGCTGACATCTACTATCAGCACGCTGGGGCTGCTGGAGCTGGAGGTCTACTGCTACTGCTGGACCCATCTTCTTACTGGTCACTGGCGTCCTGTCCCGGCTCTCTCCCCTTTCTGCAGACCTCCGGTTCCTACTCCCTTGGCAGGGAGCATACTGTAATAACCCCTCCGGCAGAACTGACTGACTGCGCATCAGCAGACGTCACACGCACAGCAGTAGCAGACCTCCGGCTCCAGCGCTGACATCTACTATCACCACGCTGGGGCTGCTGTAGCCGGAGGTCTGCTGCTACTGCTGGACCAATCCCGGCTGTACCTTCCAATAGCAGCTCACGTCCCCCGCATCCCCGTCCCCCTGCTCATCTGGCCAGTTCGCTGAAAAAAAAATAAAATAAAAAAAAAAAAGAGGTGCTTGTAAAGGTGTAAAAAAAGCAAGACCCTTCAAATAAAATTAAACTGATTTTTTGGTCATAAAAAAATAAAAGAAAACATTTATTTTACAGGTACACATAGCAGTTCTCCATAAAAAGCTGCCGAATGCTAAATGGAGAATCATGGCGAATTTCAATGGAGAATGCAGCTCTCCATTTGAGCATTGAATACACTGTCGGCGAATTCCACTAAAAACCCCATTGAAAATCACAGGCGAATTGCGGAGAATCATTTTCGGCGAATCGGCAGACATTCGTTGTTCATTTATGGCGAATTGCCTCCATAGAATATGGCGAATTGATTTTTCTAACTGAAAATTCGCCATTCAACCAGCGAATTGCCAGGTTCACTGAAAAAAACGGCGAATCTGAGGCATTGAATACTGGAGCTAGTATTCCTATTAATCTAAACAGTGCAGCCAGCATAAACTGCAGGCAGCTCATAAAGTAAATATAGTTTAAAACAAATATAACATTATGGAGTGCTTATAAGGGACATTATTTTAAAGAGGTTTGCAGTCGAATAATGTTAATTTTTGAAGTCCCAGAAATAGTATATTACCGGCTTCCATGATATCCTATGTACAGTGAATAACTAGCTGAACCTCCATAGTCTGTAATCGTATCTGCCTGTTCTCCACAAGTGTGACCCCACAATTACACAGCAGCCTCTGTTATCTCCCCACTTCACTACAGACAGATGAAGCTCATCCCACATTTCTAAAATAAATAAGTAAAAAAGCGGAAATGCTGCTATTTGTGCGCTGTAACATCACTGGATGCTGTATGAGCCATCCAATAAGCAATACTGCAATGCAAGTGTACAAAAGGGTCAGCCACACACTATGTAGAGAAGAGATTAATAGGGACATTTATATATTTCATGTAGATTATTAATAGAGAAAATACCATTGTCATCATATGCAACACAGGCAATGCATTGAATAGTCAATTGTGAGGACTGGTGTAGCTACATCAGTGATAAAAGCAGCTAGTGGGGAAATCTGTGCATTCAGCAGTAGCACATTATCCATATGTTACATACAGGCCACACACACAGACTTCCAATGCAGAGATCTGCTTTGTTTAGGTATGGGTCATTGAATATACACCACTAGGTCGACATGCATGAAGGTTGACATGGGGTTAGGTCGACAAAAACATTGGGTCAATATGGGGAAGATCGACAGTCAAACGGTCAACATGGACACTAGAAAAGTGTACAGCGTCCTGGCGCATGGGTCGCTGCACTCGCCATGCTTTTATTTCCCCGTCTGGCCCTAGTGGATGGTAGAGCATCCAGCTAAAAAAAGTGAAAAACCCCATGTCGACTTACTGCTTGTGTCTACCAAATGGTCATGTCGACATTCATGCATGTTGACCTAATGCTTGTAGACCCAGTGACCTATCCCCTTTGTTTTTCAGTTCCCTATCTTATATGAAAACCCTGCAGCCATTACTGTTGTGGCAGAACTGGGACCTTAATGTACCACCACATAAATCAGCACCAATAATGGCTCATACCAGGAACTATACGAATACCCAGCATTTCACATGTTAAAATACATTGCTTTAAAGACAATGGTAAAGCACTTTGAGTCCTATTGGGAGAAAAGTGCTATATAAATATCATTATTATTGTTATTATTAATACTTCTCACAGCAATAGCATCTCCTGGGATGACAATTTCCTACCATTCAAAAATGGTCTATGTTGAACGATGTTAATGTTCTTATTTTAAAGCGGCTCACTGCTGGATCTGCTACTAGCGCTAGGGATGATGAGCCTGAGTAAACTTTGGACCTGAAAGGGTTAATAAAAACCCTTTCCTTGCTGACATGGAATGGGACTAGACTGCCTCTTCTGGTATTTCCTATAATTTCCCTTGCAGCCAGAGGACAGGACTGTTCAGTTTACAGAAAGCTTTTCTTAGAATTGATGTGACAAGAACATCTGATTAGAACTGCATCTGAAAGAGGAGACCTATTTTGTGATGGTGCACAGCCGTTTTCTACCCACAGTAGGACATGACTCTCCCGTGTTCTCGTCCTGTCCTTCCAGGAGGACGACCTATGAACTTTCAAGCACATTTACAGGAATGTGCATTAAAAATGCACTTCAACCAATCCAAAGAAGAAATACGGTACAACCAAAATATAATAAACAATGCTCCATTGTCTGCTCGCTCCTATGATTAATTGAAGACATGCATTAAGTTACAGTTAGCATTTCCAGAGTTGAATATGAAATATTTTAACTGGATGGAAAGAAGTTTCTAAATTGTTATCCAATTTACTAAAACTGGTGCAATAAAAATCGGGCAGACCACCGTGATTACAAAAGGAACTACATTTGTTATAGTGCACAGTGATGATATTACTGGAAATAGCAAAGACATCAGAAATGCAAATAGCATAGGCTGGTCATGGACCATGTTCCTGTTACTTGAATAGGTTACAACGTCCATTACAAATGCTGTCAGGTATAAATATATCTGAAAGCAGTTACAATGTGTACAAGCCTTTACTTGTAAAAACTTGGGCAGCACACAAATGTTTCTTAACAGTTAAACACACAATGGGAGTCAAATGTGTCACAGGTAACTGTGCAAGAGGCCCACAGCGACTTGCATTCCAAGGCCTACTAGCTGACATGTAACCATTCTCCACAAAATTACCTGAAGGACACTTTCATAGATGGCCTGAGAATATGATCAGTTTATACTTAAATGAATGGTACTTGTTTTCTAGCACGGCGCCCACGATATTCAGTCGTATGGCATTGTATTTAATTTAAAATTGTATACCAGTTTATATGGCATACAATGCAATGCGATTTTAAATTGTATAAGCACCCTAATGGGTTTTTTCAATATTAAATGGTCCCCCTATACGATTTTTAATTGTATAAGCACCTTAATAGGTGCTTACAATGTTAAATGCATCCCCACGCCACTGCCACTATCAACGCGTCCTCCGACCTTTTCATACCCCCACTATCCACGTCGGCGTGGAGTTAATTTTATATAGGGTGGCGAGCGCAGCGAGCCACCGAGCCCGAAGCGTGGCGAGCCCCACGAGGGGACGCGCATTACTTCACATGTATTCCGCATCCGCTCCCCACACTTGGGGCTCAGTGACTCGCCACACGATATAAAATCAACTCCACGCCGACGTGGATAGTGGGGGTATGAAAAGGTCAGAGGACCCGTACTGCCGCCCCTCACGGGCCCGCTGCGCTCGCCACGCTTTCGGGTTGGCGTTGATAGTACGGGTGGCGTGGGGGTGCTTTTAACATTGTAAGCACCTATTACGGTGCTTATACAATTTAAAATTGTATACCAGTGTATGTGGCATACAATTTAAATTTGTATAACATCGGCTAACATCGCATAGCATACCAGCGTATGCCTTATGGTATGCGATGCGATGGGCGCAATACAATTATTTATCTTATAGGGGGCACATTTAACATTGAAAACACCCATTAGGGTGCTTATACAATTTAAAATTGTATACCATTGTATATGCCATACAATTCAAAATTGTATAACATCGGCTAACATCGCATAGCATACCATCGTATGCCTTATGGTATGCGATGCGATGGGGGTTCTTTGTCACCATAACATATTTTTTTACTCATTACCTACAATTGGTTGGCCATCCCTGCCCTAAACACTGGCAAATTATATTTTAAAATCAGTATTAGAAGGTTGTTAATGGCTATTTGCAAATTATTGGATGGAGGTAAGATATATATTTGATTTTTAGATATTTCATAAAATGTCAAATGATAGCAAGCAGGTTTTCTTCAGTAAACTCTTTACAGTATTGTAGGAAAGAGTAAAAATGTAGGTAAAATTCCCCCCATTTCCTGGGATTGAAGAGACCTTAATCTGCATCTTCCGACACAGACTTCTATGGGTTCATAGCTGTAAAGGGTTGCACTGAGTAACCTCAAGGGTACTCAGATGGGTGATGATCTTACAGATGATCTGGTGTTTCTAAGAAGGCAACAGCAGATCACAGAAGCAGACATGAGGCATCTAGTTACACAGCATTAGCATATTTTGGCATCACTGCTGCATCCATCGCTAAATCAGGCCAAGATGACAGACATTTTTTGCAGAGCAAGATGAATGACCTAGGTAAAAAAAACGCTGGGCGTTCCCATGGGTGCATCCCCTCGCTGCTGCCCCACGCCCCCCACCCGCAATGGTGGGTGTGAACATGCCCGCTTGCATCCAGCATAAATGGGCATGCGCAAAACATTGCTCCCTGTGTGAACACGTGGGGGAGAATGTAAATAGAATCACGCCCTAAGTTTCAAAGTGGTAGATGATTGTGGCTTTGACAATGGATTTTGAAGAACAATAGTAATTAATGCTAAATCACATTGATTAAGAATGAATAATTAACATCCTCTGATTTGTGGGTACCCAAACATAATGAGTTCCCACCATAGCTATTCAGTTGTCATAGTCAAACATGGGAACGAATGCCGTGTGTGCACACCCTTAAGTACAAAGGTCTTGGATAGGGTGCTTTAACTCCCGTTTCGCACATTTCAGCTTGTACCACAGGAGGCTGCAAGCTGAAATATGTCCCCCTTATACTTGCGCATACAAATGTAGCAACAACTGAATTGATCTGGGTGAATTCAATTGTTTTGGGAGTCTAAATTTCTGTCCACAAGTCAACTGTTGTTTGGGCATGAGCAAGTCGCATCCAAACAGACAGGGTTTAACCACGTGAAATGCCTTAACTCATTTAAAGACTGGCTTTGGGCATTGAAACTACTGTACTGTTTGGATGCCTTAAGTTCTTTGCACACATCGCAGGAGGCTGCAAGAAGCAAAAAGATGGCTTCTGTGGCAGCAAACAGCAAAACAATTCTCTATCACAAATCTCTAGTCATAGCCACTATAAAAAAGTAATTGAATTCCTCTCCATGATGTCATTCACAGACGTGTCATGTCGACCATGCAGCAAAGCCTGTGCCAAGATATGTTGCAAATATATCAGTATGTGTGCACAGCCAACCGACCCATATGAATGTTGGGAAATGCCTACCCAATTGTGAGGCATGGTCAGACTTATCAAGCAGCTGATTGGTAAGGGTTTAAGGCCATTACAGTGTGTACCCAGCCTTAGGAGCATGTAGTGGTTCACTTTATTGTTTTACATTAAAAAGAGCTCTGAAATTAAGGGGGTTAAAACTATACTGTAAAATACAATTAAATTATGAAAATTATTGTGAACAGACTTTCCACAGCTTGTTCCTCTTTCCACAAAACTACTGGGAAACTGTTTAAATCACAAAATTCTGGTTTGACCCTATGCAAATTTTTAGTCTCATATCTCAGGAATGGGGAACTTGTCTGAAGTTACACACAATGTTTGTCAATTCTGAAGGTGCCCATACACCAGGGCTCGACAAACACATGTCGCCAGGGCGACCAGATTCTGCTCCCTGGAGACCAGATTTTTTAAGGGAGGAAGCAGAATCTGGTCTTGGCCACAGGGCTTGTGCCCTGTGGTGCGGTCGTCACCAACCGGCCCCCCTCCCACCGGCTGTATAGGAGCCAGAGAAGGGCAAGAGCAGGTCCGTCGCGGTGAGCTGTTTGGGAGGCAATCAGGAGCGGCAGTGGTAGCTTGGCTCCTGATTGGCTCTGATCTGGCGCAAGGTTTAACATAGCTGCGCTGTACCTGCTGCTCTGATACGGGGGACGGTGGCCTTTGCCTTCCCTGGCCTCCAGCTCCGCCGCGCCTCATTGTGCACTACTCGGGTGCCCGTTATCCCGGCTCTCCCGCTCCCTGCACAGGGCTCGCCATACTAGTAGCATCGGTCTATGTTCATCGCTGCGATTGCTAGAGCCGCCGCTGTATAGGAGCCGGTCCGCTCACTCTGTCACTTCGCCGAAAGCCATTGCGGCCACCCACACCCGGCAGTCCAGGCAGCGCAGCAGCATGATCACCCCACTCAGCCCAACCTGTCTGCAAAGACATAGTGGCACACCAAGTTAACCCCATAACGGGGGGGGGGGGGGTGCAACTTTGGTAATCATTACAGAAATTCATACTCTTCTGCAATGGACATTAGAGTTCAGTTAAGAAAGTTGAGATAACACTCGCTGACAATTCGCAGACACACTTGTCGATGGAGGACCTGGTTTAAGTCCAAATGTAATCGTAAAAACATTATCTGGCATACAGCAATGAATAAGATATATATGGACATTTAGCTACAATAAAATTTATTTATGCAGCAAAAAAGACCCAAACTCCCGGGTCAATTTAGATTTGTGTTGTATATCATAGGAAAAGGCATACAAAACACAGTAAAGTGACACCACTCCCACCTCTCTATCTTAAGGGAATATTCAATCTGGGATTTCGACTGTTGGAATGTTACGACAGTAGCAATGCAGGACTTTTTCGCTGGTTCCGGCTCCTACAGTTGAGTGTCGGAAAATCCGTGGATCGCCGAAAAAGGACCAGATTGTCAGAAAACGCCCATGGATTTATTAAGCTACGGCTGTTTCCCAACAAACATTTTCATCTCAAAAAAGAGACGAAACGGATAGCCTTCAATGCTGTCGGAAATGGCAGCATTGAATAGGCGAGTGCCAGTATTTCCCACTATGGGAAATACTGGCACAGATTGAATAGCTATTATGGTGATTTGACAATATGCTGGTTGAGTTTTTAAAACTTTAAATAGCCAAAATTTGGAAGGGATACGGTCATATTGTCTACAGCATTTAGGTCTACAAGCATTAGGTCTACACCACTAGGTCGACCTGCATTTAGGTCGACATGACTGAAGGTCGACGTGGGAAAGGTCGACGTGGGAAAGGTCGACGTGGGAAAGGTCGACGTGGGAAATGTCGACGTGGGAAAGGTCGACGTGGGAAAGGTCGACGTGGGAAAGGTCGACGTGGGAAAGGTCGACGTGGGGTCATTCCACTGTTTTATGAGTCGACATGTGCCGACAGGCGGTATTTCATGCCCTACCATCCACTAGGGCAGTGGTGGCCAACCTGTGGCTCTTGAGCCTCATGCGGCTCTCCCCCTTGTAAAGTGCGGCTCCTGCTCCCACTGCTGCCCACCGTCTGTCCCAGTCCCCCCTGCTGCCGGTTCCCTGAATCCCTTCTCCTTCTGAGGGGAGGAGAGCGCGCATCTCTCCTACCCCTTACTGTGCATCCTTGTGACTGGGCCGTTCGCCAATCAGAGCTCGTGGGACAGCAGCCAATCAGGAGCCGGCCAGTGAGCTTTGATTGGTGGGCGGCCCAGTCACAGGGAAGTAAGGGGGAAGGAGACGCGCTGTGTGCTGTGCTCTCCTCCCATCGGTGACATGACAGGAGGACTGCAGGGGGACACCAGACTGTCCTCTCCCCGCCTGGCAGCAGCCGCAACAATGGTGAGTGCTGCTGCAGGGGAATTTGCACTGTGGGGGCATAGCAGTTTGTGGCACTGTGGGGGCATAGCAGTTTGTGGCACTGTGGGGGCATACCAGCTTTTTGGCACTGTGGGGGATACCCGGCACCGTGTGGTGCATACCTGGCACTGTGGGGAGCATATGTGCATCTGGCACTATTGGGGGCATATGTATATATGGCACTGCACTATTGGAGGCATATTTGTATCACACCCACCCAAGGGGTCAAAATAGACTACGCCCCTTTTTTTGGCACATGCGCCTTCGGCGCACGCATGATGTCGGCTCTTTAGCTTGACTACCGATATTTTTCGGCTCTTTACCTCTGACCGGTTGGCCACCTCTGCACTAGGGCGTGGTGGGAGAATAAAATAGTGTGCTGAGCGTAGCGAGGCACCGTGCCTGAAGCATGGCGAGCGCAGCGAGCCATGCGAAGGGACACGGTGCTATGTTGACTCTGTCGACGATTGAAAAAATATTTTTTTTTTTAAAAAACAAAACAAAAAAAATACAATGTCGACTTTTTCACTGTCGACCCAATGACCCTGTCGACCCAATGACCCTGTCGACCCAATGACCCTGTCGACCTTCAGTCAGGTCGACCTAAATGCAAGTCGACCTAATGCTTGTAGACCTAAATGCAGTCTGACGAATGATCCCATTCCATTTGGAAACGGCATAAGATTTAAATAAAATTTGTTCTTTTCCTTAGGGCCGTATTCAATTGTTGCGTGAAAAGTCAAATGCAGAATTTCCGCATCGCACCAATGAGTGCGATATGTGCAAATAAAGTCATCAATTGAATATCACCTCATAATTTCCTGTCACTTTAGACAGGGGATCCAGACCAATTAAACAATTTAACCCTTTGAATGCCAAGTGAATTTGATAAAATAGTACCCCTTTTAGACATACTACCCGGGATTTTGGCCAGGTTTACCCGGGATTTTCAACCCAGGTCACTCCCAGGATTTTAGAAACAGACCCCCTTTCACACTACACCTCAAATCTGGGAAAAACCCGGGTATACCCCTTTCACACATAAGCCGGGCTTTTCAAGCATTTCAGTGTTTCATCATTAAAATGGGACACGCCCCGGCAGCAAAAAAAGCAACATCACATGTTTAAAACTGAAAAACCCGGGTAAACCCATTCAGACATAAGCCGGGTATTATACCCGGGAGTTAAATACCGGGAAAAACCCTGGTCAATTGCAGGTGCTCAGTATGCGGGAGTGAAATCCCGGGTATATACCCTTTCAGACATACACTAGTCCCGGGTTTGGGCGCGTTCATGTGAAAAAACCCGGGATTTTCGTGTATGTCTGAAAGGGGTATAGGTGTGAAAATTGCCAAGCAAATATTTATAATGACCTTTAATGTTTACCTTACATAGGAAATATAATCTTTTCTTACACAACATTGTTTAATTTGAATTAATGTAACAAATGTGAGCGACGCTGGCATTTTTTGTGGAAATTTTAACATCTCTCATAGATGGCACTCAGAGGGTTACTATGGCCCGCAGACTATGTATATACACTCTTCACTAACGAATTTGAACACAATCTGAGCTGGGAATGTAACATTTTAACAAACAGAGATTGCCCAGTTTATGGGAGTACGGAGGGCGTACTGCTGAAGTGTATACATACATAGGCACTCAATCGTTCCCTCGAGTCTATACGCAGATGAAAAATCTACAACGGTACTTGTTTCCTAGCACGGCGCCAGCAATTTTAATTGTATCCATCGGGTCTGAAAAAAATCGGGTCGATCGCATCGCATGCAACCAAATCGCATGCAATGCGATTGACGCGATTTTTACATTGGAACCAATGTAAAATGGTCTCTGAGACCCGATTTTACATTGGGCCCAATGTTAAATGCCCCCAGAGCCCAATTTTCATTGTATATCCACCCTGATGGGTCAAATGCCCCCCCCCATTGTTAACGACACCCGACGATGAACGCCAACCCGAAGCATGGCAAGCGCAGCGGTACGTGTCCTCCAACCTTTTCCTACCCCCACTATCCACGTCGGCGTGGAGTTGATTTCATATAGTGTGGCGAGCGCAGCGAGCCACAGAGCCCGAAGCGCGGCGAGCTGCGCGAGGGGACGCGCATAACTTCACAGGTATTACGCGTCCGCTCGCCACACTATATAAAATCAACTCCACGCCGACGTGGATAGAGGGGGTATGAAAAGGTCGGAGGACGCGTACCGCTGCGCTCGCCACGCTTCGGGTTGGCGTTCATCGTGGGGTGGCGTTAACAATGGGGTGGCATTTCACATACAAATTACCCATCAGGGTGGGTATACAATCAAAAATCGGGTATGGTGGGCCATTTAACATTGATCCCTATATAAAATCGGGTCCATCGCATTGTATGCCATTATAATGGCATACAATGGACCCGATTTTACATAGGAATTTAACATTGAGTACAATGCATTCAATGTTAAATCGCGTCGGTCGCATCGCATGCCATTATAATGGCATGCGATGGACCCGATTTTCTAATTGTCGGGAAAGGATAAAAATAGCCCGAAATCGCGTCGGGTATGCGATGGGTCACGATGGGCACCGTGCTAGGAAACAAGTACCTCTACAACTGCCATTGCTCTACTGCAAGTTTCGATGGTGTGACTGTTGGTGGCATCAAAAGATGCAACAGGTAGTATAACAGCATTTACAGGTGCTCACAGTGGGTGTCTCAGTTATTGCACATTCATAAACATGGGGATGTACTCATATGAAGGGCTTCGTTGTGACATTTGTGTCAAAGACCTCCAACAAGCGCAGTCACATCTGCTTCCACCTCTAAATCAGGCCAAATAAAAGAGCACATAGATTGACACTATGCCAGGCTTTTCTAGTCATTTTAGGAATTAAATGTTTAATTTACCTACCGCTATATATTTGGCATTTAACCAGCTTGTGTGCCCAATTGCATTTTATTAGTGTCATGATTATCTTAAGTATGATGATGTTTATTTCATTAAAAAGTAGTGTTTTCCTGTGATCTGTAAGTGGAAGAAACCATGAATTGTTTCCCTTCCTAAGCATCTATAAACATAGTGATAGAGCCTGCTACAAGCGAAGTTCCGCTCTCACACAAATAAGCAGGCTCTGCTGCCTGTATCCGCTTACATTTTTAAGTCTGTTTTCTGATAAGCAATTTAGTAACAGTTAATCTTCCTAGTCCTTGGAATAACCAACGATTTGTTGTGTTCCACGAAGAATCAGTGTTAACCTTCAACTGTTCGAGGTAGAGAAAATCAATAAAATTTCCACGGAAAATACATATTTTGTTAAGGCGGAAGCAAAGAAATAACTGGAAGAAGAGAAAAGAAAAAAAAAACCAGTCAGTTACACAAAATTGCACAACTCTGGACAGGATAAATAGAGGATTAGAAAATGTATTCCCGACCAGCCCGATTCGGTATGCTGCACTCTTTGTAGCCCCTTTTCCTGCCCAACTTGCAAATTGTTGCAAATTGTCAGTCCTATGGGTGTATTTTGGCCCTCAGTTAGTTCTACTATGTCAAAGTTGTCTATATACCAATCCTGCTTGGAAAAACATGTAAAAAGACACAATGTACCAACAACCAATCTGAAATACATAAAATGCAGGGGGGGGGGGGGGATTAGTTTAAGACTTGAACATGTAGTTTATATATAACAATAGTATTTTTAGTATATATTTTTTTATATAAAAAAAAAAGGAATCTCATGTTTAGTACTCCCAAGTACCAGTTAAAACTTTACTTTTATCAATGAAATAGAACAACTGTAACTGGACTAAAGCGATGTATATATTACAAACATCCACCAATATCGAAATGTAGGGGTTTTTATTACATTTAGGGGGTGTTTAATTGTTATGGCCTTCCATGCTGCACCACCCGCCAGCAGCTATTCAATTGAAAGGCACATTAACGTCAACTCCCCCTGTGCATCAAACAAAAAATGTGTAAAAAAGGGGCCTGCGTGGGCACCCCCCCAGCACTCTGTCGCATCTGGAAGTAGTAGTGGTGTTTAGCGGTTATGTGCAGCTAAACCAAAGCAATGCAGGGCATAATCAGGGAGATAAAACTATGGGCACCCAAAGTATTGCACATCACCTTCTCTACAGTGATGGTGGTAATGCAATTTTAAACACCCATTAAAACAAGTGAACCCCCCCCCCCCCCCCCAGAGTTTCATACTCCCAAATAATCTGACCACTATTACAGATCAAATAATCTAATAGGGGTTAGGATCGTTAGGTCTACAGCAACTAGGTTGACATGGGTCTAGGTCGACAGGACATTAGGTCGACACAAGCATTAGGCAAACATGGGCAAGGTCGGCATGGGGTTTTTCACCATTTTTTGACCCGAATGTCAACACAGTCGACATGGACACAGTTTGAAGTGCACTGCTATGCTCGGTACACTATTTTATTTTCCCACCATGCACTAGTGGATGGTAAGGCCTGTCGGCACAAAAAACAGTGAAAAACCCCATGTTGACCTTTTGACTGTCGACCTAGACGCCTGTCGACCCAGTGACCACATCCCTCTAATAGTTATTTTTGCTATAATACCATAAATATTACACGGTAATATTCACTTTAAATCTTGCTGGATCTAATCTAAGGAATACACAAATTATTGTCTCCTATTGGATCAGAGACATGTTCATAGGAAGCATGCAGAATACCATAAAAATATCAAACATATCTGTGTCTCCCAAATATCCAAGAGTATCATTAGGCAATATTGCTTGAGATTCAATTCAATAAAAACGTAATGCAGCACCACAAAATAACACTTCAGCAGCACAATTAAGCTGTGTACACACGGTGCAATATCGCTGCCAATGCGGTCGCTGAGCGACCGTATGGAAAATGATTTGCTCCTGCGATCAGCTGTTTCCCTCCTGGACACTGAGCAATATACTGCACCGTGTGTACACAGCTTTATTAGTGTCCAGTAACAAAAAACAAGAAAATTAGACATAAATCCTATGCAGTTAGGGCCATGGTGGGAATCAAACCCCTGACCTCAGTGCTGCGAGTCATCTTTTAATTAACAAAAAACAGATTTAATTCCTGGCTAGCCTGACACAAGAAGCATACATGGTCAGGTCAGACCTTTTCTGAACACAGAAATTGACTGTTGACATAGGCCTGGAGATCTCTGAACGCAGCTTTTGGGTCGTTTCAGTTTCTCGGGTATTCAAATCTTGATTTTAAAGAAGCCCACACCTACGAAGAATGTCAACTATAATCAACATTCTCCAATTGTAAATATTCTTCCTCACTATACAGTGGATAACCTCAAATGGTTTGTAAAATACTTTATAACCCTTTCCAGACAGATGCGCAGTAATAATTGCCTGTCTGAGCTTGTAACAGATGTGTTTACTCCTTAACATGGCGTTAGCACAAACCTGACTGCTCCAGATGGAACTAATTTATCTTTGTGTATTGGCTTTGTTTTTATCTTTAACAATATTAATATGTATTTTAGCTAAACCTATTCTATTTCATTATCTATTTATAGTCTCAGAATTAATTGGAAGGGGAAAGGGTGGCTCCATATCAAATGTTTTTTGACCAGTCTTCAATTATTTATTTATTAACAGTTTCTTACATAGCGCACACATATTCCGCAGCGCTTTACAGAGAATATTTGACCATTCACATCTGTCCCTGCCCCAGTGGAGCTTACAATCTATATTCCCTACCACATCAGTGGCAAACGCAGGATTTTCAGAAGGGGGTTTCCAGAGGGGTGGAGCAAAGCACGGAGATGGACACTTAGGTGACCCAGTATATGTTGGGCCGGTAAAGTATTATAGATAGACCAAATGTATATAAATAATAATAATTTAAAAACAAAAAAAAATATATATATATATATATATATATATATATATATATATATATATATATACATACATACATACATACATACAGGGGCATCAACAGCAGTGTAGACCCCTGGGCATAGCAATGTATTGGGGAACTTACCGATCCTCCAGCGGTAGGGGTGGGGGAAGCTTTGCCCCGGGTGGTAGGGGGTATTATATCAACTGCTCAGCATGTAGGGCCTGGATCAGTAATTTCCACTAATTACCCCTTTACTGCACAGATGGCGGGAGAAGGGGGCATTGGGCTGAATGAAAGGGCCCTGATACATAACTTCCAGGGTGGTATAGGATGTTTAATATGCAGAGGAGGGGTGTATAGTGGAGTGGGCTTATTATTCATAATTTTCTGGTTGGAAGACAGCTTGCTTGACTGCAGATATCTCCAGTTCCCAGAAATAGATTTCTTAGATTTTGATGGAATTAAAAACTAGAGAATCCCACCTACCAAATTGTATTGGGGACTAGGGGATGAGAGTTCAGGAGGCAGAGCAATCTGCCAACGAGAATATAAAACTACATACCAGGTGTGTGGAGCTGGAGCAGTAACCAGCTGCTCGAAGGCTGATATCTCTGATTTTGGGAACAGTAGAGACAAGCTACTAGTGTCCATCAAAGGGGGAGAGTCCCAGCTTTTGGAATATACCCTCAAAAAAACTCTAAGTCAGACAGAACCTGAAATATGTGACTGGGAAGAGCAATTAATAGGCTTGGATGGGGACCACTGCTTTGAAGTCAGATATCTCCGGTTCCCAAGGGCAGATTTTTAAAATTCTTATACCCATGGAAAGAAGGGACCCTCAGCTTTCAGCCTAGGGTCCTTAGACTCCTGGGGGGGTTTCTGGGTACTCAGAAACCCCCCCTGCGTGCGCTACTGCACATGTACACACACACAGACATTCTAGGGTTAATTTTGTTGGAAGCCAATTAACCTATCTGTATATTTTTGGGTTGTGGGAGGAAACCGGAGTACCCGGAGTAAACCCATGCAAGCACGGGGAGAATATACAAACTCCACACAGTTAGAGCCATGGTGGGGATCGAACCCATGACCTCAGTGCTGTAAGGCAGTAATGCTAACCATTACACCATCCATGCTGCCCAATTACCTGAATGTATACCCGTCAGTGGCAATTGGTTAAGAGGAATACTTTTCAATACATACCATCTGATCCCATTAACCTTGCTACTTCTACTATTGAGAGTTTAAAAGTCTAACTATAGTAAATATACGGTCGCAATGTAAATCTTTTTTATGGTTTGTCATTCATGTATACATGTTATTTGAATTCGAGAAACGAATTACAAAAGCAGTAGCCAATAAAAACTGTAATATTTTTATTACACTATGGAAATCTCCATATTTTTCTCCTAAGGGGAAACCAAATTCTTATGTGTGCATGGAAGCTATTCAATAACTTCTCATGACCAGCCCCTAGGCTGCACACCCTTCTCAGGTGGAAGGAGAAATCCACATTGAGTAGGGCTTCAGGTCTAGTCGTGCCTGGTACTTAGATGGGAGCTGCAGCTAATGGTGGGCATTATCAAGGGAAATAGTAGCAGTGGCAGAATTAAACAGCTCCCAGGCACTTAACCCGAGAGAGCTATATTTTTGGAAAAGATCTGTTACATTTGGCACTTTGGCTCTATTGGTTAGACGTAAAATTGGGATTCTTTGACCGCACATAACAGATGCCACCACACAAACAATACAGAATATCACTACTGCTAGTTTGTTTACAATTGTCAAATTCTGCCCATGTCAGAAAAATGGGGAGGTGGATTAAATTATTTTTGTGAGTTTTTGTTTTTCTGATTTGACTTGATCACAGTTGAGTTTTTACAAAATCCATTCAGTCTGACTTTGTGAAGTAAGCAGATACGGAAATAAGAAATGTACATCTGTGCTCGTCTGAGGGAGAGGATGTTCTTCCCTGTACTTCGGAGAAATGTGTGAATGTGTTCAGAGACAGAGGTCAGCATTTACTGGGGGGGAGGAAGTAGCTAGCACCTTCTGCTCGCACTCAGAGCTGCTCATACAGAGAATATGGACTAGATAGCACAATGTATTTACCTATTTTTCTGTCCATAGCTACAGAAGCCTAATTGTGTGCACACCAGTTATTTATGTTACTGTAGCCTATCAATTTACTAGGGCTAGTGACCTCACTAAAGCTACAACAGTGTGTACTTGTCTGTCCCACTTTCAAAAGCCCCAAACATGAATTTAATAATGTACATAGTCATATTTTTATTGGGTGTTCTATATTTTCTATTCTTGTGCCACTTTGGCTATGGTGTATTAGCTTTAGACTGTCTGTAGTGAATTCACGGTACTTATGTACTAACTGGGCTGCCGATTTTGAAATCGGGTCCATCGCATCGCATCCGACCATATCGCATGCGATGCGATGCGATGGACCCGATTTGTCCATAGGATTCAATGTTAAAATGGACTGAGTCCATTTTAACATGGAATTCAATGGGAAAAGGGGACCTTTTCATACCCCTACTATCCAAGTGGGCATGGAGTTGGATATAAACCTGTGGCGAGCGTAGCGAGCCACCGAGCCCGAAGCGTGGCGTGCGTAGAGAGCCCCGCGAGGGGACACAGAATACCGTCTGCTCGCCACGCTTCGGGCTCGGTGGCTCGCTACAGGTTTATATCCAACTCCATGCCCACTTGGATAGTAGGGGTATGAAAAGGACCCCTTTTTCCCATTGAATTCCATGTTAAAATGGACTCAGTCCATTTTAACATTGAATCGTATGTAAAAATCGGGTCCATCGCATCGCATGCGATATGGTCGGATGCGATGCGATGGACCCGATTTCAAAATCGGCAGCCCAGTTAGTACATAAGTACCGTGAACTCACTACAGACAGTCTAAAGCTAATACACCATATCGCATCGCATCTGATTGTATGCCTGAAGTTAAGGCATACAATCAAAAAAATCGGCAGCCCAGATAATACATAAGTACCGAGTTCACTTGCACCCTGTTCCTTATTCCTGGTTCCGTCTTTTTATTCTAGCAGTCTTTTTGTATTCACGCTTCAGCATTGGCATGGAGCAGTACATGCTTCCCTTAGCATAGGGGTGTCAGCGGGCAGCAATCACCTGTTTCTCAGTCATCTCTCAGATCTCTTGTGTCTTCTGATATCATGCTGCTACTTTTACCCGAGAAATCACAGAGGGGTGATGGTTAGCATTACTGCCTCGGAGTACTGGGTAATGGGTTTGGTTCCCACCATGGCCTTAACTGTGTGGAGTTAGTTTATTCTCCCTGTGCTTGCGTGGGTTTCCTCCCAAATTCTCTGTCTCCTCCAATCCAAAAATATACTGGTAGGATAATTGGCTCCCAACAAAATTTACCCTTGAATGAGTGTACATGTGGTAGTAGGGAATGTAGATTGTAACCTCCTCTAGTGCATGGGACTGATGAGATTTGCAAATATTCTAAGTTTGTTTAATGTTGACCTTTTTTTTTAAAATGATGTCAATATTAATGATGTCAATATTCTCCCTTTTAATTAGCATTTTATTTGCGCAGTTATACCACTTTCACATCGCCGACACGTTTTAAAAACCGGTATTTAAAACGGTAATTAAAACGGGTCAGAGCCTTAACATTGCCGCAGATTACCGTTTTAAATACCGGTTTATACCCCTTTCACATCGCACTTTTAAAACGGTAAATTGCCGTTTTTTTTTTCCCTTTTTAAAACGTTTAAGCCTGCACTGTGAATGCATAGCATTGTACACATTCACATTGCACAAAAAACGGCAAGGAACCGTGTAGGACTCTGCTTTTTACACGGTTCGAAATGCCAGTTAACTTTAAACGGTAAATCGGCTGTGGTGCATTCACAGTGCAGGCTTAAACGTTTTAAAAAGGGAAAAAAACGGCAATTTACCGTTTTAAAAGTGCGATGTGAAAGGGGTATAAGAAATACATTTTTTAGCCACATTTGCTACGTTTCTTGCCAAACCAGTCTTGGATAAGAGCTTTTCCTAGTGTACTATAGTTTGGGTGCCCCAAGCGGTTTTGGTCAATTTTGCCACTTTTCGCTGCTAAAGCTTGTACTAAGAGGGACACACACAGACACACACACACACACACACACACACACACACACAACACTAGTAAGCCCGCTCAAAGCAAATGCTTTGAAAGCTAGTCTAGTACCTTGCGATTGTCTCTGTATTTGTGCATGAGGGAGAGAGAAAGTTCATCTCGCTGCCAACAGATGGCAGTGTTTCGGAGAACACTTTATATATTACCAGTTATTTATGTAGCGCACACATATTACGCAGCGCTTTACAGTGAATATTTGAAATTACACCAGTCCCTGCCCCAGTGGAGCTTACAATATATATTCCCTACCACATGTACATGCACACACACAGACATTCTAGGGTTAATTAGTTTTGTTAGCAGCCAATTAAACTACCAGTATATTTTTGGATTGTGGGAGGAAAACCATAGTGCCCGGAGGAAACCCACGCAAGTACGGGGAGAATATACAAACTCCCCACAGTTAGGTCCACGTTGGGAATTGAATGAATATACATATATATATATATATATATATATATATATATATATATATATATATATATATATATATATATATATATATATATATATATACATACACATACATACATACATACACATACATACACATACATACACATACACACACACACACACATATAAATATATAGAAATCAAAGCAATATTTTGTATAACCACCATTTAAAAACAGCATGAATTCTTCTAGGTACACTTGTAAACAGTTTGTGAAGGAACTCAGCAGGGAGGTTGTTCCAAACATCTTGGAGAACATCTTGGAGGACTAACCACGGATCTTCTCAGGCTCAGCAGTGGCAGCAGCAGAATTCTCTTGGGTCCCTGCTCCACCGCTCCCCAAACCCGCAGCTGATTGCATGCCAGCGATCACGTGGTTAAAAACCACATGCGATCGCTTATGCAATTCAATAAATATGTGCTGGACATAATATTTTTAGATGCAACCGGTGGGCCCGTGCATCGCATCGGGCCACCCATTATCTATGCATAAAATCCTTTGATATAGCGCACGGATGCAGCCAAAATCGAAGGACTGTATGCAATATCGCCCTAGTGTATGGTCTACATACCACTGAGTCTACAGTCCTCAACATTTCCAGTTTCTTTGTGCTTCTTCAAAATTTAGCAGCAGATCTTTAAATCCCAGTCTGATTTGAAATCTCTGTCTGGGTGAGACCTTGAAGATGCAGTATAACTACCTTGTGTCTGTGCTCAGGTGTATGACACGGACATAAAACATCTTCTACAACCTCACCTTTGTAGCAGTTTGGCTGTTTCTCCTCCAATTCTAAGCTTCCTACACAGCCGTTTCTGTTAAGGACTGTGGTCCTTATTCTGGTTGACTCGCAAGGCTTCGAATTTTGGGATTTTGCGCAGGAATACATTCCCAGGAACCATCCCAGGCAGGAGTGTCCCAGCAATCTAACCCAGGTACTTACCTGGGTTGGAGCCAGGATGCTCCCAGGTCAAGTGGAAACGGGTAACCTGGGTCCTGTTAACTGCAATGTAAAGCTCTCATCTCCCAGAGCCGCCCTGGCCTCCCGATGAGGTCATCCACCCGGGTCGGGATGCTAGTGGTAAAGGGTTTGCAATCCAGGATGCACCCATGTACAAAATCCTGGGTGCAACCCGGCTTTTATAATGGAAAAACAGTATGAATGATTAGAAAGGAATGGAAATTGCACCAGCTTATATATGTTCAAGTGATCAAACTATTTCTTTGAGAGTTTTAAAACTGTGTGTTTATTTTAATGAAAGATTAATATCTTTACCGACCAGTAAATACTGGGTTTAAAAAACTGCTTTATTACAATAAAAGGGTCTTACTTTGTCTAGCGCAGTCTACTATTGTTTCTTTGGTTCTCTGAAAATTAACCAGGTTCTAATTACACAGGAATCCGACCCTGGTAGCTACCATGATCAAACCTGGGAAGTCAGAAGACCTTGGTAATGCTAAAAAGCCAATGGACAGTCATCTCCAAGCTCCAGCAGAGGGTAGAAGTGTGTTCTCAAATACTCCCTGCAGCTCGGTGTACCAATGTGCTAACAAACATTATACAGTAGGTTGTATTTGGGCAGTATGGATAGTGTAATGGTTAGCATTACTGCCTCACGGCACTGAGGTCATGTGTTCGATTCCCACCATGGCTCTAACTGTGCAGAGTTTGTATATTCTCCTAGTACTTGCGTGGGTTTCCTCCGGGTACTCCGGTTTCCTCCCACAATCCAAAGATATACTGGTAAGTTAATTGGCTCCCAACAAAATTAACCCTATAATGTCTGTGTGCATGTGGTAGGGAAATATAGATTGTAAGCTCCACTTGTGAATGTTCAACTATACTCTGTAAAGCGCTGCGGAATATGTATGCGCTATATAAGAAACTGTTAATAAGAGTCTCGCTCCTACTTGCAAGGGACCCACATCCTCTTGCTGGACCACGAAAGGAACCACGGAATGAACCAGCTCTTCTGTTATACTGTCATCCTGGTTGATAGCTGTTTGCCTCTCTAAATTGTTGTCTAGAAGTTACAGGTACTGGGAATTTAGTATTTTTATCCTGCGGGAGATGAAGAGATATGCCTCCAGTCATTCTATGAATAATAGTGTCCAACTTGGTACCGAAGAGAAAGTTTTCTTCAAATGGCAAAGATGCTAGACGGTTTTTTGAATTTGCATCAGCACTCCAATGTCTTAACCAGAGGGCTCTTCTAGCTGCCACTACGGCCGCCATAGCTTTTGATGAAAAGGACACCATATCAAGTGATGCTTTCGCATATGTAATGAATAGTTTCTGCATGATCTCAAGATTCTTTATAAGGTATTGTCAAGAAATTTTCTCCTCCATACCCTTATGCATTTCAGTGCTCCATAGCCTTAGAGCTCTGGCCGAAGAGGCTACCACTATTCCAGCTTTCAGAGAAATTGATGATGCTAAGTGAGATTTCTTTAAAGAATTTTCAATTATTTTATCCATGGAGTCTTTAAAGGACGCCCCGTCCTCAAGGGGAATGGTTGTCTTGGAAGTGACCTCAGCGACTGCTGCGTCTACTTTGGGAACATCACACCAACTTGTTAACTGTTCATTTTTAAATGGATAAATTTTCTCTATTCTTGGAATTCTACCAACTCTTCTATCCACAGAAGACCATTCTTTAGATATAAGATCTTTCATCACACGATGTACTGGAAAACATCTTCCTGATTTAGCCCAATCTTCATACAATATATCCTGATTATCGATTGGCTTTTCTGGCTCCTTATAGTCGATAGATTTATGAATATTTTTCAATAAGCCTTGTACTAATTCTAGCTCAAATGACCTTGCTTCCTCCTGATTCATCGCTAGATGACCCATCATCTAATCTATCTTCAGAAGAAACTATGGTATATTCCAGACTGGTTTGAGACCTGGATCTCTTATTAGATTGTAATTGTAAAAATTCTTCCTTAGATACGAAAGATTTTTTCATCCAATCCATAAGTTGTGTTAACATCTCATTCTGAGGCACCGTGGAGGTTGGAGGTTTAGCACAATCTTCACAGGAAGAGGCTTTATATTTGTCTGGTAACACTATCACATGAGACACATTTCCTCATAGTGGGGCAGATGTATTAAGCTTTAACAAGAGATAAATCCAAGGGTGATAAGGAGAATTGGTACTTGTGTAGTTTCACGGCGCCAGCATGGCGCCGTGCTACTTCCGGGTTCTACACTCGCCACAAACTATGTTAAAAAAGTAACTTAACTCCATGCCAACATGGATAGTTCATACCTCCACTATCCATGTTGGCATGGAGTTGATCTTAAATAGCGTGGCGAGCGTAGCGAGCCACCGAGCCCGCAGCGTGGGCGAACGAAGCGAGCCCCCCAAGGGGACTCAGACGTACGGCGCCATGCTGGCGCCGTGAAACTACACAAGTACTGGAGAAATAAACATCCAGCCAATCACCTGCTAACTGCCATGTCACAGCCTGTGTTTGGAAAAAGTCAGCAAGGAGCTTATTGGCTGGACATTTATCTCTCCTTATCACCCTTGCATTTATCTCTTGTTAAGGCTTAATCTATTAAGTTTCTTCTTGCATGGAGACGCAGGAAGCACACTGGGAAAAAAAAATATATACATATATTAGGGCGGAGTGAAAAAACTGAAATTGAGAAATTCAAAATCGGCTAGTGTGGGAAAGTTGTGACTTGACCTGAATAAGAAACGTGCAAAAGCATTTTGATCTGAGTCAACATCTTCTGTTCTGGCAAGAGGCCTGAAGTTTCACTTTTTTGGTGAAAATAACGAAACCTATGAAGATGCTCCGATCTAGTTATAATTATGTCAGGATGTCTTAGAGTGGTCCATTAATATACTTTAGCATAGTAAAAAAACAGTACGAGCTTGTCCTAGTGCAAAGTGAATGACTTTGGTGGGAGAAAAAAATCCCTAATAATTGACCCATATTCATGGTCACAATTGTGAATATTGTGTGTTTTCTCCTGAACGTGTTTATAATAGAAGAAGCACAAATACTCTAAATGGAATTTCGGTGACACTGTGTGAAATATAACACTGCATAATGGCCCTTAATCAGACCTGATCCCAGTACAAATTTGTTCTCAAAATGGGCAAAACAAATGCTGCATTGCAGGTGGGGCAGATGTAACGTGCGGAGAGAGTTAAATTTGGGTGGGGTGTGTTAAAACTGAAATCTAAATTACAGTGTAAAAATAATGCAGCTGGTATTTACCTTGCACAGAAACAAAATAACTCACACAAATCTAAAGGTGGCCATACATCTACAGATCGATTGTCAGATTGGGCCGGTTGGAACAAACACCTGGTAATATCTGAATGACAGTTTTTCAGCATTTCAAAGCAAATGGTCAACTGTCATTTGCTCTCATCTTTTACCAGGATTTTGTTCCAACCAGACAGATCGGACAATAAATCTGTAGATGTAGGGCCACCTTAAATCTCTCTGCACATGTTACATCTGCCCCACCTGCAGTCCAGCATTTTTTTGCCCATTTTGAGAACAAATTTGTACTGCAATCAGGTCTGATTAAGGGCCAATATGCAGTGTTATATTTTACACAGTGTCACTGAAATACATGAAATTGGATTTATGCTGCTCTCTTTGCAGTGCATATACAAAGATAGACAATCCTGTGTATATAAATAAGAAATAACTGTTGCAGTCTGTTATTGAAAAACAGTAACTGTTACAATAAGTATTACAAGTAAGTGTAAACTGTCTAATGTATCATTTTACATATCACTTCTGTTTATTGACAGAAAAACAGTGTTGCATCCCCTATACTGGGAACATGATTGGGCTGCATTACAGCATATAATTATGCCAAAGATAAGCCAATATATTAACTGTTAAATACGTTGAAGTGTATTATGATGTAATAAATTGTAAGCTTGCAGCAGGGCCCTCTAACCCCCAAGTCTGTCTGTCATTACCCAGTTTGTTTTATCACTGTCTACTATTGTAAAGCGTAACGGAATCTGCTGCGCTATATAATGTAGCTTTCACATCACATAAAACATTTTGAAACGTTTTGAAAAACTGTAATTTTAAATGGTATTTTAAACGGGTCTAGTGTTCATATTGCAGCAGATTACCATTTAAAAATACCGTTTAAGTACAATTCACATCACCAGTCAAGCCGTTTAACCTCTGAACACGTTTCTACCCACAGCTTATTTCCTGGTTCAGGGAAGGGTCACAAGACAAGGGACAGCCTATCACAGTGCTCTAACCTTTATTTTTTACTAAATACCATTTCAGTGCCATTCAGACAGCACAAAAAACGGCTCTGAGTTGGCTTTAAAACGGGTAGGACTCTGCTTTTTAAACGTGTTGAAATACCAGTTAACTTTAAATGGTATTTCAACTATGACACTTTCACACTGCAGCCTTAAACGTTTTAAAAGGCAAAAAAACGGCAATATACCGTTTTAAAAGTGTGATGTGAAAGCTACATAAGAAACTGCAAATAAATAAACAAATACATCTAATGTTTAGGGGAAAAAAAACAAGAACATTGATTCAAAAAATAACAGGTTAATCATTCTATGAGTGGTGTCCAGCAGTACATATATGCCAATCACTGTGTTCATTTCTAGGCAGCAGGGCCGTCTTAACAGCAATGTGGGCCCCTGGGCAAAGCAATGCACTGGGGCCCTTACCCATTCTCCCCTCCTAGGGGTGGGGGTGGTATCAGCAGCAGCTTTGATGTCCCACGGCTGGCAGGGGTGCTCTATCTTCCATTCAACATGTAGGACCTGGAGCAGTAACTGCTGCTAATTACTCCTTTACTGCACAGGTGGTGGGAGGGAGAACACTAACGTGTGGAAGGGGGCACTGAGCTGTATGAAGGGTCCCTTGTAAATGACTTCCAGGGAGGTAGGGGGTGTTTTATACACAGGGGACGGTTGGATAATGGAGTGGGCTTAATATTCGTCATTTTCCGGTGGAAGGGCAGCTTGTTTGACTGCAGATATCGCCATTATCTGGAAATAGATTTCTTAGCCTAGTATAAAAACCTAGAGTCCCAACTTTCAGGAGGTGCTGGGGACTTGGGTATCAGAGATCAGGAGCCAGAGCAATCCTTTGACAAAAATATAAAACTACACCAGACGTTTGGAGCTGGAGCAGGGACCGGCTGCTTGAAGGCTGATATCTCTGGTTCTGGGCATGATGGAGACAAGCCGCTAGTGTCAGAGAGAACCTGAGAAATATGACTGGAAATTGTAATTAACAGGTCGGATGTGGACTGCTGCTTTGAAGTTGGATATATGCAGTTCCCCAGGGCCGATTTTCAAAATTCTGGTATCCCTGGAAAAAGGGGATCCTCAGCTATCAACATAGAGCCCTTATACGCCTGGGGCCCCTGGGCAAGTGCCCATTAAGCCCATACAAAAAGACGGCCCTGCTAGGCAGGATTGATCAGCAATACTTATTACAGCATAATGCACTTTAATGTATTTAACTGTTAATATATTGGCTTATCTTTGGCATAATTATATGCTGTAATTCAGCTGCAGGTGGGGCAGATGTAACATGTGCAGAGGGAGTTAATGTGGCCATACATCTACATATTTATTGTCCGATCTGTCTGTTTGGAACAAAATACTGGTAATGGATGAGAGCACTTTGCTTTGAAATGCTGGAAAACTGCCAAAAACTGTCATTCAGATATTACCAGGTATTTGTTCCAACCAGCCAGATCTGACAATCGATCTGTAGATGTATGGCCACCTTTAGATTTGTGTTGAGTTATTTTGTTTCTGTGCAGGGTAAATACCTGCTGCATTATTTTTACACTGCAATTTAGATTTCAGTTTCAACATACCCCACCCAAATTTAACTCTCTCTGCACATGTTACATCTGCCCCACCTGCAATGCAGCATTTGTTTTGCCCATTTTGAAAACAAATTTGTACTGCGATCAGGTCTGATTAAGGGCTATTATGCAGTGTTATATTTCACACAGTGTCACTGAAATTCCATTTAGAGTATTTGTGCTTCTTCTATTATAAACACGTTCAGGAGAAAACACACAATATTCACAATTGTGACCATGAAAATGGGTCAATTATTAGGGATTTTTTCTCCCGCCAGTCAGTCACTTTGCACTAGGACAAGCTCGTACTGTTTTTTACTATGCTAAAGTATATTAATGAACCACTCTAAGACATCCTGACATAATTATAACTAGATCGGAGCATCTTCATAGGTTTCGTTATTTTCACCTAAAAAGTGAAACTTCAGGCCTCTTGCCAGAACAGAAGATGTTGACTTAGATCAAAAAGCTTTTGCACGTTTCTTATTCAGGTCAAGTCACAACTTTCCCACACTAGCCGATTTTGAATTTCTCAATTTCAGTTTTTTCACTCCGCCCTAATATATATTATATTATATTATATTATATTATATTATATATATATATATATATATATATATATATATATATATATATATATATATATATATATATATATATATATATATATATATATATATATATATATATATATATATACACACACACACACACACACACATATATATATATACATACACACACACACACACACACACACACACACACACATACATACAGTATACACACACACACATTTAAAATGCTTTCAAAAATAAGAGCTTACCTCGGCGAGGGAGAACTCAGCTTATGGGGGAGGAAGGATCCATACTGCTCACAGCACCAGTGCTGTAGAGTGAATGATTCTACCAGTAACCCGGAAGTGACCTTTCCCCGGTCACCTGACTTTCATGTTAAATTCCGGGCGCCTCACCCGGAAGTATTCACATGCTGGAATTATCCACATGCTGGTACACGCTCTTCTGCGTGGCCCAGCATCAGCATGAGTGGCACCAGCATGACCAGGTCCCGGCGCCAGCTGGACCAGCATGAGCGTGAACCAGCCGTGACCGGATAACAACTATACATAAGTAGCATAGTAAGGCGCCGATGTAATCTCCGGGACTCGCTGACAGGGAGCAAGCTAGCTGTTGTGTCCATAGTTCCTGCAGCTGCTAGTATACATTATACTGGATGGAAGCTCTAGAGGCCAACCTGACTCATTCTCCCCGGGCAGCCAACCCTGAGGTAAGCTCTGAAAATAAAACACCTGTCTAACCTTTTAGGAGACAGGAAAAAAAAGACACAGCGGAAGGGGAGGTGTGGACTTGTGTACCCCAGGTGGGAGGAGACTATTAAAAAAAAAAAAATCGCCCTGTCTAATTCTAAGAATAAGGGAAATATCCCTAAGTATGGCTGCCATGGGATCGTAGAAGAAATACTGTTAGGTCAATTGGCTCCTAACAAAATTAACCCTAGAATGTCTGTGCGTGTACATGTAGGGAATATAGATTTTAAGCTCCACTGGGGCAGGGACTGATGTGAATGCTCAAGTATTCTCTGTAAATCGCCGCAGAATGTGTGTGCGCTATTTAAATAACTTAATACATATTTCCAAAGATAAGCAAATAGGTACATACAGTGCATGTGTACAGGTCTGTTTACTTGCATTACTTTTGTTGACAAAGGGCATTTAAATGCCTACTTTAGCACCATTTTGTAAAAGCCCTTGCAGTTTAACCCCTTCCCAACATTTGACGTACATTTACGTCATGGTCGGGAAGTACTTCCCGACACATGGCATAAATGTACGTCATGCCTTCTAACTGTCACCGCGTCTATAGACGCGGTGACAGTTTGGAGAGGTCTGCTGTCCCTGACAGCAGACATCACCCCTCGCCGCCCAGGGGGGGCAGGGGTGCCCCCCCGGTCGGCGATCGCTGCGATTGGCTGTTCAAAAGTGAACAGCCAATTGCAGCGTTTTCTGTGTTACCGGCGGCTAAGCCGCTCGGTAACACAGAGATCGGTGGTGATCGGTGCTGTTAAGTACAGCACCGATCACCTCCGAGCGGCAGCCCACCCTCCCACCCGCCCGGCAGCCCGCCCTCCTACCCGGCAGCCTCCCTTCCACCCAGCCAGCAGCCGCAGCGCCAGCCCCCCTCCCACCCCCCCCCGCCAGCAGCAGCAGCAGCACAGCTGCTTAAATCTGTGATTTTGGTTTTAAATTTATTTCTATGAACTATATATATATATATATATATATATATATATATATATATATACACACACATACACACACACACATATATATACATACACACATACATACACACACACACACACACACACACACACACACATATATATATACACATACAGTGATCGGTGCTGTTAAGTACAGCACCGATCACCACCGATCGCCAGGCCCCCCCCCCCCCTCCCACCCGGCAGCCCCCCCTCCCACCCGGCTGCCGCAGCGCCAGCACCCCTCCCACCCCCCCACCAGCCACAGCGCCAGCCCCCCTCCCAAAGCTGGTGAGCAAAATGGGGTCACATGTGGGGGGGTTCCACTGTATTGGTGCTTCGGGGGTCTTGCTAATGCGACATAGCACCCACCATTCATTCCACCACCAAAAATCACTCCTTCCCTTCTGAGTCCTGCCATGCACCCAAATGGTATTTTTGGGTCACATATGAGGCATTGCCGTACTCGGGAGAAATTGGGGCACAGATTTTGGGGTGCTTTGTCTCCTTCATTCCTTGCGAAAATGAAAAATTTTGAGCCAGAACTGCATTTTTGTGTAAAAAATTACATTTTTTTACACAAAAATGCAGATCTGGCTCAAAATTTTTCATTTTCGCAAGGAATGAAGGAGACAAAGCACCCCAAAATCTGTGCCCCAATTTCTCCCGAGTATGGCAATGCCTCACATGTGACCAAAAAATACCAGTTGGGTGCATGGCAGGACTCAGAAGGGAAGGAGTGATTTTTGGATTTTGCAGCACAGATTCTGGTTGAATGACCCCTGAAGCACCCATACAGTGGAACCCCCCCACAAGTGACCCCATTTTGCAAACTACACCCTTCAGGGAATTCATCAGGGGGTATAGTGTACATTTCAAACCCCCAGGGGTTTCACCAATTTTGATACAACTGAGCTGTGAAAATGAAAAATTAAATTTTTTCATTTTCACAGCCCAGTTGTATCAAAATTGGTGAAACCCCTGGGGGTTTGAAATGTACACTATACCCCTAAATGAATTCCCTGAAGGGTGTAGTTTGCAAAATGGGGTGACTTGTGGGGGAGGTTCCTAACTTTTAGCACTTATGGTGCCTAGAAACCTACATGGTGCCTAAAAAAAAATCTCATAAAAAGGAGGCTCCAAAATCAAGTAGGTGCTCCTTCTATTATGAAGCCTGGGGTTTGGTCAACGTGCACACTAGGGCCACATTTAGGATATTTATGAAAACAAAAGAATTGGGGGAATCAATTTTTAGTCACATTTCTCTATTAAAATCTACTGTGTTCCTTAGAAAAATGTATTAAAATTGAAACTCTGCAAAAAAAAAAGAAATTTTGAAATTTCGCCTACACTTTGTTTTAATTCCTGTGAAACACATAAAGGGTTAACAAACTTCCAAAATGCTGTTTTGAATACTGTGAGGGGTGCAGTTTTTGAAATGGCATCATTTATGGGGGTGTCTCACATACAAGTCCCTCAAAGTCACATCAGAACTGAACTGGTCCCTAAAAAAATCAGTGTTTGAAATTTTCTTGAAAATTTGAGAATTTGCTATTCATATTTGAAGCCTCCTAGTGTCCAAAAAAATGAAAAGGAGGTTGAAATAATGATTGCAACATAAAGTAGACATATGGTCTTTGTTAGTTATTAACTATTTTGAGTGGTATGTTTATTTGTCTCACAAGCAGAAAATGTGACATTTTGCAAATTGCAAAATTTTCCATTTTTTCCACGACATTTTGGTATTTTTCACAAAAAAACACAGACTGTATCGACCCAAATTTACCACTAACTTGAAGTACAATGTGTCACGAGAAAACAATCTCAAAATCACTGGGATAAGTAAAAGCAAAAAAAAGTTATCCCCACTTAAGTGAAACATGTCAGATTTGAAAAAAATGGCTCTGTCAGGAACGCAAAAACTGGCTCTGTCAGGAAGGGGTTAAAGTTAATATGTTAACTGCTACAGAGAGGTTTTATACCAGTGGTCGCCAACCCGTCGCTCGCGAGCTACCGGTAGCTCGCCTGAGCGAAATGGGTGGCTCGACCACTGCTGCCTGCCCGGTCCACCCGCCCGCTGTTGCCGCTGGCTTGCGCCGCTATAGCCACCGCCTTGCGCCGCTATAGCCGCCGCCTTGCGACGCTACAGCCACCGTCACCTTCCCCCGCTGTAGTCCTTGTTACGGGGACCACAGGAGACAGCAGGCGCTAGAAGTCATATTTGACCTCTAGCGTCTGACAGGGAGCACCGCGCTAAGCGCTCCCGGCACTTCCGGGTAATGCTGCAGCTCTGTGTTCCCAGCCATATGCTAGAAGTCAAATATGACTTCTAGCATGGTATAGGGAAAGACAACAGAGACTGGACGCAGCAGCAATGACTAATTTATTATGGAGGAATTTATTATAGTGAAACTGCCCACTATGCCCATGTGAAGACGGGCATAGTGAAGGGGGCAAGCAGTGACTCCCTTGTCAATGAGCATTAACCCCTGGCAACAAAAATGAACCCCTGACAGCAAGCAGGTAAATTACATTTTTTTTTATTAGAAGCCTTACTGTGGGACATTGTGTGCAATATGTGTAATGGGCATCATTTGTGTGGCACATGTTTAGTGAGCATCAAGGTGTGGGGCATATGTATAAAGGAGCTTCACGTTGTGGGTCATAGGCATAATCGGCATCACGGTGTGTGGCATATGTATAATGGAGTATCACGGTGTGGCATATGTATAATGGAGTATCACGGTGTGGCATATGTATAATGGTGCATCAAGGTGTGGGGCATTTGTATAATGGGCATCGTGTGTGTGTGTGGCATATGTATAATGGAGTATCACGGTGTGGCATATGTATAATGGTGCATCACAGTGTGGGGCATTTGTATAATGGGCATTGCGTGTGTGTGTGGCATATGCATAATGGAGCATCACGTTGTGGGGCATATTTATAATGGCTATCACGGACTGCACTATTGTGGTCATGTGTATCTGGCACTGCACTATTGAGGGCATATGTGTATCACACCCCCATTTTCCATGTGGCTACAGCTCATAGAGAGCTGACTATGCCCCCATAGCGGAAAAAATGGGGGATGTAGCCTCGCAGGAGTTCCACGGTAGTAGCTGAACCTTCTAATTGTTGGCGCGTGCTTTCGGCACGCGCAGATGACTCTTCTCCTCTGCCTCCAGTGTTGGGAGGTATGTATTGGGGCATTGCAGTGTGTGGCATAATGTGTCAGGGGCATTACAGTTTGTGGCATTATGTGTAAAGGGCATTTTTTGGGATATTATGCAGATTTAAAAATTTTTTTTACTTTAGTAGCTCTTCGGGCGATTTATTTTGTCGTGAGTAGCTCCCGACCCAAAAAAGGTTGGAGACCACTGCTTTATACAATATAAATTAAGAATAACCATGGCTTCCTGCCATGTTCAAGTATGTTGACATCTGCAGCAATCTAATAGATGGTTACAAGCAAAATCTAGGGGGAACTGCAATTAATTTAAATGTGGCTATTTGTTTTGGGAACCCGGCGGAGAAAGTCAATTGTTGCTGTGTTTGGGCATGAATAGCCACAGCTGCACAGCGTTGGACTTGCACCCCATAGACGTGGGGGCTGACATTTATAAAAAGTCGGCTTTTGTGCCCATTAGTTTAGTCAAGTTTAGGGCTTTAAAAAAGGGATCTTTTTTAGGGGCCACACTGCTGAGCGATCTGAGCAATGTAGATCTCTCAGCAAGTTCACACAGCGCTGCACAGCAATGTGCGCTGAATGATCTGTTAGGGCCAGTGTTCTCCAGTGAGAACACTGGCGGTGGCCGTGCCCTGCAATCTAACTAGAATTATACAGCATGCTGGATATCATCATCGATATCGCTAAGGTCCCTACACATGGAACACTGTAGGAGCATTTTATAAGCGATGTAGTCAGATTACTTAGGAAAATGCCCTGAAATCGCCCTGTGTGTAGGCCCCATAAATCTGAATAATTGGGAGCAATAATTAAAGGTTGCCTAAAACAACTGAACTGCAACATTAGGTGCCCCTTCGTTATTGCAGCTTACACAATTAATTCGCCCCCCCCCCCCCATAGTTTTCTTAGAAAAAAAAATATTTTTTTATATAAAATTGGGTAATCTGACTTTATTTTTTTTAAACTGAACATTTACTAAGGAAACATGTAAATCTGACTTTGGTTCTCTTACACTAGAATGGAGAAATAATGAAGTGACACTTGTAAAAAACCACAAGGATGGTGTCTGCCTAGTTATATTTACACACACACTTCCATAGCAAAGTTGTTTTCACATAATAGTGCAGTTTCGGAACACAATACTTAGGTCAGGTACCGACTTAGCTATTTAGTGAATGTCGCCACCCAAAGAAAATTCCTATCATAGTTATATATTATTTAAACAAATCCCCACTAAAGATTAAAGAAGGAGCCGTGTTGTGAAATTACACGGAAGAGAAATGTCAGCGCAAAAGACACACTTTAAAAAAAAAATTTTTTAGACATCACAAAATGACATCATGGTAGATGGATCCAGCAGACGGCAATGGGACTGTTTTGCGGTTGTGTGTAGTTTCACATAAACACACAGTACAAGGTGCTTGTAGGGCATAAACACCTTGTCAGATATCCAGCAGTCCTGATCCAAAGCAAGCAGCTTATACGGTACAGAAAGCATAGCATTTAGGGAAGTAACTATTAAGCACTGTACACACAAGATGTTTTTATGGTATTATGGTAAGAGGACTTTACTTGGTTTTTGCAAGTGTTGTATTAGTTTCAGAGCCTCCAATGTAACCGTGACACTAGCTGAATCTACCCGTAGGCTTAGGGGTGAAATTAAAGTTTTTTTTAAAACACACTATGGGCTGGATTCAAATATCTGTGATAATTAACTGCAGCTTTGTTAGTTTGTTGGAGCCATACAAATACAGCCAGCGATAAGCTTGCAGATTGTACAAAAGTGATGGGTGCCCTGATTGGGGGTGCCGCAGATTAGTTAACCCATAGTTCCTGGTACTTATCGGAGAACCTTTGGGTTAACACAAGAAAAATTGGGTACAATTGTATAGCTTTGGGGGTAAAAGCCAAAGCTAGCACGCTGTCTTTGTGCAATAGATTAATGGCCCTGCCATGTACCAAGAAATTTATGAACCCCCGAGTTATGTAAAAGTAATGTGAAAAAAAAAAAAAAAAACTTAGATCAACTGTGATTTTGAAAGCTGAAAAGAGTATCAACAAAACCTACAAACATTTCAGATCAATTATGTGGCTTCCGACAAGGAAGTTGTTGGTTCTAACACCATAAAACACATACATACATACATACAGATAAAGATGTGGATGAATCTGTTGGTAAACTCAAATGAAAGAACTTTAATGTGGCAAACCTAATTGGTATCCATCATTGTTTATCCATATTTCAGAAAACAGATTTTGCGTTGATTTTTTGATTAAAAACAGAATATTGTAGATGATGAGACAAATGAACAATGAATGGACAAAAATGATAGTACTCTTGACCTAAATTTTGCTGTACAACTGTTAATAGCAATCACTGCAGCCCTCAAAGGGGGCAATTCAATTGTTTCTGGGTACTGTAGCCAGGGCTGTGGAGTCGGAGTCGAGGAACAATGCAGCGACTCCGAAAATTATAATTAATGACTTCTCTACTGTAAGAATAAAGACCAATGCATGCAGTGCCTCACGTAACCACAAAATGAACACGTTAAGTGACCGTGAAAAAGCATGCTTTTCATGTGCTTCACTATATAGTACGCAACGCACAATTCGGAGCACCAATACTAATAAATGTATTCTCCCTTGTAGTTTACAACTTATTTCCAACGTTCAATAAGGTTTTCCTCGTTGGTAGAAATCACCTGGTGTAGACTCGAAAAATTCATTCAACCAAGCTCTCCCACCATACGCACAACATCCTTTTACGCGGATGAAGATCTTGTTTCATGCGCGGGGTCGTTTGTTTACCTTGGCTAAGCCATTCCTTAAGCTGGTTCATATTGATGTACAGGCACCATTTTTCGTCGCCAGTAACGATTTGGTAAAGAAATCGTTCCTTGTGTCCATGAATTGAACGGTGACGAGCAAGCAAACCAGCAGAGATTGTGGCTCAATGATTTTTGTTGTCGTAACAAAGCATGCGGAACTCATGCTCCACACTTCTGAACCTTTCCTATTGTTTTTGTTCCCAAAACAACCAAATTATGTGTTTTTTATCTTTGAACTGGTAAAGTTCCTGTTCCTGATGTTTATGCCTACTGCTACTATCCAGCCATTTAATTAATTAATAAAAAGAAAAAAAAAAAGAAAAAAACTTCTAGTTTCTGTAGTAATAATATGTATGTTGCCTTTCTTTCCTTCAAGGAATATATCAAATACATTTGCATATTAATACAGAGGAGTCGGCGTCAGAAGTACGAGGAGTCGGAACATTTAACTACCGACTCCACAGTCCTGACTGTAGCTGCCATTTAAAGATTCCAGGAACTATTAATATTTTCATTAATTCAGTTAATTACTGAGACGGCCCATTGTCACTTTTCTGGCACTGGAAGCATTGTTTCAATGAGCTTTGGGGTTCCACAAACTGTATGTCTTTACATAGTGTTCATTCTAGCACCCGCCTCTTCCCTGCCAGGGGTGTTGCTGTCTGCTGTGGTGTTTCTAGCACAGGACTGGTTTGCATATCAGTGCTGATATACAGACCACACTGTGCTAGAAGCACTACAGCAGACAGCGACACTGCAGGGAAGAGGAACTGCATTAGTTTTTTTCAAATATGGCGAGTACTAGAATGAACACTATTACATACATATACACTCCTTCCATTTCATACAGTCAGTCTAGAACACAGGCTAAAAAATGTGGGATTTCATACAACAGAAGGTGGATCTTAATTGCCACAAGCACCACCTAGGAAGTATTCAATCCTCCAATATGTTTTCTTTAATCTGTACCATATTTTTGAGACATGACATGTATTATCATATGTGGCTACAATTTACGAGAAAGGAGTGATCCCTACGATTACATATTTAACCTGTACGCTAACTAAAGGAAGGAAATATACAAAAAGAAGCTCTCCAGCTGTGGCACATACTGAAAGAATTAAGAGACCCAGCTGGAGACTACATCTGAAATCATAGGGGACAGTTCAGACCTGATCACATGGACACAAATTTGTATGATGGACGATTTTCAATAGACTGCGCATGCATAAGGCATGTAGTATGCATGCGCAAGGCCATCCTTCCGCGGTAGCCTGCTACTTTTTTTTTTTTAATTGCTGCCCCCCCCCCTATAGCCAGCGGGGGACCCAGTATTCACTGCACCCGATCGTGCATATTAACGATCGGGTGCAGTGAATATATGAATATCTAATGAGCGGCTCGTGCGCTCCGGCCCCCTGCTGGCTGCACTGTGTAAAAAAAAAAAAAAAAAAAATTAAAAAAATATATTTTTTTAAATTAAATATATATTCATGTGCTATAAGCACATGAATAAAAATAACATGCCCCTTCACAGAAAAAAAAACCTGATTTTTTGACACCAAAATTAAAAAAAAAAACCCTTTTAGTTTAAAAGTTCACATTCCAGCTCTCCATCAAAAGATGGAGAATTGCTACACGGAGAGAGACGGAGAAAATCACTTAGAAAGACGGAGAATATTTCACATTGAATAGGGTTGCTCGCTTTTGGAGAGCAAAATGCTCCGTCCAAGGCGAACAAAGCACAAATTCTCCATAAAACACGGAGAACTTTTCTCATTGAATACTGCCCTTAGACTGAGCTGATTTAGTCAGATTTCGGCCGATTGTGACCAATTGGGCCATTAAATTGGACCAAATAGGCTGTCCCTGACATGCCGTCGGGTCCATTGCGCGGTCCCGTGCGCATCGGACCTGTTCTCGGGTGGTCAGACCTGCTGGCCGTCCGATCACCCGACCTCCCTCCTGGCGGCGAAACGGGCGGGAAGCAGGGACGCAAGCGATCCATCACATCAAATTGTGATGAACTGCATGCGTTCTGGCGGCTCGTAGGGTATTGGGTGTCCATATACTGCTGCAAGTCATCGCAGAAGTGTATTGGCACCTTAAGATTCAGCTTTGCCGAAAGCTGAATCTTCTCTTGTGGCATCAGCACTAAGCGTTCCCAGCATTTCTGTGTAACACTGTAGCACTGTGCTCCTTGTCAGATGCTCAAGGTCAAACATTACCTCTAGCATGTGTCTCCTCCAAGGCAGAGGAGCGATACAGCCGGGTATGCAGAGGTGCAGTACAGACAGGCGGTTGGAGGATCGGTCAGCAGGGGTCGGGCTACGGAGAGCTACCAGTAGCTCTTGAGTAATGGTTTGGCAACCACTGCACTATGCGATAAACAATCCATTCTGACAGATATTAATGGATTGGTATGTTCCCATTCACTCTAAGCAATTTATTGCTCAGTGTATACTTTCTTTTTATCTCGAGATACCAGACCTTCTGATATTCCCTCTGTCCGTCCATTTATACCAAGTTTTGTTTTTATACTGTTTGCTTCCAAATGTAAACCACTACAGAGGATATAAACTATACATACTTAAATAATAATTACACATTTCAATAACAATAGTTACACATTCCAAACTCAGTTTTATTGTCAAATCTGGCTGGTTGGAAAAAAAAATCGGAGATAACCAATTTGTCCGAATGACCATTTTGGTGTGGGATCAAATATCAATGGTCATTTGCACCCCGATTTTGATTGTATTACATCTTATACAATCGCATCGCATGCAATATAGCGGCATGCAATGCGATTTTTAATTGTACAGGCAGCCTGATGGGTGCTTTTAATGTAAAATGCACCCCCATTGGCAACGCCACCCCGAAGCGTGGGGAACGCGCCCTCCAACCTTTTCATACCCCCACTATCCACGTCGGCGTGGAGTTGATTTTAGATAGTGTGGCGAGCGCAGCGAGCCCGAAGCTTGACAAGCCCCGCGAGGGGACAGGGATTACTTTACATGTATTGCGCGTCCCCTCGCGGGGCTCGTATTCCGCGTCCCCTCGCCACACTATCTAAAATCAACTCTACGCCGACGTGGATAGTGGGGGTATGAAAAGGTCGGAGGATGTGTACCGCTGCGCTCGCCACGCTTCGGGTTGCCGTTGATCCTGGGGGTGGCGTTGACTATGGGGGGCCATTTAACATTGTAAAGGACCCATCAGGGTGCTTGTACAATCAAATATCGTATACTATCGCATCGTATGCCATTGTATGGCATACGATGCGATGCGATATTTTATTGTACAATATCACGTTGCATCTCATCACATACCATCGTATACCTTATTTAGTGTAATGGTATACAATGCGATGGGCGCCGTGCTAGGAAACAAGTACCCAAATTTGTTCTCAAAACCATGTGCACTGCAGGTGGGGCAGATGTAACATGTGCAGAGAGTGTTACATTTGGTTGGGATGTGTTGATACTGAAATCTATATTGCAGTGTAAAAATAATGCAGCCAGTATTTACCCTGCACAGAAACAAAATAACTCACACACATCTAACTCTCTCTGCACATGTTACATCTGCCCCACCTGCAGTGCATAAGGTTTTGCCCATTTTGAGAACAAATTTTTATAGCGATCAGATCTGAATAAGGGCCAAAGTGTAATTATAACTACGGACTGTAGGAAGATGGAAAAGCAGATACCAGCAGACCAGATACATATGGCACAGTATGCATGGGGACCCAGAGTCTAAAGGATAAGTGTATATACTGTAGAATGAATTATTAAAATTACCCATATTCCCCTACAATACCCCTGACATTGCTATACTCCGCACAGTGACTGTTACAAGATAGTATGCACCAAACACAATACTGACCGTCAAATCATATTATTGTGGTACTATAAACATTAAAATGGTTATGGGCTTCTAGATGCATTTAAATGTGTTAGAAGACCAAACAATTCCTTTATAAAGACGATGGGGGATGGGTTTCCATTTAGCACATACTGGGTATTTACAGTAGGTAGATGTGCCACTCTGGTTCAAGAGTCACTGTTTAAAAAAAAAAAAACACAACAACAAAAACTTCAAATTCTCTAGTGCATGGAGCAGCCTGTTACTCCCACCCCACCATGCTTGGGTTTCCAATGGGTGCTCCATTTTTCTCACACAGTTCAAAAACAAACTGGAAGCATAATTGGCTTTTGACAAACTGGAACCTTGTGTGTGTTTGGCATGGGGAATTTAAACTGCATGCTACATAGAAACAGGGACTGAGGCGAAATCACTTCATATTCTTTATACAAAACTAATATAATAGCGGTATACTTAATTATTGATAATTAGAATAAAAGCAGGAACGGTCTCATCAGATTTGTCTTACCCGTAGGTAGTGGTCAAAGAAAGAGGTAATACTGGATACATGTCTGCAATTGTGCAGGAGAGCTGCAGCAACAATCTTCCTTAAGAGAGTCGCTCAACGGACTGGTTCATGGTAATAGAAAACACTTTCAGATGATGCTCTGTAATGCCCTGAAAATGCTTGATTAGGTACAGATAAGGTGACCTAGAACGCAATGTCATATGCACGGTATAACATCAGTGTTATAACTAAACCATTGATCTACTACATGTGATCTGTGGATGGGGTCGTTATCAGCCTGGAAGACATAGTCCTGTTGGAGAAAGTGCACTATATAAATAAAACTTACTTACATAGTGCCGTCATTGGGATACTGAATGTTGGCATCCTGACTGCCGGGATGCTGACTGTATCTCAGAAGACATCAAGGGAGATGGACACAGTTGAACAATTATTACCATGAAACAGAAGCCGCAACTGTTGCCAGAAAGCACTCTTTAGTTTGAGGTGCAGAATGTGATGTAGAATGAATAATCTAACACATACAGGGGTAGATTTATTAAGCTTGTGAAGTGATAAACTGTCTGGTTTTTATCATTGGCCAATCAGCTCCTACCTGTGAAGTTACAGGCTTGGTTTGAAAAATGAGAGGTAGAAGCTACCAGTCCCCGAAACACCATATGCTATTGTGCGGAGAAACACGTTAAGATTCTGAGGTCTTTGTGTTATACCCGCCTCTCCATTGAGCACTCTCCCTCCTGGAAGCTGAACCAGTAACTCCAACCAAGTGCATCTTTGGCAGCAGATCTGGATTCCAACTGAGCCGCTCTGTCCACAGCACCTTTCCTTCTTAGGTGCTGGGATCTCCAGACTGACAGGCAGTGTATACAGAGCAAGTGTCTGACACACTGAACAATTTGAGGCACGATGTGGGTGTTCCCAATCGATCGGAACGACCAATCATTCAGTGTATCGTTAACGATGCACGTACCCGCTGATCGTTAAGAATGGTCTATGATCTTCCATGCATGCAGGAAGGTCATAGACCAATCCTTTGTGAAGTGTATGAAATCGTTCCGTCTGTACGCATGGTGAACCATTTGATAACCTTGTGAACAATGTTGGATCCTTTCTGACATCGTTCCCTGTGTATGCACCTTAATAACATCCACTCCAGCCATAACACTGCCTTGCCGTGGTGTGTAGCCGCAAGTGTGCGGCCACCTACACTCCTCTCTGGCGCTATCGTCCATCCGTGCTGTGCCGCTACCCTTCATACTGCAACGGACGTGGCTCTCCCATCCAGCTGCACTACCACCTCTCTCTACAGACACAAGGCACCTGTGTCCCTACCAGTGATTGTGCTGGTGCCTGTCACACAGGCCCTTATTCTGATCGGTGCGGATTTTTCCGCATGCGGTCGTACCGCCGATGGTTTTCCACTGCGCATGTGCAGAGGTCACTCTGTGCATGTGCAAGCGGTTTAGCCGCACGTATTCTTTAGACGCCGCACAGGGGGCGGAGAGGGGCGTGAAGGGCTACTTAGCCTCATTACCCTATGCATACGCCCCGCGTTTCATGGGCGTTCCCATGCAAACGCAGGGCGTATGCATGGTAATGAAGCCGTGACGCATGTGTAGGGGGACGGGCATCTGACATCGCCGGATGTCAGCTGCCCGCCCCCATACATGATTTCATACGGACAAGTGTCCGTGTGGTCTAGGGTGGCGGGCGCTGGTGGAGCGTGCGGCCCTGCATTCGATGTTCGGCGACCATCGAATGCAGGGGCTGCTCCCAAGATGGAGGAGGCGTATCCCCGTCCACTTTCATGCGGACCGCCACATATCCGCGTACGGTTGGAGGTGGCGATCCGTATGGAAGGCGGGGATTCGCCTGCACGGTCCTGGCCGCATATTCTGATCTGGCCGCACAGATCAGAATAAGGCCCACAGAGACATATGCGGCTATTCCATCTGCCTCCAGCTGTACCACTATCCGTATACACGGACAGAAGTTATCAGTGTCCCCTCATCGACTACACCACATACCCGCTGCTTGATTGGAGCCCAAGATTGGACGGGACTATCAGACTGTAAGTGTCAGCTAAGTTATTCATCATGTTGAGGGTTCCAGCTGTGGGCTGCAGTCGGCGATTCATAAATCCATTATTGGTTGGACACAATGATCTCATGAAATTATCCACTCTTTAACTTACTGTATTAGGAGTTACTGGATATTTACCCGACAGCAATCATATACAAAGACAGTGAAATGTTAGGTACCCTAACAAACTTCAGAGAACTAATTGCATTGTACCATCACTTGAATCGTTTCCACTAAAGGAGGTTGACTACTGTGCTCAGTTTTATTGTTCTATATGATTTATTGTTGTATTATTTATAAAGGGATTTCCCTTTTGTTCATTATTTTAATTGGTTATTAAAAGAATGAACTTTATTGCGCTCTCTGAGACTTGTAGCTCTATTTTTTTAATAGTTCCATTTCCCACCTGCTTAGTAGTCCATTGCCTGTACCCTTTGTGCCACGAAGATCAGGTGTAGCAAGCACTACAGTATGGTACAACTGGTGATAATAATTGTCATCTGAACATTTGTGATCATCACCCCTTGTTCAAAGTCACTGATGTCACCTCTTGCAGCAATAATAGCCCTTCATTACAGGCAAGCACGACCATTCAAACCAAACGTTTTAATAAAGGATTTGTTTCATTATATCATGAGTGGCCACCTGTGTGTAAAAGCCCCCACTTTCAGTCTGTTTGGGGTGGCCATTCTGTTAATACAGTAATAATATCTGGCGAAAGTAACAATATACAAAATAATCATCATTACCAGAGAGCATTAACAAAACCTGATACTGTAGACAGCTTACAATATAAAGGGATTTGCAGCCCAGTGCTGATGTTTAGAACAAAACCTATAGAAAACCTGTTACACACATGCACACCTCCATAACTGGCACATACAACATTCACCACGAATGTGCTGTCCCATCAGAAGCAATTAAGAGTGACACATTACTGGAACAGGGCTTGTAGTGCTGCTGGTGGTGACAGCTTGCTATGTCTCAGCATCCTAATGACCCGAGAGAGGGGACTGCTGACATCAACACATCCGCGTTTCCTAAGAGCTGGGACTGAATGAATTAACAGCACAGAGAGGACAATAAAATCAAGACAGTAAGCTGCAAATATCCCAGTGACAATATTCTTCAAAGGAAATCTAAAACCCATTAAATTGGGCTATTTTACACATCTTAAAAGGTCCCTAAGCCCCAAACAAAAGCTGATGCGATATGAAAGTGCACATTTGTTTTTGCATAATGTACAAGTTACCAGAACTCACAACATAATGTAGATATTTATGCAATATACTGGAGTGAAAACCACTGTATTGAACTGCATGGGTTTTCAAAGATAGCGGGTGCTAGAATGAACACTAGATAAACAGTCATTTTGGACAGTTGTATGGAACCTTGTGGTGTCCATTGAAGTATTTCAAAGAGTTTAAAAAGTATTCCACTACATCCAGGCAGAACGTTAGTATTGAATCTAAAACTATACCCAATGCAAGTATACAGCCAGGTATGTGTATATGGTAGGCAAGATATCCGTAGACATTGTACTACAAAACTAAAATAACCACGTGTGGCAACAATTTTTTTCTATGATAAACAGATACAAAGGTTGTTTGAGCATGGTAATAGGTAATGGCAGCCTGACTGTGTAATTCAATTGTCACACGCAAAGGCACCAGGTTTAGCGGCTAGATGCATGTAAATCCTGGTTAATGAGGGCCACCAAACCACAAACTTTCATGCATTTCTGCTGGCTACATCAGCAGGCTGTAAGCAGAAACATGGGCACCCCATGGCAGTCAGGCCTGATCGGAGCAACAATTGAATCCCTCAGATAAGTTCCCATTGCCAATAGTCACCTCAAAACAAAAAAACAACTGTATTCCCCCAAAATGCAATAACTGAAACAATATGCACAATCCGCTAGAGCTAACAAATTATCAATGGCGAACCTTAAGCCAATAAACCTTCCACTATAGCTTTAACTGACACAGTGACACAGATAAAGATCTACAGAATATTTCTTGCACCTACTGAAACTTAGGAAGACTGGTGTACTGGACTAAAAGTCAATTACTGGGCTTTTCTACAAATCCTTTAAATTAAACCTGAAAATCAGCTACAATATTGTATGATATTTTTTAATAGAATGACACATGCAAGTAATAGTTATGTATACTTACTGACTTCGTAAACTGGTACATGAGTTTCTTGACCTAGACTGTATTTTGGTCATTGGTTGATTCATGTACCAAAATTATGGGAAATAGTCGTTCCCAAACTGTGTGCCGTGGCTCCCTGGGGTGCCTTGGGACACATGCAGGGGTGCCCTGGGTTGGTGTTCCAGGACCAATTTAAATTATTAATGATTATTTATGCTGGTGGCTGCCATTCATAAAATGTGTACAAACAGAAGCGAATCCTGCCCTTTACCACATAATTGACCCCTTTACCAAATTCTGATACTCTAGGGCAGTGGTAGCCAACCCTAGCCCTCGAGAGCTACCAACAGTTCACATTTCCAGACAACCTAGCTGCTGCACAGCTGCACTCATTAATCACTGACACATTTTAAAAGATACACAGATGGAGCTAATTAGCTCACTTGTGATTCTGTGAGACCTGCAAAACATGCACTGTTGGTAGCTCTCGAGGACTAGGGTTGGCTACTCCAGCTCTAGGGTGCCGCAAATAAAAAAAAAAAAAAAAAAGGGATTGGGAACCCCTGATTTTACCAATTGATGTTTAACCTCCACAAGCAAGTGACAATCGTCACTCTCAAGGAAGACAGCGTTAGATTGCTTATTTATGAAGCGTTCGCTGTACCCATTATGTGTATACACAGAATTGTGGTGTAAATCTAGCACAACCTGCAGGCCATGATCTCATTACATGCAAACAGTGGGGCAGATGTATTAAGCCTTCACAAGAGATAAATGCAAGGGTGATAAGGAGAGAAACGTCCAGCCAATCACCTGCTAACTGACTTTTTTCAAACACAGCCTGTAACATGGCAGGTGATTGGCTGGATGATTATCTCTCTTTATCACACTGGCATTTATCTCTTGTTAAGGCTTAATACATCTGCCACAGTGAGAGATAGGCCATGATGGACAGATGTGAGAGAGATCCATTCCGACCAGAGAAAAGTAATATGTGGAAAGAAAGGACTCCCCTCTGCACTTCAACATCCTCTTTGTACCCGATAATGAAATGATTTCGGTGGCAGAGATTTGTGCTGATGGTCTGGGGAAATGGTAATTCATTATTCATCAGTTACCCCTGCCTTTACCATTGACTGTAATGACCACCTCTACCTGCCTTTAGCATGCATGCCCTTATACCAGTGTTCCCTCTAAGATGTGCGCGCGCACACACCTTGAAGAGCGTGCGCACAGACACTACAACTGAGCGCACAAAGCAGCAGTGGTCCCTTTTTGCAGTTGTGGACTCAATTAATGTGTGTTTCACCCATTAACCACATTGTGCACTGTATTTTGTATGTTTCAATGTTTAATATCATTTTGAAGTAAAGTTAACACAAATGCTAAATGTCGTTTTCCAGTTATATATAAGTGACGCACAAAAATTTAAATTTAATTCCAAAGTTGCACAGCCAAAATCTTTAGCCGCACACAGCCTTCGTAAAATTAGAGGGAACATTGCCTTATACACAGCACTAATTGCCTGTTACACATGTGGTATTTTTTTAAAAATATTTTCCTGTATTTATTGCATGTGTGGAACCTGTGTATCCATTCCTAAACGTTTCTGCCCCATTTCTTATTTTCCTATATCACCCATATGTTTGGTTACAAACCTGAAAACTAGTCTCCAAAGGCCTTTCAGACAAATCCCGAATGGGTTTGTAGCCTTACAGATCCACAGTCACGCTCCTTGCCACGGGAACTGGTGGCAATCTCCCCGCCTCTATGAAGCAGGGGGATTAAATGTATATGCAGTACTTTAGCTACCTGCAACAGGCACTGTTCCCGTGACAACACCCAGGGTTAGCCAACTGAAGCTGCAGCTTTAAGTGTTGAGTGCAATGCAGCCTGACAGCTGGCAACTGGTCCCAAAGCCATATCTACTGCAGACGTCTGCTTGCACCTCAGTAGGGTCCAAGCAGAAATCTGCTATAGGTGCAGCCTCAGAGCTAGTCAAAGGAAGTAAATGCATAGCTCCCAAACATTTAGATGAACTCCCATGTTTCATGCACAAATGAAGTCAGAAACCTCCGTGAAATTGAGGAGCCAGGAGGATATATAGAGCAGGAGTAGATGAGCGCCAATGAACATTAAAGGGGTGGTTTCCAAAAGATAGACGCAATCATTCAATTTAAGCAAATGACTACCTGGCTCCTGGTATTCGCCAAGCCCTGCAAGCACTCATACTCACAAATAACAATAGGTGTTGAGAGGCAGTAGGGCTGAGTTTCTTTCAGCCTGCACCAAGCTAAATGGTTTGCAGGCCAACCAGAAGAGGTTTCCTGAGACCCACGGGAGAGTACAATAGTGGGTACACACTAGGCCATTTAGACGATTTGCCGTTCAGATACCGCAGGAGGAACGAGGAAATATTTCCATTGCTCTGCAAGGAGATATATAGCCATGATATATAACTTTCAGCTTCTTGTTCTGACAGATATTTTATCTGACAGAAGTCCAGCATAAGTCGAAATTGTTAGTAACATACAGTATAAACAATAGTTTCCGGTTATATTAATAATGTAAACACATATCTCCGGAAGTTACTTAGTGCTTGTCATAAGGAATTAGATTGCATTTTAGATTTAAAGTCAGTGTATCAACCTATTTCTACATTAAAAGTGATGGTTTCAGTTGATAACATGTTGATTCATTGTTCTCCTCACCACAGAGAAGTCAACACACCTCACAAAGGGTTAGTGGAGCACGACTTGCATCACCAGACAACTAGGAATATCACTAGTGGTTCTGACAACACAATTAGTAACCTTCAAAATAAGCCTTGTGTAGGGGTTCAGTGTAAATGTTTTGCATATGATCACAATACCTCATCATCAATAGGAATTCAACAACTGGGGTTAAAATAAAATCTAGCAGTATGCAGGCATGCATGCTATAATGAATATTTACAAAGTTCCTCTGGCCATAAAGGTACTCTGCAGCAATATATTATCACACACATTTCCTTACATTCCATGGGGTATGCTGCTAAATTAACAAATATTCAGTACTATAATAAACAATAATGTGACATTCTATGATGTCTAAGTCACATCACAGAGAATAGAATTTCTTACTAGAGGATATCAAATACATTTTGCGATATTACACACCGCATAAAATATGAAGAAAAACTTAAAAAAAAAAAAAAAAAAAAAAAAAGATTGTTCTTTGCCCCGGCTACCACTAAATGGCACCCAACTGAGGTATTCAGTTGTTGCTCTGTTCAGGCTCGCAGGCAGCAGGGAAGACATTTCAGCTCACCACCCCCAAGGTACAAGCTGGAATGTGTGAACACTGTAGTTTAATGGGTCCAAACAAGAACTTTACACAAATGTCTCCACTTTGACCACCTTGAATGGGCGCGCATATGAGCACGAGCACCCTACGGTGAAATTATTTATTTTTTTATAGCTCTGGGGGCTCTCAATAACTTTGCTCACCAAGAAAACAACTGTATTTGCCCCATATTTTCCTCGAAATGTATTATTTCCTAGTAAATGGAACTGTGAACAAAGCACATGTAATCCTGAAAGGATTAATAGTACTAATGACATGTAATGCTTAGAAACATGCAGTGCAACTTACATAGAGCCAGTAAAAGATGACAAACTGTGCCACCCAATAACAACACTGCAGACACAAAAGAAAGAAGGTAGGCTGCTGAAAGGGAACCGGGACAAGGGATCTACAGCAAAAAGATAGACAACCATTAGGTCGACACCATTAGTTTGACAAGCAAAAAGGTCAACACAAGCATTAGGTCAACAGTCAAAAGGTTGACATGGGGTTTTTTTTTTGCATTTCTTTTTTACCCGATTGTCGACACAGTCGACATGGACACAGTTTGAAGTGCACCACATCCCCTTGCATCGCTCGGCACACTCTTTTATTCTCCCTCCACACCCTAGTGGATGGTAGGGCATGAAATAGCTCCTATCGGCACATGTCGGCTCAAAAAACTGTGGAAAACCCCATGTCGACTTTTTGACTGTCGACCTAATGCTTGTATCGACCTTTTTGCATGTCGACCTAATGGTTGTCTATCTTTTTGCTATAGATTCCTTGTCCGGATACCGCTGAAAGAGCTGTTCAGAGGTCAGAGATTAAAGTGTGCACTTATATCCTATGTGTGCAGTGCTATACCTGATCTCCAAGTGGGGTCATGCAGTATTTGTGCTTATACTTTATACTCCTGTGACACCGGCATTTCTACATATGAGCTCTTTGAACTTGTAAGTTATAGTTTAGCAGGACCACAAAGAGTGCATGCTTTCCAGATCTCTTCGCAGTATCACAAGTTAAATAATTAGCTCCAAATGTGGACCTTTTAAAAGGTTATGGTATAGAAGTTCGGCGATGTCTAGAACAACAATGACTTGGCTGACCATGACTAGTTAGAGACCTAGATTGATACAAGCAAAATGTTGTCAGGAACATGGTCACAGTGAAAAAGTCAACCAGAGGTTTTTCCTGGTTTTTGGGTGTCTACGTTTTACATGGACACCGTATAAGTGTACTGCGTGTGATCGCCATGCTTTGGACACAGTGTGTTGCTGTGCTTGTCACACTATAATATTCTCCCTCTATGTCCACTGGGACGGTAAAGTATGAAAATGTCGGTTTAAAAAAAAATAATAATAATCATGAAAAACTTGTGTCAACCTTTTCAGTGTTGACCATGATCATGCGACCTATTGCTTGGGTAGACCTTCTGTCAATGTCGATCTAGTGTATGCCGACCATTTTTAGGCGCCTAACCATTAGTGGTCAACCCAATCATTTGACGATCTAGGCATCATCAATCGGATACGCTTTTAAAAGTGGGGTCCTGAGGACCGACTTTAATATCCACTAATTGAGTACAATACATCATGGATATGTAACGCTTCCCATACTCAGTACCCATCCACATATGGACAACATACCAGATAGTGAACTTTTGTACATATTCTCCATACCGTTTTGTGTCACCTTACCATTTGACAGCACTATCTCTTTCTTTTTCATGATACTGATACAATTGGCCCAAAACACCTGTAGAACTTTCTACAAGATGTTACCGGTTGATTATCTGTTATCCAATTATTCCAAAAACCATAGTTTCCAGAATGGACATCAAGGATGGTGTAATAGTTAGCATTACTGCCTCACAGCGCTGAGGTCATGGGTTCGATTCCCACCATGGCACGAACTGTGCGGAGTTTGTATATTCTCCCCGTGTTTGCGTGGGTTATCTCCGGGTACTCCGGTTTCCTCCCACAATCCAAAAATATACTGGTAGGTCAATAGGCTTCCAATAAAAATTAACCCTAGAATGTCTGTGTGCGTGTATATGTGGTAGGGAATGTAGATTGTAAGCTCCACTGGGGCAGGGACTGATGTGAATGTTCAACTATACTCTGTAAAGCGCTGCGGAATATGTGTTCGCTATATAAGAAACTGTTAATAAATATGTAAAGGTACTTGTTTTGTTTCACGGCGGCAGCGTCTCAGTCGCAGCAGCGTCTGTGTCCCCTTACAGGGCTCGCTTCGCTCGCCCACCCAACGGGCTCGGTGGCTCGCTATGCTCACCACACTATCTAAAATCAACTCAATGCCAACGTGGATAGTGGGTATGAACTATTCACGTTGGCATGGACTTTATTTTAGAAAGTTTGCCGAGCGCCGAACCCGGAAGTAGCGGGCGGCCATGCTGTACTTTTTTTTTTTTTTTTTGGCTTAAAACCTACTGGGGACATCTGTAACTGTGCAAGAAAATGATTTCTTGGCAATCATATTCAGTGCCCGAGATAGTACACAAACTTTGTTTCATGCACAAATGAAATATTTTGGTTTACTTTTTATGCGTTTGATGTGTTTAAACAACATAAATGCAAGATACTTCATTGAAATATAAAAAAATATTCCAAAATACGGAATAAGTCCATTACCCAAAATGTTTCTGGTCCCGAGCATTTTGGATAAGGGACCTGTAATATGCATCTGTATAAATATTTAAATGATAGCAATACACAACAAGGAGTTTGGAGGCTGACTGGCTCGCACAAGGGAAAGCAGAATGGACATTGGTGGAAAATATTAAATGCTTCCAGAAAAAGAAAAATGTATTGCAGTGGCAGTCATTTAAATGTGTGATTTCACAAAATCGCTGTTAGATGCACAGGGAATGATGCAGTATTTGTATACTTACAGTCTGTAATTATCAAACAATACCAATTGCAGCTATTGATTGCATATGCAAATGAACTCTACTTGGAATAATCTAACTTGAACATCCCAAAAGGATATGGCGGTAGATATCAATGGATAGGCTGTAACTCACTTACTCAACAGAGAAACCGGAATCACTGTCAAAACAGCAAACAAAGCACACAGCCCTGTCCATTAGGGAGTCATAGCAGAGAAAATTGATTTCACAGTGAAAGATAAAAAGTGCGAGTGCAACACAAGGGCTGGGAAGAAGATCAATTGAGAAAAAAAAAAAAACTTAAACCCATCTATCAATTATATAAAGGCTTTGTTTGGGGGGGGGGGGGGTGTTACCCGATAATTTAACAGTCCAGCTGGAAACGGGATCGAGTAGAAAACAATTAAAAATTTCACAGATGCTATTCTTCCAGCTGCAAAGTGGACAAAACAAATCAGAATCCCACAACATCTAGGAAAAGATAATGAAGATTAGCATCTATTGATATCAATAAGAAAAGATTCCCAAAAGGGTGCAACAGTATTTTTGGTACTTCCTCATCTTTGCAGCCGCCGCTACGTAAGGATTTGATGCTTAGCAGCAGGCTTGCTTCACTCGCCACACTTTGGGCTTGGTGGCTCGCTCCGCTTGTCACAACTTTACTAAAGGTAATAATACATGGTGGCGTGGACACAGGAGGGTGAGGTGGACCCAGGCTGGTGGTTCCATAGCGTAACTAGTGGCCGCAACCATACAGTGCGTAAGTTCCGTAGCGTAAGCAGTGGCCGCAAAGATCAGGAAGTACCATATTTTTTTAATATCTGAGGACTAGTTTAATCTTTGTTCAAGTCTCAGACTTAAAATGAATGACCTATCAACTAAAAACACTGCAGTCAGCCTTTTGTGGGTTGCACCAATATTCAAGCCTCGCAATTCAATATGCAATAGTGACAGCACTGAGTTATGTCACTAGCACCTAGACAAACTTTGTTTGGTTCCATTGTGACAATGGAGCACAACTGACAATGTCTTCAATTGCTGATGACAACAGTTAGGATGTCAGTACTGTAAACCTATTTGTAAAGCATCAACACTTTCTGTTGCATGTCACACTTCCTAGGAGAAAGTGAGGCTGAGAGGCTGTGGACAGCTCGAACACAGGCTGACCACAGAGTTATTAGGATACCGCACAGTTCCCAGGGAATGTTATGAAGACATGAAACCAGCTGAAGATAAAATGACAGGAAACAATAGAGATCGCTTCAGGACCAGCAAGCGCCTTCCATCACTGTAGCCATCCCTTGCAATGACCTCAGCCCCACACACGGGGCTTTAGACAACACAAAGCAGACAATAAATAACACAGCAAGTGCCGGCTGGAAAACGTAAAATCGGTTATCATGATGAAAAAAATCAAAAAGGATTAATCCAGTCTGATGCTTAAACTGTAGGAATATCATTTTTGATCAAATAGTCACTGGGTTCAATCAGACTGGCTGCAGAGCTAAATGGGCTCACAATGCACACATGTATGGGTTTAGAAGTGTCAGCTCTGCCTGACAGCACACTGACACAGCTCTATACCATGTATGACAGTATACTGCACATCTCACTACAAAGACCAGCCAGTTGCAGCTGTATGCCGAGGATAAATGCAGCCTGATGGGGCAATGCTCGTCACACGGCACAAAGAGAGGGCACATGTAGCACCCACTCAGCCCTGGGCTCCTGTGCGCCCAGCCTGACTAATGCCATTGGAGCTGCATACTACAAAGGTTGAGTGACAGCTGTCAGTCAAGTAGCCCTTGGCTGTCAGGCTGGGGGGTACGGAGAGGGGGAATGTGGGGGCCACCGGCTAAGGCGAGGGAAGGGAGGGGGTACTGCTCCTTACCTGGTAGATGGAGTTCCAGCTGCTGTTCCTGTCCGCCTCCTGAAACTCTCTCTCTATGTCCATATCTGGGCGCCGCTCTCTCCTCTCCCTCCCGGCCGTCTCTTCCTCCTCCTCCTCCTCCCGCTGCTGCTGCCTGACACCACTGCACGCAGCCGGAAGCGCGCACTCCCACCTCCCTCACGGCCGGCTGCGTCACTTCCGCTCCAGGCACAGCCAACCGTGGCAGCAGTCGCAACGGGGGCACCGCGCTCATCCGGAAGTGGCTCCTTCTGCCCTGTGGTTGGCCTGGGTCACTCTCAACTCTATCAGGCTTAATACCCGTCCTATCTACCCGTGCTGCTGCCCCTCTGTGTAACAGGCAGCGCCCACTACCGGTCACCCTCAGTACCTACCCTGCCACTGTGTTTCCCTATATCTACCCGACTGCCCATCACTGTGCCAGTCTTATTAGCTGACTCCTTGCTGCAGGCATGTCAAAACTATGGCCCTCCAGCTGTTGTGAGACTACAAGTCCTATCATGCCTTGCCACGGTTTTGCTATTAGGGCATGTTAATACTATGGCAAGGCATGCTGGGATGTGTAGTTTCATCACAGCTGGAGGGTCATCGTTTGGATATGCCTGCTTTACTGAGTGTTCCCAGTGCCTGTCTTGTCATGCTCACCATCTGTCCTAGTATGTTTGTGTGGCTCCTCAATAACAGAGCTGTCACTGTTTATTCACAGGAAAAGGGGAATTGGTGCACAAGTCACTGAACACAAGTGAAGAAAATAGTGTATATAGCAATAGAAGTATCCACAGTAGATACAGTGGGATGCCTTGGTATATGTAATGGCTGGTGGAGGTGCTCCCCTGAGAGTATAGACAAGTACGTAGGAAAGAAAGAGAAAGTACTCTATTTTTGGGGGGCACTGCTTTGAAAAAAAGTCTCTTAAAACTTAACTTTTAATATTGGTCAAAAATAAAGAATACAATTAACACAGCTATTAATAACTGAGCTGTCACTTTGTCATTCCCAGTTCCTAACGTATACTATGTGATATTTTATTTGCCCCTGCCATCCATACAGTATATCTGTCCTTGACCTATTACTGTCATAACAGTAATTGAGTGTCTCCAATATATGACTTCTCCATGTGACACCAATACCTGACCTATTATTACCATGTGTTGTAAATAAATCTATGACAGAAGGATGAGCACTGAATAATGAGTTCTAATGCGTGCGGGGCGAACTTGTTAAAATGGTAGTGTTACGTTGACAATGTTTTGATAAATGGCAAGAGGATAGGAATAGTATGGATACCTTTTTATTACCTCAATAGTAATTATCTGAACATCAAACTTTCTTTTCAGGTTGGTAGAGTTATGGTCAATTGCTTGGATTATTGTGTTTCTTGCCATAATATTAAGTTGCTCTTCTAAATGTACCTTTGATGATCAAACTGATGTTTGATTCATCTTAAGATTTGAGAAAAATGTTATCCCTCACATAGTATGCGGCTAAAGAGCCACAGGACTGCGCGATTCGGATTGTGAAAATTGTCCGATTGGCCAAAAAAATGGATGTAGTCCGTAGGCACCTAAGAATCTTAAAGCCATGCTACGGAGTTCTTCTACTATAACAGACACCCATTTCTCATATAGGGCCTTATTTTAGTTCACTTTCTGACAAAATCCTTCTTAGATGGACAAAACCATGTGCACTGCAGGTGGGGCAGATGTAACTTGTGCAGAGAGAATTAGATTTGGGTGTGGTTTTGCTTCAAAGTGAGATCTATATTGCAGTGTAAAAAATAAAGCAGCCAGTATTTACCCTGCACAGAAACAGAATAACTCACCCAAATCTAATTCTCTCTGCACATGTTACATCTGCCCCCCCCCCCCCCCCCTGCAGTGCACATGGTTTTGTCCATCTAAGAAGGATTTTGTCAGAAAGAGTGAACTAGAATAAGGCCCTTAGAGAGGTGCTTTCACTGGTACTGGGGACAGAGAGGTTTTTACTCACACAAAACCCTCATCTCTTGTGAGGAAAAATTTGGACCCCCCGCCCCCCAAAAGTTAACCACAATTTGCTGTATAATATGAGCGTAAAGCAAATGGGAGGTGTGCCTCCACTAGACAAGAATTGGATTTGACATATTTCAAAGAAAGAAGAGAAAGGTTGTCAATAGTGTGGTGCGCCTATAGGATCTCTTAAAGTAAAATTAACCTTTATTGGTACAATTAAAACTGGCGAAATATATAAAAACACACACAACACAGCATAACGATAGAGTGACTAACAAGAAAGAATAAGGCAGTGGTTCCCAAACTGTGTGCCGTGGCACCCTGGGGTGCCTCGGGACCCTTGCAGGGGGACCAAGACCAAGTCAAATTATTTTTTGCCATTGTAATAGGAAAAACCAATGCTGGTAACTGCAAATCAGAAACTATGTGGAAGAACAGAAGTGAAACCTGTCCCTCCCCACATAATTAGACGCAAGGGTGACATATAAACATAATTTTCTTAATGAAATATTTTTTTCTAAATCAGAAACGTTAATCCTGGGGAGCCATGAAAAAAATTCTGATACTCCAGGGTGCCGCGATTCAAAAAAGTTTGGGAACCACTGGAATAAGGTGTGTTCAAATTCGGTGGCTTCCTGGCGACGCACCTTTAAATGATTTGTCTATAGAAATACAATTAACAGGTTTCTTACTGACACTTATTAATAAAATGCTATACAAAAGCTTTGTTATCCTTGTGTCTTTGTTGTATTGCCTATTCTATTCAGTGCTTTTCATATATTGCATTAATCAATATTTATATAGTACCATCAAATACGTTTGTTTACTAATACCGCTTTCAGACCGCACTCCGAACACGGCTTATTGCCGTGTTCGCGGGGCCTAAACACGGGTCACGGTGCGGTCTGAAAAGGCCACCACGGGTCGAGCAACACGTGTGTTCAACCCTGGTAATGACCAGGGTTGAACACGGCTATGACCCGTGTCAAGTGCAGTGTGAACGGGTGCCTGGGTCGAGCGACCCGTGTCCCGTTCACAGTATGGAGGAGGCAGCACTGTCAGCTCCAAGTACTGCCTCCTCCCGAGCCCCCGATGACGCGCCGCCGCCCAGCACCGCCCCATGTGACGTCACCGACTCGGCATTATGCCGTGTCGGTGTCGGAACTTTCAGACCGCATTGCCGTGTTGCTCTGGGGATGGGACCCGCGTCCTAATCCCGTGTGCGACACGGCATTTGCGGTCTGAAAGTAGTATTATAGAGTCAATATAAAGTCACCAGTGGGCATTAATGAGTTAAACCCCCTTGTGTGTTTTCATTGGAATAAATCAACTCCAGATTGCTGTCACTCTATGAGTGTACAATTTGTCACGTTTTATCAAAACGCAAATAGCACATTAATATAGACTGTTTGGAAGATTGATAAGTCTGACACTGGAGTATAGGAAGAAAGAAAAATAACTTTCTCTTCTAGTAGAGACAGAAAGGGGGAAGAATGGTTACAATTTAGAACACTGCAACTTAGGGGGAAATTTACTAAAGGAAAGTTGTAAAAAAAATAGGTGTATTTGTATCCCGAAATACACTTATTTTTGACATTTACTATCCCGAAAATACGACAATTCATAGTCATATTGATGTGCTATCAATACGAATACGAGTTGCTGTATTTTCGGGATAGTAAATGAAAAAATAAGTGTATTTCTGGATACAAATACACCTATTTTTTACAAATTTCCTTTAGTAAATTTCCCCCTTAGTATCTGTGAGGAAAATCACTAGACACAGTGTTAACAGTATCAAGAGGTTTCTGCAGCCTGAGCATCCTGGAATAGGATGATTTAGCAGCTTGCATTAGATCAGGATGTGTCTATGACAGTGGTTCCCAAACTGTGTGCCGTGGCTCCCAGGGGTGCCGCGGAGCACTTGCAGGGGTGCCCTGGGTTGGTGGTCCAGGACAAATTCAAATGATATATGGTCAAAGTAATAAGGAAAATCAGTACTTGTGACTGCCAATTATAACATGTGGATAAACAGAAGTGAATCATGTTCCTCATTACTCACATAACTGGACCTAAAGAGGACATATAAGCGCAACTTATTTAAATTTAATATTTTTTTCTGAAGTTTTTGGTATCTAATTTTTTGCCTAGGGGTGCCATGAAAAAAAATCTGATAGTATAGGGTGCCGTGATCCAAAAAAGTTTGGGAACCACTGGTCTATGAGCATTGTCGACTGGTGACATGTATTCTATGATTGACATAGATTGGGCCAAAGTGTGTTCGTGAATATTGCCACATTCTCATACGTGGCTGAATATTCCTTATATTTTATGTACCACCTAGAGTTATATATGGTGTATTTTTGTTGACATATGTGTGTCGACACTAACAGACACAATAGGAGTGCTGTTAAATAATACAATTCAAGTCTTGTTCTGTACACCTGAATGTGTATTATATATATATAGAGAACTGCATGCAGTGCAGTGTAACAGTCAGATTCAATTATTCTCCTAGAGGGGGATATACACCGTTAAATGGATAGAGAGTAGAGTTATTGATTAATGTATATAATAGAATAAAACTGCTACAGTATATGGCCTCTCTTCAGAACTGTGTACTATCCCTGTTCAGTGTCATGCAGGTCGACATTTAGATATTAGAGGTGCTGATGTTATGCAAATATAAATATAGATGCAAACTGTAGTCACCTTTATATTATGTCAGTAGCAGTAAATCTAATGCATAGAGATATAGGCAGTGGGAGGCTAATTTGAACCCTCTGTAATAATCGCAGCACTATGGATTGACAGAGAGAAAGAGCCTTAGAAACCACTATTCACCCTAGTGGGTACATATAATGTTGGTTTCTATTAGAAATATTTTCAGCTTGCCTGGTTTAAAGGAGTAGCTGAATACCAATGTCTTTATTAATAAAGCGTTTCAACTGTTGTTACTACACTGTGGTAGCCAGGCGGTATGAACAGCTTCACAAAGTTACCCTGTTTAGGGGTTCGTTATAGGCAATAATCTGTGGAGAGGTACAAAATCAAAATACATTTCTATCATAAGTGCATTTAAAGTTTGCAGAACCGCTAGCCGGTGCGTGCTTCGCACAAGCTTTTTCAAGGCCAAACTTAGGAGGTTATTTTGGTTGGTGCGTAATTTTCAGAATTCTTTCAGAGCGGACCGCACGCTACGCTGTGCGGACATCGTACGAAGAAACGCCCACCGGTCCTCCGCATTCAGACGGACTCACTCTTTAAGAAGAGGGCGTGTTTACGAACGACATCCAAACCTTGTGTGTGCGGTGGACACACACATATTCTGCACGGTCTTACAGCGTCTGAACGGACTGGAAGCTGCCTGTACGCACCAATGCGGTGTATTTCCGCAAAACTCACGACTATTATCTGAACTCATAAATCTGTCACATGACACACTTATGCAATTAGGCAACCTCATTCAAAAGTGTTTGTTTGTAATTGGAATCAATTAAATGTTAATAGATACCATTACTGTCTGCTGTACTTGAAGTGTTGGTGGTATACTTTTCTTGTGAAGCCACCTGATGTGTTCCTAATGATTCTGCTGAGGCTATGTATGAAAAGAATACATTTTTTTTAGTTTTGTACATTCCTGTTATGGTCCCTTTATTTTTTGGCATTTGCCACATAACATGCTATTAAAATGTTATGCTTTCCCTAACTGTAATAAATTCTTAATTTGATCCCCAAATGTGTGGTGTTATTGCTGAATGTAAAAGTGACATGTATATTTATATTAGTGATACCAAGTTCTGTCCATTGCTTGCAGTGTAAATGTGTGTAAAAAATGCAGCCGTGCTTTCAGCATATATTTGTGTGTTTAGTAATGGTCCATTTAGGCTGCAATGGTTCCAATTGAAGCAATGAAAAGAGTGTAATTAATGAGTAATGAGTAGAGGAGTGGATTGTATTGTGTTCAGCTGACAGTGGTTCAGGTGCGGCCATACTAATTGGGCGATCCGAATGCCTAGCGCATGACCGAGTGGTGTCCGCAAAGTGAAACTTGCTTATGAAGACCGCGTATTTCCTGGCTGTTGGTTCGTTTGCAGTCGGTGTTCTGTCCGAATGCACGCCTACCAGAATTAGTGCACTCCCTCGTGTACGCCCATGTTTACGCCCAGTTTAGCCCACTTTGAAACTACGCCCCTGTGTACTTCCGAATGACGCCCATATTTCCTGAGTGAATGCGGTGCACATTTCTGTACGGTATTAGTGAGAACGAGTATGGAGACCGTGCGTGGCACATGCGCATAGCGTTGCCCACGCATGCGCAGACGGCTAAAAAACGCCATCCGAAAGAATTCCGAAATTTACGCATCGACCAGAATAAGGCCCTTAATCCTTTCGGAAACTGAGGATTTTTTCTCCTGTCTGGGATATCTTCCAGGATTGAATACCCCCCATACCCTTTGGTTGAAAAAAAGCTTAGAAGGTGGAAATGGGTCTACCAGTGAAGTGTTTCACTTTAGAATGAAAGAGCCTGAGTTGAAGAAATTGGAAAAAATTGCTAGTGTTAAAGTAAGAAACTTTGGATAAAAGGTATTCCTTAAAAAAATCACGCATCACTGAAATCAGTTTAAAACTATTTTAATCGGCCAATTTGATAATTTGCGACTTAATCAGCATTTGCTTATAAGTCGCATTGATAAAGTTTAAGATTATGACTCATAGATGCAGTTCGTACAATTGATATACTTAAATAAGGCTTGCAACTGAACTATAGTGAAGACACTTTTGGGTATTTAGTATATACACTTCTATCTGGAAAAAATGATGTACTTAGGGCCTCATTCAGCATGAATCACTAGATAGAGAAAAAGCAGTTGCCTGTGATCAAAAGGTTGCCACCCAGACAGAAAGAAAAAATGCCCCTGGCATATTTGCAAATGCATTGCAATCCAGCACCACACCAGCAGTCCGGGCCTGATAGTGTGGCCCAGGAACTCAGCGTGGAGCACCATGCTGGGTCAGTAGCCAATGCAGGAGGGTTGTTCAATGGAGTTGACCCCCTGCACCAAGGTTTGTTTACTGCAATCTAGCCGCCGGATCTCCTCTCCAGCTAAGCTCTCCTGACCATCACGAACAGTGGGTGGCTACGTGGCAGGGAAGGCATTTAAATGTTGCTCTATGATACCATTTATTGTGGAATTTCTCACTATTTTCTGTGTATGCTACTGTGCTTTGTATACCAATTCCATTCGGTCAAAACTGTTTGAATTTAAAAAAATGCAGGATTTGTTCCAATCTACAGACCTTTTGGAATCACGTTACAGACCTTTTACAGTCCATCCTGCATACAAAATCCCCCTAGTTCCCAGACACATTCTCCTTTCTCCTATGCTGCCATTTTCCAACTGTTCTGGAATTAACCAACCCCCTCCCTTTTCGCCTCCCTTTACTCCAATTAATTCCTACTAGAAATTGGTTAGAAAGGTTGTATGGAGATAATGATAATGCCTCAAAATTAGGTGTGAAAATTTAAAAAATCCATAGGATTTGATTTACAATGCAGGGGAGAAGGAGATCAGACACCGACATTGGAGTGGCAAATAATAACTCAGAAGGGAGAAGAGGAAAAGCAATGGATGGTCATTATACTGTAGTCTGAGTACCAGGAATCCTACTCTTCCTGCTGAGGTGCTACAAATGTGTTTCCTTGCAAGGACAATGGTTTGCTGTTATCCCTGTGATTTGCTGTCCTGTCATCCCTGTGATTTGCTATAGCTACTCAGAAGTTTGTGCTGTTGACTGTCACTATGACTCCATGTGGGACACCAGGCATCTGCATATGATCACACACTGGGCCCGATTCAGACCTGCTTGCTCCACCTCCCCACCAAATGCCCCCCACTCCACTCGAATACTCTCACTGACATGCGAACGGGTGCATTCGCATACACATCCACTAGCACGTGGCTGCACGGAAGAAAAATCATTTCATGGTCCCTCATGATGTAATGATTTATTTCCCTTTTATTCTGGCCAGAGATGGCCGAATTTGGGGCGGGTGCTGATGTCATGTGACATAAGTTGCCTGCCCCAAGCAGGCATTGACGCACCTGCATTTGCAGGGGTAAGTCTTTTTGGGGACACCAGCACTAGCCAGCACTGCTAGGACAGTAAGTGGCAATATGAATAGAGCTGAGGCCCGAGCCTCTTACAGATTTTTAGCTGAATATGAGTGAAAACTTGGTGATGGGGAAGGGGGTGGTGTCCATTTCTGTATTAGCTTAGGGAGTCTGGAACCCTTCTTTACCTACCCTCCAACTGTAACCTTTTGGCTGGTACAGTTTTGTTTTTTTTGGCCTGTACGAGCCAAAAAGTGCATTGTACTGGTTTTCTGGGTCTCCAATTCTCCATTGAAAGTATAGGAAAGGGGACATACCCATGCCCCCCTTACAGTAGGTCATGCCCCCTTTCCAAATTTGTACTAGTTTTTGGCCTTCAGGTGTTGGTGGATATGTAATCAGGCCCTGGATTAAACCCTACAGAGGGCTGACAAAGGGCAGTGGATCTCCGCATTGCATGTTGTTTGTTTGGCCCATATCCAGCACTGGAGCCATGTACACACATATGTGTGTACGTTCAGTAGGAAATAGTGTCAGCTGCCGCCCCCCCCCCCCGCGTGTCCGTCATGGCCACATTAACATGAGAACGCCCATGAAACGCTGGGCGTTCCCATATGCGAATAGGCCAGCCCGCTGCACCACGCCCTCCACCCGCAAACAGTTTGTTCACCATGTGCGCACGTACCCAGCACATGCACATGCACAGAAATGCGCAAAGTGCAAACATCGGACCCGTGCGACTTCACGCAAACCAACGAACAGACCAGAATAAGGTCCTGTATCACACACATGTGGGGCCTCCCACATGTTGATTTTCAGTTTATACTTCTCTGAAATATGACAGTGAAATGTCATGTGTAGGGAACTTATATACACATACCCTGTATATACATTCCTCTGTCATGACTCACAGAGTACATTGCTTCACACCATGAAAATTGACAAGCCGTGGCAATGAAGCTTCTGTGGAACTACAAAACTCAGTGTCCTGCCAGCTGATGTATAGTAGAATCTGTAAGGACTCTGACAAAGCTAGAAACAGATTATACGGTTGCCTGTTGTACCTTTACTCTAGAGCAGGCATGTCCAACCTGCGGCCCTCCAGCTGTTGGGAAACTACACATACCAACATGCCTTGCAATAGTTTTAGCATTCCCTAATAGCAATACTATGGCAAGGCATGCTGGGATGTGTAGTTTCACAACATCTGGAGGGCCGCAGGTTGGACATGCCTGCTCTAGAGCACTGCATCTTGTTATTAAAGTGAAGGGGGTGGGGGGGGGATATACTTTAAGGGGAAATGTACTAAAGCTTCTAAAAATAAAAAGGGGTGAATATACCCACAGTAAGCAATCAGATTATAGCTATCATATCTTTATTGCATCATAGAAAATGATAGACATAATCTGAGTGGGTGCTATGGGCAGCAGCAGCATAAGCTCTTTTAATTTTTAGAAGCTTTAGTAAATTTGCCTATAAGATTCAGTTTCGGGTGAGATGAAAAATCACCCTTAGTCACCTCAGGTACGGGTTGTTATGGGTTGTTAGATTGACAGTGTCTACCTAGACACCATTGGCCTAATGACCGCATCCCATCACCTCTAATCATTTGAACAAAATTCGCACATTTACTTAAAAGTGTTTTCACTTGCGTCTTTGTCTTCTGATGGAGATCAGTATGATTTCGCTATGGACGTTTTACCGACGGTCATTATATAGACACCCATTGGCCGAAATTCCAACACAGTCAATATACCGACATTCATTATGCCGACATGTTCAATTGACCGACATAGATGAAATACAGACATTTCGGGGGAAATTTACCAATATGAAAAACCTAGTTTTTCGTATTGGTATTTCCCCTACGGCTGCATACGACTGTTTGAGTCGTATGCAAAGTCGTGTTCCGGAGGGGAAATTACAAAGCAGTCAGATACGACTGCTTTGTAACCCTCCGATGGTGTAACAATTCGTATTAGCTGGCCATATATACGGCCGCTAATACGAATTATTTCTAGCAGTCTGCACGGATCAGTCAGATCCGTGCAGGCTGCAATGTGTAAAAAAAAATAGAAAAAATAAATAAATGAAACAAAAAACCAGGCTGAAGGAGCCGGGGCCGGTAATTAAAAATCAGGGAACCCGACAAATAGGGGTTCCCCGATTTTTAACAACCAGCCCCAGGCTCCAGGTCCGGGGCTGGTTCCCAAAATACGGGGGACAAAATGACTAGGGGTCCCCCGTATTTCAAGAACCAGTCCCAGGCACAACCAGCCAGCAGGGTAATGCCACAGCCGGGGGGAGACTTTTTATACAAGTCCCCCCGGCCAAAACATTAACCCCCTGACCGGTCAGCCTGGCCAGGGGCCCTGGGGGAGTGGGGATCCCCCCAATGAAGGGGTCCCCCCCCTCCAGGACTTACCTGACCAGGCTGAAGCCTGGTACTGTCCCCGATGCCCCTGGGCGGTGGGCATCGGGCTGATTATGGTGTAAAAAAAAGAATAATCTATTGTTTTTTACTGTGGCACTACAAGTGCCAGCAAGCCTCCCCAGCAAGCTGGGACTTGGAGAACCACAAGTCCCAGCCTGCTGGGCATTAAAGGGCCCGCTGGCACTTGTAGTTCCACAGTTAAAAAAATAGTACACAAAACTTACTGACACACTTTTAAAATAAAACTTTAATACATACAAAGCCCACACATACTAATACTTACCTATCTTCTTCCCGTAGGTATCCCTGGTCCTGTGTCGTCTTCTGGTCCATGTCAACGTCTTCTGGATCCATGTCGTCCTCGCTGTCGGCGGTCCGGAGTCCGACGAAATCCATGGAGGAAGCTGTGGAAGGAAACCATACTCACCTGTCCCAGCGCGACGTAGTCCAGGTAAGTGTCTTGGCAAAAAAACAAACCGAACACCCCGAAACCAGACCGGACAGATGAGCCGCACTGTGTTTGTTAACATCGTGCGGCTCCGCCTCCCGAATGCCGCTATTGGCCGCCTTGCGGCCTAGCGGCTCCTGATTGGCCGCTAGGCCGCAAGGCGGCCAATAGCGGCATTCGGGAGGCGGAGCCGCACGATGTACACAGAGTACCGTGCGTCTCCCTGTCCGGCTGGTTTCGGGGTGTTCGGTTTGTTTTTTTGCCAAGACACTTACCTGGACTACGTCGCGCTGGGACAGGTGAGTATGGTTTCCTTCCACAGCTTCCTCCATGGATTTCGTCAGACTCCGGACCGCCGACAGCGAGGACGACATGGATCCAGAAGACGTCGACATGGACCAGAAGACGACACAGGACCAGGGATACCTACGGGAAGAAGATAGGTAAGTATTAGTATGTGTGGGCTTTGTATGTATTAAAGTTTTATTTTAAAAGTGTGTCAGTGTGTTTTGTGTACTATTTTTTTAACTGTGGAACTACAAGTGCAAGCGGGCCCTTTAATGCCCAGCAGGCTGGGACTTGTGGTTCTCCAAGTCCCAGCTTGCTGGGGAGGCTTGCTGGCACTTGTAGTGCCACAGTAAAAAACAATAGATTATTCTTTTTTTTACACCATAATCAGCCCGATGCCCACCGCCCAGGGGCATCGGGGACAGTACCAGGCTTCAGCCTGGTCAGGTAAGTCCTGGAGGGGGGGGACCCCTTCATTGGGGGGGTCCCCACTCCCCCAGGGCCCCTGGCCAGGCTGACCGGTCAGGGGGTTAATGTTTTGGCCGGGGGGACTTGTATAAAAAGTCTCCCCCCGGCTGTGACATTACCCTGCTGGCTGGTTGTGCCTGGGACTGGTTCTTGAAATACGGGGGACCCCTAGTCATTTTGTCCCCCGTATTTTGGGAACCAGCCCCGGACCTGGAGCCTGGGGCTGGTTGTTAAAAATCGGGGAACCCCTATTTGTCGGGTTCCCTGATTTTTTATTACCGGCCCCGGCTCCTTCAGCCTGGTGCTGGTTTCGGCTGTGGGGGGGACCCCACGCCGGGTTTTTTTTTTATTTATTTTTTTTACACCAAAGCCTGCACGGATCTGACTGATCCGTGCAGGCTTAAAGCAAATAGAACAGGAAAATGGTGTTCTATTTTCCTGTCGTATTTGCGTGGGTGTTTTACACCACTAAGCAGCCGTATTATCAGTACGGCTGCTTAGTACATCAGGAACCACCATTCTTTTGAATGGTGATTTCTGTCGTATCCTATCGATGGTGTAGGACATTCGTATTTGTAAATACAAATACGAATGTTCCATCTTTAGGACTACGAATTGTTGTATTTTTGGGATTGTAAATCCCGAAAATACAAATTCGTAAAAAAAAGGTGCATTTCTCCCTACGAATACACCTTTTTTCTACAAATCCATTTTGGTAAATGTCCCCCTTCATGTTTTTTTCGTGTCTCTGTCGACGTAGGTCAACATGGGCAATGTCCATGTCGCTGCAAATGCAATGCTTCAGGCACTATTATATTGGCCCTTCAGGCACACTGGGTATGGTAAAGTATGAACAAGTCTGTTTTGGGCTAAAAATGCTTGAAAACTCACGTCAACCAGTTGACATATTGGTATGTGTTGGTCAATTGAAAATGCCATCATAATAAATGTCAGTATATTGATTGTATCAGTATTTTTACTGTCAGTCAATAGGTGTCAGTATAATGATTGTCGGTAAAACATCCATTGGTAAATTGACTGCTACCCTTCTGATTGTGTATTTAGTTGAATTATGTCATGTTCTTTTTGTGTGGATTTGGCTGTTTTTGCATGGGAAGCCACTACAGAAGTCAAACTAAAATCCCTAAGAAGTTGCATACCAGAACAAACCAACTCACACCTCAATTTGCACCACAAATAGCCATTTATCGTCAAAATCACCAGTCAATCAGCTGGTGCAGGCTACATAAAATCACTGCTTGGATGAATGTTACAGCAAAAACTACCTCAGACAACTGGTGGCCTTTTACTAGTATTCTGATTGGTTTAGTATTGGTTGGATTGGTTAGATTGGTTGTTGATGGCTGCCTAGGTGCTGGGCTGCTCGGCGGGTATATTTCCCCTGTGTGACAACTGTACTGTCTTTGCTTGTATTGTTACCTGCCTGACTGTTGCAACGACTAGTGGCGCCGCTGATGGCTGCCTAGGTGCTGTGCTGCCCAGCAAATATATGTTCCCTGCCTCTATAATCCCCAGGATTAGCATATGTATATCTGTACTGTCACTGTTGAACTGTTACCTACCGGCTGTTGCACAGCAATCCAAATCAAATTCCTAGTATACACTAGTATACCTGGTCAATAAAGCGGATTCTGATTTGCACCTGTTGCTTGTTAGAAATGGTGCATTATTGCCCATATTAAACTAATTAAAAACTTATAAGGGGGTGATTTAGTTGTTCTTCCAGTGGCGCTACTTCTTGATGCCCACAAAGAGCCATTCAATTGTTGCTCTGTTTGGTGTGAACATATTTCTGCTCACAGCTTACTGAGGTAGAGAGCAGAAATTGAAAACTTTGTGGTTTGGACACTCAAACAGCTTGAGCACCTAAACCAGGACCCTTTTGTGAGCGTCAAGCACGATATCTAATCAGTGTCTGAAACAATACAATTGCTCTATTAAAATAGAAAAAAAAAAACGTGCTGCAGGGACCCCGCCAGATGCCCCGTGGACCCCTCTGCCAGCTCCCCAGGGATATACATGCAATAAATCACATGTTATTTATTGCATGTATAATTTGGCACATCAAGTGCCAAATTGTAAGCAGCCTCCCGGGGAGCTGCCAGGGTCTTTCAAGGGTAAAGTGGTCCGACTTGTCCTAAGGTGTATGGGGTCCATAAGAGTCAGAGATATGCATTGCCAGACTTCAAAAATATATATATATATATATATATATATATATATATATATATATATATATATATATATATATATATATATACCCTGTAGTAACAAGAAGTAATGTTTTTTCCTTCATCTCTGATTAGTCTGATGATCATGAACCTTCGGCCCTCCAGCTGTTGTTGAACTGCACATCCCAGCATGCCCTGGTACAGTTTTTCTATTTGGCCATACTAAAACTGTTGCAGGGCATACTGGGATGTGTAATTCAACAACAGCTGGAGGGCCGAATGTTCCCCACCCCTGGTCTAGAAGATAAAAAGAGATTTTTTTTATTTTAAGGTTGCTTATTCTCTCCTACCTTGAGTAACAATACTATTTATCCCTTACATAAAAAAATAATTTAATGTTACCTTCCTACAATGATGAATGCTGGCAACATTTAAACAGAAGCATGCCATACATGTATATATACATTATATACACTAGATGGCAGTATATTATCACCCAATAATTTCATTTAGCATACAGTGTGCAGCTGATTAGTTGTATTTAACAGAAGGTAAGTGAATCCGTTGAGCTTGTGAATTCAAATGCATTTTGACTTTAAGTGCATTTTGTTTTGTGGTGTTACATCCAATAAGAAGTTAATCCAGGAAGGGTTTGAATCTCATGATGCATACACACTGAATGATATATCGATACATCATCAGCTATTGTGTACCATCAATATCTCCCTGAATTCATCTGGGGGTCGAGCTTTCAACTTTGCTGCTCCAACTCTGTGGAACTCTACATCTACTGTTAAGCTTGTTTTGTATTTCGAGCTGTAAAGACAATGGTGAAGCACTTTGAGTCCTATTGGGAGAAAAGCGCTATATAAATATCATTATTATTATTATAATATATCTCTGAACAGCGTTGTTCACAGATATATTGCCTCGGCAGTGCTACACAGCGGATGCCCGATATATTTAAAGATATATCGGCGCATCGTTCTGTGGAGCTTATTCTGGTTGGTGCACTCCCATGCAAATTCTTATCAAAGTAAGTAGGTATAATACAGTATGTCAATTGATGCACTAAGTTTTTCTGGCCAACCACTGCTTTTACATTCCTCAACAATGTCCATTTATTGGGCTTCTTTAAAAGATCTTGAACAATACATCTTAAAACCCTACTTTATGTCTGCTTTGAAATCTTTGCCTGGGAGAGACCTTGCTGATGCAGTATAAGTACTTTGTGTCTTGTTACTGTGCTCAGTCTTCCTATTGTGAATGACCTGTGACATGAAACAACCTTTCACTAAATCACCTTTGTAGTAAAGTTGGCTGTTCCTCAACCAGTTTTAGGCCTCCTACACAGATGTTTCTGTAACTTTGTTTATACCTATATATGAAAATAATAATCATTATCACCTATTTGGTATGATGGCAGGGCCGGTGCTAGGGTGTCCGGCGCACTCCTGGAAACCATAAATTTTGCGTCCTTTTACATTGCCATTGCAACAAGCTGCAGCCCGATTGTGGGAGTGTATGCAACATGCGATCCTATGGAGGATCTTGGGTGCATGTACATGTATGCATACACCATCTCAGTGCTGTGTCTGCAAAATGTTGCAGGCACTAAAGGTGCCCATACACACTGCAAGAATCGCATACGTTATGTGCTAGATCGCATCGTGCTAGATCGTTGTGCGCGATGCGATCTGAAAGCAGTACAAAAAGTATATGCTGCACATACAGTACTTTTTGTACTGTGCGATGCCCGCAGGAGCACACATCGCATCGCACGCTGCTATTGCAGCGTGTATGGCCATCTTTAGGCACATAACCCAGACCATTATTTAAAAAGTGTCTAAATTAATATAAAAAAATCTACAATTGTTATAAACAAATCAAAAAATTGTTATAAACATGTACAGGTTGAGTATCCCTTATCCAAAATGCTCGGGACCAGGAGAATTTTGGATAACGGATTATTCCGTATTTCGGAATATTTTAATATTTCAATGATGTATTTTGAAGTATCTTGCATTTATGCTGTATAAACACATAATATACACACAAATATATTTTATTACCACATAAAATACACACAAATATACACACAAATATATTTTAATTGTTCAAAAAACAAGGTTTCAAAACATGAAACAAAATGTGTGTACTATCTCAGCACTGAATTTGAATGCCAAGCAATCATTTACTTACAGTTAAATATCATGTCCTCAGTAGTGCTGTTACAAATGTCCCCAGTGAGTTTTTAGCAAAAAAAAATAATTTTTTTCACTTTCTGGAATGTCCGTATTTCGGAATAATTTGGATAACGGATATTCGGATACGGGATACTCGACCTGTATAATAAAAGACTCACTGTTCTTTTGCTGTTTAACTCTTGTGCAGTCCCTCCTCTTCTATCTGCGTAGGCAGGACGCTGAGGATGCCATTACACCCCTCTCGTGACTGAGGGGAAAAGGAGGGGCGAGAAGGAGGAGATGGAAGAAGAGGGGAGGAGATAGAGGGGGCGGAGTGTTGAGGACTGGCAGTGGCACTGGCACAGCACACTGAGAAGAGGGAAGGAAGGGGAGGCGGCGCTGCTGCCTGTTTGTCATTTGTTTGACAGCTGACAGGCACAGGGAGCAATGGGTAGGGGGCGGATCCGGACAGGACATGTCATCCAGGCATTCACAGACAGCGCTTCATGCCTCAGCGCAAGTGTTTCATGAGGAAGAGGGGGCAGGTCGCAAGAGGACAGTGTGTGCGGTGCAGGGAGCAGCCCTTTATACTGCCGCCCACCCGCTGTCAGACAGGCGCTGAAGGCGGTGTGCAGGAGGCAGTGACAGTGAGGGCTGAGGCAGCTTTAGCAGAGCAGGGAGGGAGACAGCGCCTTTTCAGCATGGCGCCTCCCTGCTTTGCAGGAGCTGCTGAGTGGGTAGCGCCGGCCCTGTATGATGGGTTAACATCTGATTATAATCCTACAAAGTCCCTGACTATGTGCAAGTGTACCTAGAAGAATTGATGCTGTTTTGAAGGCAAAAGATTGTCACACCAAATATTTATTTGATTTAGATTTCTCTTCTGCTCATTTCATGCATTTTTCTATTTGATAAAAAAAATAAACTGTTAACAGTTCCATATTGTTTAAGCATTCTTACTTTGCAGCGTAAAGTGGTGCTTCCTTAAGGTGTGTCATCCTGTGCAACATCAATAATTCTCTAAGGGGCATGGGAACAATCCTGATGGTTATGATCAGGTGAAAATCAATATCCATTCAATATCCATGCAATAATGCCCGATTTACAACTGCACTGGTAGAACAACATGGAGCATTGCTTCTATGTGTGCTCATTCTCAGTGTGTGCCATTCTGGCTTGCTGCTTGAACTCGCACTTCTGTTCTGGGGAACTGTGTAAGCCACTTCCATTTTGATACCTGTGAGACTATATCCTTCACCCTGCAGATCACCACTATTGTCAGTAAAAAGCTGTACTAAAGACAGCAAAACACGTTGGTTCTGAGGTGCTACCAGCTACTTTTATTCTTCACCCGTTCACTACAATCTACCGTTCACTATAATATACCATTGACTGTCCTGCTATCCTCCGCTATTGTGGTACCACCACGGAAACCAAATCCAGCAGCCACCTCCATTGACAACTGGCACCAAACGATCGAGGTAGGTATATCCATCCTGCTGCCACCATTCCGCCTTCTACCATCTCTCCAAGGGAATGCCACCTGGCCAGCACACATTGAGGTACCTGAGCCCCTCCAAATAATTACCCTGGAGGAACTTCCATTTCTGCGACATACTAGTATAATACTGGACATTATTTGGAACCAAAAGTGATGAGTGTCTATATTGCACTATTCAATGCACCCTTTTTATTCTTTGGTTATTTTAAAGTTATTTTATATTTATTCAGCATGTATTTTTTTATTGTGTGAATTTGTCTATTATTAAATTTGTACATACTTATAATCTAAATCTCACTGGCATAAATGTATTCAGACTCTTATTCAATCTCCTGCAACTAAACTTGCTCTCAAACAATGCTTTCAATTCACATGGTGCTCTTATCAGCTCCTTGATAATAGAAACCCGGGGTGACATTTATTAGAGATCGATGTTGGGTTTTTGGCGATTTATATCGCAAAAACGGCCGTTTTTTCATTTTTTTCCCAAATCGACTATTTACTGGGTGGCGATTTGCGGCATAAATCGCACTTTTTGCCGCAAAATCGTGCTTTTTGCCGCGAAATCGCACCGCTATACATACCGATCCAGGATCCAGCGCTGGTCTCTCTGCAGCAGAGCCGGACAGCCCGCACTGACAGCGGGCTGAACCGGCTTCCTCCGATGCAGCTAACAGCTTCTGTCGCGCTGACCCAGCGCGACACAGGCTGAGAGCGTGATTGGGCGATGCGTCTCCATGGAGACGCATAGCTCAGCCCTGATTGGCTGAGCTATGCGTCTCCATGGAGACACATAAGCCGGAGACGCTCTCAGCCTCTGTTGCGCTGGGACAGCGCGACAGAAGCTGTTAGCTGCATCGGAGGAAGCCGGTTCATCCCGCTGTCAGTGCGGGCTGTCCGGCTCTGCTGCAGAGAGACCAGCGCTGGATCCTGGATCGGTATGTATAGCGGTGTAAAAGTGAGGTGTTTGTGTGTGTGTGTGTGTGTGTAATAAAGTTGTACTTTTCTGTGTGTGTGTTTTCTTTTAACATTCTTTTTACAGGTGGACTACTAGTCCCAGCGGGCCCATTAATGCCCCGCATGCTGGGACTTGTGGTTCTCCAAGTCCCAGCATGCGGGGGAGGTCTGCTGGCACTTGTAGTTCTCCTGTATTAAGCAATGTTAGGAATGAGAATTTAACCATATCAGGCCGGCGTCCAATGGCCAGGGACGCCGGTGACAGCCCGGGGCTTCAGCCCTGGACTAGGAAGCCTGGGGGGGGGGACCCCTTTATTGGGGGGGTCCCCACTCCTCCAGGTACCCCGTCCAAGGCTGACCAGCCATGGTACTCATGGTTACGGCCGGGGGACCTTGTGTAAAAAGTGTCCCCCGGCTGTGGCATGACACTGGGGGCTGTTGGAGCCCTGTGCTGGTTTCAAAATACGGGGGACCCACAGATTTTTTGTCCCTCGAATTTTTGGAACCAGGACCGGTCCAAGAGTCCGGGGCTGGTTTCAGAAATACGGGGGACCCCTACGCTTTTGTCCCTCGTATTTTTGGAACCAGGTCCGGCTCAATGAGCCCGGGGCTGTTATGTCCAGGAGAGGGGACCTCATGCCAATTTTTTTTTTTTTTTTTCATCACAAAATCGCACATTTTAAAAAAATCGCACCTTTTCATGACTAAAAAAATCGCACTTTTCATCCCGAAAATCGCCCTACATCGCACTTTCTCGCACTTTTCATGCCGGAATACACACCTCATTAAATATTCGATTTCTGGAAAAAAATGCGATTTTAAATAACGGCGATGCAGGGCGATTTGAGCAAAAATCGCATTTTCGGAAAAACGGTAAACACAATAAATCTCGCCCCCTATTCCCATTTTTATTTAAGTTCCTCACCCTACTCTCTCAAACCTCTTGAACCTCCTCTGTAGATGGATTATCCTTTGAATGGAACGGCGACCTTGGAGACTAGGCAGGCATTAACGATTTGTTTGATTAACGTTGTTCTTGTTGTTTTGTTCTTAATTTTGGTTGAAACCAAAATATCCTTTTACACACATCCCTATAGGCAGATAACAGATTATAACAACCTATTGACACCAAGATTCTCATACCATGCCTGTAATATTTAACCTGTTGTGGAACACGTAACTTGCTTCGTGCAAGGTAACTCCCATTTTGATGTTTGTTTATTATTATTATTATATTTTGAGTTTAAGAAAAAAAAGGTTTGAAACGTTCTATTATTGGATATGTAATTGTTTTGAGCTATTACGTACATGGAAAATGTATTGTTTTATTGACCTTGTATAGTCTATGTAACTATCCTTTCACTGTACAGATAGAGCCATCCTCATCGAACCCTTTAATAGGATTGAGTCAGAGCTCTATTGCAGCTGAGAACAATAGGCCTATTGTTCTCAGTAGTGCAGCGGAGAACAATAGGCCTAGCCATGGCTATCCAGAGAAGGCTAGTTGAAGAAGGCTCCATCTGTATGTTACCTCACCATTTATTTCAATAAAATATATATTTAAAAAAAAAAAGTACATACTTGTAATCTACATCTCATTTGAATATTTGTTAGCGCAGCATATATGTTTTCTTTTCTGATTGTCAGTAACATGCCTGCATTATTCCAGCCCGTATTCAGTGGCACTGTTCTCCAGTTCAAGTCTGGTTTCACCTGCTGTACTCCTCTGGTTCCAGTCCGGTTCAGCCTGCTGTTTTCAAAGCGGTTCAATTGGCTGCTCTTCTGGTTTCAGTCCCAGGAGCCTGCTATCTTCTCCAGTTCCAGTACAGTTCAAGACTGCAGCACTACAGCCTGTGTCCTCTATTCTGGTTGCAGTTTCTCAGCACCACAGCTCTGTATCTGGGACTATCTGATAACGGGGGGGGGTCATTCTGGTTGACTCGTAAAGCTTCGAATTTCGCAACTGAATGCCGCCCACATGAACGCCCGCCGTACACATGCCAATTTCTCCCACACGCATGCGGATGGATGTTTTGCATAAACATCCATTCGCAGCTTGCCTTCGGGGAAGAAATTTTTTGATGGTCATCAACCATCGTAGTGCTCGCAAATCTAGATTTAAATATTAGTTAATAATCAGTTATGCGTATGTTCCGGGCTTATGTGCAAGCGCCCCTGCAGACCTGCACTGACGGCGCGGCGCTCGCACCGGGGTGGGGCGGAAGGGTTTGGTGGCGGTCATGGGGCATGGGAACACACAGCGTTTCATGGGCGTTCCCATGCAAACCCTGGGCATTCCCATGATACTATGTGACGCGGGGTGCTGGGGGCGGGCACGTGATGTCAGCCGGTTGCTCTGTCTTCAGCCGATAGCCCGCAAATATAAGTCAGTCTCCACTGACTTATATTTGCTAGCATTGAAGAAATCATTCGATGGTTGGGGACCATCGAATGATTTCTCCAGCAGGGGGACATGCAGGGATGAGTTTTCCGGGCACTCTGGGACTCGGAAAGATGCGAGCTGAATGAGGGCCAATGTACAAGTACCGCACAGTTCAGGTTCCTTTCACGCTCACTTTGGAGCAGTACTTTGCCAGAAATCTGTAAAACGTGATGCAGTAAATAAATCTCTGATCACAACCTCATGTTTAGAACGGCCTTTTGGCTGAAACCAGCCTTTATGAATAATGACTGGCTTCAAATGGATAAAAGAATAACTATTAAATCCATCACACTTTTCTGGCTTAAAATGTCTTTATGTGCATACTGTACGTCTGAGAAACTTGTTAAAATGGACTCTTAACGACTGGCATTGATTTTAAGACATTGTGTTCTTGATCTGTTCAAAGGTGTATATTGTGCCAAAGATAACACAATGATCTATTGTATTTTATTGGTGAGTCTGTATGTACTCAATTACTTTCTGCCTATTTTATTAATAGAAATGTAACCATCTAAACATAAAATGCCATAAATATACAACAATAACATAACTAGTGCACGCAGCAGCGTATAATATGGAACAACACCATATGGACCCAAATACAAAGAGCAAAACACTTCCATGTGCTAGTTAAAGGGGCATATTAAGTAATGTAAGTGATTGTCAAATAACGATAATAATAATACATCTGTCCCACTTTGGGGTATTGATGGGACTGGCAGGAAAGAGGCAGCTGAGGAAGTGAGTGGGTGGATGTAGTGCTTTCTCATGTACTTAAAGTGCAGGATAAACGGAGGAGAGTTGAGTGAGATTTAGAAGGTTTAATGTTAATAAGGTCTTGCGGTACAGTCAATGAATAAACTGAAATAGCATCAATCAGTAATAACTGGTAACGTGAGACATTAAGCAACAGTAATACAGTAGCAGTTCGTATAATAATGGATGGTCTGTTGCATAGGACTTGGATGAGGAACTTTACAGAAGTTGAAGGAGATTGGAGAGTTGGGAGACCAATACAGGAAGTTGCAGATGATGGCGAGGACCTAGGAGAATACTATAACGAGATGGAAATGAGTGAAGAGCTTTGAGAATGACTGTAACTGTCTATGTATACTTGGAATTGTGTAGACTTGGAGCTGTGTAGACTTGGTATAACTGTGGGTAACTGCAGCACTTGGTACAATTGCTATTGCACCGGGAAGCAACTGTGGTACTTGGGGCCAACGGTTTATAACTGAGGCACTTGGTAACAGCTGAGGATAGCTGCAGCACTGGAATACACTTCAAGATAACTGTGGTACTTGGAGCGAACTGTGTATTATACCGTGTTTTCACTGCCAGTGAGAAATACACAGCTTTTCCCCGGCATTAAAATGCCGGGGACTGCAGGGACGGACCCCCGTTCTTACTGCAAGGCAAATTCCCGGGTGAAGAAGTTCTACCAGGTAATTCGCCTTTTGACACGGGTTTTTCTGCAGTGTGAACGGGTCAACCCGTGTCTGCATACCCGGATCTCAAACATGGGTAAAAAGAAGGGTTTTACCCGTGTATGAGATCCGGGTATGCGACCCATTCACACTGCAGAAAAACCTGTGTTAAAAGGCAAATTCCCGGGTTGACATGCTAGACCCTGGAATTTGCCTGCAGTGAGAACGGGGTATTACTGAGGCACTTGGTAACAGCTGAGGATAACTGCAGCACTGGAATACACTTGAAGATAACTGTGGTACTTGGAGCCAACCGTGTATAACTGAGGCACTTGGTAACAGCTGAGGAAAGCTGCAGCACTGGAATACACTTGAGGATAACTGTGGTACTTGGAGCCAATTGTGTATAACTGAGACACTTGGTAACAGTTGAGGATAGCTGCAGCACTGGGAAACTGCTGTGTATAACTGAGGCACTTGAAACCAGCTTGAGATTAGCTTCGGCGCTCGGGTACAGCTTTGTAGCACACGAATACACTTGGAAATAACGGCGGCATTTGTATACAGCTTGAGAAAAACTGAGGCACTTGGATACAACTTAGAATAACTGCAGCATTTGTATACAGCTTGAGAATAACTGAGGCATGAGGCACTTGGATACAATTTAGAATAATTGCAGCACTTGTATACAGCTTGAGAATCACTGTTGAACTTGGATACAACTTAGAATGACTGCAGTACTTGAATACAACTTAGAATAACTGTGGCACTTGGATACAGCTTAGGATAACTGTGGTACTTGAATACAGCTGAGAATAACTGCGGTACCTTGTATACAGCTGAGAGTCACTGTGAGCCTTGGAGAACAACTGTGAAGCGCTAGGAGGTAATCCCGACAGGAAAGAGGTTGGTCCTCTGCAGCAGGCTGGTGGGTCACTGCGGCACTGTACCTTTGAGGACAGGGGCAGATTGGGGACTAAAAGTGGCCCTGGAAAATTTCTGAAAGTGGCCTCATGTGGGTGGCAACAAATCAATAAAGGGCGGAGCCTGCATTACAGTAGAAGGATTATTACATCACTATACTTAGATACATCGTTTACAGGCAAAACTAATGCCACATTTTCGTAAAATACGGAGGGACAGGGATAGTGCGCGCCGCAGGCGCGCGTCAAAAATCCACACCGTAATGCCTATTACGTGCCACACACCCATTACATAGTATACCACATGCAATGATGGCCTGCTGGTGCAGGGCCCCCGGCCCCCCCAACTAACGACTACACTACGGCACTATGGCTAGTGTCATACAAGAACCGTTGTTAGGGTTACCTATGATTTTAATGCTAGCCCACAAAGCAACTTACTGTTTTGTGGGAGATACTGTAGAGCAGGGGTGTCCAAACTTTTTGCGACGAGGGCCAGATTTGGTGAAGTGTAAATGTGTGGGGGCCGACCATTCAGCATGACATTCTTTGAATCATTAATCACATCAGAATGGTCTCCCACTCACTCTATGTCCCCCAGCCTGCCCCTTCACTGTATTTCCCCCAGCCTGCCCCCATTCACTGTATGTCCCCCATTCACTGTAAGTTCCGCACTCTGCACCCATTCACTCTGTCCCCCAGCCTGCCCCCCTTCTCTTAATGTCCATCAGTGCCTCCATTCATTGTATGTCCCCAAGCCTGATCCTTCTTCACTGTATGACTCACATTGACTGTATGACCCCCATTTACTATGTACCCCACTCTGCCCCCATTCACTGCATGTCCCCCAGCCTGCCCCTGCAGGCACTGGAAGAACAGGAGATGCTTGGGCTCCCGCCCTCCTCCGCTCTCCATTGTTACAGGAGCAAGCTTCCCTCTTGCTGCCCCCCTCCCCAAACACTGCTGTCACTGTGATTGTACAGTAGGGTGATACTCAAGTGCAGCAGCAGGGGTAGGACCCAAAACACATCTGACTGTGACGGCCGACACCTCCTCACTGCAGCAGACAGCAAGTAAAAGGCGCGCTCGCCCACCTTTAGTGTCCTGTGCTGTGCTTCCCACATCTGATGCTCTGCCCGCTGCGGGCCACTTGAAATGACAGGATGGGCCGCAATTGGCCCCCGGGCCTGACTTTGGGCATGCCTGCTGTAGAGAGTCAAGGAGAGCGCAGAGAGCTCAGAGACAGAGACGAGGAAAGCGTAGTGAGAAAGATGAGGAGAGCGCAGAGACAGAGAGACAAGGATAGCGCAGAGAGAGAGAGACAAGGAGAGCGCAGAGATAGAGAGAGAGATGAGGAGAGCGAAGAGAGAGAGAGAGACGAGGAGAGCACAGGGAGGGACAAGGAGAGCGCAGAGAGAGAGAGAGAGAGACAAGGATAGAGGAGAACAAAGTGAGAAAAAGAGGAGGGGAGGAGATAGAGCAGAGAGGGAAGAGTGGGGGAAAGGGAGAGGAGAGAGTTGAAAATGGTATGTGTCTCCCCCCCCTTCCTTCTTCACTCAATTTATAAGGCAAATAGTGTACCTGGTGTCAGGGGGGAAACAGCGGGTACCATAGAGGAGGCGAGTCCATTGATGGAGGCAGAGACGGCATGTCCCGTAGAGGAAGCAGAGGCGGCAGGTCCCGTGGAAGAGGCAGGCAGAGGCGGCAGGTACTGTGTGGAGGGAGATCGGGCAGCAGTGGGTCATGTGGAGAAGACCATGGAAGATGAGGCCGCGAGTCCAGTGAGAGAGAGAAGGAGAGAACAGAGAGGGAGAGAGACAAGGAGAGCGCAGAGAGAGACAAGGAGAGCGCAGAGAGAGAGAGAGAGACAAGAAGAATGCAGAGAGAGAGGCAAGGAGAGTGCAGAGAGAGAGGGAGAGGCAAGGAGAGCGCAGAGAGAGAGAGACAAGGAGAGCACAGAGAGAGAGAGGCAAGGAGAGCGCAGAGAGAGAGAGACAAGGAGAGCACAGAGAGAGAGACAAGGAGAGCGCAGAGAGAGCGAGACAAGGAGAGCGCAGAGAGAGCGAGACAAGGAAAGTGTAGAGAGTGAGACAAGGAGAGCGCAGAGAGAGAGAAAAGGAGAGCACAGAGAGAGAGACAAGGAGAGCACAGAGAGAGATGAGGAGAGCGCCGAGAGAGAGACGAGGAGAGCACAGAGAGAGAGAAACGAGGAGAGCGCCGAGAGAGAGACGAGGAGAGCACAGAGAGAGAGAGAGAGAGACGAGGAGAGCGCAGAGAGAGAGAGACAAGGAGAGCGCAGAGAGAGAGAGCGACGAGTAGAGCGCAGAGAGAGAAGAGAGAGAGACGAGGTGAGCACAGAGAGAGAGACGAGGAGAGTACAGATAGTGCCGTCAGTAGTATCGCTGCCTATACAGTATGTAACGCCCACACCAGCTGCCGACAGTAGTAGCGCTGCCTACATGTAACACCCACACCAGTTGTCATCAGTAGTAGCGCTGCTTATTCTGTACATAACATCCACATCAGTTGCCGACAGTACTGCTTTTACAGATGGAGCCAGCCTCATTGTTGTCGCTGGTGCGCCAGATGCTCCGATCTGGCGGGTAGCCCGCCAGCATAAACGGACAGGACGCTCGCATGTCCATTGCTGGGAATGGGGCAGGCAAGCATCGGAGATGCACACATGCCAGAATCCCCAGTGCACCGTGGCGATTGGTGTGCGGGGGACAGATACAATTAGGATGGCTCCACCTGGACATAGTTTGCTGACAGTACTGCTTTCTCTCTCACACTTTTTTTTTACCTTAAAACCTGTGTGGCAGCTCTTCCTCTGCTTTCATCAGCCCTGCTGTGCTCCCGTGTAGCTCCGCCCCCTAACACAGTGTGGCTCCGCCCATCCATTCAGTGTAGCTCCGCCCCCTGTCCAGTGCTGACAGTCACTGATGTACAGTAGGGGGGTTGGAGGCTTGGAGCCTGAGGATAATATGGGAGCTGGGAAGGAGCTTAGCCGGCTGGGCTTCATGTTGCTGGCGCTGCTGCCTGCAGTGTGACAGGCAGCAGCAGCCACTGAGAGCCGGAGCAGCAGCAGAAGCTGCAGCAGCACAGGGGGAGGGGGTTCTCTGCTCTGTATGCTTCTGACTGGCACCCCGGCCCTGCTGTCTTCCCAGCCGCAGCTCCACCACCTGAGCTGCTGGTGTTTGCTGCGGCTGGCCTCATCTGTACAAACGCGGGACAAAGCTGGAGACAGTGAATCACTTCCGGGCACGGCCACTGCTACCCATAACTCCGCGGTGGCCGGCCCCTTGATTCAATTTTAGTGTCACCAGTGTCCAGCAGCTTTCGGCCTCAGGGTCGGCAGGCCTCCCGGGAAAAGTCCCGGTGACTCCAATGGCCAATCCGCCCCTGTTTGAGGAACACCGAACAGGAGCATCAGCAGGTTAGGCAGGAATACCGTGGAGTGCAAAGCCACTGAACCACTCTCCAGGAGGTAGACTGAAGCACTTGCAGGGAAACATAGGCCAGACCCCTTTTATCAGGGAAAGACACATGGGATTGGCTGGAGAAAACTCCTGGCAGGGGATTGGAGAAACCTTGGTCTCCAACATGGCTGCCCCCATACTGGAGACATTGCAGAGTACCAGGCACACCTCCTCTCACAGGGGTGTGGTATATGGTCCCGACAGTCGGGATCCCGACAGTCATTAGCCCGACGTCGGGATCCCGGCTGGCCGGACTCAGACAGCGGGGCGAGCTCTACAAAGCCCCTTTCGGGCACGATATTCTATTCTCCGTCTATGGGGGTTGTGGACCTCCACGAGGGAGAATAGCCGGTGGCTGTGGGGACCCCGAGTGTCGGGGTTTTGGCTGCCGGGATCCCGACGCCGGGGTAATGACTGGGAAACTGTCCGGCACCCCTCTCACAGCCGTAGACACGCAGCAGGTCTGCCCCTCCACAGCTACATTGGCAGCCTCCGCTGCCGCACCACACTGCCCGGATCCTGCCTCCTGTATGCACCTGCTCCCCGGCATCCCGACCACACCACGTGGCCCTCAGGGCAGACAGCACGACCACTACCTGCGGTATGCCTCTGCGTGCTGACAAGATCTAGCACTGATCTTGAAAGTGTATCTGCGTCTTTGTTTTGAATGTATGCTCATTCATGTAGAATATCTTTAAGTTTTTTCTTTGCGCCTGCTCTGGAACTGTACGTATGTCCGTCTGTCTGTCTATTCCCCCTGCAAGTCCTTCTATGCTTGCCCCCCCCCCAGTCCGTCTATGCATTTATGTTCCCTTATGGTGCTCTGTCCATCTGTCTATAACAGGGGTGGGGAGCCTCAGGACCGGTGGCCATATGCGGCCCCCGTAGCTGGTCTGAGTGGCCTGCCCCCCCCCCCCCCCCCCCTCAGGCTTTGCCGGGAGTCAAGTACAGGACAATTTTTTTTACATATGGCCCCTGAAGGATTTTTTCCCCATACAAACGGCCCTTGACCAAAAAAAGGTTCCCCACCCCTGGTCTATAACATCCTACTGTATGGTGCTCTTTCTGGCTGTTTGTCCATCTTAGCCCCCTCCACACTCTCTCTCCTTCTATCTGTCCTTCTATGCACCCATATGGTGCTCTGTCTATTTGTTTATCTGTCTATGCACCCCATATGTCTGTTTATCTATACCTACGTATGATGCTCTTTCGCTCATTCATCCATATATGCCCTCTTTCCTCCCTGTCTGTCTTTCCATCTGTGCCTCATATGGTGCTCTATCTGTTTATGTCTCTCAATCTGTCTATGCCCCCATATTGTGCTGTCAATCCATCTGTCTGTCTATGCCCCCCATTTGTCCATCTATACGCACATATGCCCTTATTCTGGTTCACTCGCAAAGGCAAATTTCTTCTCAAATAGACAAAGTCATGTGCGTTGCAGGTGGGGCAGATGTAACAGGTACAGAGATAATTAGATTTGGCTGGGGTTTTACTTCAAAGTGAGATTTACAGTATATTGCAGTGTAAAAATAAAGCAGTCAGTATTTTTCCTGCACAGAAACCAAATAACTCACCCAAATCTAATTCTCTCTGTACAAGTTACATATGCCCCACCTGCAGTACACATGGTTTTGTCCATTTGAGAAGGAATTTGCCTTTGAGAGTGAACCAGAATAAGGGCCATATAGTGCTCTTTCCATCCATTTGTCCACCTGTGCCACCCCCACTCATCTGTTTTCTTCCCTCTCTTTCTCCCCCTTTTTTCTCCCTTGACACACTTTCCCTTTCTGACACTGTCTCTCTCTCCCACAGGGGTAGATTTATTAAGCTCGGTGAAGTGATAATGTGGCTGTTACTTTATCACCAGCCAATCAGCTCCTAACTGTGAAGTTACAGGCTTGGGGGGAGATTCTCTAAACACCATTACCGCATTTTGGGATGCTCTAAGCATCCCCCGCCAGGTTACCACGGCGGGGGGCATCACCAGAAAAATATGGCGATGCCCCATAGAAGCCTATGGGCTTCTGACGCGATCCCCCGCCACCCCGCACCAATCACCCACCGCCCCGCTCCGCCCCCCCCCCCCTCACCTGTGTCCGGTCAGCACAGAGCTGTGCTGCCCGGACCTGTGACCTCTTCCTCCCTGCACTTTACATCCTCTTCCAGGTGCAGGGAGGATGAGAGCCAGCCCCCCCTGCAGCAGCAGCCGGGTAAGAGAGGGAGGGGGGAGCCGCCGGGACCCGCCGCTCATCGCCGGGTCAACGCAAAAGAAAGCTCTTAACGCAAGAGCTGTCTTTTGTGATAATTATCGCATATGTTAGAGCATATGCGATAATTATGTTAGCGGTAGCCGGCGATGGGCGGCGATAAGAGGGTTCGGATGTTAGAGCATCCCCCCCTTGGTTTGAAAAATGATAGGTAGGAGCTGATTGGCCAGTGATAAAAACCAGACACTTTGGGGGAAATTTACTAATATTGATTCGTAAAAAATAGGTGTATTCGTAGGCAGAAATACACCTATTTTTTACACATACAACAAAACAAAAATACAACAATTCTTATTCCTAAAGATGGCACATTCGTATTTGTATTTACAAATACGAATGTCTACACCATCGATAGAATACGACAGGAATCACCATTCAAAAGAATGGTGGTTCCTGATTTACTAAGCAGCCGTATTAATAATACGGCTGCTAATTGGTGTAAAACAGGCACGAAAATACGACAGGAAAATACACCTTGATTTCCCTGTCGTATTTGGCTTTAGCCTGCACGGATCAGTCAGATCCGTGCAGGCTGCAGTGTAAAAAAATAGAAAAAATAAATAAATATTAAAAAAAAAACAGCGTGGGGTCCCCCCCACAGCTGTAACCAGCACCAGGCTGAAAGAGCCGGGGCTGGTTATTAAAAATCAGGGAACCCGACAAATAGGGGTTCCCCGATTTTTAACAACCAGCCCCAGGCTCCAGGTCCGGGGCTGGTTCCCAAAATACAGGGGACAAAATGACTAGGGGTCCCCCGTATTTTAAGAACCAGCCCCAGACCAAACCAGCCAGCAGGGTAATGCCACAGCCGGGGGGAGACTTTTTATACAATTCCCCCGGCTAAAAAGCATTAACCCCCTGACCGGTCAGCCTGGCCAGGGGCCCTGGGGGAGTGGGGACCCCCCCAATAAAGGGGTCCCCCCCCTCCAGGACTTACCTGACCAGGCTGAAGCCTGGTGCTGTCCCCGGTGGGCCTGTGCGGTGGCCACCGGGCTGATCTTGGTGTAAAAAAATAGAATAAACTATTGTTTTAAACTGTGGAACTATGAGTCCCAGCAAGCCTCCCCGCAAGCTGGGACTTAGAGAACCACAAGTCCCAGCCTGCGGGGCATTAAAGGGCCCGCTGGGTCTTGTAGTTCCACAGTAAAAAAAAATAGTTAAATAAATACACACTGACACCTGAAAAATAAAAGTTTAATACATACATTACACACACACTGATATTTACCTATCTTGATCCCGTAGGTAGGTCCCAGAGTCTTGATCCGGTGCCTTTTCCTGGTTCCGGATCCATGTCGGCATTCTTCACCATGTCGATCTTCATGTCGGCGTCCGGTCCGGGGTCCGAAGAAATCCATGGTGGACCTGTGAAAGAAAATCCTACTCACCCAGGTCCTCCATGGAAGTTCTTCTGGCTTGATCCGACGTAGTCCAGGGCTTCTTCCTTCTTCTTCCATCTTCTTGCTTCTTCTTCAAGCTGCCGGCGCCGGGGACAGCACCAGGCTTCAGCCTGGTCAGGTAAGTCCTGGAGGGGGGGGGCCTTTATTGGGGGTGTCCCCACTCCCCCAGGGCCCCTGGCCAGGCTGACCGGTCAGGGGGTTAATGCTTTGGCTGGGGGGACTTGTATAAAAAGTCTCCCCCCCCGGCTGTGGCATTACCCTGCTGGCTGGTTTGGCCTGGGGCTGGTTCTTAAAATACGGGGGACCCCTAGTCATTTTGTCCCCCGTATTTTGGGAACCAGCCCCGGACCTGGAGCTGGTTGTTAAAAATCGGGGAACCCCTATTTGTCGGGTTCCCTGATTTTTAATTACCGGCCCCGGATCTTTCAGCCTGGTGCTGGTTACAGCTGTGGGGGGGACCCCACGCCGTTTTTTTTTTAAATATTTATTTTTTCAAATTTTTTTTTACACACTGCAGCCTGCACGGATCTGACTGATCCGTGCAGACTGCCACAAAAATTTGTATTAGCGGCCGTATATAAGGCCAGCTAATACGAATTCCTACGACATCGGAGGGTTACAAAGCAGTCGTATATGACTGCTTTGTAAATCCCCCTCCGGAACACGACTTTGCATACAACTGAAACAGTCGTATGCATCGTAGGGAAAATACTAATACGAAAAACTAGGTTTTTCATATTAGTAAATTTCCCCCTTTATCACTTCACCGAGCTTAATATACCCCTCAGTCTCTTCCTGACACTTTCTCTGACTGTATCAAATGCTCTCTATCTCTGACACTATCTCCCCTTCTCTCTCCCTGGTGAAATGTAATAATGTGTGAGAGAATCAGAAAGTGAGAGATCAATCTTCCCCTTTTTTTTTAAAGCAGCAATCTTTTACACTGCAAAATCAAACTGGTTTTGCCCCGGAGCAGCAATAACACATGGGAGTGGGAGCTTATTCCAGATGTGTTATGGCATGATAATAGGTAATTTTTTTGGCTTTTAAAAACTGGCTATAATTACATCTTAGCCTGATTTTTTTCTGAGTTTGATAAAGTTTGATAAAACTATCTAATTTAATAAGGTGCAAGCCTAATCATGTCCCTTTTATTGTTATTGTTATTATTATTAATATTAGCCTTTATATGGGACCACACCACAAGAGGTCAGCAGCTCCATGCAAAGTACAGTACATGTAGAAACAGTGCAAAAAAACCCTCTTAAAATATTTAAAATACAAAACATTGCATATAGAATGCATACCCTGCATTAAAAAATCCACGCTTCATACACATGAATGTGCATAAACCCTGATTTTTGCTCAGCGCAAATGGGTCCCACAAAATAAAAACCCAGGTAAAGGGATTATCTGACTCAGGATCCTTTAACAACGTGGTGATTGGGCCAAATTAAGGTGTCTTTAACAGCTGTCACCTGGCAGAGAGAGATTAGAGCCTCTCCGTATAGTTCCGGTGTAATTTCTCCTTGCCCATGTCCCCATTGACAGCTGTGACATCAGACACCTTCCTGGACAGAAACCCGGCACCGCTGCAGGTGACTGGTCCAGCGCTCAGCAGACCTGGAGTTTCACCTGTGTGTGAATGATACAACCACTTTCTATTTCCTGGGTCAGGTTTTGTTGGAAAAGTGGTATTACTATATAAGCATATACAATCCTAATACTCTAGAAGGCTCTGTTTTTGGCAGTGGGGAAGAAATGATAGTATAAGTGAAGAAGGGAAAAACTCATCAGAAAAGAGGGCTCTGTTTATGAGGGGTGCCGGACGGGTTCCCGACAGTCGGGATCCCGAAAGTCGTTTACCCGAAGTTGGGATCCCGACTGTCAAAACGCAGACAGCCGGGTGCCCGACAGCCACCCGCAATTTTCCCTTGAGCCACCGTGCCCGCAGCGTGGCGAGCGCAGCGAGCCCACAAGGGGCTTTTTTGCGCTCGCCATGCTGTCTGATCCCGACGTTGGGATAATGACTGTCGGGATCCCGACTGTCGGAGTTCCGTACCACACCCGTTCATGAGAGTTTACAATATTGTACGCAATGTTTACGGGATGCAATGGGGGACAGGCTAGACAAATGCAGGCATGTCGCAAGTGATTTGTGGGAATATCCAATCTAGTGACTATGGGCCAGATTCTCTAAGCTTCAAAAGTGATAAAATGGAGAGTGATAAACAGCCAGCCAATCAGCTCCTACCTGCCATGTCACAGACTGTGTTTGAAAAATGTCGGACAGAAGCTGATTGGCTGGCTGTTTATCACTCTCCAATTTATCACTTTTGAAGCTTAGAGAATCTTACCCTGTATCTGCAATTGGCCCTGTATCTCACGGCTTACTTCTGATGGGTGTTCTGAACAGCTATAGAGCTGTTTAGAATTAGGATGGCACAACTAATGTACAGAAGTGGCAGATTAGAGATAGATTGTGAATGAATACAAGGTAAGGTGACTGTGCGCTGGGAGAGAAAAAGGGGTTTTCAATATACAAAAGAAGGATCAATATAGTGATTATTAGCACTGTATACTTGTAAATTCTCTATATAAACAAACATTGAAAGAGTATAGTTTTAATACATTATATGATTTTGACCTCCTGACCCGGAAGTGTTCAGGAGAATACTGCCTGAGGAAGGGAGAGGGCTCCCGATACGCAATGCACTAGAGTCTGTTTTAACTACAGTAAAAGGTTCCAGTGCTGGTGTGCATGTAAAAGTACCTGAAGGTGGGTTTCTGGAGAACCCATGACACCTCACAAAGATCGTCTTACAGGCGTTTTTACCCACTGACATCTGGTAAACTCCCATCTGTACCATTTACAAGATTTATTTGGAGTTCTGTCTTTTAAAATAATTTGACATTGTATTAATAAATGTATTTGACCTGATTGTACTATACCATATTGGATTTTATATCTTTTTTTAATATGGTCCCCATACCTTTTACTGAAATGGAGAGCCTATTCTAGGCGATGATAGGCAACAGAAGGGATGTGTTGTTTCATTTATCACTCTCTTTTTAACACATACTAACCTGTGTTTTCACCTGTCATATTTATACCAGTGCACAGAGTCACCTTACCTTGTATTCATTCACTGCATTTAAGTTCCCTGGGGTGTAACACTTGGTACGAGTGCTGCAGGTATAGAAACCTTTTCCAGTGCCCAGGAGTTTAAACTGAAAATACATTCGCTTATAGAGATAGATTGTGTTTCTAGTCCTTGCTCCTAGGTAGGCTGCCAGCAACCGCCACCTCAGACCACCCCTACAGATACCGCATGACAGCGGACGCCTGGGTTTGCTAATTTACGCTGATTACTACTCAAACACATACACCTGAATGTAATAAGCAATGCTGCGGCCTATTAAGTCCAAACCATTATTTCACTACCTGCAAGCCACACACAGCACTGAAACACCTTGGAAGCTTATCTTTCTATACTTCTCGACATTTAAAGGTTTGTTTAATTTAAGGTAAGAATCTTTTTAAGACCTGCTTATATATGCTAAGGTAGGTATTTGTTAAACAGTTATACACATTCACTACGTGCTTTCATAGACTTTACACAGTAGCACACTCAATCTACACAAGTCGACATGTGTCAACGTGTTCACTCTAATACAAACATAGGTTTCGTATTTATGATACAATAACATAAACCACATCTAACACCTACAAAGGATGTTTCAGCAATGTTTTAAGCCCATGCCCACTATTTTGCGCACAATCTTTGTATAGTACCCAAAATACCAAACTGTACCACTTTCTGATCTGCTATGAATTGGATTTTACTACACTCTGGATGTAAGATGCCACCAATCACATTATTGCACTCACATCTCTCTAACAAAGGATTCCTACATCTGCTTATGACACTGTAAACTCATATATATTTAAATAGTTAAACATGTTTGTTCACAAGCAATTTTATCATGTTTGGCCGATTCACACATCTTTTTTTAGGGAGGACACATATGCATTCCTACACAAATGTCCCTTTTGACCCTTGTTTGTCTACCTCACCCACTCCATGAGGAAATCATTGTTCTGGACCTGCTTTTACCTACTAATGTAGGAGCTACCTCAACTGCACACAAACTGCTTTCTCACCTATTAAGTTGCTCTGCACATGTGCTGACACAAATTAATTAGCAGGGAAAAGTTGGATAGGAACATGTGAATGGCCATGGAGAGGGTTACACATGGGAAACTTCTACCACACTTCAAGAAATGCTCCAAAATACCCTGGTCAGTAAGTACACATAAATGTATTATTTGTTTCACACAAGAAATTACACATACAACAATTGTGTTGTAATTGGGAAAATAAATTTATTTGCTGTTCAGCATCACAGCTTATTTGCCACTTTAATGTCATAAATAAAAATAAAAAATAAAATATACACAAAAATAAAAATCAGCCAGAACAAGAGGTTGCATATCTCCAAACATGTGTTACCCTGCAAATGCAATGGTGAAAGAAATGTGGACACCAGAATACGTACTGCAACAACCAGGGTGAATACTAAGCATGATACACACCACCAAAAATTTATCCTGCATTTCTAGAGGTCAAAATAAGAACTTTAATGCCCATGGCACGAAAATGGATCGATGGCCAACTCAGGAAGTGGATGTCCAGTGCAATTTAAACATTTGGGGTCCAACCACAGAGGAAGTGAACCAGGTGTCATTATTTTGGCCCTTTTTTCCCCTTTTTAGATGGGGCCTTGGGGACAGGGGCCTTTGGCTCTGATGGCTTGCGCGGCCTTCCCCTACTGGACACAGGAGGGTCAGCAGAGGTGGAAGGTTGGGGAGCAGCTTGGGGTGGGCCAGCAGATGGGGGATTGTCCCTTAGGGACCTGGCGGTGGTGAGCAGCTCCACAAGAATGTCATTCTGGCGGCTGAATTGCTGGACAATGCTTTGCATGCCAGCCGCCAGAGTGTCATTGATGCGGTTTAAGGCCTCACACTGCTGCGTCTTTGTGGGCTTCCAATCTGCCAGAAATTCCATAACCTTCTGCTGACAGACCGCAGACTCCTCCCCTCGCTGCTCTATCCTCTTCAGTATCACCATCCACCTGGCATCCCATGTGTCCTGTGGCTGGGGGTGTCGTGTTGGTGGAGGCTGGACCACTTGCTCCACCTGTGGCTCTGCAGAGGAAGATGCTGCCGGTTCATCCTGTGTTTCTGCTTCTTCTAGGATAATAATTGAAAACAATGTCACCATCACATACGCACTAAAAAATATCTTTCCAAATACAATGCATTACTGTGACTTACCATCAAAAGCAGCAGCAAAGACCTCCACCGGGAGCTCACTATCCATATTGGATTTCCCCCTGACCTCGGCCTCATCAATAACATCCAAGGCGTCCTGCTCCAGGGGGGTATATTCCAAATTATCTCGCATAGGCCCCCTCCCAGTGGACATGCTGTGGTTGAACCGGTCAGTCATCTTCCTCTTCAGTGTAGTTTTGAAGTCTGACCACCTACAAGTTCAAAAATACAAATATCACCATGAGATATGTGCACCACTGTGCTAGTGAACATCATGACTACGTTACATTTCCTAGTGTGGGTGATCTTATGTTTTTTAGCCATATGTTTCCCACACACACATTAATGTCTCCATTATGAGGCATTTCAGTGTCTCATCTCATTCATTAACCCACTAAATGCACATATATAGATCACTATGCAGAAATGACATCATCCATGGCCAAATTATGCACCTCCACCTGCTGTGAAACTACACATTCCACCATAGCTTGACAGTGTTGTTATTATGGAGTAATTTAACTATGGGAAGGCATACTGGGATGTGTAGTTTCTCACCAGCTACATGTGCACAGTTTGGTCATTCTTGTTTCAGTAGCATCATATGGAACATGTTACAACAACTCTTTTTCAACAACACACTTTCTGTTGTCCCATCACATACTTCACATGAGCAGAACTGTGCCCATAACCTCACATCACACCAATGGTGCATGTTTCATATATAAATGTGGGTTATTAGACATGGTTGTGTTCACATGTTACATTGAAGTGTAGCACTATTTACAATTACACCTTTCTCTTATTCTCAAAACATACATGTAACATATGTACACACATATGACATTATCAGGGGGACAAACACACTTGCCTTTTCTTCACTGCTAGCCAATCTCTGACCACTGGTGACACCTGGTTCACTTCCTCTGTGATCTTCTCCCAAAGGTTTCTCTTTGCACTGGCACTCGGCTTCCTGGTAGCCAATTCGATCCATTCTCGTGCCCTGGGCACTAAAATTCTCAATTCTGCCTCTAGAAATGCAGGGTTTCTCTTTTTGGTGGTGGTATCCTGCTCAGTCCTCACCCTAGATGTTGCAGCTCATTTTCTGGTGGCCCCAGTTCTCTCACCATGCACCTGCTGGGTCACACCTGTTTGGAGAGATGCAACCTCTTGTTCTGGCTGGTTGCTTGGCCCTTGTGTAGCTGGTGGCATTGCAGTAGTGGCTGTTAGTGAGGGGCCCCCTTGCTCTTGGGTCCTCCTTGTCCTCTCCTGCTCCCTGTGCCTCAACCTTTCAAGCAAGGATTCTGCTCTTGCTCTCTGTAGAGCGTCCTCAGCTGCGGAATCATCTGAGCTAGACATGTTTGCAGCAATTCTGGCCTGCATCTGACTGAATATTTATATGGTAATCTCCCGCCATGAACAAGGGGGCGTATATTTTTCCCGAAATGTAGTAGCTAATTTACGCCGATATTTCCCGGAGATAATTCCCGCTTAAATTACGCAGGTCTCAACGCACCTGAACATTCACCTGTACATGCACATACACAGGTTGTGGACCATTGTGTGCTACATGGTGAAATGTGTGCACCTGTCATTCCAATGATGAGTGTTGTCAGGTGGTATCTGTTGGAGTTTGTGTATGCTTTCTGAATCACATTTAAAAACATCACGTTATAATGCTTTCCTTACATACTGTATGTAATGAGTATGAAATTGTCATACACCAACATGTTGTATTGTGCCTTTTTATCAGCGTATTTATTAGTAGACGGTTGCGTGTATTATTTTCAGCACACTTTATATACAGTACGTCTCTCTATAAATTGAAAGCATACTGTTGGTTATGGTGTGTGTATATCAGGTGTATATCGGTCCGCGTAAGTTTCTATTCGCATCCAGTTTGTTAATGTAAGAAGGATTAATAAAGTTAATACTAAACAAACAAGTTTTTAGACCAATCAGCAAGCACCAAAAGTGATATATGTACCTGCAATTAATAACTGCGCCATTGCCAATATGACTTCAACCAGGGCTAACGCCTTTTCTAACCAGGAGCTGGTGGCCTTGGTTGAGGTCATGGACCGGCGCCTGGGGCCCAGGGGCCCATATGTGTCCAACATGGACAAGCGGCGGGCATATAATGCTGCCCGCCGGCTAATATACGCCCGGACCGGCGTCCGCAGAAGCCTGGCACAAGTGGAGCGGCGCTGGTCTGACCTGCGCCGGCGGCAGCCAGTGATGCTCTCTTCAATTCGCCGCCATATTGCCCGATGTAAGTTTTTATTTACTAGTATGTCTGCGTTTTTTTGCAATGATTTCTGTACTTTTTATAAATATGTTCATGAGTATGTGGGTGTATATGGGGTGTATATGGGGTGTATAGGGGGGTATAGGGGGTGTATAGGGGGTGTATATGGGGTGTATATGGGGTGTATATGGGGTGTATATGGGGTATATGGGGTGTATATGGGGTGTATAGGGGGGTATATGGGGTGTATATGGGGTGTATAGGGGGGTATATGGGGTGTATAGGGGGTGTATATGGGGTGTATAGGGGGTGTATATGGGGTGTATAGGGGTGTATATGGGGTGTATAGGGGGTATATGGGGTGTATATGGGGTGTATATGGGGTGTATAGGGGGGTATATGGGGTGTATAAGGGGTGTATAGGGGGGGTATATGTAGTCGCTCTGTTTTTGGGTGTAGCATATCAATTAGTTAGCATGATAAATGTATGAAATATAACAGAAATAATAATTTGTAAGGTTATGAGCATGACTAATGTGAATTTTTCATTCCCCCATTTTTATGAAACCCAACCTTCGATTTCTATGCCATCAACATGAACATTTCAGCACGCGCAAGGGCACGCATGGAAGCCCGGGAGGAGGCAGCCCGGGAGGAGGCAGCCCGGGAGGAGGAAGAGGAGGAGGAAGAGGAGGATTTAGAGGAGGAGACATTGGGTCCTGCTGGTGACCACCCCATTTCTACATCCCCTTCCACCAGCCACTCCCCTTCCCCCACCCCTACCCCCACCCACACCCCTACCCCCACCCCTACACCCACCAACACCCCCTCCCCACCCCATTTCCAACCCCCCTACACCTCCCCACCACCCACCCCCAAACCTCTCCAATCCCCATTCCAACCCACTACCTGTATCCCAAGTCCTATCCCATCCCCCTTGCTCCTGACCCCCCCAACCACCGGACACCCAACCAGCGGCGAGCAGGATGGCTTAACTAGCCGTAAGTAAATAATGTGGCCAATGTTTACCTACACATTTCTACACATAAACAATCACAACAACCACATATGTGTATCCAACATCAACATTAGTTGCAACATATCACTGCAGGGCGACCATGAGGTGTGGCCTGTCCTTCTCCAGGAACAAGGGTCCCCTTAGTGGTTTTTTTGAGTGTGGCCATGCCTCACCCCTTGAATAATTGACATAACAGTACATCCAATGACATATCCGACATTAGTGGTGTTGTAGTTATGTGGGTCCAGGTGTTGTGTAACTCCACTTCCCAGCATGATGTGCAACATTAATTTATAGATTGTTTTGTTAATAGTGTGTGAGCCCATGCGGATGCATGCTTTACAAACATAGCTTTAGGCCTATAATTTGTACAGCAATGGCCAACATTTTACTAAGTAAGGAGTGCTTAAGCCGCAACAATGTCATAACCCTTAAACAGCACAGCCTAATTGTGAGGTTAGAGGTGAGTCCCCCAAAACAAAACTACCAATTGGGATACAGCATACATTCATCCAAGAAGGAGTAATTTAATTAATGTTATTTACTATGTACAGTATGTGTGTGTTAACATATTAGTTTTTAGTACTGTGTTTACATCAGACCCATCTTCAATGTAGTTAAAAAATGTATGTGGTCTTCACACATAACTCACAACTTCTTATTATGTACAAATACAACAAACATTTGTGTATATTATATATATATATATATATATATTTTTTTTTTTTTTATCCCTTCACTACAGACACTGAACAGCACCAGGAGGAGGTGGCAGCGATAATTCTGGAGATCTTCCTGACCCTCCTGTATTTGCACATCCTTTTTGCCCAACTGGAGGCCCGCATTTAAGTTTTAACAAAAAGTTTTTATGTTTGTAGTTAAAAAATAAAAATTTCTGATAGAACTTCTCCAAGTGGAAGAGAGCGGACGTAGGGTGCGTGTGCTCCGTTAAAATCCGGCTAAATATCCTTACCACTGCAGTTTGGGCACCCCAGCCCTGCTCCTACGCACCCCTGTTGCTCCTCTGCATTTGTGGCACTGATTTGGGACCTGGTGATACTGCGGTGTCCGGCTTGGTGTGCGCTGTCCCTTGGACTCCTCTGTACCGGTGAGCGGGTGCCATCTTGGAGGCTGCTGCCTGAGAGACGCTTCCCCGGCCACCTCCCTGTTCTTTCGTCTGGGTGCCCCTGCTCTCCCTTTGTGCCTGAGGTGTTGGCCGGTGCCCACCTGGAGGACCCAGCGCTCCTGTGGGGGCTCCCCCGGCCTGGTGCGTCTTGCTGGGCTCTGGTGTGCTTGCTGGCGGGCGCCATCTTGGGAGTTGCATCCGGAGGTGCGCTCCCCCAGCCGCTGCCCTGCTTACACAAGCCTGCCAGCGATCGACTCCTGGACGGACAGACAGGTGATATCCTGCTGCTGCTACCGCCCGTCGCGGCTCCGGGCGGCTAAACTGCTGTCCTGCATCATCCTGCCCTGCCAAATCATCTGCTCTGGCTGCCTGCTCCGCTCCCTGGACCCTGGTACACGTGCATTGTGGTAGTGAGGAGGAGGCCGTGACCGTCTCTACCTGGGGGGCCCCGGTGTAACAGGCACCATTACATTTATTTCAGCTGCTCAGGCCTGGGACTGCCCACCTCTTATGTATAGAGCGGTGTTGAATATGAGTCTGCACTCACATTAGAAGGGACACATTACCTCAATAGCCACCGATATACAGAGTTCCTACTTACTCACTGTTAACTGCATTGCCATTGACAATCTGCACAGGTGCAGCTATTCACTTACTAAAAAGGCTACATTGCACAAGTATAATTTATCTATGTTCAACGGCTGTGTCTCTCTCCCTGACGTGCTGGCCGGGATTCTCGTCATTCTATACTCTCCTGTTTCACAATAGTGGTGAGTTCTGGCGGCGTGCTAGCCGCTGCCACCTCGCTACTGACCTGCTGCTTAGATTGAATTTGGGTCACATCTTTCCAGCGCTATGGAGAGCCATATACAACAAATCCTGTGTGCCATAACAGCCTCGACCCAGAGGCTTCTGCAGCTGTTTGACACTATTACACCAAGTTGCCTGGATGGGCAGTGCAGTGATGGGATTGTCCTGGACTTACACTCAACTTCTGACTCTGTTAAGCTAACTACGTCTGCGGATAAATATGCTTTCAGTCCTCCGATTTCTATGCCTGTGCTTATAGATGAGTCTCTTTGCTGTTACTTTCCTAAATGTCCTGATGAAGCCGCAATCCCTTTAAAAAATACGGTGCTATCTTTTTGACTGTACCTAATCCATACAAGCTGTTCACTATATGTGCTGGATACCCTCCCACTTATTTTAATTCAAGGTGGGGTCATGCTGCCTTTCTGACATTTTTCTTTAACGATACAGAATATTGGCCAGATTAGAATATTGGCGACACTTGGCCGGACTAAACTAAATGAATATGCTAAATATACTTGCCGAACTGAAGCGGAGTTTAAATTCTGTTTCACCTATTTTTGCTTTTTTTATTTTTCTGGTATCCTACAGTATGTAATGCTTATCGCATTGTTTTTGTGTCTGTTGGGTTCAGAGGAGCTGCTAAAAGTAATTTGATCCTGCCTTATATTGCCCCTGTCAGGCATTCGTTCTGTTTATCATTCCTATATTTGGGGTGGGGGGTGGGGGGGGGGGGGGGGTGTTAGATAGATATTATAGTGTAGAGGGTAGTTGGGTTAGCAAGAGAGGTAGGTTAGTCTTTTGCATGGCTAGGTTAGCTACTATAGCTATAGGCCACTAGTCTGCCTTGTCCTGTAACCTATATTAGATAGTGGGGGAATATCTTTAGGGATCCAGGTACGCCTAAGTTGGGGATGGGTTGTACAGGGTGGGGGGTTTTCTGGGCGGTTTGATTTGGGCTTATGGGGGGGTGGGTTTAATTATGTTATTAGAGTTAGTGGGCTTAGGTCTCCCGACAGCTGACCAAAACTTTGTTACGCTTCTCATGTATAGTCTGGTAGTACCATTTATATTATTAGCCTGCGATTATGACCCATCATTTTTTATTGATGTGTGTGCCCGGATGGCGCCTTCGGGTCACTGCACTATATCCTTAGCAGCAAAAGGGGATCAGTTTTGCCTAACTTAATTATACTCATATATTATCCTGTAATTGTTCAAAATACTACTTAGTACTATGCAGTATTTAATTTGTATGTCTCTGTCGGGATTTTGTACCTTGCTTATGTGTGTTATGTTATTAAAATGCAATAAAAACTACTTAATTAAAAAAATAAAAAAAAAAAAAATTTCTGTACAGAGAGAAGTTGCCTGTGTTGTTAATCAAAAATATGTTTGCAGGTTTGTAAGGGCAGGTACATACAGATGTGTAATGTAAGTTATATTTGTATTTTGATGTGAGGGGTAACGATTGCTGTGTGAATGTGTGTGTTTTTGAGTTAAATAACACATAGTGAAAATGCATGAATGTTTAATGTTGTTAGATTAAAACATCACACATAACATCAGGGTAGGTATACATGTTAAAAAATCAGATCAAACTAATTATGGACATAATTTAGTACATACACACAAACACCAACATAAATTTATTTAAAAGTAAAAGCAATGTGGGGACACATAGATAGTGATTAAAATGCAACATTAGAACATAACAAATATACATGTAATGAGGGTTAAAATGTTGAGTTATTAGGGTCTTTATTAAGACAGACAATTGAGTTAATAAAAAACAATAATTGAATAACAATTTGATTAATTAATTAATTGCCTTAATTATAGTTGAAAGGCAAGATTTGCAGGTCCATATATGTGAAGGGTATGCCAGCGTGCACGGACGTACGCTCACTCTCACGAGCGGTGACATAAGCTGAGTTTTCCATTAAGAACAATAGCGACCCGTCTGTGCAAGCTGGCGTACGCTCAGATTGCCGCAAGAAGTCGGCGGGAAGACGGACGAGAGACGCCCGTAAACGGTGGCGTACGCTCTGTTGTACGCCAGTTGTCGGTGTGTAAGGGGTGATCCGTCTGTGTACGTTGGCGTACGCTCAATTGTACGCCACTCCCCTCCGACGTTGTTTCTGGCCGTACGTATGCGGCAGATTTGTGGGTGGACTTAACCTCAACGGCCGCGTATGGAGAGCGTACGCTAATATGGAACGTACGCACGTTTGGCCGCACCGATCAGAATAACCCCCATAGTCAGGGAGCATTTGAGGGTGATAATGGGGGAGTGGTGACTCAAACGCAGACATGTCACAACCATTTTGTGGGGGATGTCAGAGGATTGATATCCACAGTAAAAATGTTTAAGGTGTCTTACTTCTGACAGCCATGCTACAAGAGTTTACACAGAAAGGCGATGATTGACCAATGTGCATAAGCACAAGCAGCGGATCGTTACCATCATTGGGCGTCTTAATTCTAATCCCTGCAACTATAACACTTACATGTTTCCACACAACCACTATGTCCATCTCTGATTCAGGCCTTAATTGCAGTATATATTTTTTTTAGTAGCTACCTCCTTAATTGTAGCAACCTGCAGGTGTGATTCTTAAGCCAGGAAGGTAAGGTGGGCACCTGAGAAGGGAGACATCTGAACATATTGGCCAATGTTTTGTGAGAACATTCTTTTTTCCTCTCAGGGGCCCTTATTCTGAATCGTGCGGCCAGAGCCGCACACGGGGCTCCGGCCGCACAAACCAATCCCCGCCCACGATACGGATCGCCACGGCCGTCCGTACACGGACGGCTGGCGATCCGCAAGAAAATGGTGGGGCGTACGCCTCCACCATGGTGGGAGCTGCCCCCTGCATTCGATGGTCGTCGACCATCGAAGGCAGGGCCGCACGCCCCACCAGGTCCCGCAAGCTGAGACCACACGGACAATCGTCCGTGTGATAGCTTGTATGGGGCCGGAGAACTGACATCCGGCGACGTCAGCTTTCCGCCCCCATCACTGGCGTCATACCCTCATTAGCATGCATACGCCCCGCGTTTGCATGGGAACGCCCATGAAACGCGGGGCGTATGCATAGGGAAATGAGGGTATGAAGCCCCTCACGCCCCTATACGCCCCCTTTGCGGCGGACGAACTACGTCTGCGGCGAATTGGGCTGCACATGCGCAGATTGACCTCTGCGCATGTGCAGACTGAAAACATCGGCGGTACGGCCGCACGCGGGCCGTACCGCACGATGCAGAATAAGGGCCAGGGTCTGTTAATTATAGGCTTATACGCAATGGCTGATGTTCATGCAACAGTGATTATCAGCAGAGTGCTATGATTGCAGTGGGTATGTGTCAAGGTGCTACTGCGATCCCACTTGCAATGAGGATTTTATGGAGAAGTGACTGACAGGAAGCCACTGATTGGAGGTGTTAACAACGAGTGGTTGAAAAAACGCAGGAGTGTCATGCCCCCCCTACTGCTAACCTGCCCCTTATACATACATTCGGAATGCCTGCAGTTGGGATTCCGGCAGTGGCATCCTCGTTAATGTTCCAGAGCAGGTCCTCTGGACGCAAATTGGGATGCCTGCGTCGTTATTCTGACTGCCGGCATCCCGACCACTGGAAAGTTAACCGCATCCACTAAAGCAGGGGTGGCCAATCTGGTAATCGAGATCTACCAACAGTGCATGTTTTCCCTCATGTGTATCTGTAGAACACACAAAAAATAAATGCATCATAGGTTCTATATCTCAGGAGTGGATGTGGAATTCATCAACACACACAATCTATCAAGCCAGGAGCGGTGTGTTTCAAACAACAACACCACACCTAATTTCACTGCTTTCATTGAGTATCAATGCAAACACATTCTACATTATGGTGGAGGTATTAACAAATTACAATCTTGGGCCTTTGGCACGGTATAAGACGAAATTTTACAGCAATTTTGGAAATTAAAAAAAAACAACAAGGTTTTCCTGGGCAATGCCAGGCGGGTCAGCCAATGTTTAAATATGTGTCAACTATCGATCTTGCCTGTAAACGGCTTTAATATTTAACTTTGCAAACATTGACTAACCTTTCTTACTAAGGAAATGCCATTTCCAGAACTTTGTACTACAATTAATTTATAGCATGCTTTAAAAAGTAAAGAATTATTTTTTCTACAGTTCTTTTGGGATCAACAAAGGATACCTCACTAGCAAAAGGATACATAGGCAGGTTAGGCCTTCATAAGACTTCAACATATATTGAGACTAGTATAAATTAATCCGAGCCAAGGTCTCATAACAATCTTGTGTTGTTACCCTCTTTTGACTTCCACAGTAGGATTGTGCCGGTTTCTGTTTAATAGCTCCCTGCCATGGATCTGTGTTCCCCTGCCAGTACACTATGTTCTCTGAGTAGTGTTTGACGTCTGATGGTACCTGGCTGGTGTCCAGGAATGCTACTCTGAAGGAATGAATGAAAGCATTACTTATGTAACAATACATTTTGTCCAGCAGGGAGCGCAGGAGGTACATTTTTGAAAGACTTCTGTGTCTGTCTGTGCCCCAGTTGCTGGTCAAATACCATCGTTTTAACTGTTTCGCTTCATTTGTTTACATTTATAGGTTTGTTTTTAATACAGTATATTTTGACAATGTACATTACGATCCTCAGAAATTTCAGATTTTTTTTAAAAGTAATGTATGGATTAACAGAATGGGGTGATTATTATTATTATTCTGAACATCTATTCATATAGGGACACTATACAGGGGGACAGGGACTCAGTGATTTGCTCTAAATGCTGAAAAGCATTCCTGATCTACCAAGTAGGCATGGCTTGCCAAAAGGGGACGTATTCTCATGGTTAGGGGAATGGGGTATGTCCCACTGAAATCACACATTGGCCTCCACAGGGAAAAAAACATACACATTTGTCCCCACACTAATAAAACACCTATCCCCAACAGGAAAATCCCACTGACTAGTATTCCCAAGTTCCCCTAATAGATTTCACACAAACTTCTCATAACATGCACTATACACACTTTCTACGTCCAAATTCAGGTTTAGCTCTTGCTTCCTCATGCCTGACATATGCATTGGGGCAGTACGGATGGTGTAATATCCTGGTAGGATATATGTCTCCTAACAAAATTAACCCTAGAATGTCTGTCTGTGTGTGTAACGGTGTACATGTGGTAGGGTATATAGATTGTAAGCTCCTCTGGGGCAGGGACTGATGTGAATGTTCATATATTCTCTGTAAAGCGCTGCGGAATATGTATGCGCTATATAATAAACTTAATAAATATGCTTCATGTATATCATGCGCACTATATGTCATATATATCATATACAGTATATCATAGCACTCTGCTTTCATTCCTTCTCTCTCTCTCTCTCTCTCTTAACCTGATTTTATTTGGCTAGTTATCCGCCCCTTTTTTGCTCTTGATGGCCCAGATGTATCAAGCTTCAAAAAGTGATACAATGAAGAGTGATAAACAGCCAGCCAATCAGCTCCTACAGATGAATCTGGCCTCGTTGTTGCTGGCGAACCGCCAGCAACACGGTGCCTCTATCTGACTGAGACGCGCGTGCGGGGTGGCGAGGCGGACGCAATACTGTCCGCCACCCGCTCGATGGGGCTGGGGGGGACCCGAGGCACTGCGGGGGGGTGCGGTCCCCCGGTGTGGGCAGCACCGTCGGAAGGGGACGCGCGCGCACCTCGTGCGCGGGGGTCCCCTTCCGGCATACAGATGGCGGCGGGGCAGGGGATGGCAATGGCGACGCCATCGCCATCACCTGCAAAGATGAATCCCACTACATCTGTACCTGTCATGTTACAGGCTGGGTTTGAAAAATAACAGGTAGGAGCTGATTGGCTGGTTGTTCATCACTCTCCATTTTATCACTTTTGAAGCTTGATACATCTGGCGTTTAGAGAATGTGTAAGGTTGATGCAATCATTCCTATCCAGTGTAAAGTTTTTGGTTGAAAGGCAACTACTGTATTTTATGTCAGTTCAGTCACAGAAAATAGCCTAAGGAAATTATATATGAAGGACTAGGTTTAGTCTGTGCAACAATAATGGAACATAACAACTTAAAAAGTTAGCAGTATAAAAGAAAGTGTAACTCACCTAATCAGAACATAAAACACAATAAAATATGTATACTCCTAGGAGTGGTACAGTAACTAATAAATAATAAAATTAACACATTTTTAACAAAGTTACAGTGTGGATTAAGAAATGTACATCAATTATAGTTTATACATTTTTTTCGACATATAGAAATAAAGGGGTCATTTACTAAAGGTTCTAAAAAAAAGAGGTGATGTTGCACATAGCAATAAAATAATATAATTTTTTATTGCATTTTAGAAAATAATAGACAAAATCTGATTGCTATGGGCAACATCACTTTTAATTTTTAGAACCTTTAGTAAATCTACCCCTAACAGTTTCGTATACCATCATGAATGAATGTTAGCTAAAAGAATAAAAGTCTGAGCCACATATAAATATGAAGAAGCTGGTGTTCCAGTAAATCACTTTAAGGTTATTACCAGGGACAGCTTAAGGTCTGTGGGGGCCTGGGACACCAAACTTTTGGGGCCCCCTATCAGTAAAAAAGGACCATGGACCCTACTGATCCCAAACTCCTACCATTTAACTCCTCTCTCTGTCTCAATTGACTCTCCGCAGTCTTCCCGGTGCTACTAGCTTAGTCACTAGTCATGAGGCCTCCCACAGCCAATCCACTGCTACAGAATCCTTTGCTATTGTCTGACCAATCCCAGCTTCCCAGCAGGTATAAGTTGGTATACTGTTTGTGCACTTCCTGAATCGTCAATGCTTTAGTTGTCTAATCCAGTGTTAAATGTCTCTGTGCTTATGGTTGTTTCTGCTTTGTTCCAGGTTCCACCTCCTGAGACTCCTCTACTTAAATAGACCTGCACCTGTTTCCATCCAGCGATGTCCTAACATCGACTCCTACTATTGGTGTTCCTACATTGACTTCAGCTACCATCAGTGTGCCTACATTGACTCCTGCTACCATCGGTGTTCCTACATCAACTCCTTCTACCATCAGTGTGACTACATTGACTCCAGCTACCATCAGTATGCCTACATAAACTCCAGCTACCATCGGTATGCCAAAATTGACTCCTGCTACCATTGGTGTTCCTACTTCGACTCCCGCTACGATCGATGTGCCAATATCGACCTCCATTAACTTCGGTTCCTATCTGCAACCTATTATACCACCTTCAAGATCCTTTGTCTGTGCCAGTTGACAGCATACCTCATTTACCACTATACCTGAAGAACTCTTACTGCATGTATACCACTGTGATATCCTCCTTCCGATTCTGAGTATATTTTATCTGCTGTTGTGAGATCAGATCAGTAATCAGCAGAATGTATACTCACTTTAAATCTTAGCCTTGTACTTGAGCACTACCTGTCATGGTAAGTTGAGGTGAGGGGGACAGAAGAGACAAGGGTCCAATATACATGTTTTATATATAAGGCATGTCATAGTAGATGGTTACTTCCTGTGAAATAGAGAATCCTTTGTTAAGACCCTTCTGTATCTAGATGCGTATGAGGCCAGGAATATTTCTACTTATCTATCTATAATCATAATATATTATATAGTTTAGGACACTGATGTGTGTGTGTAGTTATACCATGGTGTAGTGGACACTTGCACAGAAGCGGCAATGATAAATCGCTTGTCACAGCTAAAGATTAGGGATGGCCATCGTTGCCTTTGTCATCGATGGTTGCCATTGATGGTAGAAGTGCAACTGACCATCGATAGTGTATAAATATTCAATGGATGACCATCAATGTTTAACATATCGATGGTCATCCATTTTCTTTGATTGATTGGTCTGTAGGCCAATCAAAATGTGGGGGCAGGGCTTCATGGGTGCCGGGGGTGGAGCTATGCACCTTGGGGGGAAAGCAAAAACGAAACTATTCCTTTAAGCTTGACATTGATTATGGGAAACCATTTGGTTCTCCCCCATCGATGGCAAAACTATTCAACATCGGCCATAAACCATCGATGATTTCTAATCATTGATGGTCGATGGCCATCCCTACTAAGGATCCATACTCATGATAAACCATATGTACAGTATACATTACAAGATACGATGCAGTATGTGCATGCATGTTACTAGACTTCTATGCAGTACTCACTGCTTGCAGTATGTTTTTTCATGAGAAAATGAGAAACATGACCGCAACTTTGAATTGGGGTAATTTTAATAATTTAATACATTATCTTCTGATGTTTTCACTTATTTATGTCTCTGCGAGAAATTATTTTATCCTCCTCACTCACAGGCCATTTGTTTTGGGAAGAGACCCATAAATATCTTCACACATCAGACATTGAGGTATTTTAACAAGTGGTATAAAACACACAGTCTTTGTTGCTTTATATTTGTTTCCAAATCAATAAAGTCTTCTGGCCACACATGTGTGCTGCGTGCTGTATCCATCTGCGGAGTTGTGTTTTGTTGGGTTCAGTTTCCATTAATGAAACATCTGCAAAATATTTAACATGATGCCTTTGTGCCTTTCTGCCAAATTGACGTTGATTGAGTATTATTGTTCAGGTATTATCATATAATAAAATTCACAGAATTTTTAAACCGCATTGCAGTCATATTATTCATAAACCTATTTGATCTACAGGCAGCGTTGGTCAGTGCCGGGGCTAGGGTGTTCAGCGCCCTCCTGCAAACTATAAATTTGCGCCCTTCCAAAGAGACAGCGAATGACGAAGGCATACGCTGAAAAAAAAAGGGTGTATAATGCCTATAGTAGTAGTGCCTCATACACATCAGGGATGATTCTGGTTCACTTGCAAAAGCAAATTCTCTCTCTAATGGACAAAACCATGTGCACTGCAGGTGGGGCAGATGTAACATGTGCAGTGGGAGTTACATTTGGGTGTTATTTTGTTTCTGTGCATAGCAAATACTGACTGCTTTATTTTTACACTGCAATATAAATATCAGTGTGATGTACAAACCCCATCCAAATCTAACTCTCTCTGCACATGTTAAATCTGCCCCACCTGCAGTGCACATGTTTTTTTCCATTATAGAGAGAATTTGGTTTTGCGATTGAACCAAAATCAAACCCATAGTGTAGCCAGTAGCAGCAGCTAGACATTTTGCCCAAAAAGGAATAGGTGCCCCCCCCCCCCCCCCCCCCCCCACACACACACACACACACATACACACTAAGATGAGGGACAGTGCTTGACCTAGGCGTGTGTCAAAAAAGGTGGGCCAAATCGGAACTGAAAGGTATTGTTGATGTAAAGTCACTGACTTTACATCAACAATCAACAATCTACCTGGCTTACAGGTAGATTGTTAGAGCGAAATATACTAAGGTCTACCACTTTGGGGTGATCAGCAACTCGGCTGGTTCCGAACGGGATCAGATTTGTTTTATGTCCTAAAATGCAGCTTATTTACTAAGCTGCCAAGTTCTGAAGATTCGTATTTTCCCTTGGTGAATCATTCGTATTTGGTTACCGTTTACAGCAGCCAAACTTGGCCGACCCTAAAGCATCACACGGACAGATCTGTGCGACTCTTCTATGTGTAAAAGTAAAAAAAAATATATATATATATATATATATATATATATATATATATATATTTAAAAAATGCAGAGGGATCCCCCCTCCTAAACATAACCAGCCCCGGCTCCTTCAAAAATATGGGGGAAAAAGAGGTAGGGGTCCTCCATATTTTTAAAACCAGCACCAGGCTTCATTATACAGTAAGATAGTGCCACAGCCAGGGACACTTTTGTTTAGGTCCAGGGCTTGAGGCCAGGCTATCCCCAGCATCCCTGGGCAGTGGTTGCCGATTTGATAGCTTTTTGGTGTAAAAATTTGCGTTTGGCAGTAGAACTAAAAGTCTGTGTTCAGCGCTGTCTGATAAATAGACCCATTTATATTACTTTTGAAATTACTTATATCAAGGGGGGAAATTACTAAGATTGAATGGGTACGATCGCACCCATTCGATCTTAATTATGGCTGGCAATCGGCTAATTTACAATCACCCAAATTCGGCAAGCTCAGCCAAATTCAGCTGTACACCATTGATAGCACTCAGCCATATATGGCCTTACAGTTCTATGTGATCAGCAAATTTACTATAAAAATACACCTCATTTTCCATCTGTATTTTGCTGAAGCCTGCACGGATCAGTCAGATCTGTGCAGGCTTCTATGTGTAAAAAAAAGAATAGAAAATAAATAATTTCTTTTTCAAAACTGCGTGTCTTTGAGCTGATGCTGGTTCCAGAAATACAGGGAAAAAAAATGTTGGGTTTCCCTGTATTTCAGAAACCAGCACCGGGCTTTTAGACTGGTCCTGTTTACAAAAATGTAAGAGACAAAAAGAATAGGGGTCCCCAGTATTTATATAACCAGCATGGGCTACAACAGCCACAGCCAGGAGGGCAAACTTTTTACACAAGTTCCCCTGGCCAAAACATGACGACAATAATGGCTGGTCAGCCCTGGCTGGCTTCCAGGGGAGTGAGGACCCCTAATAAAGAATTCTCATCCAGTATTTTCACGTCTAATCAAGGTTGTACATGTTCGTACTTGGGATTGGCCTTGATCGGCAATTCTGTTATACCTTGTATTTACAGTCACTCTTATTTTGTGATGCTTCATGCTTTGCTTCCAAGAACAGGCAATAAATAGAATATTTAAATGTGTAAAATCTAATAGCCAATCCAAAACACAAGGTCGAGAGGTTTTATGCTAAGCCATAGCTCTTGCAATCTCTAATTTACAGTGCCACCATGTGTAAAATTATGATCCATACCAGTTGCCAGATATCAAATGTTTAGCTATATTGCTTGTGTAATACACAGAGGGGTAAATTTACATGGACTATCCCAGGTACGACTGGCATTGGCCATATTTTTGGGAAAATACAATTCGTAAATAGGGCAGATTTAATTTTGTAGTTCCCAATGACGTAGGTGGAAATATGCATTCGTATTTGGCGGCCGTATATACAGCCGTCAATTACAAATATGAATCGGCAGCCTGCACGGATCAATCAGATCCATGCAGGCTGCTGTGTGTAAATAATAGATTAATTAAATAAATCATTTTAAAAAACTGCATTGGGGTTCCCCCCCACGGCCGTAACTGGGCCCAAGCTCAAAGAGCTGGTCCTGGTTGTAGAAATTCATGGGTCAAGCCAAATAGGGGATCCCCGGAATTTCTAAAACCAGCACCAGGTTCAAGGGCTGGCGCTGATTCCCAAAATACGGGAGACAAAATGACTAGGGTCACCTGTATTTTGAAAACCAGCACCGGGCCCAAACAGTCATCATGGTAATGCCACAACATTAATACGTGTGGTTGGTCAGGCCAGACAGGGACCCTGGGGGAGTGGTAACCCACCCAATAAAACCAACCCTGCCTGGCCTGAACCCCGGGGCTGTCCCCAGTGCCCCAGGGCGGTGGGCACTGGGCTGATTGCAGTGTAAAAAAAAGATTCAATAAATATTTGGTTCTGCTGTGGAACTATGAGTCCCAGCAAGCATTCCCCATATTCTGGGACTTGAAGAACCACAAGTTCCAGCATGCAGAGCATTAATGGGCCCATTCCACAGTAGAACAGCCAAATAAACACACACACACACACCTGAAAAGTAAAACCTTATTACATACAGAGCCCATACATACAATACTCACCTACCTTGACCAGAAGGATCGGTCCACTTGTCCAGTAGAATATCCACAGTGTATCTACGGAAGGAAATTATACTCACCTGCTCCTCCGGCGTCCTCTTGGGTCCAAAGTAGCATCCCTGGAAGAGGTAAAATAAAAAAAACACCATATGCGTACCATGGCGGACCAGGAGTAGCGGGGAATGTTTACGATCTTCACTCCTCCCACTGGAGTGTGCGTTTGGCTGCCTAGTTTCACGAAACAGCTGGAGTGCAGGCTTCTGCCAAATACAGCTGGAAAATGAGGAGTATTTTCTGATTCCGAGTCAAATATAATGAACCTTCTTCTGTTCCCTGCCTCATTTAGATCAATGCCTGGTGGCCAGTGTCAGCTGCAGACATATATCTAGGGAGTGCTGTGTCATAGTGATGCTGTGTTACTGATTCCGTACCTCCACTTGTAAGTTGGGTATCTGGAAGTTTTGGACATGTTATCTATCATAGACACTCTGAGGTAAACTTTCTAAGATGGAAGTTCCATTGAAGACAGGATGTTACCCATAGCAACTAATCAGGTTCTACATCTTATTTATGTAGCAACTTTTAGAGCATTGATGGCATTCCAGCTATTCTTCAAATATACACCCCAGCACGACCTGCAACACTTTTACTGCTTAAACTGTTGCAGGGCATGCTGGGATATGTAGTTAAACAACAGCTGGAGTGCCAAGGTTCTCCGTCACTGTTCTAGAAGATAATGGATAGAATCTCTGGTGGTTGCTATGAGCAACATCCCATCTTCAGTAGAACTCCCATCTTAGCAAATTTATCCATCTGATAGTATTTCAGCACTTTTCACTTTCAGTAGTCTTTAGATCTTATGTGTATAGAAAGAAACACGCAGTTACTTGTATAGATGGCGCCCTGCTATATGTTTAGATATCATGTGGTACTGAAACTTTCATCTTTGAACCTAAGAATGATAATTAGCAGATGTTTTATCTGCATAACTACTATTTTGTGTGGCTCAGTAATTTAGGTGCCAGGTCAGGACAGCTGACCTTGGCACATGATAGAATAGACAAATAACATTCATCTGGCTGTCCACACAGTTTGCATATGATCTGTAGGACAAAGTACAAACTGTTACAGGACTTTGTATTAAACCTTTCTGTTCCCTGGTGCAACTCAGGGAATCAATATGATATCCCATTGATAAGTATATTGTTTGTGGGACGCCACCGCCACCGCCACCCCTGTACTTCTGACACTACCGACACCCCCATGTCACAGTAAGTGCACTATTTCCACCAGGATTTTTATCCATCCCAAATTGTATCCAGCCCGCACTTTCTGTCTCTGGTGCTTGGCAAGCTGCGAACTTCACAGCTTACCGAGCAAACCAGAATCACTCCTTGTGTGGTATAATGTGAATAAAGAACACTACTGTGTGGTGTAATGTGAATTGGTACTAATATGTGACCACATACCTTCCCCATCAAACCACACCACTAAAATATTTGCATGCGCATCTTTGGCATTCGCTGTCCCTTTTATCGAGTATGGCACCTATTGCCTTTCTGCCACAGGGCACCAAAATGCTCTAGTTATTACACAGAGTGCAAGTGCCTGTAAATTCTGAGCTCTCCTACAAGACAATGTAAAGCCACAGCATTGACGTCAGACATCTGCAGAATACGTTTTTCTGAGTTCAGTTCTGAAACCTAGTTTCCTTCCACTGGTGTCTTTCGCAATGTAAGCAGGATCCTATGTACTGTGTGACCAACAAATACAGCTATGGGTGGCCATAATGACATAGATTCATTAATTAAGAAATGTTTGTTTGTGTGCTACCCCAGGAAACCACTAAACTCTATGTTCCTTTCTTAGAGCTAGTGTGACATCAGAGTAAGGGTTACTAAAAGTGCATGTGTGCATACAAACCTTTTTTAACTCTAGTAATTAACTTGTGTAGGTCCATTTGCAACTCAACATTGAATGATTTTCCCAGTCTGTGCAAGTGTGCATAACTTTGACCCTTCCACAAGTCTGCGACAGAGACAGGCTGGTTGAGGCTGGAGCTGGCAGCACATACTTCCATAAAACGTCAGGTTACCACACCCCAAACGTCCGCTTCCTGTCAGTCAGTTGTGAGGTGATTTCAAAGAAAGTAGAGATGGCCATCATTGCCATGGCCATCGATGGTCCCCATCGACAGCAATAATGCAACTGGCCATCAATAGTGCTAAACTATGCAATGGATTACAGTCGATATTTTTACATATCGATGGTCATCCATTGTGTTTGACTGATTGGTCAAAACATGGGGACAGGGCTTTGCGGGTGTCGGGGGAGGCGAAGATATGCTCCACATCCCGGCACTTTGAAAAAAACATTGTTTTGCTGTGCCATCAATGGAGGGAAACCATCTGGTTCTCCCCCATCAATGGCAAAAGTATTCCACATTGGTCATAAACCATCAATGATTTTGTATCATCGATGGTCGATGGCCATCACTAAAAAAAAAAGTAACTGCTGATTTTTGTCGCTGTTTGGCCGTGCGCATGTGCTCTACTATCTGTAAGCAAGCGCAGTCATTGGGTAAACCAGGCATGTCCAAACTATGACCCACCAGCTGTTGTGACACTACAAGTCCCATCATGCTTTGCCACAGTTTTGCTATTAGGGAATGCTAAAACTATGGCAAGGCATGCTGGGATGTGTAGTCTCACAACACATACCTGGGTAAACGATCGCCTTGCAAATTCGCCCAACAGCAATCAGCTCTGAATAACTCCCCATGTAAATAATCTTACAAAGATTCCTCCTCGATCTGTTGTATTTATTAAGTTTGTTATTGTATTTTTATTCTGGTGTGAGAAGATGTTTAGTTCTCTGATAATGACTTAACCAGGGAGAAATTAGAAAACAGGAAGGAAGAACACCGCTCTGTTCAATCACTGTTTGCACGCGCTAATACAATCCTGTGGTTAATGAATGGCGTAGGCAGCTTAAACTTTCTTTTGTAAACAGAGACCACACACGCCATCAGCACCATCATCTAGAGGTGGCTGTGTGTCCATGCTCTTCTTGCCTCTTATTTGCAGTTAGTGAGTTAAGAGGAAATATATATTTTTTTTTTCCTATGGGGCAGATTCATCAACATTTTTTTACAAAAATAATGCAATTTTAGTATCACCTAAATGTATTAAATGGCTTTTGAAGCAGATCTTGTGTTCAGATGGCCCCTAAATGCGGGTTTCAATGATTTCTATTCTAGCTCAATTTGAAGAGTACATACACTGGTAAAAAATATAAAAAAAGTAAAAAAATAAAAACATGACCCAGTTGTAATAAATATTCTAGGTAGTTTTCTTGAGGATACTTGTTTGTCAAACTCTCTGTGACTCTTTCCTGTACAGCACAATAAATACAAAATACATGACCTGTGACATATTATAGTGTTTAGCTGAGTACTGGGCAACTTAGGACTTTCCAGCTGTTGAAAACCTGCTTAGCGCCCCCTAAATGTAATGTAATAGGATGAGAGATTCAGAATTTGGTAAGAAATCTCCATTTTTTTTTAAAGCGAAAATCATTTACACTGCAAAATCAAACTGGTTTTGCAGTGTAAATGATTGCTGCTTTACAAAAATTGGAGATTTCTTACCAAATCTCTCACTTTCTGATTCTCTCATCCTATTACATTTCCCCCATTATATTGTCTAGCAAGACTCTTTAAAATATGGTTACTGTGTATACAGTATAAACATAGGCAAATCTAAGGGGTGGTGTTAGGAACAGGGAGATCTCGCCTACCCTAACTCCGTTGTTACCCCTTGGAGTTGGCGGATGCGTGCTAAGCTAACCTTCACCAATAATAGCCGCGTTCGTGGGAGCCCGTTAGTCAGGCTCCCACCCCGATGCCACCTGGTCTTACTAGTGACAACGCAGCCGCCAAGGCCGGAGGTAAACAAGGGGAAATCTACCTAACAAACCAAAGAGGCGAGAACCACCCTGCCCCACGGAGGGGGTGTCAGTGGATAGCGGACTGGGCTGGGTCCCGCGGTGCTAATGCTGTGTGCAACAGGCAAGACAATGTACCGTGGCCAAACTGACTGGTATCACAATACACGAGGTGTACCCAGATGCTGAGCAAGAGTAACAATACACGGTAGTCTGACACAATCAGACCTGCTGATGGGTGTAACAATACACAGTATGCTGACACAATAAGAACTGCTGACGGGTGTAACAATACACAGTATGCTGATACAATAAGAACTGCTGACGGGTGTAACAATACACAATATGCTGACACAATAAGAACTGCTGACGGGTGTAACAATACACAATATGCTGACACAATAAGAACTGCTGACGGGTGTAACAATACACAATATGCTGACACAATAAGGGAAGCAAGGAGTGAGAATGTCCCAACTTATCTGAACACCAGGAGATCGGCAGGCAGACACAAGCAAGGATTCTGGAGGCAGCCAGGAACAGGGACTGGAAAACAGGAACCACGGGTGAGCAGGAGCCTGGAACCGGAAACACTCAGGACGCCAAATCAAGAGCTATAGCCGGCGTCTGAGTGCTCCAGCAACCAGGTTTAAATAGCGCGCCAAGCGCTACCCTGACGCTGCGTGCGGCGTCATGCACACCCCTTCCTCCCTGCGGCCGCCAGGCGTCCCCCGTCGCCTTGGCAACCGCTGCGGCAGGGGAGGAAGGGGTTGTACGCCGGCAGCCTGACTGCCTGACGGAAGCTCCCGGCTGATGACGCGACGGCGTCGCGGTAACCCGGCAACCGCCGGAAGAACAGAGGAGACTGCCGGGCGAGCGGAGGCGCTGCCCGTGCAGCTCCTAACAGGTGGTCCGGGGGTGCACCGGGGACTGAGCTGCTGCATTGCTTAGAAGTTAGACAGTGACTATACAGTGGCAATAGGTATAACACCCTATTTCAACGTGAGAGCAGGTGGATTTATATGTTGGGGACCTAGGCCCCGACAGGCCTCAATGAGATCCTGGGGCTGCAGTGTTATTTATAAATTCACAGTAATTTTCTTGATGCATAATATTTGATGTGCATCAATACCAATATAGCCACCTTTGTCTCTTATGTGATAGTTTACATTGTAGACACTTTCATGTTTGTGGAAATATGACCTTTTTGGTCCTATTTAAGTTTGAAGTTTCACATGTATGTGTAATGCTCTATGGTTGCTGGCATCTATGAGTATTGATGCCTAGTCTAAGGCTTTGATCATATTTGACTAATTTGCATATATATATATTTTTCTTTGTTTATTTCTGCACTTTATAGCTGGCCATACACTTGGAGATTTATTGCGCAATCTGGCTGGTTGGAACAAAAATCTGGTAATTTATCGGAGCAAATGACAGTTGACCATTTGCTTTGAAATGCTGGAAAACTGACAAAAACTGTCATTCAGATATTACCAGATTTTTGTTCCAACCAGCCAGATTGCGCAATAAATCTCCAAGTGTATGGCCAGCTTTACTGAGGCTTGCTGTTTTTGTTTTTCACAAACAGCATGCTCCATTGTGGCTTACTGTTCAAATCTGTATGCCTATATCAGGGCTGGGCAACACCGACCCTCCAGATGTTGATGAACTACACATCCCAGCATGCCTTGCATCAGTTTCAGCATGGCCACATAGCAAAACTAATGCAAAGCATCCTGGGATGTGTAGTTCATTAACATCTGGAGGGCCGGTGTTGCCCAGGCCTGGCCTATATGGTAGTAAATTGGATGTTCAATATCATTATCATTATGACCATATTGTCACCATAGTGTTTTCTATTGATACACATCTATGTATTAATTTACATTTATTTATTTATATACATGTTCACATGTTTATATGTATATATGTTACTAGGCAACAGATCAGGCTCCGCTCAGAAAAGCGGTCTTGTCCGGCTCACTTCCGGGTTTGGTTGGCGGCCTGTGGCGTTAGTGAGTGGTTGGCGGAGGTCATGCGTCTTAGCATGACCTCCACAACCTGCTTCTGTCTCTGTCGGCTGCTCCATCGTCGGGCGAATGTAGCCGAGACCCTGCCGCCCCTGACTGCCGGACGTGGGGGGGACAAACAGTCAGTGGGTTTATATAAGAGCCATTGCACTTTTGTCTTTTGTGTATGCTGTCTGTCCCTGACAACGATGGGGGGGGGGCTAACCCTGAAACAGTTGGATTAAACGACCCTATCATTGCAGCCTGTGCAGCGCAGTCCTTCCCTATATACATACAGCTGTGCTCATAAGTTTACATACCCTAGCAGAATTTGTGAATTTCTGGCCTTCTGGACATTTGTCAGAGAATATGAATGATATCTCACAAACTTTTCTTTACTGTGTTTACTCTTTTTAAATCATAATGACAACAGAAACTACCCAAATGGATGTGATCAAAACTTTACATACCCCGGAGATTTTGGCCTGATAACATGCACACAAGTTGACACAAACGGGTTTGAATGGCTACTAAAGGTAACCCTGTGATCTATTTGCTTGTAATCAGTGTTTGTGTATAAAAGGTCAGTGAATTTCTGGTCTCCCGAAAGACCCTTGCATCTTTCATCCAGTGATGCACTGACGATTCATGGGGAAAACAAAAGAATTGTCAAAGGATCTGAGGAAAAAGGTAATGGAACTGTATAGAACAGGAAAGGGATATAAAAACATATCCAAGCAATTGAGAATGTCAATCAGCACTGGTCAAACTCTGAGGGATTCTGTGGAAACCAAATCATGGTTATTTAGACCAACAAAAATTTCAACCACAACTGCCAGGAAAATTGTTCGGGATGCAAAGAAAAATCCACAAATAACTTAAGCTGAAATATAGGACTCTCTGAAGAAAAGTGGTGTGGTTGTTTCAAGATGCACAATAAGGAGGCATTTCAAGAAAAATTGGCTGTATGGTCGAGTCACCAGAAGAAAGCAATTACTACCCAAATGCCACAAAGCATCCTGCTTACAATGCTCCAAACAGCATAGAGACAAGCCTCAAAACTTCTGAAACAAAGTAATTTGAAGTGATGAGACCAAAATTTTACTTTTTGGCCACAACCATAAACGTTACATTTGGAGAGGAGTCAAGAAGGCCTATGATGAAAGGTACACCATTCCTACTGTGAAACACAAAGGTGAATCACTGATGTTTTGGGGGATGTGTGAGCTACAAAGGCACTGGAAACTTGGTCATAATTGATGACAAGCTGAATGCAGCATGTTATCAGAAAATACTGGAGGAAAATTTGCACTCATCAGCCCAGAAGCTGCGCATGGGACATACTTGGACGTTCCAACATGACACTGATCCAAAACACAAGGCCAAGTTGACCTGTCTTTGGCTACAGCACAATAAAGTGAAGGTTCTGGAGTGGCCATCTCAGTCTCCTGACCTCAATATCATTGAGCCACTCTGGGGAGATCTCAAACATGCAGTTCATGCAAGACAGCCCAAGAATTTACAGGAACTGGAGGCTTTTTGCCAAGAAGAATGGGCAGATTTACCATCTGAGAAAATAAAAAGCCTCGTCCAGAACTACAGTACCACAAAAGACTTCTGTTAGGAGTCCCAGTAGACTGCACGACTAGAAGTAATGGTACTTGCTGGAGGAACAGACAAACAGAGGCAGGATGGATGTAACTCACTGCTTTATCAGGATAATAAATTAGGAACAGGTACAGGTATAAGAACAGGAACAGGTATTAGGAATCAGGTAACAGTACTCGGGTACAGGGACCAGGAAACAGGAAACAGGACTCAGGTAACAGGACTCAGAAGTTCAGACAAGGCTGACAAAACTATAACTGGCCCTGAGCTCAGGGCAAATGCAGTTTTAAAACCAGAGCAGACCAATCACTGCAGCACAGAGACAGGCCCCTCAATGATCAATATGTGCTGCGGCTGGGAATGGCATTCTGAGAACTTCCCAATCCAGCTGATTACACCAGCTGGAACTGCTCTCAGAAACCACAGTTCTAAAGGGAAAGAACCAAACATCAGCACCTCTGGCCACCCGTTGGTACTGCGAACAAAGAAATGAAATCAGCACCTCTGGCCACACAGAGGTACTGCAAGCTGAACATAACAGCAGCACCTCCGGCAAACCAGAGGCACTGGAGACCAAACAATGACACCAGCACCTCTGGCCACACAGAGGTACTGCAAGGTGAATATAACAGCAGCACCTCTGTGTAACCAGAGGCACCGCAGACCAAACAAAACATAAATGGCAGTTCTGACAACTTCAAGCTGTCATTGATGTTAAAGGGGGCAATACACGGTATTAAGAACTGGGGTATGTACACTTTTGATCAGGGTCATTTGGGTAGTTTCTGTTGTCATGATTTAAAAAGAGTTGTTTGACAATATTAGGCTTCACCCAACCACTAACCATGAGTGAAAGAAAAGTTTGTGAGTTATCATTCCTATTCTCTGGCAAATGGCCAGAAAATCACAAATTCTGCTAGGGTATGTAAACTTATGAGCACAACTGTATATTAAACCTGTTCCAGTAGGTGATTCACATGGGTGCCGGTTGACTGACAGACTGTCAGGATTCCGACTGTTAAAACCGTGACACTCGGGATCACGACGGCCACCGGCTATTCTCCCTTGTGCGGGTTCACGACCCCCATAGAGGGAGAATAGAATAGGTGGCGAGTGTAGCGAGCCACTGTACTGCAGCGTGGCGAGCACAGTGAGCGTGCAAGGGGCATTGTTGCGCTCCCCCGCTATCTGAGTCCAGCAGTCGCGATTTCCACTTCGGGCTAATGACTGTTGGAATACCGACTGTCGGTGTGCTATACCACACCCAATCACATACTTTACTACACTATCAGCGCTTTTTCCATAATAATTTTGTGTTCCATTTTCAGATTTAACAGGCAATATTATTCCAAGAGGGGCAGCTAAACATTTATTATAGTTGTTATATTGTTGTATTGCTTGATACAAGAAACTTTCTTTTCTTCAGGCTGACAAATCTGAGTCAGTTTTCATTTCTCAGGAACTGAGTTAATATATGACAGTTATGTAGTCATGTCTCAGTTATCTAGCATGAAAGGCAACTTGGATAGACACAATTTCTCTGTAATTTTACAGTAGTGTGTCCTGCCAAAAAAGTCTGTATTCAAAATAAATGAAGGCTCCCAGGGAACTATTTAAACACACATTTGTTACTCGGAATCATGTATAATGATGCCAATATGACTTTTAGAATAATTATTTGTGCATGGCTTATGAAACAAGCTTTTCTGCAGCAGAAGGAAGTGGAAGGTCTCAGAGCTGGGTTAGGTGCCAAACATATAGGCATTCTGGCTCCAGACCTGTACAAACAGCAAAATCATGACAATGGGTCTAGTCTCAGATTGTAACTCACTTATTGTCTCGTAGTGGTTAACAAAATGTTATAGGACATTAGAACACACCTGCTAGAATTATGTTATTAAGCTTTCTGAAGACAGATTAGCATCACTATTGGCAGGGCTGGTGCCACCAATAGGCAGCTCTAGGCATTTGCCTAGGGTGCCGGCCACTGGATGGCAGCAGTTTGCCCTCGCCCCCCGAATGGAGGTGAGTGGAGGTGCTGGCAGGAGCGGGCAGGGGTGTCCGTGCTGCGGGGGTACCACTACCTGCGGCGCTGTGTCTGTGCCACCATCTGGCAGGAGTGGGCAGGGGTGTCCGTGTCGCTGGGGTACCTACGGCGCTGTGTATTAAGCTGGCGGCGGCGGCGGGGTCGATGCAGTGATTAGCAAATAACTAGCACTATCCGGCAGCCGGGCGGTGGCACGAGAAGCACTGCTGGGTTTGAAAACACTTTCCTGCACGATTCAGCCAATCAGCAAGCGGCAAGTGTTTTCAAAATCAGAAGCACTTCCCGCGCCGCTGCCCGGCCGCCAGATAGCGCTAGTTATTTGCTAATCACTGCAGGGACCCCACCGGGACCCAAATCTATCTCTCTCTGTATACAGTATGTTACATTTGCCCTAACTGCAGTAAAAATGCCCTCCCCCTGCATGCTTCCAGACACCTAATCCACCACTTCCCCACTCCATCGGCAACACTCCCATTCCCTGATAACAGATCTTTTATACTCCCCTTCCTTGCCACCATACACTCTATCTAGCACACTTCCCTTCCCTCCCCCAGACACTCAATCTAGCACACTCCCCTTCCCTGCCTCCAGACACTTCATCTGGCATGCTTCTTTTTCCTGCCTCCAGACACCCACATGCAGAGCCAGATTTTCTACAAGGCAGCCTAGGTGCCTGCCTAATGCCCAGCAGGTCCCAAGTCGGTCCCATAAAGATATCCTGTCCATACACAGTGTTCCCAGAGGAGCATTGCGCAAATGCTGGTTGACATAATGACATCAACATCCACCCACCCACACTCCAAAAGTCCCTTTGCTGTTCTTTAATAGGAGAATTTTTTTTTTGTAAAGTAGCCAGGCAGTCAGTTTACTTTAAATGTGACACAGGTATTAATCCAACTTCCTAGACCTAGAGCCTGATTTAGATTGTATGCAATGCCGATGGTCATGCAGCTGAGCATTTATCAGTAGACCGTGCATGCACTATGGTACTCTACTCTACACCTTCAATCAGCAGCAAAAATATGCATTGCTGGAGGGCCCCAAACAGGTATCTTGACTAGGACACCATGAGGTCTAAATCCACTTCTACCCACATGACACCCTCCCCTTACCTGTTTCCAGACACCCATATGACACGCTCCTCTTCTGTGTTGGAGTGGGGCATGAAAGGCCCACCGGGGGGAATGCACTGGGATGTTGCATAATGTTTTGGGATGTGGGCAATCTCCAGAAGGGGCCTGGCCAGCCACCATAGAAGATTGGATAACCATTACAGAGGGCATGTTCTTGCCAATAGATAGATAGATAGATAGATAGATAGATAGATAGATAGATAGATAGATATATAGATAGATAGATGGATAGATATTTCTTCTCCATTTGAAGTACAGAATCGATTTAGTTTTGCTTTTTTGGTACTTGTGTATTATCTGGGCGCCCGATTTTTTTCATCGCATGCCACTACTTAAGGCATGCGATTTTTCATTGTAAAGACCTGATTTTTAATTGTATAGTCACCCATGGGTGATTTCATACCCCCACTATCCAACTACGCATGGAGTTGATTTTATATAGTGTGGCGAGCGCAGCGAGCCACCGAGCCCGAAGCATGGCGAGCGCAGCGAGCCCTGCGAGGGGACGCTGATTACTTAACATGTATTCTGTGTCCGCTCGCCACGCTTCGGGCTCGGTGGTTCGCTGCGCTCGCCACACTATATAAAATCAACTCCAAGCGTAGTTGGATAGTGGGGGTATGAAATCACCCATGGGTGACTACAATTAAAAATCGGGGCTTTACAATGAAAAATCGCATGCCACTATATTGCATGCATGCAATACAATGAAAAAATTGGGCGCCCAGATATTACACAAGTACCGCTTTTTTAAACAATTATCTTCACTCAGCAATAACAACAATTTTTTTTATTTGTGATAAAGTCACTTGTAGTCACGTTTGAGACACATAAAACATTCATATCTCCTCACTAACACTGGGAGGAGACATTTGCATATCTCAAAAACTAAAGCCAATTGAAAAATAAGCATCATGATCAGGAGCACAGAATTGATAAAAATCGACCCTTAAATCCCTGGCAGAAGATTGACTATTTCCCAGTGTTATGCATTCACTTTTAATGGAGGATGACACATTCGTATAAGCGTGCTTTCCTACATTGTGCACCACTATGAAATGCCATTTACATCAAGAGGATACAGCTATACACTGCCTACATACTTTTATACCTAAACAAGAGTCTGTAAAGCTAATTACTATGTATTATATTTTTGTTTGTTAGAAAATGACAAGTGTACAGTACCTTTGATTTGTTTGTAACAGCATAATGATATCAATTTGCAGGGAAAAGGTTAGCTGTGACCTCAGCATAGGTCATATTGTTTTTGGTAAAGTTGCCTCATTGAGTCAAAGCAAAACAAAAAAAACAAACAGAAAATAGTTTAGGTAAAGAAAACCACAAAAAATAACCAACTTCTGAAAGCTTCAGTCTGATGGTCTCCATTCAGCAATATGCAAATCAGTGACTGAATTATAGGTTCTTTTCTTGGAAGTTAGTGTAAAAATGTACTAGTTTCATACTGATCTATTCATTTTTCAGTGTTAAGTTTCTCTTTCACTCTGATATTGTCTAAACTGTACTATACTGTATGTGGATATTAATTTAATGTAACTGTAAGATTGCTAATGTGAACCATTATTTATTTATCGTGCCCTATGGGCGCTCTTTGCACCGGCGTAAGGGGGCCTTAACCTGTGAACGCATTTATTGCGTGGGTGAGGTTAGGGTGCTATGTGTGGGGGTAGGTGCTTGGGGGTGGGTGAGTGTCTGGGGATGCTGCTGGGGGATTGAGGAGTAGGGGTGGGCATCGTTGCAGATGCCAGCACTGTTTGCCATAAACCATTGATGATTGCAAATATAGTGGTGGTAGGGGATTCCATCATTAGGAGAACAGACAGGCCAATCTGCTATCGGGACCGCGATCGCCGCACGGTCTGTTGCCTCCCGGTGCTCGGGTATGGCACATCACGGACCGAGTCGACAGATTGTTGGGAGGGGCTGGGAGCAACCCGGCGGTCTTGGTGCACATCGGCACCAACGACAAAGTCAATGGTAGGTGGGATGTCCTCAAGAAAGAGTATAGGGAATTAGGTAAGAAATTAAAGGCGAGAACATCTAGGGTAATTTTCTCGGAAATATTACCAGTGCCACGCGCTAGCTCAGGGAGGCAGAGGGAGATCAGGGAGGTAAATGTGTGGCTTAAGGATTGGTGTAGGAAAGAGGGATTCGTGTTCATGGAACACTGGGCAGACTTCTCGGTCAGGCGCCATCTTTTTTGCTGTGATGGATTGCACCTGAACGAGGAGGGGGGCTGCGGTGCTGGGGGGAAGGATGGTTAGAGGGTTGGAGGAGATTTTAAACTAGGCGACGGGGAAGGGGGGGGGGGCAGCAAGACATTATGGGGCCATTAGGGAGAGAAGCCGGACTGGGATCAGGAATCATATGGGGGAAGGAGATGGGGGGGGGGGGGGGGGACGGAGACATAGACAAAGTCCTGGGACATAACAAGGGTATAATCGGGGGTAACTCTCAGGGTGCATCAGGAATGTCATGTAATAAAATGTTATGTTGTAACAGTCACGTTACCCCATTACAGTTCTTAGGTACAGATGATCTTAGTATACAGGAAAGAGGGAAGGACAGAGGAAGAATTCCCAGAACTAGAGGGCAGGCAGTGTGCATGGTGGGGAGGCCTGTAGAGAGTCTATTGAAAGGGAGAGGGGAAAGGGGAAGCTAGTAAAGAATTCAAATGGGTCCTGGGGTGAAACTAATCACAATATTAGAGCCATATCTAAAAATAAACATAAATTAAAATGCTTACTAGCTAATGCAAGAAGCTTAGTGAGTAAAATCGGGGAGCTATAAACGGTGATCAGTAGGGACGACTACGACATCATTGGTATTACAGAAACATGGAGTAATGAGTCGCATGACTGGGCATTAAACATGGAGGGATATACACTATACAGGAAAGACAGGGAAAATAGAAGGGGCGGGGGTGTGTGCCTATATGTAAATAATAACTTAACATCATGTGAGAAAAATATGAGCACAGACCTGGAAGAAGACAACTCGGAGACAGTGTGGGCAGAGATAACCGACAATAATAAAAAAACAAAAAACAAATTTATAATAGGGGTATGCTATAGACCACCAAATATAAACGAAAGGGAAGAGTCTCTTCTTTTAAACCAAATCAAACAAGCATCAAATCAGGGTCAGGTATTAATTATGGGGGATTTTAATTTACCCGACATTGGGAAAACGAAACAGGTAAATCAGCAAGAAGCAATGGGTTCTTAAGCTTACTTAAAGACCAGTTTATTACACAAACGGTAGAAACTCCAACTCGTGATGAGACACTCTTGGACTTAGTATTAACAAATAACAAAGACTTAGTTTCAAACACAAAAGTAATTGAACAATTAGGGAACAGTGATCACAATATGGTTTCACTGGAAATCAACTTCAGTAAATTACATCAAAAAGGATCTGCAAAAATACTAAACTTCAGAAAAGCAAACTTTGAATTATTCAGGGAAGCCCTAACAGGAATTGGGTGGGAAACGGTTATGGAGGGAAAAAATGCAGAGGAAATGTGGGATACTCTAAAAAAGGTGCTTGATTCACTAACTATTGAATACATTCCTAAAGTAACTAAAGGTAAATTCAACAAAAAAAAGCCACCATGGTTGGACAAAGAAGTAAGGTCAGCTATCAACAATAAAACAAGAGCCTTTAAATTCTATAAAAATAACTTGAATGAGGAGGCGTTCGCAAAATACAAAGAATCAAACAAAACTTGTAAAGGGGTAATCAAAGCAGCTAAAATATTATATGAAGAGTGCATAGCCACTGAAAGCAAAACCAACCCAAAGAAGTTTTTTAAATACATAAATAGTAAACGTTTAATTAAGGAAAACATAGGCCAACTAACTGATACTAGTGGAAAAAGTGTTACTGAGGACAAGGGAAAAGCAAAACTGTTAAATGAGTTCTTCTCATCAGTATTTACTAAGGGAGAGCAGACTGTGGAACGAACATTTACCACAAAAAGGACAAATAAGCCAGATCTCATTGTGGATTTCACGCCGAAGAAAATAATACTGAGGCTAAGCAAACTCAAAACAAATAAATCACCAGGGCCAGATGGGATTCATCCGAGGGTATTAATGGAATTAAGGGATGAACTAGCTACCCCCCTACATTATATCTTTAGCAAGTCACTATCGTCAGGTATAGTACCAAAAGATTGGAGAATAGCAGAGGTAGTGCCAATGTTCAAAAAAGGAAAAAAGGAAGATCCCGATAATTACAGACCCGTTAGTTTAGCATCGATTGTGGGTAAACTATTTGAAGGATTTTTAAGGGATGGTATCCAGGAATATTTAGATCATCACCGTCTACTCAGTACTAACCAACATGGGTTCGTGAAAAATCGTTCATGCCAAACTAATCTACTAGGGTTCTATGAAGAGGTTAGCAAAAACCTTGATAATGGAAATGCTGTAGATGTGATTTTCCCAGATTTCGCTAAAGCATTTGATACTGTCCCACACAAGAGATTGATTAATAAAATGGAGAACCTAGGATTGGGTGAAAATATCTGCAGATGGGTAGGAAATTGGCGATGTGATAGAGAACAAAGAGTGGTTGTGAATGGTGCCGTATCAGATATGATACCGGTACTAAGTGGAGTGCCCCATGGTTCGGTTTTGGGGCCCATTTTGTTTAACATTTTTATTAACGATATTGGGATAGGGTTACTCAGCAATGTATCCATCTTTGCGGACGATACAAAACTTAGCAAAGTCATCAAATCATCAGAAGACGTCACCATGCTTCAAAATGATCTTGCAATTCTAGATGAGTGGGCAAAAAAATGGAAGATGAGGTTCAATGTAGATAAATATAAGGTTATGCACCTTGGGAGACACAACCAGTGTGCAAGTTACAACCTTAGCGGAGAGGAACTGGGAAATTCCATACTTGAAAAGGATCTAGGAGTCCAAATAGACAGCAAACTGGGATATAGTGCTCATTGTAATGTAGCTACAGAAAAGGCCAACAAAATTCTGGCATGTATTAAGAGGGGAATAGAAACTTGGGACTCAAGGGTAATTATGCCACTGTATAAAGCATTGGTGAGACCTCACCTCGAGTACGGAGTGCAGTTCTGGGCCCCACACTATAAAAAGGACATCATAGAATTAGAAAAAGTCCAAAGGCGAGCAACAAAGCTTATTAGGGGAATGGAGAATTTAAGCTACGGGGAGAGATTAAGCAATTTGGGACTATTTACATTAGAAAAGAGACGTTTAAGGGGGGACATGCTCAACATGTACAAGTATATCAAGGGCCAATATAAGGAACTGTCACACACCCTCTTTTCTACTAGAAAGGAATCTAGGACACGAGGGCATGAGTATAGATTAGAAGAAAAAAGATTTCATTCAGCTAGTAGAAAGAATTTCTTTACGAACAGAACAGTCAAACTCTGGAACGCTCTTCCCAGAGAGGTGGTAACGGCTCGCTCATTAAATGCGTTCAAGCCAAAGTTGGACAAACATTTACTGGAGAAAAACATCCATGGGTACAAATAAGAACTATAATTTGTCTGTAAAATATCAGAACCTACCAAATAAACAATGGATATCTATACCAGGTTGAACTAGATGGACGCAAGTCTTTTTTCAGCCTTACCTACTATGTAACTATGTATATTACTGGTCGATGGGCATCCCTATTATGGAGGTGCTAGGGACACTGGTGGGAGAGATAGGCACTTTAATGTTCATTGTAATTATATGTGGGATGGGTGTGGGTGGGTTATGCTGGCTTGAGATTGCAGGGGGTTCGGACATGGATACTCTCGTGAGCTTGCGTGGGGGTGGCGTACAGTGTGCGGGTGGAGATGCTGTCATGAGATTAGGGGGGTGGGGGTGTGCCGGAGGAGACAGTAATGGGAGGGGGTGTGGTGTTGCAGGGGGAGATGTTGGGGGGGGGGGCTTTTGGGTAGAGGTGCTGGCGGGTGTTGGGGGTGGGCAGTGATGCTGGTGGGATATGGTGGGGGGTAGCGGGTGAAGATGTGTTGGAGGGGGCCTGCGGAGATGCTGGTGGGAGGGTGTGGTCCGGGTGGAGATGGTGCCGGGGGGGATGCGTGCGGAGATGTTGGCGGGAGAGGCTGGAGGTGTGCGGCTGGATATGCAGGTGGGAGGGGTGCGGGTGTAGATGCTGTGGGGGAGGGTTTGTGTGTGGGCAGAGAACCTCCTGGGAGGAGGGGGCGGTGGTGGGGTGATGGAGATGGTGTGCGGTGCGGGTGGCAATACAACTCCTGTACTCTGTGCTTGGCCTCCCCCATGTCCTTGCTGAGAAGCGGCTTCCCAGCGCGGTTAGTGGGTGTGGTGGAAGAGGACACCTTTCCTGAGCTCCTGCCCCAATACCCAACAAACTCCCTTTTCTGCTGCCCTCTGTGCCCCTCCTGCCCTCACAACCTCCCACATCACTGCCACCAGTCCCCCTCGGAGCCAGCGGGTCGCAGAGCCAGGGAATGTTAAACACATTACTGCTAGTTGGGGCCTACCTGCCATCCAGAAGCCGGGGCCTTGATTTCTAACTGCCGCCTGCCGGAACTTTGGTCCTGCGCCCCGTGGTGGCCGCTCCCGGGACCGGAGACCCCACCCGGGGATAGCCTGGCAGCCCTGCTCCCCCTGGGGCTACCACAGCACACTGTCACCTGGCTGGTGCGGGTGGCAGGTCCCACAGACGGTAGAAGCCGTGGTTGGCGGCCGCCATCTTGCCAACCACCCCACTGCAGACTGTAACACATGAGTGACAAACCGGAATGCTGGACTCTGTGTGTGTATAACACTGGGCGGTGACTGTGTAACTCTGCCCAGCGTTATACACACGATTGAAAGATCTGGCTAAAGTATACAGTATGTAATGTAATGATGATGACATACTTGCCTACTTTTATCTTCTCCCAGCATGGCAACACGTCAGGGGATGGGGGGGCAAGGCTGAAGGAGGAAACTCCGTGATTTGCAGGCCGCAGGGTGTTTTTTTTTAAAATGAGTAAAATGCCGCTACTGCACCATTTTTAGCCCTGCCCCCTCTCCGCGGACCCGCAACTGGCGGTAATTGAACCAGCAAGGAAGGAGGGTGGGGTGCTCTGGCCAGCAAGAGGAAGACTTACCCATCTTTCCGGGGGGGGCGGGAATTGGACACGGTTTTCGTGAGCCTCCCGGCCATCCCGGGAGGGTAGGAAAGCCTGGATGATGAAACTACTGTATATATAGACTCTGAAACTGAACTGCCAAACCTACTGAATTGTAGGTGCGTCATTTACCCCTTTCAAACTGCACCTCGATCCTGGGTAATTGCAGGGTTGCTGACGCGTCGACTCTGGTCGAGGTGCGGTGTGAAAGTGCCAAAGTTTATAACCTGGGTCGACCAACCCGGCAATTCGACCCGGGTTATAAGAAGGGTTAAACCAGGTCATCCTCTGTATAATGGGTGACCCGGATTTAATATAAAAGCGCCGGACCCGGGTCAGCACCAGATCAGACCCAGGATCGAGCTAATTTATGCAATTAGTTTGCAGGCTTGCACAGGCAGGATTTTACTCTGGCTGGGCTTAGATACCTGAATGCAGGGCTCTGCAAACTAACAGCCCAGGTCTGAATAATCCCCATAATCTGCCTCAGGCACTAACACTTTATACTACTTTAAGACCCATTCTATGGATTTTACAAAGATTATGTTCCAATTTTTAACAATAATTTAATTATGGCTAATGAGATTTCACAGCTATCAAGCATCAATTAAATCCGTTGTGTAAGCCTTTCTGCATTGGTGGACCCCCTCAAATGTATCTGTAATACCAGGACCCTTGCCTAGATCAGGGCCGTAACTAGGGGGGAGCTGGGGGTTCACGCGCACCGGGCGCTGGAGGTGAGGGGCGCTGTGAAGTCCGGTGACAGGTATGTCCGTCCATCTCCTACTAGCGCGGCTGCAGGAAGCGCTGATGACTTCGAAAAGACTTGCCGGACGCTGATTGGCTGAATTCAGCCAATCAGCGTCCGGCAAGTCTTTTTGAAGTCATCAGCGCTTCCCGCCGCAGCGCTAGTAGGAGATGGACGGACATACCTGCGGCTTCAACGGTGAGAGCCGGACTGTGCGGGGAGGGGGGGGGTCTCCGGCGCCAGGGACAAGGCGTCATTTGGTCGGTCCCCCCTGTCAGCTGCTAACTAAGCAGCGGGGAATAAACGCTGTGCGCATGCGCACAGCGTCTATTCCCGCAGCCAGGGGGCTGGGGGCATGGCTAGAGGCTCACAGAGCCTCTGGGTCATGCCCCCATAGCGGCAAAATGGGGGCGTGGCCTCGCGGAGAGCAGCGATTATAGGCCACGCCCCCAAATTAGGCCACGCCACCCCAAAAATTTCGGCGCGCCTCCGGCGCGCAGCAGCATTAATACGGGGGGGGGGGGGGGGCACCAAAAGACTGCCTTGCCCCGGGCACCGGAAACCCTAGTTTCGGCCCTGCCTAGATCAGTTTATTCTCTGTATACAGAGGCGGGCTGGGCAGGGGGGCAGGGTGCCACATGCCCCCCGGGCCGGTACATATTGCACTGTCCCGGGCCTGTGCGCCTGGCGGCCGGGTCGTGCAGGAGACGGACAGTAGAGCTGTCAGGAGGCATGCGGCTCACGGTTAGAGACTGAGGAAACAGCCGGTGCCAGACCTGGGACAGCCTCCGGGAGCAGCAGCAGCTAGTCAGGAGGCTGTCAGGTTATAGTACTACTGGTAAAGCCCACATGCCTCCTGACAGATAAGTTCTACTGTATGACACGGCCGCCAGGCACACAGCGCCTCCCGACAGCCGAGCTGCACTGGCCATCTCCCGCACGATCAGCCAGGCCAGCATCAGGGGGGGTTAAAAGGGGACAGCTGTCCCGTGCCTCCACAATCTGAGGGGCCCCAAAGCCAGTCCCCAGCCCAGCTTAGCTGCTCACCATCACCTCCCCCGCTCAGGCCCCTGCACGCTGAGGTCCCCGGCCACACTGCTGCTCATAGCCAGCTGCTGAAGGCAGGCGCAGAGGATGTGGTAAGTGAAGGTGGGTTGGAGAGTGAATTTGGGGGTACTGTGAGCATTGAAGGTAGCGGTGAGTCCTGGGAGGTCAGAGTGTGTGTGTGTGTGTGGGGGGGGGGGGGTCAGAGTGTGTGTGTGTGGTTCCAGTGGGGGTGTTGTGCAGTGCTTGTTAGAAGGGGCCGGGTAAGTGGATAGTTGAGGAAAGGGAACTGCTGTGAGATGGACTTTTGAAAGGGAGGAGGTGACAAGTGCTGGACAGTGAAGGGGAAAGTGAGTGCTGTAAGGGGGCTAGTGCGGGTGTTGGTGACAGGGGATAAATTAGGCTGGAACAAGATGGAACCAGCTCTGCCTCTGCCCACTGTGTCCAGCCACAGCAGCACATGGCACCCGCTCCCCCAGAACCTCATACGGCCGGCATGGGCACAGTGCGCATCCAGTTTATGTTAGAACATTGGGGGGAGGTTGATAGTGCTTCAAAGGGTCTGGGGCCCCAAGAGATATCAGTGTATGGGGCCCTAAAGTTTCTGTTGCCTGCCCTGCGATCAGCTCCCCTCCGCCGCGCCGTCAGTGATCAGGCTGTTAAGGAAATGGTGGTTGCGTTGGGCCGTTTGCTTATGTTCCCCCCCGGGCTGATAGTTGCCAGACAGTCCCTGTCTGTATACATTACAGTAATGCACTGCAATTGCACTGGTCTCACGTGGGCCCACTCATATCCGGTCCATTGGCTCTGCACTGTGAGGCAGCAAAGCTAACAACTTCTGTGCCAGAGGGCTGTCCATAAACATATGGGAAAGCTTCCAGCTCCCAGTGCCCAGGCTCCGGGAACCCACCTAAAATCCACATAAGGAGGGTGTCTTGCAATTTAACCACAACTTAAAAGGAGGTGCCCCAAGGACCATGTCTAGCTCCATCCAGAACCGGTGATTGTAGTGCTTCTTTGACAATGTCATGTTCCCTACCAAGGGCACTGCAGCCTGTCACCATCACGGTGAACCCTTATAACCTTGCTAATGTACTAAGCACTCTCTCACTGGTAATGACTGACCCTCTTGTATGTTAGATGTACCCCATTCTGATATTACTGTACCAATGTCCATGTATGAATTTAATTTGTTTGTGCCTAATAGCGCAGCCACTTTCTGCAACTATGAGTTTACAAACTGCAGCACTAACTTTCTTGCATGCTTCACGTTTTGCTGGCCCAGTCAGTAGCGCACGCAGGGGGGTTTCTGAGTACCCCAAAACCCCCCAGGAGTCTAAGGACCATAGTCTGAAAGCTGAGGGTCCCCTCTTTCCAGAGGTACAATAATTAAAAAAATCGGCCCTTGGGAACCGGAGATATCTGACTTCAAAGCAGGGGTCCCCATCCAAGCCTGTCAATTGATATTCCCAGTCAGATATTTTAGGTTCTGTCTGACTTAGAGTTTTTCTGATTTCTATTCCAAAAGCTGGGACTCTCCCCCTTTGATGGACACTAGGAGCTTGTCTCTACTGTTCCCAGAACCAGAGATATCAGCCTTCCAGCAGCTGGTTACTGCTCCAGCTCCACACACCTGGTATGTAGTTTTATATACTCATTGGCAGATTGCTCTGCCTCCTGAACTCTGATCCCCTAGTCCCCAATACCATTTGGTAGGTAGGATTCTCTAGTTTTTAATTCCATTAAAATCTAAGAAATCTATTTCTGGGAACTGGAGATATCTGCAGTCAAGCAAGCTGTCCTCCCACCAGAAAATTATTATTATTATTATTTATATACATTTGGTCTATCTATAATACTTTAACTGACCTGGCATATACTGGGTCACCTAAGTGTCCATCTCCGTGCTTTGCTCCACCCCTCTGGAAACCCCCTTCCGAAAATCCTGTGTTTGCCCCTGCCAGTATATCAATATTACTCCTGGGAAAAGTATCTGGACATATTAGGCATGATTCAAGGGTGGATGCTGGGATATTTTTCGGGGCATCACAGAGGGCATGTGTATGCCACCCCTGCACTCTCAGGCCCCTACTGAGGCCCAAATGGAAATAACAGATACCGGGGTATCTGAAAAGGGGCGCCTGTATAAACCTGCTTCGTCAAGCTGCAACAAAAACAAGGGATGTCACTCCCTTACACATAAACAGAAAACACAAAAGGAAGTTGCGCTAAACTTATACTCAGGTGTGCAATTAGTTTAAAAATAATAGCATTTATTTCATATAGACATTTTAAAAATGTATGAATTATAGCTTAAAAAGACATGTATATTATGTGTTTATGTAAAATAATAAACAGAAAAAATTGAAAAAAAATTAAAAAACGGTTGCTGCATTAATTTGTGCACGTATTAATGTTGTAGTCACCTTGCATTCAGGTGTGTCAGAATCCTTTTTGGGCCCAAAAGGATATTTGAAATCCTGTGGTGGGTGGATGTTGGGAGTAGTTGGTAGCCCTCCAATGTACTTCTCTCCAACCAGGGTGGTGAGGATGGCATTTCCTCCACAAGATGAGGTGTTTTAGGAGCTTGAGACTGGTGGATCTTGGTACAGGCAAGTTTAGAAAGGTGGCGTTCCTCCACAAGGTTTGTAGGTGCCTTTTAAGCGATCCTGCAGTCAGGGGCTGTGTGCTTAAAGTTGTTTGTAGCACCACTTGTTCTCCCAGCACATGCGGACACACTTTGGATGGGGTGTGAGGTAGCAGCAATCCAAGTGTACCTCATCTTGTGGAGGAAACGCCATCCTCAGCACCCTGGTTGGAGAGAGTACATTGGAGGGCTACCAACTACTCCCAACATCCACCCACCACAGGATTTCAAATATCATTTTGGGCCCAAAAAAGGATTCGGACACACCTGAATGTAAGGTGACTACAACATTAATACGTGCACAAATTAATGCAGCAACCGTTTTTTTCTATATTATTATTTTACATAAACACATAATATACATGTCTTTTTAAGCTATAATTCGTACATTTTAAAAATGCCAGACATGGTTAATCCGAAACTGTTACTCACTTCTCTCTCAACTTTTATATACAACTGCAGATCACTAGGTGGCTGTATGCTTTTGTGTGGTTCTTGTTGCACAACACTACTTTCCTTGTTCTGCTACATGTCACTGTCAGTATCTCTTCTTTTCCAATATGTACTGTATGAACAAATGCACAACACTACTTTCACCCTATCATTTTACATTGTTTCTGTCCTCCTGATCCTCTCCTCCTCCTTTGCATTACAATTTCATACCTACTATGAGGTCTAAAGGCATCTGACCCAGTGGTGGAACTCCCAGAAACCATTGAAGCATTGGCCCCCAGGCACCATATGTCAGGTGGTCACAGATAAATCCATATATAACCGCTGTCTGAAACCAGCTGATCACTGCAGCAGAGCTGGCAGTGGTTATAGATGCATGCTTTTTTAGTTTCCGTGCAGCTGCTGCCTGGCGCAATAAAGTTTATTTATTAATTGAGACATCCTGAAGTTACATGCGCCACGCCGCTGACAGAGGTGCCGTTTAGCAGCCAGAAGACACAAGAGGGGGTAAGTGCCTGTGGGCTGCAGAAGGGGTAGGCTGGTGAGACAATCATAGAAGGGGGCAAGCAGGAGAGACAAAAGAGGGCTGACATCAGAGACAATCGGGGTCTTGCGTAAAAAATACACTGGAGTGCTTGAACTGCAGAAACACTGATATTGGAGAGAACTGGGCAGGAAGTGACAGGATTACTGGCACATTACTTCCTCCTTTTTCCCCTTCAGATGTGCTAAAGTGCAGGTTGCACCACTGTCTGTTTAACCTCCAGGTGTTTGATATGAAGGTTTGAACTTATGCCTCTGATTTGACCTACTAGTACAAGGATGTTGCAATAAGGGTGGGAAATTAGAACCTTCATCCCGTGTATAGGCAGACACTGTATAAGGAAGCTGGGTTCCCATAACTTCCAGTCATTGCAGAGAGGAACTAAGACCATATTGCACAATACTGTACATCTCTTAGATACAAGGAAATCTGAATTCTGTGTATCTTAATTTACTTTTCAGCAGAGAAAAGGGAATTGGGTAGAGCAAAATGTACTGAAATTTGCATCTACTTATTAATAGTCAAGTACTCTAGCAACCAATTCAATATTTATCTTATTTACATAGCAGCGTGTCTACTGGATTCAGTATTGAATCCCGGCGGTCGGGATCCCGGCGGTCGGGATCCCGGCGTTCAGAATCCCGACAGCCGAAATGCCGACAAGGGGGGGACGTGGATCGCCCCCCCCCCCCTTGCGTGCTCACTGCGCTCGCCACGCAGTGGGCCCGGTGCCTCGCTACGCTGGGCACACTAATTTATTCTCCCTCCAGGGGTGTCGTGGACACCCACGGAGGGAGAATGTGTCGGCATTTCGGCGGTCGGGATTCCGGCGTCGGGATTCTGAACGCCGGGATCCCGACCGCCGGGATTGTAACTGCATCCCTGTCTACTTGCTCTTTCCCTCAGGAACGTGCGCTTGTTAAGTGCTAGGCCTCAGATCCCTTTGCCGCAAACAATTTTCACCTCAATAGTCACAGCACATCAATTCGGTTCACTCCAGATTCTGGTTTACACGGAGTGAACCGAATTCGGCCACTGCCCGACATTCAGTTGTTGTGCATGCTCAGTTTGTGCATGTGCAAACCCCAACTGCGAACGGCCATAGCGAGTTACTCACTCGACAGGCAGTTGGTATGGCGGAGGGAGGGACGGAAGCGGTGGCGGCGGCGGCGCTAGGCCATGGGAATGGCCAGCGTTTTATGGGCGTCCGCTGGGCCTTCCCATGGGTGTGTGGATGAGTCGATGCCTGCTGGGGGCAGCTGGCTGACATCATGTGACGTCAGCCGTTCGCCGTGTTTTGCCAATTGAGACTGACTTATATCTGCAAAGGCAGGAGAAATCATTGGATGCTCATCAACCATCGACCAATTTCTCCTGCTGTGGCCACATGCGAGGGGATGTGTCTTCATAACACATCCCCTTGCATGGTTGCGAGGGGAAACGGTGTCAAGAAGGTGGCTGGTATTCACCGGGGCAGTGTCACAGGGACTCGATAAGCTTCACAGCTTACCGAGTCAATTAGAATGACCCCCATAAATCGGTACAGTAGGTAGTGTGCTGATTTACTCCTAGAGTTATACTTGCCTACCAAGAGGCTCCCGAAAATCTGAAATGTGGGTAAGTCTCCTGCATCCCCACCAGCTGACAGAGCAGAGCTGGTAGCTAGCCCCTGTGGACAGCTTTAAGGCCTAAACAGGCCAAAAGCTGATCACTGTAAAAAAAAAATGAACAGGGGGGCTCCTATGTCAGTGTCAACAGGGAATAAAGAGCTTTCTTGCAAGATCTCCTACATTCAAGCAGAGCCATAACTACGCAATTTGTTGCTATATGCCAAAAAGAGAATTAGCGCATTCCCCCATCAATAGGGCCATAAGGTGCATGTCCTTGTGGGGTAGGGGCATGTCAAAACTGATCACGTAAAAAAAAACTCATGCTGTGCTGCCCCTTCCCACAATATGTATATATTTATTACACACACACACACACACACACACACACACACACATTTATGCACTTCAATTAACAGTTATTTTTTTTATTCAGTTACAAAACCCTTTAGTAAATGCACACCCAGGATTCAAACGCATATCCTGCTGCATTTCAGTCAAACACCCTACTTATTGAGCTATTTGATTGGCACAGTCTGCAAAACTTTAATTACAGTCCTGCATTCAAGTCATATTTCCTAAATTCGCAGTGTGAATATAGGCGAAAATATCATACTACACATTTGAAAAGTGGATTGTAGTAAATAGGGGCTCTTAACACTTAAAAAGTTATATTGTAACTTGAAGTAAATAATAAAATAAACAAAACAATATACATAAAATACATGACATAAAACAATGAAAATATTATCTGATATTGTTATTGTAGACATTAGAGCAAGGAATAAATTGGCAGATTATACTTATTTAAAGGCAAAAACTTAAGTAACTTAATACATGTATAATATATAGAGATGTGCATAAATCTCCATGTTTTGGTTTTGGTTCAAAATAACCATCATATTTTTGTTTTGGCAAAACCACCCCCAAGTGTTTTGCCTCTGTATTTCATTCAAATTGATAACAACAGCAAAAATTATTTAATTTGGACCTGATTTTCTTCCTGTGGTATTATAATCATCAATAACATACTGTATATTTCCAGTGTGATACATTTAAGATTTAGTTTTTAGATCCGAGATTAGATCTTGTTGGGATGACCTGAGTCTGGATTTATGTTGGCCATACACTAGTTGGTTGGATGGAATAAAAATGTGATACTGTATGGGGGGCAAATGTAATTTTTAGTTTAGTAATTTGCTCCCAAAATCTGGAAAATGACAAAAACTGTAGTTGAATCTAGGTTTCTATGAGGAGGTTAGCAAAAACCTTGATAATGGAAACGCTGTAGATGTGATTTTCCTATATTTTGCTAAAGCTTTTGACACAGTACCACACAAGAGGTTGATAAATAAAATGATAAATAAAATGGAGGACCTGGGATTAGGGGCAAATATCTGCAGATGGGTAGGGAACTGGCTGTGTTATAGAGAGTGGTTGTGAACAGTGCCGTATCAAATATGATACCATACCATTTAGACAATTTGACTGAATGTTTTTGTTCATTTTGTACACAAACTGCTCCCATACAGTGCCAGATTTTTCAGTCCGACCTATCTTCTAATTGGATGGTTGGATGAAAGTTGGTCTAGTGTATGGCCAGCAAAGTTCTGGTGTGTTCTGTTTTCAGCAAAACTGGACCAATCATTTCTAATATAGATAGAATTTATTATATGCCTCACCGCTACCATTAAGAAATCCCCACTGTGACAGCCAAAAAAGCCAGTGTGCCTCCAGAGAGAGCACCTTATTTAATGGGTCTGGTCCTGTATTGTTTCACATTAGGCCCTTCTATCCATCTAGCACAGGGCTGGGCAACACCGGCCCTCCAGATGTTGATGAACTACACATCCCAGCATGCCTTGCATCAGTTTCAGCATGGCCACATAGCAAAACTAATGCAAAGCATCCTGGGATGTGTAGTTCACTAACATCTGGAGGGCCGGTGTTGCCCAGCCCTGATCTAGCAGCACATTAACCATGTAACAACAGCACATTCCCATCTGTCCTGCTTAGTCTTTATATCAGGGTTAAGTCCAATCACTCTGATACACTGTCAGACTGAGCTCACTGACTGTTTAAGACAAGTGAACTAATCCCTTTGCAGCTCTGTGTAATATTTGGTGTATATATGTTGGTTATGTGGGTAGATTAAAATGTCATCAGTGTCTAGATAGAGAGTCTATAGTTCGATGGGCGGAAAGTTTAAAGGTCGATATGATCAAAAGGTTGACAGCTAAATGGTCTACATGGTCTTAAGAATCAAAAGGTTGACAGGATAAAAATGTTGACACATTTTTTTTTGTGTTATTTTAAAACTAACCATCCCCTTAGTGCTTTTCTGAAATACAAGACCTTGTTGCTTAACCCTTACCCTCCTCCTGGTGCCTAACCCTAATTCATCCCCTCATGCCTAACCCTACCCCTTGTGCCTAACCCTAAGAATCACGTGCCCATGCTAACACTAATCTTCCCCCAATTGTCAAACCGTAACTTCTAATCTTTCATGAAAAAACATGAAAAGTGTGTAAAAACTTTTGTGGTGACCATCTACCTGTCAACCTAACTCCACATCATCCATATACCTGTCAATCCTTTGACCCTGTTATACTTTTGGCCAGGCGACCTATTGACTGTCAGCTATCTGATGTCGACCTATTGACTTGTCTGTATATTTACTGTCTATTTTCCTTGCTGTTCTGCACAAGTTTTTTTCCCCCAGGTCTACTTTTACCTGTTCTGCATTGCATGGGCCATTGAAATGTCTTTGTGAGACAAGTTTTTTGCACCACCACCAAACCAGAGCATAGTAGCAACTGCCTAACACTAACAATTTACAATCAAGACCTGCTTAGACCGTGCTTTAGGAATTTCTAGTAAGTCAGGCAGGAAATATTGCTGAATATGGGTTTATCTATGGTAGGAGTGAGCTTTGAGGACTTTGGCCGAGATGAGCATTTATTTTGAAACTAAAGAATAAGCATGTCTAAATAATGTGGTTGCAGGTAGTTGCAAAATATGTGATATTTGTGTTTCTCTTCCGACTGCAGACTGTTTTCTTTGGTCAAACACATTGTTTGACAATTTGAATATGTATCTCTTTCCATCTTATTCTATTTTGTTATCTGCTTTAAGTTCTGTTTAGCAAGAGGTGGTTTCTATTTCCCCTAGAGTAGGAGTTGATAATGTAGTGAAAGTTAGTAGTGTAAAGCTTACAACACGTGATTATTCCAGATTTCCCACTTAGCCGGTAATTGGTAATGTGTGGTGCGGTGGCAAACGATAATTAGCTGTTTACTTAAATAAAAAAGGTCATTCAGAGTAGTTGGTTAAATCCAACATGTTGGGTTCAATCAAACTCCAACCAGATTACATGCTTAGGGGATAGGCTTCCAATATTGCCCTAAATGAACTATTTCCTGCCACTGAAGTACATGGTCACTGTCCATCTGTTTCTGGACATATAACTAAATAACTAAAAAAGGTTTGATTGTCCCCCTTTTATTAAGAAGAATTTGAGCTGTTTGCCTAGTGCTTCTTTCCCAAAATCAGGGGAAAAACTGACGTGGGGTCCCACAGGATTTTGTGGCGGATCAGTAATGGGCTTGATCAGCCTGGGCTGGTGAAACTATAGATTAGAGCACCGGAATGTGGAGTTCCCCCCACCTTCATTTTTCACATCTCCAAGTTAACTGGCACCAGGGCTGGTTTCTATAGGGGGAAGGGTCAGTAACACAAAATGCATCAGCACCAAGGCCCTAACCCCTACCCGATTGACTGGTGTCTGTGATGATAATAGTGTCACGCTACAAATAAATGACTTTGTCATTGGCAAAATACAAATCCCAATATGGCCTGGTTGCCAAATATGACATTAGGAGAACCACAAGTTGCAGGATTTATTTTCCATTCAGGACCTCTGGGAAAGCTAAGTATTTACTAAAAGAGACATAACTGTAAATTGTCTCTGTGTAAAATGTGTTCTATTATTTAAACAGTGGACTACAGGTCCCAGCTGGCCTGTGCTTGTAGTCATGTTAGGCCGCTGAGTGTAATATGACCGTGGCTTTTAGTTTCCCAAGAAATGTATGCACATGTACCAGAGAGTGCCGAAAAATTTATACTCACCAACAGTATATTATATGCAGAACTACTAGCAGTGTATGTAACACTGGTTACTATTGGCTCCAATGCTACCAGTGATGACATCATTGCTAATAAGGAACTGTATTTACTTATTCTACTAAGCATTTATCTGTGGCTATGTCATAAGTAATATCATGCTTGTGAGTATGGCCTGATGACTGATACATATTGACAGTGCACTTGGGGGTATTTACCTTGGGTAGATCAAAGCCAGAAGAAAGGTCGTTTTACTGATATATTCTGTCTTGTGACGGTGCATTGTAATGATTCCATTGCTGGTGTAAGCTAGGTAAATATTACACATTCCACATATGTGAGATATTTAACTTCAGGACATTGTAGCATATATTGGAAAGTACATGAGTATTGTGACGGTTACAGTAATCCTAGTCGAACAATGAATGACTCATATCATCTGTCCAACAAAGCAGCAACAAGATGCAAGTACTGTAACTAGCCCCAAACATGCAACTGTATGCCACTGTACAAAGCATTGGTTAGACCACATCTAGAATATGAAGTACAATTCAGGGCCCAGCACCATAAAAAGGACATCATAGAACTGGAAAAAGTCCAAAGAAGAGCAACAAAGATAATAAAAGGAATGGAGAATTTAAGCTATGAGGACAGATTGAACAAATTGGGATTGTTTATGCTAGAGAAGGGACATTAAAGGGGGGACATGCTAAACATGTACAAATATATCAGGGGCGAACTTAAGGAACTATCAGGTGCACTTTTCTGTAAGGAAGGACTCTTGGACACATGAGCGTGATTTTGTTCCATTAGAAGGAAAAACTTTTTTACGGTCAGGGCAGCCAAATTGTGGAACTTTCTTCCTGGAGAGGTGGTGTCTTCGGAGACAATAAATATGTTTAAAATAAGGTTGGACAAACATCTATTGGGTAAAAATATCCAGGGGTACAAACAACAATCATAATCTCTATTTAAAGATAACAGAATATACAACGCATAATAAGGGATTTAACAAATGGATCATACACATTAACCTAGGTTGAACTCGATAGACGCAAGTCTTTATTGAGCCTTAACTAATAGGTAACTATGTAAAATTGATTCTTATACCAGCGCTCTTGTTTTCAACTATTAATTCTATACTTTCAATGGACATCTCTCTAATATTCATGAGCCTATACAGTAATGATGAAGTTATTCGATTAGGAAAACGGCTGTAATAATAAATTATTATCTTTGTTAATAACTGCAGTCAAAATGCTTCTTCCTGGCAATGAAAAGAAGGGTGTAGTTATTTTGCTATTGAATGCCCATAGTCAAAGGGTGGTGACACTTTTTTTGTTTTAAATGAGACCAGTTCACTTCTGTTTTTGTAAATTACATTGAGATATATATATCTATATATAGATACACACATATATATATATATATATACTGTATATAATTTCCTGTAACTTTTACTGCCGCGTTTCCCCGATAATAAGACCTGCCTCGATAATAAGACCTACCCCTACTTCTACAGAACGTTCCAAAATAAGCTCTACCCTGAAAATAAGACCTATCTAAATCCCCATTTTGGGGTCCTTGTGCTACACTACAATGCTCCCAGCTCTGCCCCCCACCCCACAGATTCAACAGTGGCATCCAATCACAGCTGCAGTGTCTCAAAGTGAGTGCACACCCCCCTCGTTTTCTGTGAATGACACTGGCGTGCATAATTCGGGGTATGGACACTTATGATGATGTTGTTGAAGAAGATGACATGACCATTTTTGAATAAAGGTAGATTTTTTTGTTCACACTTACAGTACCTGTTTATTGAAATTGCTTTAATTGTTAATTAAAATAAGACCTACCCCGAAAATAAGCCCTATGCTGTTTTTTTGACCGAAAAAAATAATAAATAAATAAGACTAAATAAGTGATTGAGCATATGAAGTATTATGAATCATATTTATAATGATATATGCAAATGATCATATTGCAATGGTTCCCAAACTGTGTGCCTAGGCACCCTGGGGTGCCTTGGGACACTTGCAGGGGTGCCTTTGATTGGTGGTCTAGGAGAAATTCATAATAGTTATGGGCAAAGCAATAGGCAAAACCAGAGTTGGTGGCCGGCAATCATTAAATATATAGTCAAACAAAAGCAAATCTGGTTCCTGACGACATCATTGATCCTATAGGGGTGTACACACGGAGCAAATTTGTGCTATTTTCTAAGCAATATGACTAGATTGCTTAGAAAGTAAGCACAAATCTCTCTGTGTGTATGCTCCGAGAGATTAAATATCTCCTGCTAACTAAGTCAGTGCATGCAGTCAAAATCCAGTCAAATTGCTTAGCAAATGACTGCAAATCTCTCTATGTGTACAGAATGAGAGATACTGATCGCAATCTCTCATTCTGAACCACTACCCGGCCTTTTTTTGCTTAAGCAAAATTGCTTAGCAAAATTGCTTAGCACAAATCTCTGCGTGTGTATGTGCTCTCCATGGGAGATCTTGACCCCAGAAAAATTGCTTATAAAAATTGCTTAGCAAAATTGCTTAGCACAGATCTCTACGTGTGTATGCCCCTTAAGGGTGACATATAAACACAATTTACTTAATTTGATATCTTTTCGAAATTTATCAACAAGAAACTTTTGATCTAGGGGTGCCGTGAAAAATATTCTAATATTCTAGGGTGCCGTGGTTCAAAAAGGTTTGGCAACCACTGTCATATGGTATTGATGTTTTTTTTAATTATTTTTTTTCCCCCTCTATATCCTGAAATTTTCAAGAGGAGATAATAACTCAATAGATAGAAAATAAGGCATACATCATTAGCCAGTTAGTTATTTTGTAATACACAACAGGGTGCATTAGATACATACATACAGCAGTTTTGAGACATATCCAAGGGCCATGTAATAATGATGTAACTGCAAGTTTTAAAACAACAAATAGTAACCAGAAATCTAAAGCAATATATTTAACATGTAAAAGCTAATACAGTGAGTGAAAATCTCTTTTAAAGGAATACTAAACTTAAAACTCAAGTTGATCTAATAGGGAGATGAAAATGACTTCAGCCTTTTCTATCTATTAGTCTGATCATAGGAGCCGAAACCGTGGGCGCTCCGGGACCTGAGCACCCACGGAAAGTGAGGAGCACCCACAGCACGGGCCACGGCAGCGGGGTCCCAGCAGTGGATATACCATCAGCAGCGGGTTGACAGGGGTATTAATAACGCTACTAGTTCCCATCTTCCGCAGGGACCCTGCTGCTGATGGCATATCCGCTGCTGGGACCCCGCTGCGGCGCTGCCAGGATCCCCGACGCGAGCAGCGGGGGAGTCCCGGGGGCAGTGGGGAGGGGGGGGGGATGGTAGTCCGGGGTGTGTGTGTGTGGGTGTGTGTCTGTGGGAGCACCCACCAGATAAAATGTAAATCGGTGCCCCTGAGTCAGATTATTAGATTGTTACGGATTGCCCAAAATTAGCCAAATCGCTTTGAATCTTAAGGGGCAGCAGCAGACTGATAACTTGGGGGCACATTATAATTACCATCTATATTTTGGGTGTGTCACAAAACTTCAACATCCAAAATAACGACACAGTCCAAATGTCAACATTGTCAGCATCGTTAATGTTGTCAGCATCGTTAATGTTGATAGCTGGCATGTTATGTCAAATGACTTTCAGCATAAGCTACCCTCAAATCAGTTGTCAATTATCGACACATTGAATATTGTCATTCTATCCATTTTGACATTCAGATAATGCAGGGTTGCCGACTTGCATATAATCCTCTCCGGGAGAAGCCCGGAGAGGAATATTTCATTACGAGTTCGGGGGGCGGGGCTTACCGGTGACGTCATTAAGCCCCGCCCCATTACGACAAATAGCCGAAATAACTGATCTCAATGGAGGGGGCGGGGCTAAAATGACGTGATTGTGCCATTTTAGCTCCGCCCCCTCCTCTGAGAGCTGCGGATTGCCGCGATCGGGGGGGGGGGGGGGGTTCAGTGGGGGTCCCCCTGATTCCGGGAGGGTTGCCCACCCTTCCGGGGGCCGGGAGGGGGGACGCGATTTTCGGGAGACTCCCGCAAATTCCGGGAGGGTCGGCAACCCTGAGATAATGTTGACATTATTGTGGGGCACTCTGTACGTCAACATGTTGAACTCTAAATATTACATTTGATTTAGTGTAGCTATAAGCTATTGACATACTTTACCCTGTACTGTACAGTAGAAATGTTATTAGTGAAAGAAATACAAATCAGTACATTTAACAAAGCCCACACACTTCCTGGCAAACAAACTCAACCTGCTACCTCCAACATGACAACCATAAGTGTGGCCTACCTCTCTCTCAACAGCCTAAAGTTACATACACCCCCCCCCCCCCCCAAACACACACACAGCCCTATCCTTGGCTTCCATACCTCAAAAAATTCAAAACTAACCTTCGTTCTCTACCTTTCACATTCAGTGATAATTATTGAAAACAGAAACTAAACCTTATCTGCTTTCATCTTTGTGTTATACAAAAGAAACAGGGAGTGCCAGTGATCACGAGGTGACCGTGCTGTCAACATTTCTTTAAATGAATGTTGTATTATTTTTAGACATTCAGTGTTTCATTTTAAGTCAGTTTAGGTGAATGACTTGTGTTGTAACGTGGAGGAGTGTCCACCACGCACTGTACACCACCTTCTTCATATTTCCATGTAATTGTTTCAGCAGTTTTATGTGTGATCTGTAAGAATGTGTAAAAGAAGAATCAGCAGACAAATTACTTCAGCGCTGTCTTACGTGTTTCTACACGAGTTCCAGTGACTTCAACAATTCATCTGATTCAGTGCTATTTTTCTGGAAAAATAGGTTCAGGAACTCTGGGAGGTATTTACAAAAACTTGTAAAGGGTAGGGGAATATAGATTGTAAGCTCCACCTGGGCAGGGACTAATATGAATGTTCAAATATTCTCTGTAAAGCGCTGCGGAATATGTATGCACTATATAAGAAGCTGCTAATAAATAAAAATAATAATAATAAAACTTATATAGATCAATAGATAGAAGGGAATTGGCGGTGTTACCATAAGTGCAATACGGGGATTATACTCTATGTTTCTGATATACAGATAGGGCAGGCCTTATGCTTGCTGGCGAATCGCCAGCAGCATGCTGCTGGCGATCCGCCAGCAACACGGCGCGCCATCTGACTGAGACGCGCGTGCGTCCCCCACGCACGTGCGTCTCAGTATCCGGGCGGCCGGCGGGCGAGGCGGACGCAATACTGTCCGCCTCCCGCTCGAGGGGGGCTGGGGGGACCCGAGGAGGCTGTGGGGGGGTGCGGGCGCCCGGTGTGGGCACCGGGCGACCGTCGGAAGGGGACGGCAGCACCGTCGGAAGGGGACGCGCGCGCACCTCGTGCGCGCGCGTCCCCTTCCGACACACAGATGGCGCGGGAGCAGGGAATGGCGAATGGCGTCGCCATCGCCATCCCCTGCAAAGATGAGCCCGGCCCCATCTGTATATATATATCAGAAACATAGCCAGCAAGAGTGAGTGACACCAGGGCCGGGGCTAGGGTGTTCAGCGCCCCCCTGCAAACTGTAAATTTGCGCCTCCCATACTTTACAGAAAGACAGCAGGTGCAGAAGGCGCATGCTTCAAAAAAAGGGTGTATAATGTCCATAGTAGTAGTGCCTCATACACTCATAATATGCCAAGTAGCAGCAGTACCATGACTAGAAAATTTGATGGACCTGTGGCAGAAAAGAGATTGTGCCACAGCCCCCCCCCCCCCCCCCCCCCCACACACACACACGAAAACACTGTGAGAGTGCTCGCCAAAGTGACTTTGTGCGGGAGGGGCAGGGCCACATAATAGTACCAATTCAAATCACGCTACACAGTAGTGTGTTATTCACATTACACCACACAGTACCACTTGTACACATTACGCCAGGTAAAGCCCCTTTGACACACTGCACCAAGAAGAGCCCCTTAGAAACACTATGCCAGGAAAAGTCACTTAGCCACTTGGATACACTGCACCAGGATTATGCACACCATATTGCCAATTACATATCGTCACACACTGTAATGCCCATTACACATTATGCCACACACCATAATGCCCCTTGCATATTAAACCACACACAATAATACCTATTACACATTATGTCACACATCTTAATGCCTATTACAAATTATACCATGTAAGGTCCGCTTACCTACATGCTCATTGCCAGGAGTTACATTCTCCTTGCCTGGGGCTGCAGACGCACAGTGCCCCAGCGCTCCTGGAATCTGCACTTCCAGATAGCGCTGGGTGCCCTGACAGATGCTCCTGTCTCCTCTAACATTTTTGGAGGGGCACCGGGTCTCGGTGTGTTCGCGGACAGAGGCACAGAGCCCCCTGCTCCCTTATCCTGGCTCCTGTTTTTCTCCAGTCGCCGGGGATCCAACAGGTGCTAGCTAGTTGAGTGAGCACCTCTCTGGCTTGGTGCACCCCCGTCACATTTAACACGCTTACCAGGTTCTGCTGCCCAGGGGCGTAACTAACTATTTAGCGCCCCCCCCCCGCCGCACGTTTATTCGGCACCCCCCGCACACACCTAACCTGCCCCCCCCCTTCTTACTCACGGTCTGCGTCTCGCCCGGCTCTCTGTCGGGACCTGCCTGACCATCACGGTCCCGGCCGGCTCCTGCTGCTTCAATGAAAACTGACTCTTAGAAAATGGCTGCCCCCATACTGCAGACAGAAAACTGTCTGCAGTATGGGGGCAGCCATTTTCTAATTGTCAGTTTTCATTGCAGCAGGAGCCGGCCCGGGACCGTGACGGTCAGGCAGAGAGCCGGGCGAGATGCAGACCGTGGGTAACTATAGCCCCGCAGCCCCCCGGCGGCGCCCCCAATTTCTCTGCGACCCCCCCCGCCACCGCGGGGGCTGCGGAGCTATAGTTACGCCACTGCTGCCACCTCTGCTTATACCTATCACCCCCTCCTTTCCATTTATCCATATGCCATCACCCCCTCCCCACCCCTTATATCTTTATGTCTATTATATCTTTATGTCTATTACTCCACACCACCACAGAAAACACAAACCCCAAATACCTTTAACTTTCATTTGTTTGATGGTGGATTTTTGGCTGCATGCACTACTGGAGCTGGCTTAGGTGAGCCATGGACAGCATTGATGCTCCTTCTCCCTGCTTACTGCACTGGCAGCGCTGACAAGAGACCAGGGCCCCAGTAAAACGTGGAGGCATGGCCTAATCGCGGGAGGCGTGGCCACGCCCCCTTCGTGGATTTTGTTTCTTTTTTTTATAGAGGGATACTTTGATCATCCTCGGACCTCCCCCGAGTCCTCAGCAGCACAGCCACAGCACACTGCAGCGTGTGCTGTGCTGACAGTTACAGCATGAGCTTCTCATATGCGTCACATATGAGAGCTCATGCTGCTGCAGCTGCTACCCTGATATGAGTTGCGGCGGAGCCCGTCACCATCCAGCCGGTATGTGACGGGAGGAGCCCTAGCTGCCCGGATATTTAGAAATAATGATGATGCTGCTCACCGCTCAGTGCAGATTCCCCAATCATTCCCCAGGGAGTCCTGCTTTACGCTGCCAGTGCTGCGGCCTGTCATACAATATGACAGGCACAGCGGCGGCCGGCAGCAACACCACAAGCAAGGTGCAGAGCAGGGAGCGAGCGCCTATCCAGCCTGGCGCCTCCCTGCTTTGCATACCTTGCTGAGCGGCTAGCGCCGGCCCTGAGTGACACATCACTATACTGTGGGATTTTTTCCTCCTGGTGGAAATGATCTATTCTGATACTAAGAATTATAATATAATAATTCAATAATTTGTGTCATGGCATTACTATTATTATATTATACAGGGGGAGCAGCCTGTGGTGTCATGGCATTGGTGTCATGGAATTATTATTATACAGGGGGAGCAGCCTGTGGTGTCATGGCATTATAAGCCATGACACCACAGGCTTCTCCCCCTGTATAATAATAAAGCCATGACATCACAGGCTGCTGCGTATGGATCGTGCAGTGGCTGGTCCGATGGCCATTTCACATGGGCTTTGTCAGTGAATGAATACGTGTATGCATGTATGTTAATAAAATTGTAATGTTCTGAGTGTCAGTGTCTATTTATTGTAACATTGTCCCAGCACAACCCAATGTTATTTTTTAAATCTATTTTTTTTATACCAAATTATTAGCCTGCCACCCACAGCCCAGGGGTGGTGGGGACAGCCCTGGGAGGGGGGATCTGATGGGTTAAGCCTGGGGGGTCCCTTTATTGGGGGTCCCCACTCCCCCGGAGACCCCGTCAAGGGCTGACCAGCCAGGGTGTTAATGTTACACCACCTGGTGCTGGGTTTTAAAATACGGGGGACCCCTCTTCCTTTTGTCCCCCATACTATTGGAACCAGGACCAGCCCAAGAGCATGGTGCTGGTTTCTTAATATGAGGGGACCCCATAATTTTTTTCCTCCAGTATTTGGGAAACGGGGACCAGCTCAAGGAGCCTAGGGATGTTTATGTTACCCCCTGCGAAGAAGCCAGCGATGGCTTGTCATCCCTAGCCCCTCGCAAATTGACAGCATACAGAGGCCGTTTGTTGACATCAGCAGTGGCCTCCATCTCCCCATGGCCATTGCAGCGCTGAGTAAGTCTAGACTTCCTCAGTGGCTGTTAACAGGGGGAAATGTATTCTATGGTGATTGTGTGCATGACCGTGAATGCATTCGCAGCCGTGCACAGGGGCACGAGGGGGGCACTGGTAAGGTGGCATTTACCTGATCGCTGGGCTCTGAAGATTTGCAGACCAGCTAATAGGTCTGAATTAGGCCCAACACCTGAGTCATTCATTAGTAGTCTTTGATATGAACTACAGTATGAACTTCTTATAGCATACTGTTAAATATGCTAACATCTAAAATCTAAATAAGCTATACAGTATACTTTGTTTTGTCACTGTATCGAGTCAACAAAATCCAACAATTTGAAATTATTTCAAAACAGCACATCATTACTGCTTTGGATGTCATTTGTTTTACTGTAAACATGTTATTAGGGTAGGACAGGAACCCCCCCCAGACCCGGACAAGACCCCGAGAATGCTGCACCGGACATTAAACTCTGCATTCCGGAGCTTGTAGTGTCCGGTCCGGGTTGGTGTCCTGTCTGGTCATGTAGCAAAAACTGGAACGGTCCAGACCACACATGGAGGCTGTAATCTCCACTTCCCCATGTCCCTGGTGAAAGCATACCCCTGGACAAGACACCACCCGGACAAGACCCCGGAAAGCCAGATCGGACATCAAACTCTGCATTCCGGAGCTTGTAGTGTCCTTCGGTCTGGCATTCCGGGGTCTTGTCTGGGTCCGTTTTTTACTTAGACCCAAGGCATAGGCAACCTAAGCAAATGCCTGGGGCGGCACCTGGATAGCTAAGCTCTGAACGGGCAGCTCAGCATACCGCAGTGAGGAGATACGCTGTGCTCCGTTAGGTGTCCCAGAGGGTGACTGACAGGCTGCGCAGCAATCCAGCAGCCACCGTGCGGGAGACATGCTGATCTCAGCAACTTGTGCCCAGAAAGTGACTGACAGGCTGCACTTGCGCAGCAATCCAGTGGACACTGGGCAGGAGACATGCTGAGCTCCGTGACCTGTCATAGGACCGACAGGCTGCGTGGCAATCCAGAGTCCAGAGAGAGTCTGAGCAGCAAGTGTGAGGCAAAGAGCGTTTGAGGCATCTATGATAGTGAGGCAAGTTTTCAAGCGTTCAGACAGTAATAAGAGAAGGGGATCACAGATCATAGCACGCATGTTTGTTGCCAAACAGCAACAAAATCGTGTTAATTTTCTGATCTCTAGACGTTGATTGACAGGAAGTCGCTATTTGTGGTTGTCACCTGGCCATTTTCTGGGAGTGTCTAGAAAAATGCAGGTGTTTTCAGGGATGTGTATGACATCAGCTCCCGCCTTGATCAGCCTGTGTCATTAGCACAGCTAGTGTAGGTTACAGGTTATGCACAGACTACACACATGGACAAATCATTCAATGGTGAGTGAGTTGTGAAGCTACAGGGCAGCATAATTTTTTAAAGCTATTTGCAGACTTGCATGGGTCAGGTTTTCACTCTGTCTGGGCAACGGCTATCTGATTGCAGGGCTCTTCTACATCAGCCAGCAGTGATCAGGTCTGAATCAGGGCCATAGTGCATACACACTACAATTATGCAAAAGATTTCATCCATGGCCTCATCCAGGAGTGTACTGTCATTGATGATTTCTTCTAATTGAGGTGCACAGGGCCGGACTGGGACCAGAAACCGGCCCTGGCATTTTGAGCACACAGGCCCAACTGCAGCAGGTGGGACCCTTGGAAAATGGGCGTGGCCGCATGGAAAGGAGGCGTGGCATCACACAAAGGAGGCATTACCCATTATGGAACACACAGTTATGCCCAATACAAATTATGGAACCCCCTGTTATGCCCAATACACATTATGGAACACTGTATTGCCCATTACATATTATGACACACCGTAATTCTCATTACAAAGTATGGCACACACCGTGATGTCCATTACAGACTATGACACAATCCGTTATGCCCATTACACATTATGACACACACTGTAATGCTCATTACATATAATACCACATGCTGTAAAGCCTATTACATATAAGTGCTGCTTACTTACATGCTCGTTGCTATGGGTTTCATTCTTGATGCCAAGGGTTTCATATTCCATGCTCTGTGCCAGGGGGTTACATACACTATGCCAGGGGTTATATGCTCTGCCAGGGGTTACATGCTCATTGCCAAGGGGGGAGAGAGGTGAGACCAGGCACTGGCAGGGTGAGCGGTAAGACCAGGCAGGGGGAACGTGTGATCACATAATAATTGGGCCAGCCACAGTAGTAATCTAGAGTAGCTGCTGCCTGATGCTGGGGCTGGCTGGGCCTGGGAGGCGGGCTGGGGGCCTGGGGCCGGGCACAGTGCCCAGCAGGTGACCACCTGACTGGAGAAACTAAAGCAGCGAGCACCTAGGCCGGACAGAGCACCAGAGAAGGGTGCAGAAGGGGACTGGTTACTGCAGGAAGGGACACTGCTGACTACCTGCGCTATTTACTGCTGGCGGTCTGGAAGGACATCAAGGTCAACTGCGCCGCAGCCACAAGTTAACTCACCCTCCTCTCGCTCACAGACACACACAGCTCCCGTCGTCAGTCACACAGCACCGCAGGAGGAGCCGGAGGGCATGTGATGAGTGACACACACACTGTGTCCCTTCCTCCCTCCTCCTCCCAGCGAGCACTGCAGCAGAGTGTCACGCATCAACATCACAGCACAGTGACACTGAAGGGGGCAGTCTGAGGGAGTGTATCACCGCCCCGGCATATAGGTGATAACCCTAAATGAATGCTACTTTCTGGACAAAATCGTCCCACAAGGACACCGGCCCTTCTGGCAATTGCCAGAAGTGCCAGATGGCCAGTCCGGCCCTGGAGGTGCATGTATAGAAGATATAGGATGTCCTCTCTAACCCATGCGAGCGCACATGTAGTGCATACACACTAAGCGATCTAAACCATATATTGTTACGCTAAATTATCAATAAAATTGCATAGTATGTACCCTTGGTCCAGTGGGCTTGAATTTATGTGCATTATGGCCTTTGGCTGAATAGGTTTCTGTGTTTCAGGGGAAGAAAATAGAGGCAGGGGGAATTATTATGAAGTGGAGATTGTGTGTATTATTAGGGAGAGTAATGTATTGAATGAGGACCATTTGCAAAGGGAAACGGTTTTGTTTTATTAATTATAAATATCTGATTCTTCCATATAAATAAAGTACTAGCTAGCATCATGTGCACTCATTACCATACAATCTGTAATACACTTTTATGTACTGTGTAATATGAATTGTTGCTGAAAGTATGAAATCTGGTGATGTCAACAATTCCTTGCACTTGCACATAGCAACCATTTATGCATGGAAACTAACACCAGTTTTTGATGACAGCCCTGGTTCTGTATGAGGGGGGCATTATGAGGATTACTATGGATTAGGGGTGATGGGGTGTTGCTGACTGCTGCTGTGATCTGTGCTGCAGGGAATGGGTGCTGTGCTGGGAGAGGGATTGTGGATCAGAGGTGGAACTAACGGCGGTGCTAGGGGGCACCAGCCAAAATCTTGCCTAGGGCATAAAATTGTCTAGGGTACACACTTATGCGATCTTGGCAGGGCCGGCGCCACCACTAGGCAGGACTAGGCATTTGCCTAGGGCGCCGGCCGCTGGAGGGAGGTACTGAGCCGCTGAGGTACCATAAAGAGGTACCCGAAAGCAGGGAGCGGGGAGCAGGTAAGTCTGTGTGATCCATCCTCCCTCTTCCCTCTCCTATCCCGCCCGTGGCATGGTCCCTGCTCCCCCCGCGCCGCCCGCTCCCCGCTCCCCACTGGGGGGATTTCAGCGCAGCACCACCTATGCTGCTGCGTGTATAGAAGTTTTCTCCTAAAGGCTTCAGTACCTCCACATGTGTGAGGGCGCAGGCCGACCGACTCTGACCAGGCTATGCTGTTTGTTCTGACAGCTGTTTATAAAATGATTTCGATTTTCTTACTAAGTAAAATGGAAAAAATAACTCACTAGAGCAGCATATATGATGATGATGATGATGATCACAGGTTAGGGGAATAGAAGGTACATTTTTTCTTTTTTTTTTCTTTAGTGTCACAGTAATAAAATATTGTAGGCAAGCACCAGGGGAATTACAGGTATATTCAGTTATAGTGAAAAGCAATGAAGCACTGCACTAGTACGTGCACTCTCCAGCACAGTGTGATTTGTTGTGGCCTGTACAAAATTTAGCTGTACACTGAACTGGATTGCATGTCATACTAATTCCTGTAATAGATTATAAATACTGTAGGGAGAAGGTTACATTTCTATTTGTTCCTGATGACGTTTACTGATCTCGGTATCTCAATCAGTAACAGACAGCAGGTCAATGTCTTGACATGGGAGAGGAAAATATAATCTGTGTGGATATAAGAGAGAACAAACACATGACAATATTCTAAGAGTGAGCCAAGTGTGCTGACGTTTCCTTGTCCGGTGGTATCTGTGGCCTGGATGCACATTCCAGCTGAGTACAGTAATGATTGCGTTGGCGGAACATATTCAGGTGTGTTAGCGGAAACCTGTCACTTCCTCAATATATAAAGGTGTATATCTATTATTAACTTCATTTAAATGTAGTAGCTGATTAAATAGGTTACATTGGTGTATACATACATCCATATATACATTTTATATACTGTTGTACTGAAGAAGCGAAATGAAGCCTGTATATGCTAAGTGCAGTAAAGCTGGATATACACTAGAATGATATCTGTCTGATCGGCACAGTTTTGATGGGTGTAGGAACATTGGTGCATTATTAAACAACGATAATGATGTCAGAAGAACTATTTAGCACATCATTCCCTACTCTCCCACAAATTGTGAGAGTTTTTGGTATAGTCCCCCACATTCATACAAGAATATGTGCTCCTCTTGCATCCCACTGGAAGGATACGATTATAAAGAGAATAATCAGGGGGGATTTGCATCATTTTAGCTGCACCACCTCCTCGAGGACCTGTAATTGGTGGGATTTACCATCATGGGGGTGGGGCCTAATGATGCACCTACTTGGCTCTGCCCCCAAGACCCTGGCTTCTTCAGCTCTCCTGGTTTCTCCCGGAGAGACCTATTGAATTTAGCAGATTCTGATTGGATGTTTGCATATTTACAATTGACAGCTAGGTTTTTCAGATCATTGACACAATCATCAGGATTACTACAGGAAATAGGTTTCATATTTAAAACCTACAGTAATATTGAAAGCAAAAGATTTTATTTTGTACCTACGTTTTTGCATTTGTATTTATTTGCATTTAATAATTAGAGATGTGCGGGCTCGGATTTCCCAGATCCGAGCCCGCACGAACATCAATCCGAGTGGCGCTTGGATCCGGGAAGCGCGGTCAAGGACCTCTATATAACCGGGAGACTCCGGCGCCATTTGTCACTCGTGAGTTAGGAGGGTTAGGGATAGGAGTGTGCTTACTGTGTGGAGCTTTGGTAGGTTAGGGAGCTAGTTTTTTGTTTTTTGACTGCGCTCTGAGTTTAATAAGCTGCTCCAATAAAAGTAATATTCAAGGGTTCGGTGCTAGGAGCGCTAGGGTTAATAAACGGGGTAGTGTAATATGACTGGTCCGGACAGGAGAGGGTAAAATTAGGATAACAGTAATAAAAATAAATAAAAATAAAAATAAATTTAAAAATAAAATAAAAATAAAAAATGATGAAAAAAAAAAAAATGAAAAAAAATAAAATAAAAAATAAATATTCAAAATAAATAAAATAAAAATAAATAATAACTGAATATGAATGAAAATAAGATTTTAATAAAATAGCTAAGGGAAGAATAGTCATCGGTGGAGATTTTAATGCGGTCCCAGATATAAAATGGGATAGATCATCATCTAAACCCCCAAGTCTTAATACAACTTGAGAATCAAAAAGATTGAGGGAAGTAATTACATCAAATGGTTTATTTGATGCCTGGAGAGTATTATACCCAGTGGAACGAACCTATACACACTATTCTATCCCTCATAGAGTACACTCTAGACTTGATCTATTCTTAGTGGATGCCAATACTGTATCAGGGCTAGGGAAAGTTTGGGTTAATCCCGTAGTTTGGTCAGACCATCTAGCTATCTCGATGACTATCCCATTCTCGCAAACTTTTTCATCTGTCTTCAGGTGGAGATTAAATTCCTCACTTCTATTGAAAAAGGAATATGTAACGCAAATAGAAAAAATATTGATGGAATATTTTGAATTAAATATGACAGATGAAATACCCACACCAATTATTTGGGAAGCACATAAGGCCACTATTAGGGGTCACTTTATATCTCTGGCTAAAACACAAAAATTAAAAGATCACAAAATCTGTGCGGACTTGGAGAAACAGATAGAACAATTAATAATAAAACATCAACAGACATCCAAACGTTCAATCTATAGTAAACTATTAGCATTAAAGAGTCAACTATACCAGATCCAATCAGCAAAAGTGGCAAAAACTATGAGATGGTTAAAATATAAATTTTATGCAAAAGGAGATAAAGCAGAGGCAATGTTGGCACACCGGTTACGGGACCGTAAAAGGAGAGATCGTATATTATCATTAAAAGATGCACAAAATAACATATTATTTGATCCTCAAAGGATTGCGCAGTGCTTCAGAGAATACTATCAATCATTATATAATATTCAGAGCCCAATAGAGGAAGAGACTCTGCGACTAGCTACAGATAAATTCCTCGATACATGCTCTCTTCCAAAACTCTCTGAATCACAGCGCCAAACCTTGGACAAAGAGATTTCAAGTGAAGAGATCGAATCTACAATTAAATCTATGAAGAATTCATCGGCACCAGGCCCAGATGGTCTGCCGGCCATATATTATAAGAAATTTGGAACGATTCTGATCCCAAACTTGAAAACCCTTTTTAACGGAATATTGCAGGGGCAAAAATTTGATATAGCCTCGACTAGGGCAGAAATTATAGTATTGCCTAAAGAGGGTAGAGAACCAACAGTATGTAGCAACTATCGTCTAATCTCATTATTGAACTCGGATTTAAAATTGTTCGCTAAAATATTAGCAAATCGCTTAGCGAAGGTGATCTCCCTCCTGGTCCACCCTGACCAGGTGGGATTTATACCAAATAGGCAAGCTTCTGATAATATTAGAAGAGCGATCGATACTATTAATTATATAGACAAGGCCAAAATACCTTCTTTAATAATGAGTTTGGACGCTGAGAAGGCATTTGACCGAGTTTCATGGGTCTATATGAATCGTACACTTTCGTGTTTCGGGGTTACAGGAGATTTTCTTAAAGGTATGCAAGCTTTATATACAGCGCCGGTAGCGACGGTACTGGTAAACGGGCTTAGATCGACTTCATTCTCAATAAAAAACGGAACAAGACAGGGATGCCCACTATCTCCTTTAATTTTTGCCCTCATGATAGAGCCATTAGCAGCTAAAATTCGAAACTCCACAGATATTAAGGGAATTCAAATAGGAACACAAGAATATAAATCCTCACTGTACGCAGACGATATCCTCCTTACACTTTCAAACCCTCAAATATCTCTGACCAACTTATTTCAGGTAATACAAGAATTTAGCGTGATCTCTAATTTTAAGATTAATCCAATAAAAACAGAAGTCTTAGATATCCATCTCCCCTTGCAAATAAAAAAGGATATTGCCTCTACTTTTCAATTTGAATGGAAAAAATCTCGATTGAAATACCTGGGGATACACCTAACTAGACAGTACCATCAACTATACGAAGCTAACTATCCAAAAATAATATCTGATATCTCTAAAGACCTTGGCAGGTGGACGGTACAGTTTATATCATGGACCGGCAGAGCAAACGCATTAAAGATGAATGTGTTACCGCGCTTATTATATCTTTTCCAAGCTTTACCAATAAGGATACCGGTGTTAACATTTCAGAATTTACATAAAATATGCACACGGTTTTTGTGGGCGGGGAAAAAACCGAGAATACGTTTGAAAACTTTACATAAAGGAACAAGAGAGGGAGGCCTAGGGGTCCCAAATTTAAAACTATATTATTATGCGGTCCACATATCACAAGCAGTCCTATGGCATTCAGCTATTGGTACACGAAGATGGGTCCAGCTGGAGTCAGAGTCTTTACAAATGTACTCCGTCTCCACGCTGCTATGGATCCCACGAAAGTCTCGTCCTGGAAACATAAAGGAATCAGCAGTAATTTAATTTACGCTTTCATTATGGGACAGACTAACAAAATATTACGGGATGCTATCGTCACCACCGACGTTAATACCAATACAAGATAATCCGGAATTCCCAGCAGGTAAAGAGGGACAATTTTTTAAATTTTGGAATAATAAAAATGTATTGTTTATTAGCGATATCACTACAACAGATATATTTCCGACCTTTAAAGAGGTGCAGATAAAATTTAATATCCCCACTCAAGGTTTCTATCAGTTTCTTCAACTCCGCAGCTTTTACAGGGCATGTTATCCAACCCAGAGACAGGGAAGTAAATCTCCACTGGAAACTCTGTGTTACAAACGAGCATCCTCTAAAGGCCTGATATCTATAATTTATCAATTTATGTTGAATTATGGAAATCCCTCCCGGTCACCCCACGAAATAGCTTGGGAAAGAGATCTTGGAACGCATCTAGAGGTGGAGATATGGGACCAGATTAAACAAGATCTGGTAGCGGTCTCCACCTCAACACGATACAGAGAAAACGCGTTTAAAATATATACTAGATGGTACATGACACCGGAGAAACTAGCACACATATATACAAATACATCGGACCGGTGCTGGAGGGAATGTGGACAGAGAGGAACTTTGCTTCACATTTTCTATGAATGCCCCAAAATTGTAGGGACTTGGAAATATATCCATAGACTAATAAAACAGGTCACAGAGATCGATATGCCTTTTATGCCAGCGTACCTTCTTTTACCGCAAAAAGTCCCAAGGATACGAAAAACAACACAAAAACTCATATGGTATATGACTAGCGCCCTCAAAATAAAGATTGCAGCACACTGGAAAACACAGACCATCCCATCCAGAACAGCAATAATGGCTGGAATCTGGGACACATACCACATGGAATATATGGCCAGTATCGTTGAAGATAACGAACAATCTTTTAGAAGCACATGGTCTCCATGGTTAAAATATCATAATTTCCCATCACCATTTACATTTGGGCTTTAAAACATAACCAGGATAAATGGCAGAAAATAGTAGAGAATGAGGAGAGTGATTTAGGAATCCAGAAAAGGATAGATATATATAACATTTAAGAAATTACTGTAAAAGGATTGAAACTGCAAAAAGTCACTGTGTACCCCCCCCCCCCCCCAGTTCCTACCCCAACCCTTCCTGTTTCTTTTTTCTGTTTATCCCTCTACCCTCCCCAATTGATGTATACGAATGAATAAGTAGATATATGTATAATTCGGAAAAGCATTCAATAAAACAATTTAATCAAAAAAAGAAAATAAGATTTTAGATAGTAGATTATGCGGGTACAAATAAATAACCAAACTATGTGATTGTAGTTAGAAAAGTTATGTTAATTACGAGTGTAATGTGCAAATCTCAGTGTGACCTGAAAAATAAAGGGTTAGAATAAAAATGTTTACACTCCCTTGGAGTGGTGGAGAGTCCTTGCCTGACTGTCCCTACTAAGCGGCTGATGTTACCTTTGCCGCGTGCTCCGATCCCGGAGGTTGGCGGCGGGTGCTGCTGCACTTCTGTGCGGGATGCTTGTGTTCGTGGCTGTGATGCCACGGCTCCGATTGCCGGGTAATTCAGCGTGGGCGGAGGATGGACCGGCGTCCCGATGTGCTGCTTTGAGGGTTCAGTTAGGTGACAAGTTAGGGAGCTGTCTTTTTTTTTTTGCTGGGGCGATTGCCAGTGACTACTAGTGCCACTGTCTGCTCTGCTCTCTGGTGTGTGCTCTGCACGGCCAGTGGCTGCCAGCCCAGCCAGTACCTGGCCACTTCAATCAGTATATGACTGGGCACTGTTGTTAAACTTACAGTATTAACCACTTGTATACCAGTCTGCATGTGCATCTGCTGTATAATACCTCCCTGCTGGTGTAGTTACAGCCTTATATAGCTATTAAACATATTCTCTGCTGGTGCATCTACTGTACTGACATATAAATAAATCATACTTGCCTACTTTTGAAAATTAGTTTCAGGGAGATTATAGATCACACTGAAAGGCATTGTGCAGAGCACTCTTGAGGGGGCGTGTCACATTCTACCCAAGGGGTGTGTCTATCTCCATATATGGGTGTGTCTACTGTGACCAAGTGGTGTGTCCTGCAGCGGCACATAAAAACGAAAGTACAAAGCCCAGTACTGGCTACACACTGATCTCTCAGCTACATTACACGGAAGGGCTACTCCCTGACATCACAGCTACATTACACAGCATGACTGACATCACATAGCAGGGCTACTCATTGACATAACACATGAGGGCTAATGCTGACATTACACAGCAGAGCATAATACTGACATATACATCATTATATAGAGTATATGTGACATACTATACATTTGGTAGACTTGTGGTTGTTTTTCTTTTTTTAAACAGGGCACCTTGGGGGGGTTTAAACTAGACATCTCCTCTGCAGGTCCCACCCTATTAGAATATGAGACAGGGGGGATCAGGGACAAACAGAGAGAAGTGAAAAAGAGAAAGTGTGTGTGTGCGTGCGCGCGAAAGAGAGAGATAGAGAATGTCAGGGGGGGTAGGTAAATGAAGGAAACGTGAGGAGGAGAATGAGAGAGTGTCAGAGTGTGTGAAAGATAAGAGATAAATAATTTGGCTGTCAGGAAAAGTGAGGAAATGGCAGAAAGAGTGAGAAAGTGTCAAGGATAAAGAGAGGGTGAGAGAGAGAGTTCCCAGGACTGAGAGTTGCTGGAGATGATATAATTGGGGTGAAAGAGAGAGTGAGTGTCACGGACAGAGAAAGGGGCTGAGAGAGAGGGAAGAGAGAAATGGGGTGATAGAGGGTGTCAGAGGGGCATGAGAAGAAGGGGGTGACAGATAATGTCAGGGATATAGAGAAGGGGGATAAGAGAGAAGGTGTCATGGATAGAGAAAGGTGCTGTGAGAGAGGGAAGAAAGAAAGAAAGGGGATGAGAGAATGTCAGGAATAGAGAGGGTGTCACAGATAGAGAGTGGGTGAGAGAAGGTGTAACGGATAGAGGGCTAAGAGAGAGAAGGGGGAGAGAAAGAGAGGGTGTCAAGGATAGAGAGATGGAGGATTGAGAGAGAGAGGGAATAGAGAGAGGGTCTCAGGGATAGAGAGAGGGGGGGTGAGAGTGAGAAGGCAACTAAGATAAAGAGGGGATGAAAAGGAGAGGAGAGTAGGAGGTGAGAGAAGAGACAGAAAGGGCTGAGAGAGGGTGTCCAGGATAGAGAGGGGGAAGAGAGAAAAGGATGTCAGGGATAGAGGGTGAGATGTACTAAGCCTTGAAAAGTGATAAAATGGAGAGTGATAAACCACCAGCCAATCAGCTCCTACCTGTCATTTTTCAAACTGTGGCATGGCATGTAGGAGCTGATTGGCTGGTGGTTTATCACTCTCCATCTTATCACTTTTCAAGCTTAGTACATTTGGCCCAGGGAGGGATGTATTAATATACATCGACGCCCCTCGCCTGCCAGCCGCCACGATGCTACACATATGTACTAACATATGCGGCTGGCATCGGGTTGCGGTGACGGAGACCCCCACGATACCTGTGATGTGGTCTGCGGGGGTCTCCGTCACATCCCGGCGGCTGTCAGTGTCCCTCTGCGTCTCCTCCTCCCCCTGCAGCCGGATGTCCTCCCTGCTGTGACACCTGCTGGTGGAGGAGGAGATCGATGGAGGACGGGAGGGGGGGTCACGCGGACGGCGATAGAAGGGGTATCGCCACCCCTGCCAGTCGGAGATGGGGCAGAAGAGAGCACTAACCAGGCAGCATGGAGGTGACTGTGAGGAACTGCTGATGTCAGACGTCAGCAGCCAAGTTGCGTCCATGCCGGAGTCATGTCCTGGGAAAGGAGACAGCAATGAAGAATGTACATCTAAAATAGACGAACCAGAGGCTCTAACCTCAGTGCCGTGGGTAAAGGGGGATGTGATGAGAGTTAGCAGGAGAGGGATACATTTGTGGAGTGGGTAGGTGGTCAGGGGTGCCGTGGATAGGGGGATGTGAGGAGAAAGTTAGGAGAGGGGTACCTATGAGGGAGGGGTGTCAGGAGTGGGATGTGAGCCTGTAAGCATGGTGACTGACACACTGCTTGGGGAGGGGCCACGTGCTCCTGTAAAATGCAGGAGGGAAGGCAAGTCTGCCCCCCATATAACACACCGTAGTACATTATAATACCCAGTACATTATACACCCCCACCCCATATTGGACCTAGTACATTCACATATACAACATATTATATTATACAGAGCCCCCTCCCCCATATGGCACTCAATACACACAGCACATAACACAATACTAAATTATACACAGACCCCCACAACCAGTGAGCACACGTTATATTACACACACACCTGACCCCCCCCCCCCCCATACACACATTATATACAGCCCCCATTCCCACAGCACTCACTTGGCTGTGTTCTTCCTTCCAGGCAGTGCAGGCAGGAAGTCATCACATTACAGGCAGAAGACGAGGAGCTGTGAGACTAGAGCAGCTGCAGCCTGCAGGACTGACACACACGGAGGAGCCTCAGTGTGGGGGCGGGGCCAGCCTCAGGAAGCCCCGGTTGCTATTTCTCCTTCTCCCAGTGCACAGACAGACAGTCTGGACTTCCTGTCTGTTTGCCCAGCAGCTCGGCCCCCGGCGCTACCAACAACTACCCAGCGGTGCGACTTCCCGATACAGGCCCCACCCCCGTCCAGTTCAGGACGCGCGCATGCGCAGTCCAAATTCAATGGAGGCTTACAAAAAAAATGGGAGGAAGGAGGGGGATTGCGGGGCAGCGGGAGGCTCATGCAAAAATCGGGAACCTCCCGCTGAATGCGGGAGGGTAGGCAAGCCTGAAATAAATATTAATACCAGTGTACTGGCAGACCCGGCGACAGGGGGGGTCAAAGGGGACAGCTGACCCGGGTCCGAGGATTCGAGGGGCCCCAGAGCCATCTGCTCCCCCCACCTGCTCAGCCATCTGACGGCTTTGATTCCCGCAGTGTGACGGCAGCAGCTCAATAAGCTGCTCATGCTGAGATATCCACACTACTGTGTGTGGCTCCTCGCCCCCCCCACCAACTCAGAGGGATGTGGGTGGAGCTACACAGGGCTCAATGGGGGCGGGGCTACAGGGCGCTCACACAGATGCTGGTGCTGCTGCTGCCTGAGCAGAAAGAGAGGCTGCTGCAGAGTTCCAGGAACTTCCAAGCAGGCCTGCCCAGCCAGTAAGACTGCACCCTGCTGGTGTTTTTGAGGTAAGAGTAAGTGATGTGCGTGCATACATGTGGGGTGGGTTATGGTTAGGGGGAGGTAAGGGTTAGGTTACAGCAGTGGTCACCAACCCGTCGCTCGCGAGCTACTGGTAGTTCACGGCAGCGATTCGGGTGACTCGACCACTGCAGCCGCCCGTCCGTCCGTCCATCTCATCTGCCTGCCCGTCTCTCTCTCTCCCTGCCTGCCTCCATTGACAAGAAAACTCCCTCTTCTGTGACAAAAAGACACATGTAAAGTACAGGGCATGTAAAATCCAAAAAGCCAAAGTTCAGTAAAAGGAGGACCAAAAAAAATAAGTTAAAATCATCGGAGGAGAAACGAAAAATTGGCAATGTGCCATTTATGACATGGAGTAGCAAGGAAAGTTTAAGGCCCTGGCCTGTATTCATGACTGGTGGTTCAACTTTACATGACCATGCAAGCCCTCCTCCTCCCCCCTTAAGAAATTTGAAGAGATTTCAGCTGTCATCAAAAACACAACAAACATCCCTGCCTACTAAAGAAGACATGTTATCACAAACCCCCAAGGAGTGTCCAAGGGTGTGGGTGGTTGCGATGCCTGATGTTCCCATCGCTGTACGGGAAGAGGTGGCTCCTTCCACCATTTTCATCACTCCCTCTGCATTTTCTTGAAGGATCACACACAGTGCAGTTCCTGAGTTTGATAATGAAGGTGTCAATGTTGTAGACTGGAAGGAGGATATTGATGTAGCTGGTGCTGAGGAGGAAGTTGATAAGGAGGATGCTGAGGTGGTTTGCTTAAATGAGGCACCAGGGGGGGGGAACAGTTGTTGTCCATGGGATGAAAAAGCCCATCATCATGCCTGGGCAGAGAACCAATAAATGAACCTCTACGGTCTGGAATTTTTTTTATCCGGACAACAAATGTATTGCCATATGTAGCTTATGTAAAGCTCCAATAAGCAGGGGTAAGGATCTTGCCCACCTAGGGACATCCTCCCATATACATCACCTGAAGACCCTTCATAAATCAGTGTTTAGTTCAGGAACTGTGGCTAGCAGTCCAGGGACACCTAAATCCCTTGGTCCTCCTGAAAAGCACACCACCAAGTGCCTGAAAAGCACACCACCAACTCCCTCCTTGTCAATTTCCTCCTTGATCCAGATCGGGGAGAGTCCTGCAGGCCATGTCATGACTGACTCCTCTTCTATCGGGATTCCTCCATAGGATCCTGCAGCGCTATGCCTACTGCTCCCACTGCTGCTGTTGCTGCTGGGAGTCGGTCATCATCCAAGAGGGGAAGTCGTAAAACCGCTACGTCTTTCACTAAGCAATTAACCGACAGCAGGCATTCTATGGCAAAGCAGATAACTGCGGCCTTGACAGCTATGTTGGTGTTAGACGTGCGTCCAGTATCAGTGGAGTGGGATTTAGACGGTTGATGGAGGTATTGTGTCCCCGGTTCCAAATCCTGTCTAGATTCCACTTAACTAGGCAGGCGATACCCGAGATGAACAGGGACGTCAGAAAAAGTGTCCTCAATGCACTGAAAAATGCGGCTGTCCACTTAACTACAGATATGTGGACAAGTGGATCAGGGATGTACTAACCTATACCACCGGGATCTGTCTTCTTTTCCATGGCGGTATGCTGTTCTTTAATGTATTATTACATTAGTTGATTGCTGAACTCAGGAGGCTCCCTCTCCTCTGCTGGGGGGCAGGGCCGGGAAGCGGCTGACATAGTGTTCAGCGGCGCTACCCGGCCAAGGGAGACAGTGTGGTGTTTTTTTTTTAGGTAGCGCTCCCCATAAAAAAACTCTCCCATTGGAGAGCACTACCTTAAAAAAAAAAAACCCACTGAAGGGGCTAAGCCCTGCCACCATTCCTGTAAATTCCATGATTTACGGCTCTTCAGGGAGGGGGCCTTATTCTAGTTGGTGCGGTCCATTCCGAATTCTTTCAGAACTGACCGAACGCCACGCTGTGCGGACATTGTAAGAACAAACGCCCACAGGTCATCCGCATTCGGTCGGACTGACTCTCTAAGAAGAGGGTGTGTTTTCGGAATACATCCAAACCATGCGTGTGCGGTGGGAACACAAAGATTCTGCCCGTACGCACCGATTCGGTGTATTTCCGCAAACAACACTACTGTAATCGGAACTCATACATCTGCCACATGACACACTTATGCATTAGGCAACCTGATAATAAATGGATTGTTTTTTATTGTAATCAATTACTTCCTAATGGATACTTAAACACATTACTACCACTTTAACCCTTACCTTATGTTAAGTGGTATGAATTCATTGATGCCCCTTTACCTATGTTTTATGTATGCATATTATATAATAATTGCATGTCATATGCAATATTCTACAATATGCTAATTATTACTAACACATACTTACAAATTTCTGTCCATTGCTTGCAGTGTAAATGTGTGTAAAATAGCAACAATGCAGTCGTGTTTGCAGCATATATTTTTGTATTTAGTAATGGGCCATTTAGGCAGCAATGCTTCCAATTGAACCTGTGTAAAGAGTGTAATTAATCACTAATGGCTAGAGGAGTGGATTGTATTGTGTTCAGCGGAGAGTGCTTCAGGTGCGGGCGTACTAATTGGGCGAACCGAATGCCTAGCGCATGAACAAGTGGTCTCCGCAAAGTGAAACTTGCTTATGAAGACCGCATATTTCATGCGTGTTGGTTCGCTTGCAGTCGGTGTCCTGTCCGAATGCACGCCTACCAGAGTTCGTGCTCTCCCTCGTGTACGCCCACATTTACGCCCAGTTTTGCCCACTTTGAAACCACGCCCTTGTGTAGGGACGAATGACGCCCATATTACGCCCATATTACTCGAGTCAATTCGGTGAACATTTCTGGACAGTATTAGTGAGAACGAGTACAGAGACTATGCATGGCACATGCGCATTGCATTGCCTGTGCGTGCGCAGACGGCTAAAAAGCGCCCTCCGAAAGAATTCGGAAGGGACCGCACCAACCAGAATAAGACCCTTAATGATGCAATTTGCATAATTTTAGCCTCGTCCCATCCCCATAGAGCCGTGGATGCCAGAATTTGACCGGCAGAGGCAGGGGGTGCAGGCCCAAACTAAATGCGAGAGGTTTAGTCACTCTTCCGGGGGGGGCCAGGAGGTGGACCTGATATTCGGGACCCATCCAGCCATTCCAGGAGGGTAGGTAACTATGGTGCTACGAGAGTTTTTCAACCTCAGCCATGTTTAAACAGAGCTACTAGACAGGAATGCTGACTCATGACTTATCAGCATGTGATGTCCACTTTTGATAACTACAGTGTTTTTCAGGGCTGCGCACAAGGTTCTGTGTGAAAGGGGTCAACATGGGAATAAGCCGGGTCCAAGATGTGATGTGAAAGGGGCATAGGAGCAAGGAGCCAGAAGCTGAAATGTATGTGCTGTGAAATAAAACAAAAACATGACATATAAAAAAGGGTCTAAGTCTTCTTACTGTTTTTCATAAACATTAATGTGGAGATAGGACGTAGCAGATTGTTGCTTTTTCTTGGTTACTGAAACCACTGTCACTTTCTTGCTAATCTCGGCTCAAGGTCAGTAGCTGAGACTTGCCCGATGTTTCAGACTGATTATTACAGGATGGCAAAACATTATCATCAGGAGTACACTGGGTGTTCCCATCCACTAAATAAGGTCACAGTGCTTGCCAAGTCTCCAGCGACAACATATTGCGCAATCCACGCTGACTGGAAAATTGAGCCCAGTCACGGAATGATGAAAACTTGGCACCTACTATCAATGGAAGCTCATTTGAAGTTCATTTCAAGAAGAATATCTTGGTATAGATTTGTTTTGAAACAAGTGTAAAGCGCAACGAAATATGCTGTGCTATATAAGAAAGTGTAAATAAATAAATATATATATATACTGTATATATATATATATATATATATATATATATATATATATATATATATATATAAACCAAACAACCTTGCATTCTAAACTAAAAAAAAAAACTTATTTAAAAACAATTATATACAAGTAAACCAAAGATAATTAGACACTGCCAGATTATCCGTTTTGCAGGGTTATTGATTGGTGGTATCAGCAGCACCCCCCCCCCCCCCCCCAGCATTGTTATACTCTGCCATTTGCCTGCATCCTAATACCCTCCCTGCAGTGCCTGAATATCGCAGCCGATCCCATTCCCCGCTGGTGGATCTGATAGATCCTTGGTGCTGCAGTGACAATCTCCACCTCTGATCTGATGCGCACAGGACTGTGTTTTGGATTGGAATCGTAGGTAAAACACATGCGATTTGTACCTTTTTATGCGATTCCTTGGCCCGATGCCTCTGATTTGGATGAAAAGGGTCCAAATCACGGTAGTAGATAGGGGCCTTTCCTCACCCGCATCCCAACTTCCGCCAGCATCATTTGTGTCCAGACTAAAAGTGGTGCCGGACCATCAGGTATTGCTAAACCAGAGGTGTACCAGTAATAGGCTATGGCACCACTTTTTTGTCTGTTATTGATCCAATATGGTTATACACCACACAAAGGCCCTTATTCTGGTCGGTGCGGATATATCCGCGTGCGTTCGGCCCGCCGATGTTTTGTGTCTGCGCATGTGCAGAGGCGTCTCTGCGCATGTGCGAGCGGGGCGTACGGCCAAATCCCGCATGAAATGTGAACACTCCGAACAGGGGGTGGAGAGGGGCGTGAAGGGCTATTTGGGCTCATTACCATATGCATACGCCCTGCGTTTCATGGGCGTTCCCATGCAAACGCTGGGCGTACGTATTGTAATGCGGCCGTGACGCACGTGTAGGGGGCGGACATATGACATCGCCGGATGTCAGCTGCCCGCCCAGATCCCTGCTTTTACACGGAAAAATGTCCGTGTGGTCTGAGGTTGCGGGAGCTGGTGGAGCACTCGGTCCTGCATTCGATGGTCTGCGACCATCGAATGATGGGGGAGGTTCCCTTAGATGGAGGAGGCGTATTCCGTGAAAAATACACGTGCGGTCCGTTCGGCCAGCTTCTTACCGCGTACGGACGGAGTTTGCGATCCGTATGGAAGGCGGGGTTTCGCACGCACGGTCCTGGCCGCATAATCGGATCCGTCCGCACCGATCAGAATAAGGGCCAAAAAGTGATACAGAACAGGGTGGCCCCAAACAGTGTCTGTGTACATGACCATTGACAGGAACAATACTGTAGGTGCTATGGTAGCTCGGTATACTGTATTGCTAGCGCTTAGTTCTCCTACTATTGCCTAGTTTATATGGCCGCTCAAAAAATTATTAGACTGAAGCTTTAAAAATAAATTAAAATACAAAATGTAGTAATACAGTAGCCCACTCTCTTATTAAAATGAGCACATATTCTTAGAGCACGTGTACATCTACAGCAGTGCATAGGATGTGTTATCACTATCTATGCACATGTGCAGCCACTTGGTGCGAGCGGGCGCGGCGAACTGCTTGTTTGCCGTCCCGTTTGAATCTAGCAGTGTGGATGGGGGGCGTGGGGCGGTGGCAGAGGGACGCACCCATGGGAACGCCCAGCATATCGTGAGCGTTCCCATGAAAATGCTGGGCGTTCCCATGCCAATGCGTCCGTGTTGCACATGTGGGGGGCAGGCAGCAGACGTCAATGGATGTTAGCTGCCCGCCTGCTTCCTGTACAGGGTGCCTGCAGACCTACGACACCACAGAGGTGTCTTAGGACTGCGAGCTCTTGCAAAATCATTAGATGGTCGGAGACAAGGCTGCGAATGGATGTTTATGCAAAACAACCATTTGCATGCATGCGTGAATATTCGGCGTGCGATGGGGGGGGGGGGGGGGGGGCAGCTGTGCTTATTGAGTCAACCAGAATAAAGTCCTTGTAGTATAAATAAATACAAAGATATGGGGGGGGGATGGTGTCATTCGCACAAGACAAAAGATGTTTGACCGGACCCCTAATATGTCCACTGGAATGTATTCGTTTCTTGGGAACAGGGGTGTGCTACCCTTGGACAAGCGTGTCCAAGCGTAAATAAATACAAATACACCAAAGTCAATTCATTGAAGTTTAGTTAAATATTGCTGTAAGCGACACTGGCATTTTTAGCAGATATCTTGAGGCTCTCTCACAGCAATGTTGTCACTCAAAGGGTTAAACCATCAGGGCTTGTATGTTTGTTTGAAATTGTTTATGTTAATATGAGAATGTCGTTAAGGTTGAAATATTGGTTTTGAATCTGTCATGTTGATCATATCGACCATGATTTTGCCAACAATAAGCATGTCAATACTGATGTTATGTTAACATTATCACCAGGGCCGGCGTAACCCGCTCAGCAAAGCCTGCAAAGCAGGGAGGCGCCAGGCTGGAGAGGCGCCCTCCCTGCTCTGAGACCCTGCTGCTGTACATAGCTGTTGCTGCCGCTGTGCCTATCAGACTGAGGCATTGGCAGCTGTGTGTATAATATGGTGGCCATGAAACAAGCCACCAAGTCTCCTCTGCAGCAGTTATAGGACACCGGGTTCAGGCTTCAGCGAGCACAGCACTACCAAACCCCACCCCTTATGCCCCACACCCCCTCTGTTCTGTCACTATCACACCCCCTCTGCGTTCTGTCACCCACCCTCTGTTCTGTCATTATTACATCGCAGATACGCAGAAGTGCTTCAAAGCCCTGGACAACAAGCATGTAACCTCCTGAGCAAGGAGCATATAAACTCCCCCTGGCAAAGACCATATAACCTCCCTGGGCAACAAGCATGTAACTCCTCTGTGGCAACTAGCATGTCATCTCCCTTGGCAATGAGCAAGTAATTTCCCCTGGGCAATGAGTATGTAACCCCCCCCTGGTGATGATGTAATTCCCTGTGGCAGCGAGCATGAAACCCCTGGCAAGGAAAATGTATCCACTGGCAATGAGCATGTAGGTAAGCAGCACATATGTGGCATTATATGTAATAGGCATTACAGTGTGTGGTATAACATGAAATAGTCATTATGGTGTGTGACAATGTGTTATGGGCATTACGGTGTGTTCAGGGGAGCCGAGAGAGGGGGGGAGCAGGTACTAATTACCCGGGCCCAGGCTTGCTGAAGGGGCCCCGCAGGGGCCCTGGTTCGACCCCTCCCTTCCCCCTCCGTCCCTCCCGGGTATCACCAGTAGCACACACTTCTACAGCATGTGCTGTTCTGACAGCAGGCTCAGCATGAGTGTCTCACTGACAGCGTGAGAGGTCATGCTGAGCCTGCTGTCAGCACAGCACATGCTGTAGGTGTGTGCTGCATCTGATATTACAGTTTTTAGAGTTTTCTTTTACCCACCTCTAAACATTTTGGGGGTGTGGCCTAAGTGTGGGAGGTGCCCACACCACACAGACTTAGGCCACACCCCCAAAATTTTACGGGGGCCCGGCATTCCTCTCGGCTGCCCTGGGTGTGTTTAATCCTTGCGCAGTGTGTCAAATTTGCTCTACCTGGTGCAGTGTGCCTAAGGAGCTCTAGCTGGTGCAATGTATAAAAGTGGCACTACTGTGTATTGGAATGTGAATAACGGACACTACTGTGAGGTGTAATGTGAATTGGTACCAGAGGCAGAACTCTGGGAGGCAATGGAGTCATCTGCCGCCGGGCTCCTGCTCCCAAGGGGGCACCTCACCTCCCCTGCAAGTTTAAATCCATTAATTGAAAGCCATCAATATCACTTCTCTGGCAGAGTTCTAAAATATGTGTTCTCTATATATTTCTATAAATATATATATTTTATAATACATATTTTAATTACGCTACTGATTGGTACTATTATGTGGCCATACCCCTTCCCCACGAAGCCATGCCTTGATCTTTTGGCACGTGCCTATGGCGTGCAATATCCCTGTTTTTTGGTGTGTGTGTGTGTGTGTGTGTGGGGGGGGGGTTGAATTCCTTTTCTGATAAATTGTACCAAAAGTTCTATTTACGGCATTTCTGCTACCGGGCACATTTTCTGTATGAGGCACTACTACGACGGGCATTTATCAACGTGCACATTCGGTCCGTGGTGTCTCTGTAAAGTATGGGGGGGCCCCACAAATTTGTAGTTTGCAGGAGGGTGCCGATCACCCTAGCACCAGCCCTGATTATCACTCTGTCCCTAGCAGCAGCCCTAAACTTTTCTCACCTCCCTTCAGTAAGATTGTTCATGGCAAAATGAGAGTTGCAGCTATTAAGAACTATAAAAAGCCCAAGCATTGATTTATTAAATAGAAAGGCAACAATGTAACTCATAGCAACAAATCAGATTCTACCATTTTCTAAAATGCCATCTGATTTGTCTACTTTAGAAGCATAAGTAAATATACCCCCAAATATGTGAGACCAGTAACTGAGTATTAAGGTGGCCATTCACTGCTGCGATATCTCGCAGCAGTGTACGGCCAGTCGATACCCCGCGAGCCACCTGGGACGCATGAGATCCAGCCCTGCTCCCCGCCCAGCCCGCCACTGGGAGGTCCTAGGTTCAGGGCCATCTTAACATTATATTGGGCCCCTGGGCAAAAAATTGGTACTTGTTTCCTAGCACGGTGCCCAGATTTTCTATGTATGGCACCGTAGGGAAATCGCATCACATGGGCCATTATAGCGGCATGCAATGCAATGTGATTTTTTTCATGTATTCCATGCGAGGGGCGGTGGAATGCATCCTCTGACTTTTTCATTACCCCACTATCCACGTTGTTGTGGAGTTGATGTTATATAGTGTGGCGAGCACAGCGAGCCACGGAGCCCGCAGCGTGCCCCGCGAGGGGACGCGGATTACTTTACATGTATTCCGCGTACCCTTGCGGGGCGCGCTACACTCGCCTCGCTTCGCTCGCCACACTGTATGAAAGCAACTCCATGCCGACGTGGATAGTGGGGTAATGAAAAAGTCAGAGGACGCGTTCAGCCACCGCACGCCACGCTTCGGGGTGGCGTGGATAGTGGGGGGGGGTGCGTTAAACCTATTTTTGGGACATGCAATCATATTATTGTATACCTAATGTCATGGCATCACACACCGTATAAAATCACATGCAATCGCATGCGATTAAAAATCGCATGCGATCGCATGCGATTTTGCGGCAGATGCGATGGCCCGGGGCTGAGAGAGCAGTGAATAAATGACATAGGAAAATCGCATCGCACTCAGCACTTCCAGGACACTGCTGACTACTACAAGCTGCGGCGCTGACCCTTATCCCCGCTGTGGTGCTGCTCACCACCCGCCACTGCAGCTCCCAAGGGAGATATGTCTGCACAGTGCTGGGCGGGTGTATAGGGTAAATACAGCCCGGACTGTCCTCACCTGCTCCCCGGCTCATCTGCCACCAGCCACATCCTCCCAGCCACTGCCCTCAGTGCCGTCTTTCCAATTGGGGTGGGCCCCTAGAACAATTGGACCCCAGGGCAACTGCCCATTATGCCCAATGGGAAAGCCGGCATTGCCGAGGTTGGGTGGTTGGATGACTAGCAGGGGCTGGCTGGCAAAGTTTAGCCTGGGTGGCATGCACAAAGGACAGGCCCATGAGTGGCAGTCCATCCTCCGCCTCTCAATTACAAATATACATGCAATGCTGGTTCTCACATACATATAGCACCACACTCCTATATACACCGTCACTCTCATACATACATATACCGGCACTCTCATACATACATACATACATACATACATACATAGCTGCTCACATACATACATACATACATATATACACACACACACACACACACACACTGCTGCTCTCATACATACATAGCTGCTCTCATACATACTGTACATACATACATACATAGCTGCTCACATACATACATTGCTGCTCTCATACATACATACATACACTGCTGCTCTCATACATACATACATACATACACTGCTGCTCTCGTACATACATAGCTGCTCACATACATACATACATACACACACTGCTGCTCTCATACATACATACAGTACATACATCCATGTGTATATACAAAAATATAACCCCCCTCCGCAGTCTATCTGACACCACCTTCCCCGGGTGGTGACTTCATTCAGCGTTCAGCCACTACTCCGGGGCGGGCCACCTCAGTGTGCAAGATAGGGACGTGTCCTTACCGATGGGCTGGCAGCCTGCTCCCTGCTCATGTAGCTGCTGCTGGATCTGCCGACAGGTCCCTGATCCAGCCTCCATAATCCCGCTGGTCTGCTTGTGCTCGGCGGTGCTGCTGCAGGTGTGGGGGCGGCAGTGGCTGTGTGTACGGGCAGCAGTGGCTGTGTCGGGCAGGAAAGCTCTCATTTGTTGATGCCCTGCCCGCCCCTGCATCCAACACATCCCTGCTACCGACAGCTCTCCTGCGCTGGCCGCGGCTTCCAGAACACGGCCGCGGCTACAGCAAAATGGCTGCCTGACCCCAGCACTGAGGACATGTCCTCAGTGCCGGAGGCCGGCGGCCATTTTCCTGTAGCCGTGGCTGTGTTCCGGAAGCCGCGGCCAGCGGAGGAGGTGAACAATGCAGCGCGGCCCATAGCCAGTAACTAGGTAAGCGGCCCGGGGGGCACATGGCACCCTGCCCCCCCAGCCCAGCCCGCCCCTGACGACTAGCAGGTCCGACCACCGACACAGGTCTGATGTGCATTAGACCTGAGGGGACATCAAACTGATCCAATTTCGGACGATTTGATGGCCTGATTCGTCGGAATCGGGTGAAATGGTCCCAGTGTATGGAGGCTTTTACACCCATCAGCACAGAGAATACAAGTACTAAAGGCCCATACACACTTAACGATTTTCAGCTGAAAATCGGTCAAACAGTGTGTATGCACCGGAGATTGCCAACTAGCGATGATGCGCGCTCCAGCATCATCGCTAGGAAAGTGGGTCATCTGCTGGTTTTACCAGCAGATGTGGCGATGATGGATGGTTTTCCATCCATCATCGCTGTGTGTGTACGCCTGCCGGGCTGAAAGATTAACCACTTTCAGCCCGGCGGACCGCCCCGCCCCCTCGCCCATCATACTCACCCCTGTGCTCCGTCTGGCTGGCCGGCTGGATGCTGCTGCTGCTGCAGAGACCTGCTCCCCGGCCAGGCTAGCCCCGCCCCCAGCCTTGCTAAACACACGGAGCAGACAGCACTGCTCCCTGCTAACACCCTGCTGGGCACCAATGGTTATATTATTCTGCCCACTGTCACCAATGTATTCATTAAATGCACCAATATATATATATATATATATATATATTATATATATATTAATATATATATATATATATATATATATATATATATATATGGGATGCAGTTAATTTGCCAGCGGTCGGGATCCCGGCGGTCGTAATCCCGACACTGGAATCCCGACCGCCGAAATCCCGAAACTTTCTCCCTCCTGGGGTGTCCACGACACCCATAGAGGGTGAATAAACTAGCGAGGCACCGGGCCCTTGTCGGGATTTCGGCGGTCGGGATTCCAGTGTCGGGATTCCGACCGCCGGGATCCCGACCGCCGGCAAAACGTATCGGATCCATATATATATATATATATATATATATATATTATAATATATTGTTGGTGCATTTAAATGAATACATTGGTGGCAGTGGGCATATAAAATACAAACATTGGTGGGCAGCTGTGTGCGTCGCTATCTGCTGGGGACGGCTATGGATAGTGTAGGGCACGGGGCGCCCCAGGCGGGGAGGGAGGGCGCTTTGGTGCTTACCCGCTTTGCTCCACAGGGGAACTATGCGGCCACATCTCACCGAGGGAGGGAAGGGGCTGGAGGGGGATGCGGTGACGGCCGCCGAGTCGCTCCAGGGGCACATGGGGGGGGGGGGGTTTGCATTTAAATAAATATACATTTGTGGCAGTGGGCATATAAATATATAAACATTGATAGTCAGTGTTGGCAGTAACGTATACATTGCTGGTCTGTGCCAGCAATGCATAAATCATAAATTAGCATCAACACTGCCCACCAATGTTTATATATTTATATGCCCACTGCCACCAATGTACTGTATATATGGAACCCTTGGAATTCAAACCCAGCCCATTTATAATGAAAGATTTTCAGCAAAGTCTTTCGCCTCCTGAAAATCTCTTGCTCTTTGGGGAAAATAGCTCAGTGTGTACGCACTACTTTGGTGAAAGATATAGCTATCAAAGATTATGGCAAAGTCTTTTGAAATGAAAATCTTCAAGTGTGTATGGGCCTTTAGCCAGTGGTAAAATTGTTTCTGCAAACTAGAGATAGCGATGTTTGTCTAGTACAAAGAAGAGATTGAGATACTGTAGTGTACCTTGAAAACTCTGTTTTCCTTTGGTCAACATCGTGTGCACATTATAAACAGTTGCTCTGCTGTCTGTTAAGCACATATTTTTTGTGGCACAAAGTTCAAAATTCGACCTTTGAAATAGGTGTTTGGCATCTTTGCACACTGATAAATCAAGCTAGTTTAAATGTAAGTCAAAGGGCACCAATTATCACCCTCATGTTTCCAGACTTTAAGACCTCAAGGAAGCGCTGGCATCTGGGTCAAAGTTTATGCTGTATGAATCCTTGCAGCAGGATAAGTGTAAAGAGTTAAAATGTATCACTGACGTTGGTAGGAATGACATCAATCCTTACATCATCCATGTACAGCCTGTAAGCAGGGAAACACAGACAGTACATAAATAACAGACACAGTGATGCTATGATCAGACATTCCTGTCATATCTTGGAGAGAACTGCTGCTTGGAATTGATCTGTGTTATAAATTATTATAATTTATTTTTATATATCAATGAATGATATTCAGTATCCATTCCCGCTAGTATTTTAGTAAGCTTTTTCTTTCTTAAGACTATAGTTTTGGGTCTATTTACTAGAAAGTGTTGGTAGGGGTGGACAGCAATAACTAAACATCCCCATTTATTATGGACGGTGTAATGGTTAGCATTACTGCCTCACAGCGCTGAGTTTGTATATTCTCCCCGTACTTGGGTTTCCTCCGGGTACTCCAGTTTCCTCTCGCATTCCAAAATTATACTGGTAGGTTAATTGGCTCCCAACAAAAATGAACCCAAGAATGAATGAATGTGTATGTGTGTACATGTGATAGGGAATATAGATTGTAAGCTCCACTGGGGCAGGGACTGAAGTGAATGTTCAAATATTCTCTGTAAAGTGCAGAGGACTGGAAAACAGAATGTAGTCCCTCTGCACAAAAGTGGAAGCAAGGAAGAGGTAAGCAACTATCGACCAGTGAGCCTTACATCAGTAGTAGGGAAATTGATGGAAACACTCTTAAAACAAAGAATTGGAGAATATCGCAAAACCAGCAATTTACAGGATCCAAAACAGCATGGGTTTACTGGGGGAAGATCATGTCAAACAAATCTTATTGACTTTTTTGACTGGGTGACTAAAGTAATAGATCAAGGTGGGGCTGTAGATGTAGCTTTTCTAGACTTTAGTAAGGCTTTTGACACTGTCCCACATCGCAGACTGTTAAATAAACTTAAAAGCTTGGAATTGGATCCTAAGATAGTTGAATGGATAAGAGCATGGTTGCAGGACAGAAAACAGAGAGTTGTAGTAAATGGAGTACAGTCAAAGGAAGGAAAGGATACAAGTAGAGTACCCCAGGGATCTGTACTTGGACCAGTGCTTTTTAATATCTTTATTGTTGATATTGCAAATGGAATTGAGGGTAAAATGTGCCCTTTTGCAGATGACACAAAGGTATGCAACAGGGTAGACACACCAGGAGGGGTAAAATAAATAATTGATGATCTAGGTAGATTAGAGGAATGGTCAAGAGCATGGCAACTACAGTTTAATGCCAAAAAATGCAAAATCATGCACTTGGGTTGCAAAAATCCAAAGACTAAATATACTGCAAATGGCACTATAATGGAAACTACTGAGGAAGAGAGGGATCTAGGTGTCACTATTTCAGGGGACTTAAAGGCAGGTAGGCAATGTAACAACGCAATGAAGAAGGCAAGTCAGATGCTTGGTTGCATAGGGAGAGGTATCAGCAGTAGAAAGAAAGAAGTAATAATGCCACTGTATAGGTCATTGGTACAACCTCATCTAGAGTATTGTGTTCAGTTCTGGAGGCCATATCTCCAGAAGGATATAAATACATTAGAGACTGTACAAAGAAGGGCAACTAAAATGGTGCATGGCCTACATCACAAAACGTACCAGGAAAGACTAAAAGATCTTAATATGTGTACTTTAGAGCAGAGAAGGGAAAGGGGGGACATGATAGAAACTTTCAAATATATCAAGGGTTTTAACAAGGTACAGGTGGGAGACATTCTTCACAGGAAGAGGAGCAGCAGAACACGAGGACATGCACTGAAACTAGAGGGAGGAAGATTCAGGGGAAATTTGAGGAAAAATTACTTCACAGAAAGAGTAGTAGATAAGTGGGATAGCCTCCCATCAGAGGTGGTAGAGGCAAATACATTAGTACAATTTATACATGCTTGGGATAGGCATATTGATATCCTTACAAAAAAATAAGGATCAAATATGGTTTGAGGTAACATGTTTAAAAAAGGGGCAGACTCGATGGGCCAAGTGGTTCTTATCTGCCGTCAAATTCTATGTTTCTAAATAAACTGGTAATAACTATAAGGACATTTCTTTAATCAAGGTTATGGTGCATCAAAAAACACTGCTCTTATCTACAGAAACAATGGCGGGATCACCACCACAGACATGAGGCTGGATTAGCAGTATTTGCTCCTTGGCGCTACATCCGATTTTGATATAGGACCCACTTTTTTCCCAAAGCTTCACCCTACTGACTCCCCTTTACCCAACACCATACCTCCCAACAGTCCCGAAATCCGCGGGAATGTCCCGGTTTTCGGGGACATTCCCGCATCCCTCCCGGGGACGGCAGTGTCCCGCGGGGTGGCTGTTGGGAGTCCACCCTGTTGGCTGCTGAGCAGCATCTATTCCCACAGCAAGGGCACTGGGGGCATGGCCAGAGGCTCACAGAGCCTTTGGGTCATGCCCCCATAGCGTCGAAACAGGGCCCTGACATTGCGGCGTGCATCCCTCTGTCCCGCCTCCCTCTCCCTGAAAGGTGAGAGGTATGCAACACTGCCACCAATACCCACTTTCCAGACCCTCAAGTGAAAGTACTGTGGTGGCGTCTACAAAAAACTTATTTTTCATAGATATCCTTAATTTTGTGATCTGCAGACTCAGCGGCACCCCTGCAGATCCCATGCCCTAGGTGGCTGCCAGACTGCCTAGTGGTAGAGCCGGCCCTGGTCAGTTGGGCTGTTTTAGAAACTTATCTGGCAAGTGCTAGTGTATGCTAATTGTAAAATAAATGTTAATGCAGTGCAAGAAATGCACATGGTAAATGTATTACTGATACCCCTTTTAGACATGCAACCCTGCAATTACTCTGCATTTTGAGTGCAGTCTGAGCCCATTTCACTCATAGCAGCAAATTACCAGGTTAAAAACTGTCAACTGTGTTTTGCTAAATTACACAGGTAATTTGTGTAGTGTGAAAGGGTCAACCCGGATCACAAATCCTGCATCGATGACCCTGGTAAAAACTAAAGCAGGGTCGGGGACCTGGGATTTAAACCCGGATGACCCTTTCACACTACACAAATTACCCGGTACAGCTGTTTCACCTGGTAATTCGCTGTTATGTCTGAAAGGGGTATAAAATGCCTCTATATAGTGTTAGTTTCCATGCCTTTTAAACTATTTTCTTACTGCATGTGGGTATTCAGTCCCTTGGTTAACAATGTCTAGGTCAACAATCACTAGGTCGACCACTAATGGTTGATAGTGTATAGGTCGACATTGCCAAAAGGTTGAAACAAGCACAAGGTCGACATTGACTTGGTTGAGACTGAAAAGTTGCATTTTTTGTTTAGACTGACTTGGTTTATATTTGACCATCTATATGGGTGCAAACAGTGGCTTAACTATAGAGGGTACAGCTGCTATGGGCCCAGCGGCTTGGGGGGGCCCAAAGGCAATCCCACTGCATCCTCATTAGTTATTTATTTATTTATTTATTTGCAGTTTCTTATATAGCGCAACAGATTCCGTTGCGCTTTACAATAGTAAACAGTGATAAAACAAACTGGGTAACAACAGACAGACATGGAGGTAGGAGGGCCCTGCTGCAAGCTTACAATGCCATTGTCCCTGTTTATTGCTGTCAGCACTACCCACTGATTAACTTCTGCAAAGCAGGAACTGCAGAGGCTCTCTCCCTGCTTTGCCTCACTGCTGCTTTGTGCTGCTGCAGGCTCCCACTGATTGTTCCTGTTACAGTGAAAGACAGGCAGCAGGAAGAGTGGGCCCATAACTGTAACGGCTCCCGCTCTCCCCCAAGCAGGAGCTACCGCCCCCAGGGGCGAATTTAGGGGTCAGGCCGCCCCTAGGCACAACATTTTTGTGCCCCCCCCCCCCCCAATTTTAATGTAATCATATATGTATATACATTGTTATTTATATATATGTGTCATAAAAATGTAACTGTAGCCCACCTTAATATTTTTTTGAAGCACTCTGGACTGCTCACTGTACGGAGGACTCGGAGGGAGGGAGGGAGCAGTGTTGCAAGTAAGGGGGTACGGCGTGGTACGGAGTACCTGTAAGAAATATGTTGCAGGTACGCAGTACCACTTACCACCTGACCCACTGTCAATTCTATTTTTATTTTAAGTCTAAATATGATGCATCCACAGCCTGCCCACCCAGCGTTATGATTGGTGCTGTATGCAGCTACCAGCAACTGCTGATTTAGCCTGTCACACTGACAGGCATCAGCGGCACCGACAGCATGAAGAGCAGGCTCCACAATTGTAAGCACAATTTGCCCGGCTCTCACCCAAGCAAGAGCCAACCCACCCCCAGTCATTCTCTGTTTCTCATTCCCTTTCTCCTGATGCCACGCCACTATTGTCATTTAGTCACTCCTCTAGCTTTGTGTAACCACGCATGACACATGACCACGCCCATTTTTGGTGGAGGCTATCAGTACCACCAAGAAAAAAATTCTACTTGCACCACTGGGAGGGAGGCACTTATTAGTACAGTGATTAGCACAGTGTCTCCATCAGTCTCTCTCTGGCTCACATACTGTGATGAGCACAGGGAGGATCTGCGCGCCGTTCAGCTCAGCTGCTGGATACACAGCAGCCAATAGACTGTGTGTGTGTGTAGAGTAGCCAATGGGTGGAAGCCGGCAGCAGTGAGCCTGAGCCATTTCCGGACGCGCAGGGGGACCGTTGGACCCAGCCACCAGAGGTGATGTAATGTGCATGGCAGAGTGGGTGGGCAGTGGCGGGTGACTAGTGGCGCTGCCGCCTACATATAATTCATCTATGCGGCGGCGGCGCTCGTCACTCGCCGCTGCCCACCCGCTGTGCCATTTAACAGAATGTCAGCCAGCCTGCCGCCCTTAATTGGTGCCGCCCTGAGGCCGGTGCCTCACGGGCCTAGGCACAAATCCGGCCCTGACCGCCCCCCCGGCTCCCATACCATGACATCTTCAATAGAATTAGTAAATTTAACTCATAGGGTGAGATTTAATAGGATGAGAGACACAGAAAGTGAGAGATTTGGGAAGAAATCTCCAGGTTTTTTAAAGCAGCAATCATTTACACCGCAGAACCACTTTGAATTTGCAGTGTAAATGATTGCCGCTTTAAAAAAAACTGGAGATTTCTTCCCAAATCTCTCACTTTCTGAATATCTCATCCTATTAAATCTCACCCAAAAATTTGACAGCATATAAAAACCAATTGCCCATCTAGTCTTCAGTTAAACATATAAAAAGGACAATACAAAGTTTTCAAATCTTTTTTAACCAAGAGATAATTATAAAAGTAAGGATTTACACAAGGTTACATTGCATTTAGTATTTATTGCATAGGTATCACATTTATTATGCTGAATGAAAATAAAATAAATATCACAGCAGATAGATGCAAATAAATACATTTAATATTGCAGGCAGTAATGTTATTATCAGTGCTTGCTAAATTTCCCCAAATAAGTAGGTAATCATTTTATATAGAAATATATCACAAAAAGCACTTAAGCACATATACACCCATATATGGAGCTAAACACCCCCTTTGGGTGGAGTATGACACATCCCCTTAATGGTGTGCCATGCTAAATTCTACTACCAACTATCAAATCCCTGAAACTAGTTTTCAAAAGTAGGCAAGTATGTCACAAATGTACCTACCACCTTGGATGGGGAACGTTTACTCTTTATGATATATATGGTAGGGAATATAGATCTGATCATTCACATGGACCAAAACATTCGCGCGGGGACCGATGGTGGGCGTATGTGCATGCGCAGGATCATTTCTGTGTATGTGCATATGCTGCGTGCACGTTCCACATCATTTGATAGTCGCGCCCATGGGAATGCCCATCGTTTCGTGAGTGTTTCCATGTAAACACTGGGCGTTCCCATGGTAATCGGGCCGTGACGTCGGTGTCGGGGGCTGGCGTCTAACATCACCGGACAGTCTGGCATTCTCCGGGCGGGGTTTGGTGGACAAGATCAACCAGAATTACCCCCATAGACTGTAAGCTCCACTGGGGCAGGGGCTGATGTGAATGTTCAGATATCCTCTGTAAAGCGCTGCGGAATATGTGTGCTCTATATAAGTAACTGCTAATAAATAAAGGGCCTGATACAGACCCACTCGCTAAGCAGCAGTTCTGTACCACCGCCACGTGAATATAAACGCCAGCATGTGAATGGTGTGTGTATGCCTACACATCCATTCGCATGCGGGCCTAGGGGCAAAAAAATCATTAGATGGTCGCCCGGTCATCCGTATATTCACCGATATGCATGTGTAGTCCCGAAACATCGGTCCCCTGCGAATTTGCTGCTGAGTAAACCTGAATCAGGGCCAAAATAATAATAACCAGAACTTGCAACTCTCTGAAAAGATTTATTTAAGCACATTTGATGGCGTAAATCAGATCCAGATGCTACAGCTGTGAGAAAGTAAGATAATAATGACAAATTTAATGATGACGTTGCTTCCTGTGATGTGATTATAGGTGTCATTTACAGAAAAGCGTTGGTGGCTCAGCAAATGTATACATACTGTCAGATAAATCCACGCAGAGCAGGATTCTGGGGGCTGGCTGTAGTCTGTCACAGTTCAGCTCTCAGTGACGCATCAGCACCAGAGTAATAGAAGTTCTCAGTATCCGCTGAAAAATAGTGTACTACAGTTACTGAACCTTAGCTATTCTGTAGATGTGACACAAAGATTCAGTATGGCACCTGAATGAAAATAAATGAAAAGGGACACATTTTGTTCTGAATTTACATAGGAAAGGCTGCATGCAAAAAAATGCAGCTTTATGTGCATATGTTCAGTCAGATGCTTTTTTTAGTGTAATTAGCCCAAAAACAATAGCATAAGTGTACATTGTATATTGTTAGTATGGTTCTTAATAAGTGCAAATTCAGAATTTCAAAAATAAATGGAATAAAATATAAGCGCTATTACAAATTAATGCAAGACAACGCCACAAATCTGTTTTCCCCTCAAAAGGGGAAACTTCTTGCCTGTATTACAGTGGTTCCCAAGCTTTCCTGAATCACATCCCCCTAGGACAACGGTTTCTTATTGAGAAAGTAATAAAAACTGATTACATTGTATGTGTCATCCTTAGGTTCAGCCATGTTGTGCTTCTGTTTTTCCCTGTACAGTATTTAATCATTGGTAGCCGCCAGCATTAGTTTTGCCTCCCACATTGACATAATTCATTTGATTTGGTCCTGGACTACCAACCTATGACACCTTTGCAAGTACGTGTGCCACAACTCCAAGTTTTGGATATACTGCTGTTTCAGTTGAAATTGAAATGTCAATAAAGTAATAACGAAATATAATATGGCTGCGATTCTAATGATTTATGGTTCATCGGTTGAAGAGACCAAGATGCAATAAGCCATTCGAAAGTGACTAGATAGTGTTGTACCAGGCCACTAGCATATGCAAGAGATCTGTCCCCTACAAGGTGTATCCATAACTAATTATGGAAATGAGATTTATCTGAACTCTGCTTGTGGGGGGGATGCTCTAACATCCGCGCCCCCTTACCGCCACCCATCGCCGGCTACCGCTAACATAATTATCGCATATGCTGTAACGCTTTTGCGTTAAGAGCTGTCTTTGCGGTGGGAGACAGCGGCTCCCCCTCCCTCCCTTACCCGGAGCTGCTGCTGCTGCGCCGAGTTCTCCTCCTCCCTGCACCCGAGGATCATAGTTCAGGGAGGAGGAGGTCACAGGTCCGGGCAGCACAGCTCTGTGCTGCCCGGACACAGGTGAGGGGGGGTCGGTGCGGGGCGGCAGTGGGTCGCGGTAGAAGCCCATAGGCTTCTATGGGGCATCGCCAGATTTTTCTGGCGATGTCCCCGTCGCGATAACCCGGCGGGGATGCTTAGAGCATCCCAAAATGCGGTAAAAACCCAGATAACGGGGGTTTTACTGCATTTTTAGTTTAGAGAATCACCCCCTGTGTCTGGCCACCCCTTTACAAACATTCTTTACCTACTGCCCCACCCTCTGATACCATTAGAACGTGTTATTAAACGCATTGCTGACATAGGTTTCTGTACTGATAAAAGGAGTAGAGAGAGATGGCGTAAGAGGGGGATAGAGTAGAAGAGAAAAAAGGAAAACTTAAATAGAAAGAAGAGAAAGAAATGACAGATAGACATAGAGAGAAAAAATCCAGGGACAACAACTAATGGTATAAAAGTGTGCATAGTAAAAAGCCAGAATATTTCCTGTTACTAATCTGTAATCGCTATGATTGCCTTGACTCGTAAAGTCAATACCATGTAATTGGCATTATATATTTCGGTATAGTTGCAGTAAATGGGAATTAGACTTTAGATGAGTTTGACAGATGCTGTTCATAAATGCTGTAATTCTGAGTTGTAATTGTGACTATAATTCATGTGTGCACTGCTGCCCCTGTTATCCTCTTCCTGACACCAACTGTTATTTCATTTTCACACTCTGCCTCCCTCTGCCTCTCCCTTTCACCCACTGCCATAATGAATATTGTGAACTTGGATTGGGGTGGAGGAGGGGGGTGCAAATTATATTTTTTGTACCTGGGTCATAACCCACAAGTTCCGCCACTGCCTACAACTCTGTTTTCCACAAAATAATACCTATGAGGTTGAACATGGCCCCATCAAGGATCACATGAGCAACATTTTCTGACCAATGCATCAACTTACTATGGAGGCCAGCAGGATCGTATACAAACAACAGCTGCAATGTATTAACAGGAATTGCTACAGCACGTACTCTATACATGCTTGGAAGCAAAGCCATTTGGGTGAAGGAAGTCCATGTGTATATGGATTGGTTTTTTTGGTGATTTATTTTTAACCCCTGGATGCCTATAGGGGAAGAAGAGGATGCGCTCTACACCAGATGGATGGTAAGTTTGAATTTTCTTTCACAGGTACTGTACTGCTTTGGATTCTACATGGAGAAATGGAGCGAACCTACGTGATCAAGATAGGTGAGTATGGATATATATAAGCGTGGGCGAGCACAGCAGACCCGCAGCGGACCCGGAAGGAGCAGGCGGCCAGCTACCTCCATGAAAGTACACAAGTACCGTATTTTATTTATAACTATTGGTTCTGTAGTAGGACTACAAGTCCCATTGGGCTCATTAATGCCCCGTATGCTGGAACTTGTGGTTCTCCAAGTCCCAGCATGTGGGGGAGGCTTACTGGACCCTGGCAGTACGGATGGTGTAATGGTTAGCATTACTGCCTCACAGCACTGAGGTCATGGGTTTGATTCCCACCATGGCTCTAACTGTGCGGAGTTTGTATATTCTCCTCGTGCTTGTGTGGGTTTCCTCCGGGTACTCTGGTTTCCTCCCACAATCCAAAAATGTACTGGTAGACTAATTGGCTCCCAAAAGATTAACCCTAGAATGTCTGTGTGCGTGTATATGTGGTAGGGAATATAGATTGTAAGCTCTACTGGGGCAGGGACTGATGTGAATGTTCAAATATACTCTGTACAGTGCTGCGGAATAAGTGTGCGCTATATAAGAAACTGTTAATAAATAAATAGTTCTACTACAGAATCCAATATCTATTTTTTACACTTATTTAACCCATTCTTTGCTATCAGTCCGGTGTCCACAGCCCACGGATGCCGGGGACAGCCCCAGACTTCAGCCCTGGCTGGGGGTACCCTGGAGGAGGGGGACCCCTTTATTGGGACATCCCCATTCCTCCAGGGACCCGGCCTGGGCTGACAAGCCATGGTGTTCATGCATCGGCCGAGGCACCATATGTAAAAAGTGTTTAAGCTCAGTGCTGGTTTCCAAAATACGGAGCCAGGACCAGTCCCAGAGCATGGTGCTGGTTATAGAAATACATGGGGACCCCATTTGATTCCCCCCCTGCCTCCCTTTATTTCTGCAACCAGAGAAGCCTGCACTTCAGCCAAATACGCCTGGAAAATGAGGAGTAATTTCAAGTCATAATTTCTCCTGAATTGCCGGCTGAATCAGCAGTAGTAAATAAGCACACCACCATAGAACTCATGGCCAGATACGGCTGAGTTCTGTCAATGGTGTATTGATTCGTAAACCACAATTTGGCTGAGCTTGCCGTATATAAATATGGCAAATCAGACGAGTGTAGCTGATAGTATATTCTCTGATGCTAATTTACCAGCCGTATTTCACATCAAATGGGTATGAATACACACATTTGTAAATTTCCACCAGTAGATCTTATGTTTGGCAACTACAACCTTATATGGCCAAAGCTGCCATTACTGTGGTTATGCCCTGGATATTATGGAAAATACTTGTAGAAGTAGTAGACTAAAATGCAGTTCCAAGTAACAATTTTCCACTGGATGATTAACAAGTTGGTAACTGTGTGTAGGGGTAATTACTGTATAAAATCCAGTCTTATCTGCAGATTTGTTTTCATTAACGCTGTTACATAGAATGGATGGCACCAAGCACCTTGTAAATTAATTCAAAATAAATACTTTCAGGTTGCAGTAGAGAATGTACCAAGATATGGAAAACCCCAGTGTGGAGCTGAGGTCTACCTCAAATATCGGAAGAATGTTGTTATTGTCATTCCTGGTTCCATCAAACGGGTTTCACAGTTGTTCAGTCATGTTACTGGGTCTTACTGTGCCAATTAGCAAACAATAAGGTTATGTTTTATAAGTGGCAATGGGCTGTATTGGGGACTTGACATACATACTCCACAAAGAATAGACCGTTGGAATGAAATTATTATTATATTTTTTTTTTTGCAAAAACTGTTTTTATTGAAGCAGTAGACAAAGTTATAGATTACAAAATATTCAATCCATAAAATGTAATCAATAGTATATCTGCTTTACAAGTAAATCAACATATAAACTACAGAAGGATAGGAAAGAAAAGAAGTAAATAAAGGAAATAGAAGAAAGGGAGGAGTAAATATTTCGTGGACATATATAACCTATAAGTGGGAGTAAGTTGAAAGTTATAGCATAGGCGATAAGTCTCCATTGGGTTAATGGACTGACCCGTGGAGAAGGAGACCAGGTCTTCCATGTCTAAAAAGTAATCAATTTTTGTTAGCCATTGTTTCATCGAGGGAGGTGTTGAGGATAGGATAGCCATAATACCAACCCTCTGGAGGTCCTCAACTAGGGTGACCAACTCATCCCTTTAATCCGGGACACATTTTAATTAAACAGGGTCTGTGGCTGATTAAAACCAGGTGGAATGGAGGGACTGCGGCTGATTAAAACCAGGTGAAATGGAGTCTTGAAGTCAGCCAGCCACAGAACCTGTGTAATTAATATGTGTCCCGAATTAAAGGGATGAGTTGGTCACCCTAGTTGAGGACCTCCAGAGGGTTGGTATTATGGCTTTGGCCGCATTAATAAAATGCCTCAGTGAGTGTTTATAAGCATATGGGTTTATCTGGATGAGGTTTAATAACCAGAATCCTGGGTTCTTGGGCACAGTATCACCTAGTATTAGTTCAGAGCACTTAAATACCTCTGTCCAAAAAGCAGAAATACGGGGGCACTCCCACCAGATTTGTAAAAAGTTGCCAATTGGCGATTTACATCTCCAACAAAGATTAGACACTGTTGGAAACATTTTATTAAGGATAGATGGGGTTCTATACCATCTGTATAAGATTTTCTAAAGATTTTCTAAAGTATGAAGGCATAGTGAACTACACTGTGTATTACTAAGAATCGTATCCCAATTAAGTTGTATTGCTAGTTTTTGTATATCTCTCTCCCGGGAAGTCATAAATGAGGGAGTTTTAGTGACAAAGTTTTCCATAATGATCGCATATACTGTACTTGGGAGACAGTGTGAGTAGGGGGCTATGGGGAGATGCATATCTTCTCAAAGGGAGTGAGGTCTCTCCTGATATCGGAGAACCCTCTGGAAGATATAAGGAGTGGCATACCTGGAAATATTTCCAAAAGTCTGAATTTGGTATGTTCCAAAGCGATTGAATATCGGAGAATGTCCGCACCTCACCAGAACGCACCAGTTGGCCTAGTCAAAAGATCACAGATTCCGCAATCTGTCAAAAGCTAATCTTTGAAGACCAGGAGTAAATTCTGGGTTATAAAGAAATGGAGTAAGGGGGAGAATTTAGAGGATATGTGAATGTTAACCCGGAGCTTAATCTTTTAAGTGTGGGGGCGACTATAGGGTGGGAAACTTTTGGGAGTAATGGCAGCCAGCGGGCGACTTCTATGTACTTTTGGAAGCAGGCCTCCTCCAGAAGGACCCATTGTTTGTAGTTTTTGGCGTGTGTCCAATATATTATTCTGTTACAAAATGATTGCGTCGTAGTAGTTCGGAATATGTGGGAGTTGTTGGCCTCCTTGGTGTTTCCTCGTGAATAAGATGTTGTGTTTGAAACGTGGTGTAGTGCGATCCCAAACAAAGGCCCTGATGAGATTCTGGATTGAGTGGTTCCAAGTACTAGGGATGTGTATTGGCAATGTTTGTAAGAAAAATAGAATTCTGAACGCAATGAGTTCAACAGAGGAATACAATTAAATGTAAATAATTTAGACAGGTCGTTCGGAATCTGAACACCTAAATATTTTATTTTATGATCATGCGAAGTAAATGGGAAGCAGTTTTTCATGTTTATAAGTGTGTTAGAAGGTGTGGATAAGTTCATTGCGATAGATTTGGAATCATTTATTTTAAAATTAGAAAGGACTCCAAATTGATTGAATTCTGAGATCAGGTTTGAGAGAGAGGTTGATGGATTGGAGATGAGGGCAAGTAAATCATCAGCATACATAGCTAGCTTGTATTCTTTACCCTTTACAGTGAGGCCTGTGACATTTGGGTTTGCTCTAATGCTTCTGGCTAATGCTTCTATACATAGAACAAATAGTAAGGGTGACAAGGGGCACATCATTTTAGCAAAAAATTTAATGTTGATGTTTAATAGAGATTGGCCTATAACTGGAGCATAAACTAGGGTCTTTGCCATCTTTAGGCAGAACTGGGATATGGGCCTCCTAAGAAATTTGTTTCTGATGGATTGGGAAATATGTAAGCATCATAAGCCAATAATATCAATACACCATATTGTATTTGTAAAGCAGATCCTGTTCACTCCAAACCGCTACCAAAATATCTTTACATATCTGACATACCTCTAAAATATACACGTTCCGTTCATTCTCTCCTAAATTATAACTTAACACCGGGCCTTACACCTTCACCAACCTTCCTATAGTATAGGCCTACATCCTGACCTGATCATGTCCGGGAGGTTTATGAGCTCCTCTGTGATGACACCTTGGGTTTATGATTGTTTGCGGCCAGTAGTTCATCCTCAGTATTTAACCAGAACTCTAGATCATATAATGTATTATTATTTATTATAATATTGGGCAAAACATTTCTAACTAATGTATGATTGTGCTTTGTGGCTGCGCATGTCACCAAGAACCTCAGTACAGAACATTTTTGTGCGATGAGGTGTCAGCTTTCTAACTGTTTCTCCAGCACTTTGTGTCTAAAACTAATAACCCCTATAGTGTCACAGAGATTATAGTTGGTAATAGAATTTCGCACAGTGCGGCCTTGAAGGGGTCATGCCAAGCTCCATATATGGTTGTGTCTAACCCTTTGAGTGACATCATCTTTGTGAGAGATGCACAAAATATATATTAAAAATGCCAGCGTTGCTCACATTTGTTATACAAATTCAAATAAAAGATGTGTAAAAAAATATATATTCCTGTATAAGGTAAGCATTACAGGTCATTATGATGAATAAAAATGTTTCCTTGGCATTTTTTCAAGGTGCCCATGCATGGTACAATTATTGTATACAATATCGCATCGCATCTTATCGCATCGGAAAGGTTTTGCAATGCAATGAGATGAGATCTAGTACAAAAAGTATGTGCAGCACATACTTTTTGAGCTGTGCGATGATATGTGTGACAGTAGCACGCATCTCATCGCACCCAACAATCGTACCGTGTATGAGCACCTTCACACCTATTTTGGCAAATTCCCTTGGCACTGAAAGGGTTAAATGCTCGTTGCAAGATATTTCTAGATAACATTATTAACTGTATATTTTGGGATATTTAGCTAGTATTGATAATAACATTGCTGCCTGCAATATTGGATTGCTATTCATTTTCATCTAACTTAGCACAATGAGGGTTATTTTGTTCACTCTTTCTGACAAATTCATTCTTAGACACACAAAACCATGTGCACTTCAGGGAGGCAGATGTAAAATGTGCAGAGAGAATTTGATTCGGGTGATTTATTTTGTTTCTGTGCAGGGTAAATACTGGCTACTTTATTTTTACACTGCAATATAGATTTCACTTTGATGTAAAACCCGACCCAAATCTAACTCTCTCTGCAAAAGTAACATCTGCCCCACATGCAGTGCACATGGTTTTGTCCATCTAAGAAGGAATTTGTCAGAAATAGTGAACCAAAATAACCCCCAATATACGTGATAATAAATGTGATGCTATGCAATAAATTACAAATGCAATTTAACCATACAATACCTGCCTACTTTTGTACAAGCATGTAAGGGAGATGGTAAAGGTGGCACAAAGAAGCGTGGACGTTTACTGCTATATCTGAGAGAAGTATCATAAAATGTCTGACATGCACATGTAGAGGAGCCCCAAAGCAGTTAGTAAGATAAGATATACTGTATTTGTTGAAGAAAATACACTGATATGTGTCAGGGCATGTTCATGTCGTGGGTTTCCTCCGGGTACTCCGGTTTCCTCCCACAATCCAAAAATACACTGGTAGGTTATTTGGCTCCTAACAAAATTAACCCTAGAATAATTATGTGTGCATGTTCATGCGGTAGGGAATATAGATTGTAAGCTCCACTGGGGCAGGGACTGATGTGAACGTTCAAATATTGAACGTTAATCTATAAAGCGCTGCGGAATATGTGTGCGCTATATAAGAAACTGTTAATAAATAAATAAAATGTATTGTGCTTTACACATGGTTCCATATAAGTGGCCACGAGAAACCTTAATATGCATGTAGCCACTGGGATCATTGTACAGTTCTTTATAACCAATGCAGGAAATTTTTCTCTGATTATTCCATTTAATTTATAGATTCCACATAAATGTAATAACTGCATAATGTGGGTTAGGTGAAATCAGGGAGATTGCTAGACTCTTCAGGGAGATAGGGATTATTACTATTTAAGGAAGTCTACTGCAGAATGCAGAAGTGTAGGCAACTATGGTCTTAGAATATGTGATTATACATGTGACTTGTTGCTCTCATTAACTGAATGATCACAATTCATTTGTACATCTATTCTTGAATTCTTTTCAAGCGTCCTGGTTGCAATTTTTCCTATATGTTTGTGCCTAGAGGCCAGAACACAAATTTCTTCTCACAAACAGCTTATCATTCTCGATAATGAACTGATCACAGGGTAAAGTCAGGGCTGAATCTTCATCAAAGACTCCCAGGAGTTTGGAAACTAGAATGTGTTATCTTGGAAAGCTCATTGTGATGATTGCAGAAGACGTTCCAAAAGTTTTTAGAAAGAGATGTTTTCCAGATGATTTTTCTTGTCAAGAAAACCAAGTGAAAAGAAAATGTACTGAAGATTATTTTCATTCCAGTATAATTTTTTTTTATTGATATTTAGTATATTTTCCTAAATATGTTTTATCTTAAAGTATTAAAGTGACTGTAGTCTATTACACATATGGGGCCAACAGATGTACTAAGCCTGGATAAATGGAGAGTAATAAAGTACCAGCCAACCAGCCCCTAACTGCCATGTTACCGACTTGAAAATGACAGTTGTGTGCGTGTTGGTCTGTAGTTTATCACTCTCCGCTCCATCACTTTTATAGGCTTAGTTAATCTTGTTTCAAGACACATGGAACTCAATTTACTAAGCAGTGTGTTTGAGATTACGGCAGATCAAACTCGCTGCAAAATCACTGAGATCCAACACTTTAGAATTAAATAGAAAATGTAATACTGTAACTAGAACACTGTTTTTTCCATCATAAGTACTGTATATCAACCCTATATTTACTGCGTCAGATTTGGAACTTGTGCCCAAATCAATTAGGAGGTGAGTTTGAAGAAAAAAATATATAAAAATCGATTTTAAAAAGTTAAGAATTAAAAACAAAAAACTGCATCCGGGGTGTTGTGCCCATGGGAAAGCCCAGCTTTTCATGGGTGTTCTTATGAAAACGCTCGGCGTTCCCATGGAAATTCTCCCATGATGCGAGCGCTGAGGGCGGGCAGCTGATGTCAGCGGATGCCAGCTGCCCGGCCACTTCCCGCACAGGGTGCTCGCAGATCTAAGACACCTCTCTGGTGTCTTAGATCTGCGTGCCTTGCAAAATCATTCAATGGTCGGCGAACATCGAATGATTTTGTCCCTGCACGAAGGAAGAAAAACACATACACAAGGAGAACATAATTTACACGTTTGCAAATAGTTACAATTGGAAGATGTGTATACAAGCCCTGATTTTACATTGAAACAAAAGATTTGATATATTTGTCCCTCCATTTGTACATAACGATGAACATTATTATGTGGTTTGACGTCTAACTGTGTCATAGGGGGAAATTTACTAAGATGGGATACTGTCTACTGTATTATCTTCTAGAAGGTGCTAAATTAATACGAAGTAGATTCTGATTTGTTGCCCACAGCAATATCCCATGTGATTTCCCACCTTAGTAAAATTCTTCCATAGTGTGTAAATGTTCCTATGCAGTATCCTACCCTGTTAATTGCCAACGTATGAGGTTAGACCAGCAGTTACAGATGTAGCAGCCCTCTTCCTTGCAGGGGCTGGCGACCGCCAGGTGCGCACGTGCACGAGATGCTCGCGGGCCCCTGTGGCTACGGAGCTGTCTACGGGTCCCGGCCGCCTCCCCCGGTGCCCCTCGCTGCCCCCCCTATCCATGCCCGTCTCCCTAAAGTGGAGATGGCCAGGGACCCGGAGCGGTGCCGTCCTGAAACTGGGATGCGCGTGCGTGTGAGACCCACGCGCGTCCCAGTCAGATGGAGCGCCTCGGCACCGGTGATCACCAGCGAGGACATTCTAGCGATGCCCGGCCAAGGAAGAGAGGCGCTCCATCTGTACTAGACAGAACTTAACCAAAAATAGATACATTTACTATCATTTGTGAACCTTCCCTTTTCTGAAAAGGGTCAGTCAGAAGTTCTTTCACAAGACTTTTATTAACTGCTTGTTGATTTCTTCCTTTTTTTATCACCATTGAAAGCTGTATCTTATATGACCGATCTAGAGGATTGCACATGTATATCACCACGTCAAAACAATAACTGCTTATATACTGTACATAAATATATATATATAATATATATATATATATATATATATATATATACAGTATATAAATTAAAATGTTGGATGTGACTCAGACCTTTTCATTGTGCTTGCGGAAGAGTGAGAAGTGAGAGAAAATGGGTATGGATCATAAACACAATGTGGCTGGACTTTGATTGGCCGGCAGCCAGTGTTTGGGGGTGGAAACCTGTTGTTTTCTGTGTTTCTCTGAAAAAACGCATTCTTGTCCAGGCGTTTATGAGGAGGGTCTGTGCTGTCAGTGACAACTAAATCCAGCCTGTCTCAGTCGTAGATTAGTGGATGCCTCAAAGTTACTCACAATCGCTCAGACAGCATAAATTGTTTGATGGTTCGGGAATTTTATATGGATTTGCGAATAGATTGCGATTAACAATCCATTCGCAATCTTCAATTTAGCAAGGGGAGTTTTTTCTTTCTGTCTAGGTGGCGACTTTCTCTTCTGTAAATTCTTACATTATCGCCCAGGTCTGAATCAAGCCCATTGTTTAGGAAGTTCTTCCAAACAATGGGGGTTATTCAGACTTGATCACTGCTCTGCAATTTTGCAAGGCCCTGTAATAAAATAGCCGCTGCACCGCCAAAGTGAAAACCCTGTGCAAGTCTGTGAATGGCCTTTGAAAATTTCGCCCATCGGCGAACAGCTGCAAATCCATTCGCAACTCACTCACCATCGAATGATTTTTTTCACTGTTTGCAGTCTGTGCATAACCCCAGGGCTGCCACTAGGAATTTTGGGGCCCAGGGCTTATCTCCAGTCACTGTTCTTTCTCCCCATTGCTGTTCCTTCTCTCTCTCCCTGTTGCTGTCCCTCTGTCTCTCTCTCCCTGTCACTCTTTCACCATAACTGTCACGCCTTTGCTCTCTCCCCATTATTGTCTCACCTTCTCTCTTCCCATTGCAATTCCTCCTTCTCTCTCTCTCTCTCTCTCCCTGTTGCTGTTTCTTCTCTCTCCACATCGCTGTTCTTTCTCTCTCTCCCTGTCACTGTCACTCCTTCACTCTCACCGTCATTGTCAAGCCTTTCCTCTCTCCCATTATTGTCCCAACTTCTCTCTTCCCATTGCAATCCCTACCTCCCTCTCTCTCTCTCTGTTGTTGTTCCTTTTCTCTCCCAATCATTTTTTTCCTTCTCTCTCTCCCTGTTGCTGTCCCTCCTCGCTTTCCCTGTTGCTGTCCCTTCTTCTCTGTCTGTTGCTGTCCCTCCTCTCTCTCCCTGTTGCTGTCCGTTCTTCCCTCTGTCCCTGACATTGTCCCTGGGTGGGGCCATTTCAGTGGTTTACTATGGGGCCCATGAAGAAATCAGAGATATATACTCTCCCACGTATCGTTAATGATATGGAGTGTACACACAAGGCAATATTGCAAAACAATATTGCTCAGAAAGCGCTTAGTGTGTGGCTGAAGGGGAAGTCTGCAAACTTCTTGCCATTCACTATACAAGGGTATTCAATAGAGCCAAGGGTCAGCAGTCATCCACCCCCAGCCAAGGCGGCAGTTAAATTTACTAACCAGCTAGCTTCATCCCCACAGCAGCACTGGCTACTCCTAGTGCTGCTGTGTACTCGCTTTGAGCTACCCTTCGTACGGCAAGTGTGCAATGTGACAGCAGGTCCCAGCATGCGGAAATTACCTGAAGAGTGGCCTGTTGTTCTGCATTGCCCCCGAGCACACAGCTGAAAATTTACTGTGTCCTCCCTGGCTCACGGTTTCATGGTGCCCACATGCGGTAAGATTTTTTAATATGTCCGTTTCTGTCCAATCGGAATGACCGATCATTTTAAAACTTTCCATGTGTGGGCATGGTCATGATACATTGTGGGTGTCCTTTCATCGATCCCTTCAGAAGGCAGAAAGATGAACGACCCATCATGCATGATTTGGCCACATTGTTCAGTGTGTAGGCATGATGAACAATGTGGCATTGATGTTGCCCATAGCAACATCCCATGTGAAATGTGAACTCCCTCTATGGGATGTATTCAATGCAGCCAGCGAGGTTTTTTATGGCTTGTTTTGGATGAGTATCACCAAAAACAAACGATCCTCACCGTATAACCCCCTCGCCGACCAGTCGCCCTATTCTATGTTCTGGGGGAATTCTTACCTTCAGAGAGTGATGAGGATTCCCCCGAATGGTGAGGTTCATGGCTAATGCAGCAAGCCCGTTGCATATATCCGTAAGCCTCGCAGTTCTGACGTCCGCACAAGCCATTTCCACCTCGCTTTTTAGAAATAGCGAGGTGGAAACAGCGAGTGTAGGGGGTCAGTTGAATACTGAGGACATGCTATGACGCCTGATTGGCATTGAATATATCCCTATGTCAGGGCCGTTTTAAGAATATAATTGGCCCCTGGGCAAAATAATTTGAGGGCCCCCCTCCCCTCACAGCCCCCCTCCTTTCACAACCCCCCTCCCCTCACAAACCCCCTCCCCTCACCTATGTGCAGCAGCAGCGGGTGGCGGGGATCCGGGCAGCGGTGGGTGGAAAGGTCCATCCAGGAAGCGGCAACTCAGACCTTGATGTAGTGCTTTTTGCCGCCGTGCGGGAAGTGCTGCAGATTTTGGAAAGAATGGCTGGGCGCTGATTGGCTGAGCGTCCGGCCAATCAGCATATGGCCAGTCTTTTTAAAATCAGCACAGCAGCGCTTCCTGCCCGGCGGCAGACAGCACTACATCAAGGTCTCTGCTTCCTGGACGGACCCTGCCACACGCTGCTGCCCGGGTCCCCTGCACACGCCGCCCGCTGCCCAGGTCCTCTGCACACTTCGCCTGCTGCCTGGGTCCCCTGCACACGCCTCCCGCTGCCCGGGTCCCCTGCACACGCCGCCCGCTGCCCGGGTCCCCTGCACACGCCGCCCGCTGCCCGGGTCCCCTGCACACTTCGCCCACTGCCTGGGTCTCCTCCACCCGCTGCTGCCAGGATCCCCGCTACACACCGCCTGCCGCCTTTACCTAGGACAGTGCTATCTTCTCCATTGTGGTGGGCCCCTACTATCCTTGGGCCCCTGGGCAACTGCCCATTAAGCCCAATGGGAAAGACGGCCCTGCCCTATGTGTCTTTGTGTGGAAAAGAGTGGATTTGTGTGAATTTGCTTGAATCAGAGCTAATCTCTGATCAGCAAATTCGTAGATCAAGCAATTATCGAATGACTGCGCATATGTATGGATTGTACTGTGCATAGCCACAGAAATTGCGTATGGATCGTAAATGCAATGTGGCAGAGGTTGACTGACAGGAAGCCGGTGTTCGGTGGTGGACATCTGCCATTTTCAGTAGTGTCTGAATATGCAGATTCTCTTTTACTCAAATTTACTCGGTTCATATAGCCAAATTATCACAAATTTGGATTTTTCCTATTGGCTATGGGATGTCACATGTTTTGGATAGAGAATAAGATCCCGCTTTGAGATCCAATTAAATCCGAGTAAAGCTTTCACATCACAAATTTAAGGTTCACATCCGGACTTTGAAACGGGTTAGTCCTTCATTTTGGGATGTTCTCATCCCCACAGCGAACCGGCAATAATGGCGTTTCGCTGTCATCATCAGGGGGCGCGGCAGGGAGTCAGAGCGTCATCGGGGGTGGGGGGGGAGGCAGTGTTTAGAGCTGGCGCTGCTCCAAGCGCTGCCTTCTCCATAGTATGAACGAGAAATGGGTCGGTCGACCTGTTTAACCCGTTCACACCACCAAGCTACCCATTTTCGGGACACGGTAACCCCTTTCACATCACACTAATTACTGGGTCAAAATGGCTTGTACCCGGTAATTAGTTGCGATGTGAAAGGGGTATGAGATATGTGGGAGGGAAATTTACTAAGATGGGAGTTCTATTGCACATGGGATGGGCAACCAATCAGAATATACTTCTTATATTCTTATTTTTTTAGAACCTTCTAGAAGATAATAGATAGTAACTAATTGGTTGACCACAGCAATATCCCTGGGTGCCATGGGAATAGTGGCGTAACTACCTAAATTGTGCCCCCCCCCCCCCCACTGAAAATTTAGGTAGCCCCCCCCCCCCGCCCCCCCCCCCACACACACACACACACACCCCCCGTGCCTTAACGTCCGCTCGCTGTGCCAGGGACAGCAGATTTTGTCTGCAGTCAGTCCCGGCTCCCCTCCTAGCTTCTTCTGGTATAAAAACGGACCATCACAAAATGTCCACCCCCATACAGCAGACAGTTTCAGAGAACTGTCTGCTGCATGGGGGCGGACATTTTATGATGGACCATTTTCATTTCAGCAGAAGGCTGGAGGGGAGCCGGGGCCGCTGCTCAGACAGGTAAATCTGCGGGTCCTGGCTGCAGTACAGCGGCATTACAATAGCCCCCCAGACCCCCTGCGCCCACACTTACACAGTGCCCCCCCCCGCAACCGCGGGGTCTGCAGGGCTATTGTTACGCCACTGCATGGGAACCACTGCGTCTACCAGCTAATGGTGGCTCGGCTTTTTTAAAGTGTATTTGTTATTAATTCATGTGGACCAAAATGCTCCACCTTTTTCTGTTTATTTAATATGGATCCGGCTTTTTTATGCAATTTCTTTGGCTTTGGACGCTTTCTTTGTATCCTTAGTATACTATATAAACATTTTTTCTGTATATGAAGTATGGATCTTGTTTTTGAAATGCATTTAGTATGGATTCAACTTTTTTAGTGGATGGTGTTCTGTTAACAGAGTGAAAATCCAGCTTTTGTTTATGTATTTAGTATAAATGAATCTTTTACCTACATCCTTGGAGAATACAACATTTCTTCTGTCTTTAAGTTTACTGAAGGTCACCTCTAACAGCCATTTGGAGCCTATCTGACTTATTGCTGTATAAACACACTTACCTACTCTCCTGGAATAGCTGAAAATCTGGCCCCCTTCTGGCAAGCCTCCAGCTTTTAGCAGGGCCGCCGATGGTATTTATCGATGGCGGAACACCGATGGAGCCGGGCAAGCTGCACGTTGTAATACTCAAGCCCTGGAGCAGAATGGAATCCTCCAGATAATGGCACCTGGAAGCAGGTTAGAGACACAGAGAGAGAGACTGGCAAATGGCCTCACTTACCCAGCACCTATAAAGCAGCAGAGGAGTGATGATTGGCTGGGCAATTAGCACTGCTGAAAGGCTCACAGTATAGGCTGAGGAACTAGGAAGAACATGGCTCAGGAAAGTCGTGAAATGCTGTTTGTACAGCACGTGGACTGTGGCCTATGGCAATGGCGGTGGCATAGCGTGGGAGCCGCAGGAATCAGGGACTGACAGACAGGCATGGAGTGGTGATCAGCTGCAGAGACTGCAGTGCTTGGAGACTGCTGGATCACTGTGGGGACAGCAGCACTAGGAGTGTGCTGGATCCCTGCGCTGCGGGTTGAGCGCCCCAAATACAGCCTCCCCAAATATTTTCTGCAAAGCGCTGCTCAGTAATTATGCACTATGAAAATAGATAAGAATAATAGGTACTTGTTTCCTAGCACGGTGCCAGCGATTTTAATTGCATCCATCGGGACCCAAAAAATCGCGTTGATCGCATCGCATGCAACCAAATCGCATGCGATGCGATCGACGCGATTTTTACATTGGAATCAATGTAAAATGGTCCCTGAGACCCGATTTTACATTGGGCCCAATGTAAAATGCCCCCCAGACCCCAATTTACATTGTATACCCACCCTCATGGGTGAAATGCCCCCCCATTGTTAACGCCACCCCACGATCAACACCAACCCGAAGCGTGGCGAGCGCAGCGAGCCCGCGAGGGGTGGTGGTACGCGTCCTCCGACCTTTTCATACCCCCACTATCCACGCCGGCGTGGAGTTGATTTTATATAGTGTGGCGAGCGCAGTGAGCCACCGAGCCCGAAGCGTGGCGAGCGCAGCGCGCCCCGCGAGGGTACGCGCATTACTTCACAGGTATTACGCGTCCGCTCGCCACACTTCGGTCTCGGTGGCTCGCTGCGCTCCCCACACTATATAAAATCAACTCCGCGCCGACGTGGATAGTGGGGGTATGAAAAAGTCAGAGGACGCGTACCGCCGCCCCTCGCGGGCTCGCCACGCTTCGGGTTGGCGTTAATCATGGATTGCCGTTAACAATGGGGGGGGGGAGCATTTAACATACACATTACCCATTAGGGTGCCTATAAAAATCAAAAATCGGGGTCATTGGCCCATTTAACATTGTTTCCTATGTAAAATCGCGTTGATCGCGTCAGTCGCATCGCATGCCAATATGCCATGCGATGGACGTGATCAACTCAATTTTCTCATTGCCGGCAATAAAGGCTAAAAATAGCCAAATATCGCGTTGGTCGCGTCCATCGCATACCTTAAGTTAAGGTATGCGATGACCCACAACGGGCGCCGTGCTAGGAAACAAGTACCGAATAATACAGTAATAACAAATAATGATAATAATACATTCCTCTAGATATAGTGAGAGTGAGTGTGAAGACTACCATCGTCAATCTTCCTATGACTACACTCTGTACAATGTCCTGTCACATGACTATGAATGTTACAAGATTCAACTGCATTTTATATGCTGGCTCTTCCCTAGCCCAGCCATACTGTAGCTGAATATATAATGCAGTCCAGCTGAGTGTTTTACCAGCAGTGGAATGGTTATTTGGATTACGCTCTGCTCTGGCTGAACACATTCTGCTTACATTAGTCATCACTTCCTGCGTTTCCTAGTTTAGAGCTATGTCAAAGTGATACTACCCTGTCATTGGCTGCTGGATCATAGCACGAGTGTTTGTGTCCTGTGTTCCTATGCTATGATCTGCTGTGTCACACTTTATTATTGATGACCCCTGGACCACATGATAGACAATTCTGGGAAGACAGGGGGGAGATTCCCCGAAGGGTCAACATGTTCAGGACACTGTTCAGACCAAGCCCATTCCCAAAAACCCCTTCCCTTTATGAAATTCCACATTCAAATGGCTAATGCGGGATTCGCCTCTGTATGAGGTTACCTCTCTCCTGTTACAGATGTCCTGAAAAATGCTTTCTCATGAAATACAACCCAGCTTCATAGCAGCAGTTATGATCTGTCAAAAGACACGGATCTGCTGTCAGTGGGAATAAAGGTATAAAGCATTAACCCCTGAATGTTATTTTAATTTATAGCTCACTTTCTTTTGGAATTACAGAAAGCTATTAATCAGTAGGTTGCACCAAAGATGTTCAGAACTCAGTCAGCTCCTAACTGTCAATTTTTAAAACATGGCCTGTAACATGGCAGGTAGGAGCTGATAAATTGGTATCTCCATCCACTTTATTGCTCTCCTAGACTTAGTGCATAGACCCTTTAGGCTGTTTAAGTCTGGAGAAGTGATAAAGTTGTGATAAAGTGCACCAGCCAGTCAGCTCCCTTATTTATCACACACCTTCCACTTTATCACTTCACCAGGCTTAAATTAATAAACCAGCCCTTATAGTAACCAACATGTTGATATGAAGTGGCATCACTTATTCATTATTACATAATAAATAATACCCATTAATTTGCTTATACAGAATGGGATTTCTTCATAATGAAATGCTTTTGAAGCATGCTGGATGAACCCTGGGAACTCCGATTGTGACACTTAGTGTTCCACCGATGACCAGGCTCTGTCATTAGGAGCTGCCTATGCTAATTTATGTAGATGACAGTGATGAGACTTAGCAATTGTACATGATGATGATGAGGCATCTCTATTTTGGTAAGCAACTTTGTTGGGACATTATAACATGCTTGTAAAATAAAAGGCAATTTAAACAGCACATTTGTTTTCCCATGCAATGCAATTACGTAAGATCACAGCATTATGTCAATGAGCAGAGAGAAATACTTCCCCCAGGAGTATGTTTTATCTGTAGTCTAAAGCTGGGTACACACTTGCCGATATATCGTTAACGATATGGAAGATAGACAATATATATAGTGCAAAGCGTCAAGTGTATTAGCGCAATGTTGCTGTGCAATGTTATCTCCACTCTCCTCCCCCCTGCCATCTGTACATGCAACTTAATCTTGACTATCTACTCAACAACTGCATGTAAGGAGTGTGGGGGGGGGGGGGGGGGGGTGACGTCACTGACCAATATTTTTACCAATACCGGTCAGTGTGTATGCACTATATAGTGACTCCTGCGGCACTGTCGATTTAGTTAACAATATCCTTAAATTTTGGATCCATAAGGTATTTATCTTATTGTTACCATGGGGCAGTTACCGGAGAAGGACAGATGCTGTAATGGTTGGATTACTGCCTCACAGCACTGAGGTCATGGGTTCGATTTCCACAATGGCCCTAACTGTGTGGAGTTTGTATATTCTCCCCATGCTTGAGTGGGTTTACTCCCATATTCCAAAAATATACTGGTAGGTTATTTGGCTCTTAACAAAAATTAACCATGAATGACTGAGTGTGTGTGTATATGTGGTAGGAAATATAGATTGTAAGCTCCACTGGGACAAGAGACTGATGTGAATGTACAAATATTCTCTGTAAAGCGCTGCTATATAAGAAACTGTTAATACATAAAATAATCAGGGTGAAATAAGAATAAAGGTAATTCATTGTTAAAGTATGCAATTTAATTGCCAGGTATTGCTTTTTTGGGTGATTTTAGTACAATGCAATTAGGAGTATATGAGAGTGTTGAGGTGCACAGTAGGTTGTGGGGAAATGTATTATAGATACATTTGATAGGCACCAGTATTAGGGAGTAATATGGTGGAGTTTCTGTGCCAACTTGGCGGTGAGGTTATACCTCCTTGCACTACTATGCACTCAGAGAAACCTGGGCCTAGGTTGTTTGTACCAGGCTGCGACTGTACTTACTCCCTCTTATGGTGCCTAGTGTAAAAGTATATACAGTATAGGTGTAATAGACAAGGGTGTAAGTAATGGAGGTAAAAAAGAGTAATAGAATACAAAAGTAAAGATTAAACTCAATCAAATTAACCCATGGGATTTAAATAATAAAATATAATAAATTAAACTAAATAGCACAGTATTCTAGACTTCATGATCTACCACATAAGATTTTTTAAGATCTTGGAGGAGATTTAAAATGTGTAAGAGCAACCAATATCCCCTTTCTTAATGACGTCCCTGCTACTGTCAGGATTAAATGGAGTTTTTAATCTAGATGACTTTTCTAGGCAATTATTAGAGACCCACATTATTGTTATATGCTAGCTAAAGATGATAAGGACACATCCCCTGTTGCAAATGTATGGGTCAGGCCACGGCTATGGACTCCCCATCACGTGACTGCGCTCTTCCGGTGGTGCAGATATGGACACAAGTGGTCTTGTTGCTGCATTGCTACTGCTTAGGCACATCAGGTGCCACCCACAGGCTTAATCCAGCCCTGCTTTGTACATTTAAAATGCTAATCCAGAAAATTCCAACTAACCTACCAAAGATTGTCACACTGTAATAGGTAGATTTCAGGTTAATACTGGAGACTGAAGCTTTTAGTACTGGAGCTTTTTATTCCAGCAAAATGTGATTGGCAGATCCAGTGCAATGGCTTCTTACACAGGAATACCAAAAGCCATTCAGAAACAGAAAGGACAGATTCCAGGTAAACAGCATTCACGGGACCATCGTTTTCACAGTGAAGCATGGTTTTGCCTTGTAAGTTAATTCCCCTTTAAAAAACCCTCAAAGTTCGGCGGACATCTCGCACTGCCGCTGAACTTAGGGGGGGATGCGGACGGTAATGTAGGGCGCTTTGCCACTGGGGCCCCGGACTGTAGGTCAGTCCCGGGACCCAACAATTCTAGTGGCGGCCCTGCAGGCGGCATTAATTCTCGCTCCAGGTATTATCTGTTCTTGGTGAGATACAGTAGCTTAAATTCATGAAATCCTTGCTGTTCCCATTTTATTAACTGTTATTTATAATGCATACATCATCTGTTATGCTGCTAGAAAGAATATTTCATTTACGCCTATCCCAGCCCCAGTGGAGCTTACAATCTATGTACCCTTTAGCATACATGCAAGGTTCAATATTTGTCAGAACCCAATTAAGCTATAAAATATGACATATCCAGGAGGTGTAGTCTTATGGAAGTCCAGAGGAAAAGCTGCAGTGTTGAAGTAAAGATGGGTAAGTGCATAATGGTGGTTGGGGAATCCGCCCCTCAGTCCTTTTCTGGGTAGTGCCATGGTTGATCCCCTCTTTTTTCTGTTGGAATCTCTATAATAGTTTCTTATTTGCAAATAGGGTGAAATGTAATAGGCTTCGATTTGCAGGCATTAAAGAGATTGCAGTGAGTCTGCACAATGTTTTAAAGTAGCAATTACTCAAAAGCAAAACCAACCTGGATTTATCTTATGCCTGGCTTTCGCTTGGGGGTCGAACATGTATCTAATTTGGTTTAATACAGCCTTGTCTTCTCTGAGCAGATAATGGCATTAGGTTTATAATAAATATATAAACTACACCTCACCTCTATAAGGGGAAGTACCACCAGTGACCACTAGAGGCCACTTAATGGACCGAAGTAAAAGCTATTTTTTGCAGGGACACTGATCTGTTTCAAACTTGCTGGATATGGAGGGAGCTGTGAAGACAGAGAATGGAGGTAGGAGCAGATAGGGACTGAGGGTGGGGTGTATAGATTGTGGGCTAAAATCTGTCACAGCTCAAAGTGAAATTAGATTGCAGAAGCTGTCATTTTCTATCTATCTATCTATCTATCTATCTATCTATCTATCTATCTATCTATCTGTCCCAGCAGCAAGGGGGCACTCCTAGTAAATCAGGCAAAGATGCAGGTACTAGTAACCTGTGTCTTTGCCTGATTTACTGGGAGTGCCGCCTTGCTGCTCGGACTATATTGGATATCGCCATATCTTCTGGGGGGCACCCGGCAATTTATGTGGATTGTTCACGGTAGTGCCACCTTACTACTGTTTAATATATATATATATATATATATGTGTGTGTGTGTATATATACAGTTATCGTAGTTCGGCACTGCTGCTGAAACGGAGTAATGCTCGTGGTGCCTTCCTCAAATTGTCATATATAACAGTCCTTATGTGCCGACACGCAGCTCCAATAAGGCAGGCAGCACTCCAACGGTACAGGTATGAAGAAAACTCGTTTTCTTCATACCTGTACCGTTGGAGTGCCGCCTGCCTTATTGGAGCTGCGTGTCGGCACATAAGGACTGTTATATATGTGTATATATATATATATATATGTGTGTGTGTGTATCTAGAAGAAATGTAGAAAAAGGCGCTTCATGGTGCAGTAACGTAAAACAAATTTATTGGGAGCAAACGAACCACTCCACGGTAAAAAGAGTCAGGGACTCGTACCATAAAATATAGCTCTGTGGACTGGGTACCACACGGTATGATATAAAACCATAAGATAAGACTGCTCACGCTGAACCAGGGCCGGATATCCAGAAGCGTCCTTCAGATAACTACAGGGCTGGTTTGCTCTGCCGCGATCTGGGACGTCACAGACAGCCGGAGACAGGAAGCAGCGAGAGGATCAGCTGGGGGCACGTCGTAGGCCACGCCCTGACGCGTTACTTCGTCAGAGGGCGTCAAATATATATATGTGTGTGTATGTATATTAGGGTGACCAACTCATCCCTTTAATCCGGGACACATATTAATTACACAGGTTCTGTGGCAGTTTAAAACCAGGTGAAACGAAGTCTTGAGGTGTGGCAGTTTAAAACCAGGTGAAAGACAGCCACAGAACCTGTGTAATTAATATGTGTCCTGGATTAAAGGGATGAGTTGGTCACCCTAATGTATATGTATATATAATAGATAGATAGATAGTCTATATTCCTCTTGGACGTGGTAGGGCTTGTAATCCTTCATTAGACCTGTAGGGGGCCATTCTAGAACTTGTTTACTTGTGTATCATACAGTACACAAATTTCCTGCTGGAACTTGAGACTCCACTGTAAGCCAATCTTAGAACATTAAGCTCTGTTCTACAACTGCAACACTGAACAGCTGACTTGACATGGAAGAATATGTTAATGTCCTTCAACATCTCTGCTATTACCCAACAAACAAATATTGTATGTAAACAATGGTAAATACTGTATAACAGAATGTACAATCTACACAAAGGAAATGGAAAATATATATGTGTATATTGCACATGCACAAGACCAATAGCAAGTGATCACCGGCAATTGTACAGGTTTTCACATTTACCAAGAATGATTATTATTATTATTATTAATAATAATAATAATAATAATAAGCTTGAACACCAGGAAGAATTCAGGGATATTCTAGGGGGTGCTGGACGGGGTCCCGACAGTCGGTATCCCGTCAGTCATTTACCCGACGTCGGGATCCCGACAGTTAAAACCCCGACACGCGGGGGCCTGGCGGCCACCGGCTATTCTCCCTTGTGAGGGTCCACGACCCCCACAGAGGTAGAATAAAATAGGGGCTTTGTTGCACTCACCATGCTGTCTTGGTCCGGCCAGTCGGGATCCCGATGACGGATAATGACTGTCGGGATCCCAACTGTCGGAAGCCTATACCACACCTATTCTAGGTACTTATAATAGTCCTTCATCTATATATTTGCAGTAACTAAGAGAAGCATTAAAGAATCAGAAGCTGATACAGGTACCTTGGGCCTTGGTCATGTAGGGCATTGAAAGGCAGTAAACCAAACCTGAAACAGAATTGTCATCTTACAGGCAGCCAGTAGAGAATGACTTATGTGTCTGGAATGGGGCCGGTTGGTTAATTCTGAACCCTGTGTGATCTTTTGCATGTATACAATTTAGTATTCATAAACTTACTTATCTAAACCTGAAATAAAGACTCGGAGACATGTTTGGCAGAAAGTTTTAGCTGAATTTATTTAAAGCACTTTAAGCTAATTAATTTTTTTATAATTAATTAATTAATGGTGGCCAACAAAGAATGGCTTATCATCTAAGCTCCACCCCACAACTTACGTACTTAATCAAACATTCCCTGACAACAAGCAGTACCCGCTCAACCTACCACATTGACTGCCCACCCGTCCAGGTGGTGTCGCTGTCCCCGATCCAGCGAAGGCCTATAGTCAGTTAAGGTAAGCGCACTGAAAAACAAACCCTGTACACTGAATCATCACTTAATGAAGACCTAAATCAATTAACCTCCCATTCTTTCCAGCCAATCAGCCAACGCAATTAAGCACCCACCTACCATTAAGAAAAAAGGGGAGGGAGGGTGGGGAAACCTTCAGGAAAAAGACTCCTCCCTTTACTGTCCCTGATATCCCAGCTTACTCTGACATCCCCTGCATCCTTATTGAACCCGAGTCACATGCTTCCCTAGGTGCACACAGCCTTGGATGTTTAACCCACTACATGCCTATGGCAGTCATTCTGTTATTCTGCTACAGTCTCAGTTTTACTCAGGGTTCAGTAACAATCAACAGGCATTCATCTACTGCAGCTAGACATATAATAATTAGTCAAATAGATTCATTGAAGTTTAGTTAAACATTGCACCCAAAGAAAAGAACAGTCGCTGTGACCGACGCTGGCATTTTTAGCAGATATTTTGCACATCTCTAACAACAATGTTGGCACTCAAAGAGTTAATGCAGGTGGCAGCTGTGCAACTTTTGAGACACCGCCTTGACACTTTACCTTGAGGGGCTGTTAGAACCCTTACGCCGGCCTTGACAGTTGGGCCTATATGAATGGGGACATGGTTGTAAAAGTGTTGTATATATTTCCTACTGAAAGGTCAAATATTTAGTCATTCTCCTTTTGATCTACAATTACAGCAACAGTAAAGTCATATAACGGTTCCTCACACTTCCTTTACAATTAAAATAATATGTCAAAAATGCCACACTTGTTACATAAATTCAAGTAAAAAATGTTGTGTAAAAAAAGATTGTGTGCGAGATTTAATGCCGCCAGAGTTCAGCGGCAAAGCGAGATGTCCACCGAACTTGGACATTTTTTTAAAGGGGAATTAACTAACAAGGCAAAACCATGCCTTGTTAGGCTCATTCCCCTTTAAAAAAACGTCCGAGTTCGGCGGACATCACGCACTGGCGCTGAACTCGGGCGGCATTAAATCTCGCCCCATATTTCCTATATAAGGTAAACATTACAGGTCATTATGATGACTAAAAACGTTTGCTTGCCAATTTTCACACCAATTTTGACAAATGCACTTGGTACTCAAATGGTTAAACCTGGTGAAGCTTTAAAGAGGCCGGTAATACTGCAGCAACCAGTCAGCTTATAACTGCCTCTTTTCAAACTCAGCCTTTAACTCGACAGTTAGGAGCTGATTCGCTGGTGCTTTTCTACTTCCACTTTATTGCTTTACCTGGCTTACTACATCGAGGCTTTATGTTTCTAGCCACCCCGTTACCTCCCCCAAACACCCAGAATAACCTCCTATGTGTATGTATTAGAAGGGTAGGGAATGGATGTGAATCATTTATCAGTATTGCTTTAGTCTTGCATCATTTCCTCACCATTGGAGTTTTGCTATGTCTACGCAGTGTCATCATGCTTCATCATCACCTCAGGCTTTTCTAGCCTCTACTTTCATAGTTGCAATCTTGATCAAGTAAAGAAGCATGAAATCAATGCTTCAGAAGTATAACCCTCAACTACAATATAAAGAACATTTGCATCAATTCTGGAATTGCTTATTGTTTTTTATTTCTCCTGTCCACTGACAGCTAGGGCAGTGACGATACGTGATACACATAAAACGCAGCTCTGTATGAGGCTATTCTCCTGGCAGGGATGTGAAACTTCTATCTGTGTCTTATGATCACATTCTGGGAAAATCCTTTTTCGGTTACTCGTGAGGGTACTGGGAAGCACTAGTGTGTTTTGCAAGTTTTACATTACCATATATACACAGTAATGTTTGTGAAGTTGTAATGTGCCAGAAATAATACAGGCTTAAGTGTTTATTTTTTCTTTATCTCTTTATTAGCCACCTCGGTCTCCTTTCCTTGCAGCATTTCTGTGCCAGTAGCATTCTATTCAAATAGAGGGTGGGAGACAAATTCAACAGCATGGCGGGTATCCAGTTACGCAGAGCAGTAGCTAGGGGACATGGCACCCGGAGCAACGGTATGTTTCGGTCGTCCCCCCCCCCCCCCCCGACATTTTTCCTTTTTATCGTAATGCTCCTTACACATTATGCCCCACAAACTGTGTAATACCCATTACACATTACGCCCCACACCGTAATGCCTAGTGGACATTATGCAAAACACTGTAATGCTTTAATAACTTCATGTCACACACCCTAATGACCAAACACATAATGGACGGGATGTTCTAACATCCGCTGCCCATTTTCGCCCCCCCTTCGCCGGCCACCGCATTCTTAATAATCACATATGCTCTAACATATGCGATTATTAACGCGAAGGACAGCTCTTGCGATAAGAGCTGTCCCTTGCGAAGCGGTGCCGGCGCTTGACTTCCGGGTCTGATATAGCGCTTAGACTGTACTAAATACACAAGCAGGGGCTAATGTGATTACTTGACTTTTTAGATTCTTTGTCAGCACCACTGGACATGCGCCGCAGGGAAAGGTTTCTACGAATCAATTAATCTACCATTAACTTTTGCGGATCTAGCTTAGAGGCCAACTAAGCGCATTCTCTGGAATGCGCTTAGTTAAAGTGACTAATTAATCACCAACCTGTGCTACTCACTGCGGTCTCCCAGAGGATTTTTAACATTTAAGGATTTGCCCTGAAAAAATATAAGTTTTGGGGGGAATAGCCCACATTCTGAAAATGGTAGCTAGGTTGGCACAACAGTGGGCATAGCATCAGGTTATGTGTGCGGTGTGGAAGCACGATTGCATCATTGCGTTCTAGAGCCCTGCTTTACAATACCCAGATTACCAGCATTGTATAGCGGGAGCGCTGCTATTAGTGATTCGCTGTGAATCGTATAACTGCCCCACCCACTTTCACTAGGTAGGCGGGGCAGCTGTGGGGGTGGATGGTGTGGAAGTTACTTGATGTTAGCAGGTTCCTGGGGACTTGATTTCCTTGCTAGGGGGCCTGGAGCTGGGAGTGCCACCCGATTTACGGTAGCCTCTCGGCTATTCTGGGAGTGTAGGCAAGTATCCTGAAAATATTCTTTGGTACTTACAGTAAGTCCCTTTATTTAATGTTTCTTTGAAAACACAGAGAATACAATTTATAGTGGCAGAGTTTTTAGCAACAATGATAAATGGGAAATGGAGGGGAATGTTTTTTTTTTTGTTGGAAAATATTTCCTTTCTGTGTCAGATACTGTGAAATGAACATCGCTGGCAGCACAACAGAGGAACACATTGTACTTTATCATTCACTGAATGAATACTGCTGACATGTTTAGAATAAAACCTGTAGCTTGTTACTTCACTGTATCAGCCATAAACATTTCTTACATGATAAGAGCAAGGAAAGGGGGCACCGTGAGCTGTCAGGTGACAGGATGCTATTGCAGAACCTGGACCTGGAATGCGTGTGGCTTGGAGATTGTAGCTGAATGAAAGCATCTTCATTCCAATGCTTACAAGAAAATAGCCACAGGGCATCAATTAGACACATAGAACCAGACATGTGTCAGTATGGTATATGCAGACTTTGGCATATTGTAGACTTGCCTCCATTCAGGTTTGGAGAAGCAGAACTTGGGCAAAGCAGAACTTGTCTCTGCCCAGTATCACGGCGGCTGGGCAGCGTCTCCCTGCCCATCTCAGCTTCAGGGAGACGGGCAGGGTTAGGGGGGGTCGGGGCGGCGAGGGGGACCTGCGGCGGCAGCGGGGACTCGGGGGAAGCTCGGTTGCCACGGGGTGCGCGCGCACGAGGCGTGCTGGGGGCTGGCGATACTTTCACCAACCCCTGCAATGAAGAGGCCGGCTTCATCTGTAGGTCAACAGTCAAAAGGTTGACATGGGGTTTTCACTTTTTTTTTGTCCTGCTGTGCTTGCCATCCTTCGGGAATGGTGCCTCCCTACTCTCTTCACACTATTCTAGTCTCCCTCCACACCCTTGTGGATGGTAGGACATGAAATACTGCATGTCGGCACATGTCAGCTCAAAATACCATCCATGTCGGCCTTAAGTATGTCGACCAATTTCTGGTGTCGACCTTCAGTGGTCAACCCAATGCATGTCAACCTTAGGTGTGTCTACCATGGACGTATCCTCACATACTGTACAATGCCGTCAGAGGCTTATCTCTTGCAGGCGCTCGATGCCTGGCGCAAACATGCCTCCATATTGAGCTACTGTATGCATTTATTTATTACCATTCTATTTACAGTATAAATGCCTCTCTCCGATATAAGAAATAAATTCCAATCTCTGATAGGAGAAAGCCATCTATTCACCTAACCTGTCATGTGGAGCACTGCAGCTAAGAAGACCGACATTGGATTTTGAAAGCGTACACAACAGTTCTGGGAATTTAGTTTTATAAAATTTTGTGTTATATAACATTTGATACAGAAATAAACTGTCTTTCTTGTGTATTCTAGTATTATATTGTATACAAATGGGTTAATGTCACTTACCTAAGTACTGTAAGTATGCAAATTTATGCCAGATATACAAATAATTCTGTGTTGGATGCATGTCTCTAGAGATGTGTTTCAGTTATCTGAAATATTCTTATATTCTGGTTTAAAAGTATTTGGGGAAAATTTAAAATCCTAATAAACAGGACAATACAGATCCCTCACTTACTGCATCCATGATTGGCTGAATGGGGTAAGAGACTGCTCCTGATTGGCTGACTGGCTTTTGTGGGACAATGTATGACAAACATATTCTGTATAATACATGGTGAAAATAAATGATTTACTCATATATAAAAGGGCACTATTATTTATATATATATTTATTTATTAACAGGCAAAAACGTATGTATATGTGTGGTGCAGGAAGTGAATCTTGTAGTTCTACAAGATCCAATAGGCAAGACAGTTTTTGCCTGTCAAAGTACATTGGTTGATGTAGTACTATAAGTACCTGCATCTAGATTTTTCCTTGGTACTCATTTGCCTCTCGTTCCAGGATGAAAGCTACTCAACACTGGGTCGGTCATCTGTAGGAATGGGTGTATTTGGCTGTTGGTTTGGTCCTCCCCCTAGAAGATGAGGCCCAATGCTGAGTAGTACTAGACTTGATTAAGATGGAGGAGAAGTGATAATGTGGCCATACACGTACAGATTTATTGTCAGATCTGACTGGTTGCAACAAAAACATGGTTAGGGATGAGAGCAGATGACAGTTGACCATTTGTTTGGAGATGCTGGAAACCTGACAAACTGTCATTCAGAAATTATCCGATTTTTGTTCCAACCAGCCAAATCTGACAATAAATCTGTAGGTGTATGGCCACCTTTAGTATACTACAATGTGAGTGCCACTGGTGTATGTATAGTGGGTGCAAGGTGTGCGGTGCACTTGGCACTTGGGTCCAGGGGGCCCCACACACAGCACTCCCTGAACCCATTTAATTATAATCATCTCTCTTCCACCCCGCCCATTTTCCAGTTATTCACACATGCGCTGTAAAGGTGTCCACGGGAATGCTGTGCGGGTGCCATGTTTCCGGAGACCTGCACATGTGCAGTAGACTCTGGCTCCATGCATACCTCCCAACTTATTGGAAACAGGATGCGGGAACCTCGCGTGGCGTAGCCGAAAAGGGGTGTGGGCTAAACAAATGAGGGCGTGTCATATGCAAACAATGCCTCCGCTGCCCCCCCCTTTTCACCCCCTGTGACGCTGAATATCTGCTGTGCGCATGCATGCATTCCCAAAAAACAGGACGGTTTCGCGAAAAACAGGACTGTTGGGAGGTATGCACAATGCATGAGCTGCCCAGCAGTTTCATATTGTCATTGTAATGGTGTATGACAATAGATTTGATGCTGTCCTAGTTCTGCTGTCAGCTGTATGACGCTTTATCTGCTTACATAGGGAAAAAAGACAAGGTGATTATTCCTGGAAAGACAACAGATTTAAAGGGGAGAGTTGAATGCCCTATGTAAGCACTACCATGGCAGCATGAGAAAATGTACAGTACTAGGATCTCTTACTCATACAATGCAAAGTCATTTAGTTCCTCTTCAACAGTTCCAGCTGTATTACTGGATGTAGATCACACCTAACAGGGAAATGAATCATACCATCACATGAAGTGAGATATGTAGGCTACTGAATAAGAAAACACATTATACTCATCATATAGGATTGTATGTTCTGCCAAACCCAGAATGGTAAGGATTAGGAGAGAAACTTAAACAGAGAAACCTTGATAAAGTGTTTACTATACCGGCTTGTTGTACAGAGACTAGAGAGAGGGATAACATACACATCACCCCCAGTAACTGTTTTTGTCTACTGTCCACAAGTATCATGCTGATAATGAGGACTGGAAACAGCTTCTGATTGGCTGAGTGCGTCTATAAATCATTCCCACTGTTATTGCTTCTGTGGCTGCTTTACTTACAGTGATATTCCACTAAGAGCTTTTAAAGGGAAATGTTTGCATTTGCATCTGCCTTAAATACCATTTAATGATGGAGGCGATTTTATTATATATTAATAATACTGTCCAGTGATATACTTATTATGGAATTGTGAAATTAAGTATCGCACAAATGTGTTATAATACACCTGAAGTAGCAGTGGCAGGGGCTCTGATATGAACCTATCCTTGCAATGTGTGAAGTGAAGTGATCACTTAATGTCACAGCTGCCTACCCTCCTGAATTCTGCAGGAGACTCCCTGATATAGCAGCAATCTCCCTATCTCCCTTATTAGTCTAGCAATCTACCACATGTCACCTGGCCCACATTACACTGTTACATTTTTTGGGGGGAAAGGAATGAGATAGATACATTTACATTGAATCATCAGCGCCATTTCCCAGCACTTTACCAAGTATTGTATCTCTTACTAACTGCTTTGGGGCTCATCTACAGTTGGATACAAATCATTTTAAAAGATTCCTCTCAGATTTAGCAGTACACACCTACGCTAATAGATGCCACGTTCACTATCTCTTTTCACGGTACTTGTTTCCTAGCACGGCCACAATCTGGAGTAATCGTGTCCCTTAATTAAGGGACACGATTACCCCCGATGGACCCGATTTCTTTTGAAATCAGGTCCATTTTGCCGGCTAGGATACAATATCGGGGGCATCGCGTCGGTCGGGACCATTAACATTGGTCCCGACGCGACCGACGCGATGCCCCCGATATTTCCATAGGCTTCAATGTTAAAAAATATTTTAACATTGAAATCTTGTCGGGAAAGTTAAAATATCGGGGGCATCGCGTCGGTCGGGACCATTAACATTGGTCCCGACGCGATGCGACGCGATGCCCCCGATTTTTACATAGGCTTCAATGTTAAAATATTTTTTAACATTGAAATGGTGAAAAATTGTGAAAAAATGTGAAATGGGCCAATATGACCCATTTCACATTATAGATGTCCCCGTCGTCACCCCACGATAGACGCCAACCCGAAGCGTGGCGAGCGCAGCGAGCCCGCGAGGGGCGGCGGTGCGCGTCCTCCGACCTTTTCATTCCCCTACTATCCACGTCGGCGTGGAGTTGAGAATAGAATAGTGTGGCGAGCGCAGCGAGCCACCGAGCCCGAAGCGTGGCGAGCGCAGCGAGCCCCGCGAGGGGACGCGGATACCTTCACAGTTATACGCGTCCCTTCGCGGCCTTCACAGGTGTCCGTGGCGACGCGGACACCTGTGAAGTCCGCGAAGGGACGCGTTTACCTGTGAAGGTATCCGCGTCCCCTCGCGGGGCTCGCTGCGCTCGCCACGCTTCGGGCTCGGTGGCTCGCTGCGCTCGCCGCACTATTCTATTCTCAACTCCACGCCGACGTGGATAGTAGGGGAATGAAAAGGTCGTAGGACGCGCACCGCCGCCCCGCGCGGGCTCGCTGCGCTCGCCACGCTTCGGGTTGTCGTCTATCGTGGTCTGGAGTTTACGCGCTTACATTTGGGGGGGTTGGGAATTTTTTTCATTGAATCCAATGTAAAATTGGGTCCCAGGGACCCAATTTACATTGGATTCAATGAAAAAAATCGGCTCCAAAATCGGTCGGTCGCGTCGATCGCATCGCATGCGACCAAATCGCATGCGATGCGATCGACCCGATTTTTCCGACACGACCACCCCGATCTAAATCGGTGTGGCCGTGCTAGGAAACAAGTACCCTTTTCACAATCTCTCCATATATGGAACTAGACACGCCCTATGGGTGGAGCATGACACGCCCACTCAATGAGGTGCTTTTGCTAAATTCTACTACCAACTATAATCTCCCTGAAACTAGTTTTCAAAAGTAGGCAAGTATGCTTAATGCAAACACTTCACTTCTCCTTCGGTACCCTGCAATTCTTCTGTTCATGCCCAGACTGCTAAGAGATCCTATGGATCCATCTCGCAGTAGCTATTGCAATGCTGTGCAGCTTATAGGTAACAATAAGAAATAACACATTAAGGAAAAGATTGACAGCTTCCAACTTCCAATTGCCAGAAGTATTGAAAGAACAATACTTCCATTTCCATGACGGAGCCAGGAGACTTCCGGTCTAGGCTGGAAGTGATATAAATGCTGCCAAAGACTACTGGTCCCAGCAGGACAGCTGTATATTATTCTGGACCATACAGAGGTGTTATAACCCAAGGGGCAGGATGTACTAAGCAATTGCGGTACATCCCGCCACACATCGTATTAATTCTAATCGCATATGAACTAACATATGTGATTAGTATTGCAAAGACAGCACTTGCAAAAAGAGCTGCGCTTTGAGAAGCCGCTGGCGCCAATAAGAGCTGCCCTTTGCAATGTGCCTCTGGCGCTGGACTTCCAGGTCTGAACCCTGGGAGTCCCTCAGCGCCAGGCCTCAGGGCATGCTGGGAGGGATCCGTGATGGGGAGAGATGCCCATAGGCTTCTACATGGAATTACCAGCTTTTGCTGGCTATTCCCTACGCAGCGGTACTCCGGCAGAGAGGCTTCAGTGCATATGAAAATATGGTAAAAACCCATGAAAAGCCCTGGGTCCAAGAAGCACTGTAGGAGTGCCCAGACAGCAGGTGAAGGGATATGGTGTGGATGGCTTGGGGCAGCAGGGTCCAGTGTGGGGCAGCGGGGGGGGGGGGGGCAAAAAGAAGGCTTCTATAGGGTAAAGCCAGGAAAAGCTGGCTTTACCCTCTGTGTCGTTTTTAGGGCATTTTTCGTTTAATAGATCCCGGCCAATTTTGGTTTTAGGCTGCAACGCCTATAACAAAAAAACGTCCCTATTTGCCCTCACCAGTAATTCCTCTAACCTTTAGTTTTTTGCTTGTAATCGTGCCCATACTGTATAAAATTGAAAATGATTTGAAGGACCAGAAGATAAGTAATATCATTGGAAAGGGGTGAGGTTCACTGGGGGTGAGTTGGGTGTGAAAATGAGAAAGTGAGAGATATTGGGAGAGTTTTCCCATTTTTTTTAAAGCGGCAATCATTTACACTTGAGAAAAACAGGTCGATTTTGCCATATAAAAAAAATTGGGGAAACTCTCCCAAAATCTCTCACTTTCTGATGTTCACACCTGAATATATTTGACCCAAGGTCGGAGAACTATGTTCATGATGATCTATATTTATGTTTCAGTAAACAACTATAAGAGGAATTACTGGTGGGGGAATAGGGAAGCTTCAGAGAAAGTTCAAGCATAAATTTTATTTTTCTATTTTAAGCTGTATTGCTTCCGTGTTAGATCTGGGCAGTTACACAGATTTCCCCAGAAGGATCCCTGGATGATAAATAATATTAAAGAAACATCTATATGAAGCCCATGATCCTCCCTGTATGTTTATTAATTACTTGACCTTGAAAAACTAACATCAAACAGAAATCCATATGGGGTTGTATAGCTATCATCATGAGACTATGATATACACATCATGTGATTCATCAGGTGATATAAAAGCAACTGACAGCTGACAGCTATACTGGAACTTGTAGTTACATCATGGCACATGGAGAGCCACACGTTTACACTTGTATGCAGTGGTCGGTTATTACGCAACAAAGTGATCATAGGCAGACTGTGCGCACAATCACCAAGAACTGAATGACAGGAAGTGGCCATGGTAATGGAGAGTTAAAGGAGAGTGGTTGGGAAAACACAGGTATGTCATGGATGTTTTTTTTTTTAATATTAAATTTTTATTGAGAATTTTTTTTTTTTCAAAAACAAAAATAATAACAATAAAGCAGGGGGGTACAGAAAGGTAGCAAAAAGAAAGGGAAGGAGGGGGGAGGTAAGGAGGAACATTGCATAGTAAACGACATTGTCTCACTTAGGACTACATGTCAGAGTAATACACCAATATTGCAGTCTGCATCCATTTAACCGGAAAGCATCGCCAGACATAACAACAGGAAACTACTGGGAGCTTAGTATTGATAGGTCTGGAGTGCTGCCGTGAATGTTCGGGTGGTCTGTCCCTTCCAGAAAGACAGACCATCCGAGCCACCTCAAGCATAGTGAGTTAGCAGAGGAGGAGTATTTGTCGTTGGTTGTTTCATAAATAAAATGTTTATGCACCTTGTTTTGAATACATTCTATAGACGGTATAGCCTCTGATTTCCACCCTTTAGCTATACAGGCCTTGGTGGCTATTAAGACGTGTCCTAGAATATATTGTTCTGCAGCTGAAAGCTGTAGTGGGAAAACATGAAGAAGCGCTATAGTTGGGTCAGGAAGAATGGGTCGGTTCGAAATTGAGCTCATAAGATGAAATACTTCCCCCCAGAGAGACCCGAGCAACGGGCATGCCCAAAATACGTGGAATATGTCCCCAATATTTCCGCATTTTCTCCAGCATAGGTTGGAGGACGTAGGCCAAATCTTGTGTAATCTGGCTGGGGTGAAGTATGCCCTATGAATGAGTTTAAAGAACATTTCGGAGTGGTTGATGCAGCGGGAGATCTTAAAACAGGATTTAAATATGTTCTCCCAGTCCTCTTCATTGAAAGATTTGTTCAAATCCCTCTCCCATAGGGTTTGAGATTTCAGTTTGGCCTTACTGTCCATGGAAATCAAATAAGAGTACCACCATGTTATGCCACCTCTATGTGAATAGTCACAGGTCTTTGCTTTAAGAAAGGCTGGAAATTTTGGCTTTTTAAAGGGTGTATCAAGGTGTGAGTGTAACCAACTCCTGATCTGAAGGTAAATGAAAAAATCCTGTTTGGGAATATTAAATTTTTGTTGTAAGTAACTAAAGGGGACGAGATTATCCTCAACAAATAGATCTTCCACTGAGCTGACTCCTTGGTTGATCCATCTCTGTAGCGGTAGATTGGGAATTAGAGATTTCAGAGCTTTAAGGGATAGACAGGGGGCCGGAAGGGCTATATTAGCTATGGAGGCTGTCATTTTATGCCAGACATCTAAGGTCGCTTTGATAGATTTGCATACAGCTGAGGGTTTCCTAGTCTCACTTAGAGGGAGCCACAAAAGGTCCTCAACAGGGATAGGGTGGGAGAGTTTACTCTCTAATATAACCCATGGTTTGGGCTCTTTAAGGTTAAACCAATCCCTAGCCTGGTTCAGCACGCATGCGGCATAGTAAAGTTCAATGTCTGGATATGCCACACCCCCTTCAGATTTAGACCGAGCTAATACTTTCTTTGCTATTCTAGGTTTAGTCCCTCTCCAGATATATTTAGCTAAGAGTTGGTTAAATTTATTAAACCAATGCTTTGGGGGGGCTCTCGGGATGGAGCGAAATAAATACATTAATTTCGGTAAGAGGACCATCTTGGCTGCAGCAACTCTCCCCAGCCAAGACACATCCTGCAACATCCAGTCTCCAGTCAGCCCTGTGAACGCCCTCAACAGAGGGCCGTAGTTACAATCGAACAGGTGTCGTTCTGTCGCCAGGTTTATGCCCAGATACTTAAGTGACCGATTTTGCCACGAATAATTGTATATTGCTTTCAATCTATCAATGGCCTCAGCGGAGAACCCCAGAGGGAGGGCTTCTGTCTTACTGGTATTTAACTTATAAAATGAGATTTCAGAGTAGTCCTGCAGCACTTCATGGAGAGCTGGCAGGGAGACATCGGGGTCTAATATATTCACAAGAATATCATCCGCGAAGAGGCTGATTTTATGGGATGAGTTGCCCACAAATGGGCCTCTTATACCCTCATTGCACCTAATATGTTCAGCCAGAGGCTCGACAGCCAGTGCAAAGATTAAAGGAGAAAGTGGGCATCCCTGTCGGGTACCGTTAGTTATCTTGAACCCCGAGGATGTACAACCATTTGCAAACACTCTAGCTGATGGGGACGAGTAGAGGGCTAAAATGGAGTCAAGTATCCGGCCATTAAAGCCAAATCTTTCCAAGGTAGCTTTCATGTACCCCCAGTGAAGTCTATCAAACGCCTTTTCGGCATCCAATGATAGGACTAAAAGAGGAATGTTCTTTGAAGAGCAGTATTCAATCACCCCCAACTCTCTGCGTGTATTGTCTGGGGCCTGTCTATCCATGACAAAACCAACCTGGTCATTTTTAATGAGAGAGGGGAGGAGAGGACTAATGCGGTTAGCTACTAATTTGGCGTATAGTTTCAAATCAGAGTTAAGGAGTGCAATAGGTCTGTAATTCTGGACTGAAGTTGGGGGTTTTCCCGGTTTAGGGATAGTAATGATACGGGATTCTAGCATTTCAGGGGGGAAGCTTTTGGCCAAAGAGGCCTCGTTGAAGACTCTGAGCAATACTGGGGATAACTGGGCTTTAAAAGTCTTATAGAAGTTGGAGGGGAACCCATCTGGCCCAGGGGCTTTATCAGACGGGAGGGAGTCTATACTAGATTGGACCTCTTTCAGTGTCCAAGGTGCATTAAGGGACAGGTAGGACTCTGGGGATAAGGTAGGAAGGTTGATTTTGTCCAGGAACTTAACTATCTTCTCATGGTGGGGCTGGCAGGTGGACGGGTCATCTTTTAAGTTGTAGAGTTTAGCATAATAATCAGAAAAGGCGTTGGCAATCTCGTTTGGGTCATATATTTTTAATCCCCGGTCGGAATGGATCATATGGATTTTTTCCTTTGCTCTCTTTCCTCTCAGTTTCCTCGCCAATAGCCTACCTGCCCTATTACCAAGTTGGTAGAATTTCTGATTTAGCCTGTTTACATTACGCTGGATTTCCGCCAGATAAAAGCCGTTCACCTTATCTCTAGCTGCATTCAATCGCTTACCCAAGGCTTTATCCGCCGGGTTAGACTTGTGCGCGGCCTCTAGAGTAGAAAGCTCAGCTTCGGCTTGTGCCAAAGATTTTGCATTCTCTCTTTTCAGCTTGGCTGCTATTTGTATGGCAGAGCCTCTAGCTACCGCCTTAAGGGCACACCAATGAGTAAAGGTTGTAGTGTCCTCGGGGGAGTTCTCCTGTAGATAGTAGTCTATTGATGAGCATATAGCCTGTCGAGCCTCTGGCCGAATGAGACACTGTCGACCCAGGCGCCACGGGCCCGGGGCAGTAGTCCTGCGCATTATTTCCCACTCAATATATATAGGGGAATGATCGGACCAGGATCTGGGAAGAATACTGATTTTCTTAAAGGAGTCCAGGGACCATTTATCAGACAAGGCTAGATCAATTCTTGAGTAGGTGCCGTGCACGTGGGAGTAGAAAGTATAATCCCTTACTGAAGGGTGTCTGACCCTCCATACATCGAAGAGATCATGTTCCGCCAGGAGTTGGCGCAGGCCTTTAGAAGGGCCAGAGGGCTGACTGGAAGGCCGAGACGTTTTGCGTGAGCTATCAAGAGATGGGTCTGGGACCAAGTTGAAATCCCCTAGGAGTAACAGGGCTCCCCTGGCCAATTGCTGAATTTTGGTACAAAGTTTTCTACAAAATTGGAGTTGTTTGGTATTAGGGGCATAGCACGACACTATAGTCACTTCTCGATTCTCAAGAGAACCAGTTAAAACCAGATATCTCCCTTCAGGGTCCGAGTATTGGGATGTGAGGGAGAAGGCGCAGTGTTGCGAGACAAGAATCGCAACTCCGGCTTTTTTAGAGGGGCCGTTAGCCATGTAGCAGTGCGGGTAGTTCCTGTCAGAAAATGACGGGGGAGCTGAGTCTAAGAAGTGTGTTTCTTGAACAGCAGCAATTTGAATTTTATGTTTATGGAAATATCTAAGGGCCAATCTCCTCTTATTGGGAGAATTGAGACCCTTGGCGTTTATGGAGATGACATTAACCATTATCGTCTATTTGAAAAACTGCTTGGCAGAACAGAGGCAGACAACAAAAGGTTGTGTTAGAGACAGTGCTAGTAAGTGTCCAATTAGGACCTGGGGGGGGAACTAGGAAAAAAGAGGGGGGAAGGAGGGGGGAACGGATGAAGAAGGAGAAGAGTGGACCCCCATATGGGGGTAAAGTTGGGCGCCGTACCATGGCGGCACTCTAAGGTGGCGTGGGGGTAGTGGTAACATATTCACACCCGGAACAATAACTAAACAAATCTAAAGTATAGGGGAAATATTATCGATGGCCCATACCCTCCATAGATTGTCCCATCAACTCCCCGGGTGTCCCGGGGGGACAGACCTCAGAAAGGTGAAGGTGAGTTTTCTAGGCCCGTAGATACAAACAAAGAGAGCAGACCCCCTGAATAAGTAATAACAAGACTGACAAAACGGTAGGAAAGCAGCCTATTAAGGCTATATGCCTAAGGATAACAGTAAAGAGCGAGCTTTTGAGCAACTTCAATAGCGGAAGCAAAAGAAACAGTTCTCTAGACCGCATATTATGGCCATTTAAAACTAGACAAAAACATTTAAACTGTAAACAAGCGGAATAAAGAGAAATAAAAGTTTTCTACACATAACAGGCTCACTGGTTCGACCCTGATGCAGACCAGTCCAGCTGAAGTCCGCGCTCAGGTGGCGGGGAAGTTGAAGCGCTCGCTGGGGTTAATGTGGATAGGAAGCGTTTCCCTTCGTCAACTGACGACAGAGCAATCGTAGAGCCCTCTCGATTGATTAACAACTTTGTGGGAAACCCCCATCTGTACAGAATATTCTCTTTACGTAGAACAGAGGTTATAGGGTAAAAGGAGCGTCTCTTGGCCAAGGTAGCTTGAGATAAGTCACCGTAAATTTGGAGCTGATCCAAAATTCTTGATGAGTCTTCGGACGGTCTGGCAGCTTTGAGAATTGCTTCTTTCACATGGAAGAAATGTATCCGCATTAGGACATCTCGCGGGGCATCCTTGGGGGCACCTTTAGCCTTGGGCAGTCTGTGGATTCTGTCTATCAGAAAGTCTGCAGAGGGTCTGTTAGGAAGAAGTTTTTGGAAGACATTCACAGCAAAATCATTCAAGCTACTATTTGAGACCGACTCGGAGATTCCCCGCATTTTAATGTTGTTCCGTCTCGATCTGTCCTCCAGGTCTGAGACTTTATCACGTAGGGCGGCAACTTCTGCTTCCAGGGCCTCATGAGAAGAGATTAGCTCGTTATGAGAGGAAACAACCTCTCCCATCTTGGATTCAATATGAACGGTGCGCTCACCAAGGTCGTCAATTGACTTCTGGCAGTCCCGAAGCGTTGCTTTAAACTCCTCTGAGACATCCTGTTTAAATTGTGACAGCAGTAGTTTCATAGAGCCTACAGTAAGAGCTTGACTGTCTTCCAACGCATCGGCGGCTGGAGCAGAGCTGTTAGATGGCGCCGCACCCAGCCTCGAGGGGTTAGGTAGGTTTTTCTTAGGTGGCTGTTCACCAACCTCGTCCAATGTTTTGGGTCTTGCCGGGGAAGGTTTAAAAAAGGCTACCTGGGGGACAGGTTTAGGAGTTTTGGCGCGTTTAGCAGGCATAATTCGGCCAGGAGCTTCGCCAATATCGTAATGCTGATCGATACTTTGTTCGGTTAACTCGTACAGATGAGGGTGTTATTGTTATGATAAGCGACAGTCTGCGGTAGTTACATGTCCGGGTGAAGAACGTGGAGTGTGTCAAGTCATCTCCCTTAACATTCACATATACATGGAGTAGCTATATGGCTAGAGGCCACAAGGTGGCGCCACAGGCACATTAATAGCTTATAGGCTTGAGGTACCTCTTTGAGCCTGGATCGATATAGAAGTGAACAACAGGGGGCTGGAGATGGCTGCAGATGGCTGCAGCTTCCTTATGGTTTCAATTCAATATTAGATAGTGTGCTGTATTGCAGCCTGTGTGGTTATTATAGAAAGTGAGAGTGCCACTGATATTGTAATTGCCTCTGGGAGCCCAGGTAGCTGTGGCAAGTCCTCTTAGAGCTGCCTTCCTTTAGGGTCACTTGGAGCTGTTAAAACTGTGTCCCCACTGTGGTGAGATAGGGGTCCACTTTCACAGCCCCACAATGCTGCTCACAAACGGTCCTCCCAGCCTTCCCCAGGGACCCAACCCTGGTGGTCAGCAGGATCCAGGCTACCAAGGGGAGAGAGGAGACGCTGCAGGGTGAGCTCAGCGTGTGGTGCGTGTACTCACAGTTCCTCTGGCTTCAGTCACCCCTCAGGCTCCAGTCCTGCAGTCTTGCGTCGTGACCCCGGAGGAGGTAAGATGGCGGGCGCCGCTGATTGCCGCTGATTGCCCGGCGGCTGGGGAGTCTGTCTACATGCGCTGTGCTGCCGCACAGGAGCGTGACAGCTAATCTTGCTGTGGGGAGCCGCTGGGAGAGAGTGTAAGTCGCAGCGCGACTTATACGGTGCCGCACTTCTGTGAAGCCGGGGCTGCTAATCTAGGTCCCGGCTTGCGATGCAGGGACAGGCCGCAACCCGCAGGGAGACCTAGTGTCTCCCCCGATTCCGCCGGCACTGCCCTGTGTGATGTCGGAGGGTGTCCGGAGCTCCTCTGGAGTAGTGGTAGGTAGGTTGTTAGGCTTGGTAGGGAGTATCTTGATGAGGCAAGGCAATGGGAGAAGGGAGCTCGCAGTAAGTGCGACTTCCACCATTGCCTGCCAGGCCACGCCCCGTCATGGATGTTTTGGGGGCATGTATTTTCTGATGGCTGCATGATCGTACATGCACATACTGCTGTGGCCAGCCTGCATAGTTATAGATTAGCCCTTAGTTTCAATGGTGCAGATGTATCAATCTGCCCCTAATGTTTTAAAAATAACGGGTCCCGCTTCTCCTGCATAATGTGGAGAATCGGGCACCTGTTATGGGCAGATGTATTAAACCCTACCACCCTCCTTAGCCAATAAGCAGAGCCGTTAAGCCCAGCGTTAACAGCTCTCCTTATCGTCAGCCCTGGCGACCCTGCGCATGCGCAGTCGTACGTTCCCATTTCCGGCTCTAATGGGCATGCACGAGACAGGGGCGTAACTAAGCCTCCGCAGCCTCCGCCATGGCGGGGAGGCGCAGAGTAACTATGGGCGCCTGGGGGGCTGCGGTGCTATAGTTACCCGCTGCGCTGCTGCCCGGCCGCATCTGCGGTCACTGTCCCGTCACTCGCTCCCGGCGCCGGCTCCTGCTGATAATGAAAAGTGACACTTAGAAAATGGCTGCCCCCGTATTGCAGACAGTTTTGGCAGCCATTTTCTAAGAGTCACTTTTCATTATCAGCAGGAGCCGGCGCCGGGAGCGAGTGACGGGACAGTGACGCAGATGCGGCCGGGCATGAGCGCAGCGGTGACTGAGGGAGACTGGACGGGACAGTGACCGTCAGGTAAGAGTATGGGGGGCGCCGAAAAAATTTGGCGGGGGGGCGCAAAATATATAGTTACGCCACTGGCACGAGATCTCGCTATTACCACAAGATCTCCAGCGCAGCCCAGAGCCACAGCAGGGCTAGCGTTGTCCCCACAGTGGGGGATAGGACAACGCTAGCCCAGAGCTGGCGAAAGCGACCGGGGTGATTTAACGCCTGGGCAGCTGTTAATGCATCGCCCCAGGTGCTAATCACTGGGGGGATTGCAGGGGACAGCCCCACCGAACGTAACTCGGTGGGCTGTCACTAGCGCATGTTAGGTGCACTAGTAATAGATTGAGGAAAACGTAATCCCCCCGTTAACTAGCGTTGAGTACATTTCTGCACTTAACGCTACTTCATACATTTGCATAGCCCGCTAATATGTACATAATTCAGAATAAGTTTGCTACAGCTCTGGTGGATGTCTCTCTTCATTCATTAACAGCTCCGTAGCCTAGGCAATCACAAATGCTAATGCATTTATATACAAACATGGCCCCGAGGATGCCTATATGGACCGAAGAGGAGCAATATACACTGGTGGTAAGTATAAAAAAAATTTCACAGGTACCCTTTGGATTTCTTCGGGACAAGTGGACTGACATGTCAAGATAGATGAGTATGTATGAGTGTTGTGTGTGATCAATGTATACTTTATTTGTGGGTGTTATTTGCGTATTGGTTCTTTGGTGGGACTACATGTCCCAGCGGGCCCATTAATACCCCACATGCTGGGACTTGGTTTGAATTTTGGACTGCCCCTTCTCTGCAACTGCCACTAGCATGAAAGTCCAGAAGCAGAGCATTGTGTCCCTCCTGGAATGGATCATGTTGGGAGGTATGGGTATATATGAATCTTGTTGGCTCGAAGATAGCCGATTGCACTAGCTGGTGTAACCCCATAGAAGCCTACAGGCTTCTTTCTGCGTCCCATGCCACCCCGAACTACCCGCCCTGCCCTCACTTGGGGACAGATGTATCAAGCTTCAAAAAGTGATAGTGTTGAGAGTGATAAACAGCCAGCCAACTCCTATCTGTCATGTTACAGGCTGGGTTTGAAAAATGCCTGGTAGGATTGGCTGGTTGTTTTTCACTCTCCACTTTATCACTTTTTGAAGCTTGATACATCTGGACCCTGATGTCTGGTCAGCCTCCTGCTATGCAGCTAGACTAGTGACCTCCGCCTCCTTAGCAATGGAATATCCCTCTTCCGGGTGCAGGGAGGAGGAGCCCAACAGTTTCTACAGCCACCTGAGCAAGAGCAGGATGGGGAGATCCGCGGGGACCTGCTCACTCCCCACCGTTTTTTTCAAAAACAGCAGCTCTTATCGCAAGAGCTGCCCATTGCGATATTAATTGCATATATTAGTACATGCAATTAGTATCAATGCAAATTGTGTTGGGGTGTACTGCAAATGCTTGGTACATGCCGCCCTCACACAGAAAAGCTGCAGCTGCCATAGGGATGGTGCAAATTTCAATGGTGCAACCAACTGTGGTGTGTAAAGACGAAGCAGGCGGTATTACAGGGTTTACAGACTTTGGAAAAAGTGCATCTCAGCTCTTGCACATACTACTTTCTTTCACTTCAGTAAAGCCTCATCCAGCCTCCCTGACCTGACCTCAGCCCTTTATAATGCATACCTCTCAAGATTTAATTACCAAAAAATAGGACACAAATAATCCCTGCTTGACCAGTGCAAAACACATTTCCTACCAAGCAGGCCAAAGTGCTGCCCACTATCCCACAAGCCCTGTCCCTTTCTGACCCTGCACATGAAAACTGTTCCGCCTAGAATCAGTTCTGTGGTGAGCCATTGCACTAGGTCGGTACTGGGTCAGCCGCTGCAGGGATATTTATAGTACATTGCGATGCCAGCTGAGCCAAAGAGTCCCTGCTCATTAATAAGATGAGTAGGGACACAGAAGTGGCAGATTTGGTTTAGATCAGGACTATTTTTTAACCCAGTCTGGCTCTTGCCATACTTGTATGTCTGACACCAATGCAGTACCCTTTAAAATAGGGATTGCATGTGTTTGCTTGTTGTGTAACTTTTCTGTTCTCAGAATTTCAAAGTAGTGAATATAGTTTGATTACACTGGTAGGAAATTTAATAGGATGAGATATACATGCCGACTTTTTAATACTCCTCTCCAGGAGAAGCCTGGAGAGGAATAAAAGGGTGGTGGGACGTGGCTTTGTTTTTGGGGTGGAGCAAGACTGACATCACCAAGCCCCGCCCCATGACAGACAGCCACATTCATTCGCGGGTCCGCGGATGGGGGAGGCGCTAAAATTACACAAAATGACGCGATTCTCGTCATTTTAGGCACGCGCCTTCCCCGCGGACCCGCGAAAATCTGAGTTTTATAGCGTGGAGAAAGGGGGACCATGGGGCTGTGGCATAATGCGGGAGACTTGCCCACCTTCCCGGGGGGCCAGGAGGGGGACCCAAATTGCGGGACCCTCCCGGCCATTCCGGGAGGGCAGGCAAGTATGGGATGAGAGAATCAGAAAGCGAGAGATTTGGTAAGAAATCTCCAGGTTTTTTAGAGCGACAATCATTTACACTGCAAACCCAGTTTGATTTTAGAGTGTAAATGATTGCCGCTGGAGATTTCTTACCAAATCTCTCACTTTCTGAATCTCTCATCCTATTACATTTCACCCACAATATTTATCTTATATAGTAAATCATATTATTCTGTACAGAACCAAAATCACACAATCACACAAACACACAGTCTCAGCGCTCTGTTACAGCAGCAGCAGGCCAACATTAAACTGCTGAGTCACAGTGCAAGAGACTGTTTATCTATGGCATATTTTAGTGTGTGGGATCAGGACGTATTACACAAACTGTAATTATGGGCTGAGCGTCTGTTACTGACAGAGTTAATTGCTATGACAGTAAGTATTGGGAGGCTGCTCCAAGTCATGTGATGCAGCTTACAAGAAGCTGAGTGCTGTGCAGAGTTGGGAAATCCCCTGAAAAAGCCATGGCTGTCTCTTCCTGTACAGCAAGCACAATGGCCTACCTAAAATATCTGCAGTAATGCTAACATCATGTACAACATCCATCACTCTGTCGTTAGCAGCAGTCTTGCACGGTGCCTTTGAAAAAACACGGATGGGGCATTATTTACTGGTCACTGTACAGAATATAATTTTTTTTTTTTTTTAATATACTGTATACAACTATAGCTAATATGTTTTGTGGTCACTGCTGTTCCTCTTATAACAAAGCCATCTGGAAGATCTATGATTTCACAATAATTACTTATTTTCATGGATTACTAGTGTTATTCATAGGCATGTGCGGTGTGGGGGGGGGGGGGGGGGGCTGAGTGTCCCAGACAACCCCTACTACCCAACACACCCACACCCCCTCGCTGCCGCCGCGTTCCTCTGACCGCCGCATCCTGCCTCCAACCCACTGTCGGCAGCAGTCCCTTAAAAAATGGCCGCAGTCTTGGAGGAGACACACACTAGAGGTACCTCCGGCCATTTATGGAAAGAATGCCACAGAAAAAATGTGCATGTGGCCGACTGTGGGTTGGAAGCTGGATATCGAGTTGTTAGGAACTCCATTGGTAACGAGCATGTATCCCCTCCCCACCCTGGCAACAAGCATGTAAGTCCCCTTGGCAATGAGCATGTAACTCCCCCTGTCAATGATCAGGGCCGGTGCAAGCCTCCCCCCGCCCCAGGCAAATCCTCCACCCGATGCACCCCCCAGCGCGCGCGCTCCGCCTATGGTTATTGATATGGTATATGGAGCAAAAAGTATACTGTGACTGAGGAAAACCTGGTTTGAGTCTGTGCTTAGTTCAGTGTAAAGGTGACTAATGTGCCATGTCAGTAGCACTGAGGGTGTAGCTACAGCAGGGGTGTAAGTTGGAGTTTGTAGCTCCCCTTAAAACAAGGGGCAGTAGCCAGCAGTGATTTGGCAGAGCTACAGAGTCTTCCACTGTGCACTGTTGCTTGCTGCAATGCAGGCTGAGCGTTAGCAGACATGAGCCATCCTCTCCGCTATTGCAGGTGTTAGCAGGGCTCCTCAATCAATTGACTCTGCGGCAACAGGGTGTGCGTTGCAGAGCTCCAATCGAAGAGCAGCAGTCACACTTGGATCCTGCTGTGAACCACACGGCTGCTGCTGTAGATGCAAGTGCTTGTTTAGGGCTTGGAGCCATAGGCGAATCTAGGGGGTGGTCCGGGGGTGCACAGGACCACCCATTAGCCCATTTTGTAGCTGAGGGATGGGGCTTTCCAACAAGCCCAGCCCTGTGTCTCTAGCCCCCTGCGAACCGGAGATACGGCCAGGCAAAGCTGGAACGTTTTCCCTATAGGATAACATGGGACCCGCTAATTCCGACCCCCACCCAGTTCAACGGCTGCCAGTTCCCCCTTCGGCATCACTGAAGCTCGGGATTAATCTCAGTCGAACCCAAATCTCTGGGCCTTCAATCTGATACCAGGCTGGATCCATATGAGTTAATTGGTTCCAGGGATATTGAGGTTAAACCGTTTTTTTTTTTCATTTCTTAAATATAATTTCTTGACTGTTTATGTTATTTGAGGGCAGATTTCTCTGGAACCAAACAGCGCAGTTTCACGGGACTAAAATCATTTGAAGCCAACTCAAAAGTTCTTCAATATGATACTGGTCTCATGTAAATGGGTCAGTTGGTTCCGAAGATATAGCTGGTTGGTTAAAGGGGTGAAGGGAGAGGGGAGTGGTTGTCTCTCCCCCTCACACCGAAAATGCAGGGACTAGGCTGGTGTATAAGGGGTCAGCCTGGGAATGTCCCTGCATGATCCTGGGACCATATTCCCGGGTAAATCCCTGCATTTTCTGTTGTGAAAGGGGTATTATTTCAAACAGCCGTGACCTGCAGTGCTCTGAATACAGCCGGGCAGCCCCCTGCTCTCTGCCCAGCTGTCAATGACTGTCACCCCTGCAGCTTCCGCTCCAATTCTTCTGCCCGATTTCACCCCCTTTAATCATGTGGTGACGGCGCCCGGTGTGCTCCCCCGATGTCACGCACAACAACAGCGCGCACAATATTTAAAATGTCCACTCGGCTAGAGGGGACACCAGGAGGGGAGTGGGAGCGTGCTCTGTGCTGCGCTCTGCTCCTCTCCCCATAGAAGCAGCTGCACCGCTCTCCATCTCTCCCTGCAGCAGCAGCTAAGGCTCATATAAAAATGTACAGTAAGTGGCACTTTTGGGGGCATTGCTTAAGGGACGCTATAAGTGGCAGTATGTGGGGGCATTACGCATAATGTGTGGCTTAATGTGTAAGGGGCATTACAGTGTGCAGCATCATGTGTAAGGGGCATTATGTGTGCAGCATCATGTGTAAGGGGCATTATGGTGTGCAGCATCATGTGTAAGGGACATTATGTGTGCAGCATCATGTGTAAGGGACATTATGTGTGCAGCATCATGTGTAATGGGTACTATGGTGCGCGTCATCATGTGTAATGGGTACTATGTTGTGTGGCATCATGTGTAATGGGTACTATGGTGTGCGGCATCATGTGTAATGGGTACTATGGTGTGCGGCATCATGTGTAATGGGTACTATGGCTAAGCAAGAACCCCTAGCAATGAGCATGTAGGTAAGCAGCACTTATGTGGCAAATATGTAAGGGCATTACGGTTTGTTATCATGGGCATCATGATGAGTGGCACAATGTGTAATGGGCATTATGGTGTGTGGCCTTATGTGTAATTGGCATTACAGCGTGTGGCTTTATGTGTAATGGGCATTACGGAGTTTGCTAAAATGTGTAATGGGCATTACTGGGTATGGTCTAAAGTGTAATACCACACCCCTTTTTGTGATGCCACGCCTCCTTCACATGAGGCCACGCCCTTTTTTGACGCGCGGCTACGCCGCGCAAAGGTCCCCCTACTGTTATCTCTAGATCTGGGACCACCCATTACCATAATTCTAGATTCGCCTATGCTTGGAGCCCAGAGGCAGGTGTCTCCATTTCCTCTGGGAGTTACACCTGTGGGCTACAGGTATTTATCCACTAAAAATGATGCACCATGGGAAACCTATGTGTAATGTTGCATGGTAATATGGAGGATAAAAGGAATGGGTACATGGTTTTGATACTTGGGTAAAATTGATAAAATGGGATTAGCGTGTTGGAGAGGAAATAGTGATAATAAACAACTGTGTATATACTGTAGTATAGAGCTGGGATTGGTAAATACTGATCTTTGACATATACAGCAGTTATATACAGATGTAGCCAGGAGCATATATAGTCCAGGGGTGGCCATCCTGTGGCTCTTGAGCCGCATGTGGCTGTTTTCTTAATGAGATGTAGTTCCCACGGCACTGCTGCTTGCCTCCTCTGAGTGGGCGCTACTCCACTGTGTGCCGCCTCTGGCACCTGCAGCACCTCTGCTTGCCTCCTGACTGTGTGCTAATTTGCTGTGTGTTCAACGTGATGTCATTACATCACGTCACGGGAAGAGCATGCTGTATCCAGTGCCAGGAAGAGGGAACAGAGACCACAAGGGGGTGAGAGATTGGGTGCAGCTGCTGGACAGAGACAGATGACAGAGCATTCACGGCACCTGGAAGTAGGAGCAAGTCTGCGTTTGCAGAACAGAGGGAGTGTGGCGGCTGTCTACTTACTTTTGTCAGTCCTTTTTCAACACTGAAATAAATGAAATCCAAACATTGATCTGCTCTTAAAGACACACATGAATTACTGTTAGTAGCTTCAACCGCATACGAACATGCATATTTTTTATTAATAGAATACATTGAAAACAAGGATTGTCAAAAGGCAATAAAAAAATTTTATTGGGAAGATTACGGAAATTAACTTAAAACTGAGGACTGACACAAGGTTATATTCCTTCAAATGTAATTCTAAAGGCATGAACACAAAAAAATAGAACATGGCCTTGTGCCAGCTAGGCCACACCTATTTTCTGCATGATATCAGGTCTTGCTATAACATATTTTTTGGCTCATTGCCTCTGATTGGTTGCCATCCCTGCTGTAGGCAAACAGTCGCCATTATAGAGAGGGGCACATGGATTGGAACGCATGTGCAGTAGATTGCGCTATGGGGAAGATAAACCATGAGGCAGATGAAGCTAAAGCGGATGTGGTATAACTCACTGACAGTTGGGATTCCGGCGGTCCTTTTTACGACATCAGGAGCCCACAGGGGGATAAGCGCATTCAAGCCCCTTGGCTATTCTATTCTCCCTCTATGGGGCTCGTGGATCCCCACAAGGGAAAATAGTCCGTGTAAGTTGGGATTACGATGTTGTAGAAATGATCGTCGGAATCGCAACTATAGGTGAGTCATCTGGCACCCGCTAAAGCACCAGGCCCCCACATAAAAACAGGCATAGCATCATAAGCATTAGAATTGAATTTTTCACAGAGGGTGGGATGTACTGAGCCTTAGCAGTACATCTTGCCACAAATTGCACTGTTAGGGATGCCACCAATCTGATAGAGGTGGCGCTGTTGCACTTGCCCAGCAGTCCTTAAAGCCTCCTGTGTTGCGCGCTGCGGGCGTGGGACGGAGTGGCGCCTCCGTCCAGCCGCCCGTCCTTCCGGGTCTGACGTCAGGTTGCCAAGCAACCTAGGACGCCGGAGGACACGGCAGACGGACGCAGCTTCCGTCCTCCAGCCCTGCGTCTCCCAGCAACCTGGGACGCCGGCGGGCGGCCAGGGAGCTTCCTGCTCACAGCGGCATCGTTGCCTAGCAAGGAAGGACGCCGCCGGGCAGGTAGTTAGGATGGCCTCCTTAGGGCATAATAATAAACGGACCGCAGGTGTCCGTTGGGACAGCTAATTCTGGCAGGGCAGGGCGTCACTGCTGATTGGCTCCCCAGTCTCATTTAAGGAAGTCAGCCCAGCACTTCCCTGCTGGTGATAGCTTCTGGTTATTCTATCTACCTGCTCCAGCACTTTCCTGCCTATGCTCCCAGTGATTCATCCCAGTGGAATTCTGGTTCCGTGAGTTGCCCCAGTCGGGGTTGATTTTGTTTCAGTCTTTCCCCCTCATTTGCTTTATTCCTGCCTTCTTATTCCTTTACAGCCGGTCAGGCCAGTCTCGTTGCTTTTGGGGTTGTTTAGTGCCCAGCGAGCACTTCATTCTCGCTTCCCGTTTTCTCTGGGAAATTCCTCCTTGGTTCCTTCTTATTGTTTTGCTTTATTGTGGTCTGTGCGACGGGTGTCGCAGGTGGTAGCGACTAGGTCGCTGGCGCATAGAGGTGTTAGCCAGGGTCCGGCAAGCCGCCGTTTGGTTAAAATTTCAGTTAGGTCCTTTAGTTAGTTTCTCCTGTTGGCCGTACCCTGGGGGGGTCCCCGGCTCCTTGTCCTTACCTAACACCTGGCTGTACCGGAGTTAGGGCGGGCTTAACTCGCCCTTCCAAACGTGACGGCTACAGGCGAAGCCTAGAACACCTGCAGAAGTAGGTTACCCAGCCTGGGGGGTACAACAGAGTCAGTATAGGGTTGCCGTGGCTGTCCTGAACAGCAGTCCCGGCTGCGGGGTCACACCCGATACCTAACATCCTGCAGGTTAAGGCTTCACCTTTAACAGCCATGTTTGTGAGGGTGAATAGATCTGCCCCTACTCTGGTGCCGCCAGGTCTTACAGAGGGACAAGGCTGCTATAAGAGGCTGGGCAAGGCAAATACAGGACTGGAGTCAGACTGGGACACAAAAGAAAGGACCAGATACACAGGACAAACAGTGAACAAAGATATACTACAATGGCACCAGACCACTGTTGCATATGTTACACACAAGTGACACTGTACTGTAGATGTTGAAGTAAGTACAGAGTAGTGAACCACAATGGCTGGTCACTAATAGCATCTAAGTGTAGTACTAAGGGACAACACACTGGCAGACAAACAGACTGGTTACAGAACACGTAAAAGCGGACTAGACACTTAGTGACACAGACATACAGCAAGACTAGATTGTGGGGCAGTATTAGTTCCAAACAGGACACAGGAATAATCTCAGGATCCTTGCAAGTAACAGCTGGGAAAAACAGGACCAAACACAGCACAGGCACATGAAGGGTTAAACAAACTTTGGGAAACAGAATACAGGTAGATGAACACAGGGCTGGATAGAATCAGGGTATACAGACAAGGACTCAGTATGATCTGCTTCACTATCCAGAAATAAGCAGTATAAGCACAGAGTTTAGAGAAGACTGGGTAATATAGGGAGCAATGTCCAATCAGAACACCTAGAATGGACAAGCCCCCTTAATGAGGAAAGTCACTGCAGGTGCGCAACCTGACACATAAGGCAAAGTGATAATTGCCTAATTATATGACAGGTGAAATGAACACAGAACAAATACAAGAGTCAGGCTGCAATTTACACAGACCCGTCAGAGGCAGCTCGTAACAGATACTAATCATATCTGTACTAACATCGCAAAGGACAGCCCTTCTTATAAGAGTTGCCCTTTGCGATCCTGGCATGTACAGATCAGATCCCTCTCAGAGAAAATGTGGAAAGTGTCCCATAGGCTTCTACAGAATAAAATCAGCAAAAGCTAGCATTAACATCCACCCTGAAGCCTGAAAATGGGATTTTGTACACATTTTCCCGTTATCAGTTGCCCAAAATGTCTTTATGCATAGGTACTTATAGAGGCAGTAGGGACAGGGCCGGCGCCACCACTAGGCAAATCTAGGCATTTGCCTAGGGCGCCGGCCACTGGAGGGCGGCATTTCGCCCCCCCCCCCCCGTGCCGCGGGGGTACCTGTTCTGCGGCTGTGTATATAAAGCTTGCGGCGGCGGCAGCGGGGGGTCCCTGCAGCCAAGAAATAACGAGCGGTATCCGCCTGGCTACGCGGAAGCGCTTCTGTTGTGGAAACACTGGCCGCACGCTGATTGGCTGAGATTCAGCCAATCAGCGTGCGCCGTGCGGCCAGTGTTTTCACAACAGAAGCGCTTCCGCGTAGCCAGGCGGATAGCGCTCGTTATTTCTTGACTGCAGGGAGTGGGACCCCCTGCTGCCGCCGCCGCCGCAAGCTTTATATACACAGCCGCAGGACAGGTACACCCCCCCCCCCCGGCACCGGGGCACCCCCACCCAGACTCGCCTGGGGCGCTCCGGTGCCTTGCACCGGCCCTGAGTAGGGAAAAAGTGAAGGGTATGTACACACCCATGTGGTTCTGGCCACACCCACTTTCCTCCCTCCCACAGCTCCTCCCATTCCCAATATAGGCTTAATAACTTTTTCAGCCGCATGTCCATGTGACCTTGATTCGTCCCTATTAGTAAATGTATTTTGCAGGTTATTTCTTACAGATACTTTGCAGAGTGTTTTGCAGATATATTTAGAAGGCTGAAATAGTGTTTTTGTAACTTCTCTTGTAATAACCACTGCCCTTGCAAATGATTGTACATGTGATAAGAAGAACCCCATGTGCATGTGGAATACTAAGGGTGTTACATTCACACACTGTGGTATCAGGGTCTGATAATGAAAGTTGGGTTTCCTGCGTGCATATAGATTACATCTCCATTGCTGTCGCTCAGTTCATCCTTCCCTACATCATCAATGAGGTTTGACCTCACACTGGTGTGAGGCAAATCTGCATACGCATAAAACAAATTGGCAACGCATCGGAACACAACAACAACAACGATAAAGCTGATAAAATTATTAATGAAGTCATTAGAGGGGATAAGTATCATCAGTGACATTTGATAATTTCCTACCTCAGTTCAAACACTTTTCAAATGCATTTCTTTTTTACATATTCTCATAGATAGCTCTCTCAGTGGCGTAGCAATAGCTCTGCAGCCCCTGCGGTCACTTGGAGGCACTAGGGAAGTTTGGGCGCCGCGGGGTCTGCGGAAGCTATTGCTGCCGCAGAATCTCTGATGCTGAGTTCCGGTGCTCCTCCTATCCTCCTGTAAAATGGCCGCCCCCTTCACAGCAGACAGTTATTAAGGATGCTAGAGGAGGCAGCGACCTCCTCTTGCATCCTAAATAACGGCCATTTTTTATGTGACATTCAGAGAGAGGAGCAGAAGAGGGGGTAAGTGTGGGTGAGTGGGGGGAGGGGGAGTAGGAGTCGGGGGCACACACATTTCAGTGGTGGTGGGGGGGGGGGGGCAATTGTAGTTACACAGCTGAGCTCCCTAGTTATAATTATAACACTACCCATGCTTTTGATAAGGTTTATGATTAGCAAAGAAATCCATTAGAATGTATTAATTCCATTATAGATCATCCCTGTTTATTTGAAAAATTTCAGTAGGTATAATAAGCAATACATAAGATCAGAACATTAATTGTAGAATAGAATACAGCAGAGCAGACTTGGTCAGATACATATTGTACAACGAACTGTGCTTTTGCACCTACAAATGTGATTTTATAGGGTACCTCTGTCAAGTACCAGCTGGCCAAATGTTAATGACCATCGAAGAGCACCCCAGAGGCTTTCACTTTTACTGCTCTTACACCCAAATCTCAGATCCAACCCAATATTTGCAAAAACGATTGCAATCTGGGTCAGACCCAGGATTTACATAATTGAAATTGAAGTGCCAACCCCGAATATTCCCAGGTTTGCAGGTTACACGGGTGCAGCGTCTTGAAGGCCAGTGCTTGGAGATGACATCATCTCCAAGCGGCGGGACCACCAAGGCATCACACTGAGGAAAAGTCCAGCACTCGCGAAAGCTGCTGCTGGGCTGTCTCCACCCTCGTCTATGTGCGGTGAATGGAAGCCACACTCATTCAGCAGCGGAGACGCTGTATACCCTGTTCCAAAACTCCAGACTGACCGCAGGATGCTGTGGTTGTGAGGTATGGGCTCTCCCATTGCTGTAAACGGGTCCTGAGTTGGATGATCTGGGTTACTGTATCTGTTTACATTGCCCCTGAACACGGGTCTCACCCATGTTTAACTCTGAGTATTTCCTGGGCTGGGTTGGATCCGGGTTATTTTTGGGGGGCTATTTACACTGAAGCCCGACCTTGTTTGACTCACCAATAACCCGGGAAATTTCTTTGGTGTAAAAGGGGTATTACTTTATAACCTGCAGTCCATCTAGGACATATTTAGCTGTGACATACTGCTGGGTGTGCCTCTGCATGCCATTTGAAGTGGCCTGAGTTTACTCCCAGAAGTTTACTCATAAAAGGATCAGAGAAGAGAGCTAAGGCTTCCTCTTAGGTGCTTGTTTTGGAGTTGACATAGTAAGGGGGCATGCAGTCAAAGTATAGACAGAAGACTGACAGCTGGAACCCAACAGAATCCCAACACATCCTGGAGCTACTGTATGTGCCATATTTGGGCTCTTACTGTGGGGATGGGCGATGTTCTGGTTAGGCTGGGGTCATTATAAGTAGGCTACAGGTAAGAAAAGCTAAGGTTAGGGTGCTGGAGAGTGAGGTTAGAGTTAGGCTGTGGGGGGGGGGATAAGTGGTAGTATTAGGGGGGTGCCAAATACCTACATGAAAGCCCTTAGGTTGATGTATCAAGCAATGAAAAGAGTTGAGCGGTGGAAAAATTGCCCGTAGCAGCCAATCATCTTCTATCTATTTAAACAAATACTTGATAAATGCTACCTCAAATCTGATTGGCTGTTGTAAAGTCTCCACTGGCACACTTCTCAACGGGTCTGCTTCTCCACTCTGAGTTTGGCTGGGAATACACCCTCCAATAAACCTCCTAAAAGAACCAAAAGCATAATGGAGATCGGCTGAACTAACACCTTCCTGATTCTTTATGCAAGCAGCCTAACAGTAGCTGTACACCAAGCCAGGCTTTTATTGTTATAAAGATGTATAAATAGAGTCAGATTATTCTAGCCTCAATCATTAAAAGGTCTAATAAAGTGAAGGTGCAGTTAAAAAAAGATCAAGAGGGTCAACCATTACCTTAACTGAGCTCCTCAAGATGTATATACCGAACAAGATTGCATGTAAAACTGGCTACAACACTCCAACAACAATAATTAGCTGGTTCTGTATAACAATGTTCGGTGATCTTGACTTGGACTACCTCTATTTCTGGCACTATGCCTGATTGTGTCTCAGCATACCATATTTTAATAAATAATCTATGCATTTCTACTCCATATAACACAAAACAAGAATATACTCCAAAATTACATTGTCACAATGGCCCTTATTCTGATCGGTGCGGATATTCCCGCATGCGGACGGCCCGCCGATGTTGATCGTCTGCGCATGTGCAGAGGTCACTCTGCGCATGTGCAGGCGATTTCGCCGCACGGATTCTTTATACGCCGCACAGGGGGCGTAGAGGGGCGTGAGGGGCTACTTAGGCTCATTACCCTATGCATACGCCCCCCGTTTCATGGGCGTTCCCATGCAAACGCGGGGCGTATGCATGGTAATGAGGCCGTGACACGTGGGTACGGGGCGGGCATCTAACATCGCCGGATGTCAGCTGCCCGCCCCCATACATGTTTTCACACGGACAAGTGTCCGTGTGGTCTTGTGTTGCGGGACCTGGTGGAGCGTGCGGCCCTGCATTCGATGTTCGGCGACCATCGAATGCAGGGGCAGCTCCCAAGACGGAGGAGGCGTATCCCCGTCCAATTTCATGCGGATCGCCACATATCCGCGTACGGACGGCAGGTGGCGATCCGTATGGAAGGCGGGGATTCGCCTGCACGGTCGCGGCCGCATATTCTGATCAGGCCGCACCGATCAGAATAAGGCCCAAGGTTCGGATAGTTAAGTTGTTTTGGGATTCCGGCTGCCGTGTAGGATGCCTGCCGAAATCTTAATGGGGCAGACATTTACAAGGCATGGTTTTCCCTTGCAAATGACTGCCCCTTTAATAAAACCTCTGAGTTTGGCCGCAATACACCCGATACACATGTCACGGCCCCCTGACTGGATTCCAACATACGGGCTGATCTGGAGAAGTGATTTAAAAATGGGTCAGAACCAGGCAGATATTGCAGTACCAGGGGGCGAGCAGCATCAGATGAAAAGTTGAGAAAAAAATCAACCTAGGTTGATTTAGGAGCGCTGGTTATGGGCTGTTGTTTCAATATAGAAAAAAGCAGCTGCTGAGAAGGGAGTAGTCAGCTCCCTAAGTGGTATGACAAGGAAAAAAGGATGTTAGCAGCGCTAAAAATAAAAATATTATGTTCTCACAAGTGAATCAATTTAAAAAATAACAATTTAATGGCACAATAAAGATAAAAAATGACAATTAATCCGGATATAGTTTAAAAACATGTAAACAATGATTAGCTGATATTGGACTTATCAATTGTAACCTGCACTGGACCGGGCATATGTCCCTTAGATTCAGTCCTTTGGGGGTAACCACTTGGCTGGGAAACCGCTGGAGGTATTCAAATCCTTGAAATTTGGGCAATGTTTACCCAATGCTTGGGATAGGCCTCGACGATGGATGCGATTAGAGTCCAAGAATGTGGTAAAGTTCTCCCAAAGTTTAGGGCTTGGGTCCAGAAGTGTAGCAGGAATGTCCAACAGCAAGATGGCAAATGTTAGGTCCAAGTACCTACGCGTTTCGCTGACCCCTGTCAGCTTTATCAAACTGACAGGCTGACAGGGGTCAGCGAAACGCATACGTACTTGTATACGTACAGGTACAGTATGGACGCAGAATGGACACTGTTTTCATTGGATGATGCAGATCCTGGCCTTTATACTGCCAAAAGATGGGGCCACCCCTTCCAATGCTGAAACCATTGTGGCTGAGATATTTACAATTACATAAGACTTTGGTCTTCAGAAAAATGGTTACCACTTGTATAACTCAGTCAGTAAAACAGACACACATTAAGGCAGCAGGCAAAGTTTATACAGAAAAAAAAAAAAAACTTAAAGGTCTAGTAACATGCCACACCACAGGCAAGTACTAATATTTGGAATCTATGTTTTTGTATTTAGTTAGTGTTGAAGCTTGAAATGCATTTAACATTGTGGGTAAAATTAATCTGAATCTTTAAGATCCATCACCAGGCGTATCTAATTTGGTATCCTAGGCATGCTTTTATAAAACAAAGCTACCCCCCTTGTCCGCCTGGGCCTTACACCCAACTTTGTGCCAAATGCCTATTGCCCTATATCTTGATGGTCTAGGGTGGTAATGATGAATTGGGGTCCCACTGGGATCTTGCCTGCTCTGCTGACCTTGGTGGCACAGGGGGGTAATCTCTTCACCAGCCTTCCCCCACGTGCCTGCGCTACTCCTAAAATTGTCAAGCACCAGCTTATCTCTCTCCACCGTCATACCGGCTTTGAGCAGCTTGTGCAGGCTAATAAAAGCCAGAGCGATTGGGTGGAGCCAAGGCCGGATTAACAATGGGCCTGATGGAGCTACAGCTCCAGGCCCAATCTCTAAATAGGCCCATTTTGTAGCAGAGGGTCTGGGCTTTCCAACGAGTTTGGCCCTGTGTCGCTAGCCCCCCGGGAACTAGAGATACCGCCAGGCAAACCTGGAACGTTTTCCCCATAGGATAACATGGGACCCGACCCCCACCCGGTTCCAACTGCTACCAGTCCCCCCTCCGGCATCACAGAAGCTCAAGGTTCAGTTGAACCCAAATCGCTGGGCCTTCAATCTGATGCCAGGCTTGTCCATATGGGTTCATTGGTTCCAGAGATATTGCGGGAAAAAACGATTTTTTTCCTTTATGAACTGTAATTTCATGGCTGTTCATGTTGTTTGAGGACAGATTTCTCTGGAACCAAACTGCCCAGATTCACGGGACTAAAATCATTTGAATTCCACTCAAAAGTTCTTCAATATGATACTGGTCTCATGTAAATGGGTCAGTTGGTTCCAAAGATATAGCTGCCCGGCTGTCATTTCTGTCCGGCGGCAGCTGTCCCCCAGTTACCGCAAGCATGTATTCCCCCTTGGCAATGAGCATGTAATCCCCATGGCAACCCCTGGATGTAGGTAAGCAGTACTAATGTAGCAGAATTATCAATAGGCATTATAGTGTTTGGCATAATACGTAATGGACATTATGGTGTGTGGCTTAACATGTAATGGGCATTATGGTGTAAATTGTTAATGCGCGCCTTTGGCGCGCAATGCCCCTGTTTGTGAAACATATTGTGCATTATTGCTCAATCTGTTTGGTATAGTGTGTATTTTGGCTCAATCTATGTGGCAAAATGTGAATTTTGCCTTAATCTGTGTGGCATAATGTGAATTTTGACTCAATCCATGTGCCATAGTGTGAATTTTGGCTCAGTCTGTGTGAATTTTGGCTCATTCCTAGTGGCATAATGTGTAAGAGGCAAGTACACTATAAGGGGGTTACTATTGTGTTGCATGATTCGTATAAGGAGTATATGGTGTGGTAATCTAATGCTGCTTTCAGACCGCAAAATTGGCTTTGACCAGGTATTCTAAAACGTTTCTAAAAACGGGTCTGCCAGCTAAAACCCCATTCACACCGCATGTCTTTAAACGGTCCCCTTCTGTTCTTTCTGTACACCTCCTCTCTGGGTGCACTCATTAACTCCTTTGGCTTCCAATATCACCTCTATGCGAATGACACCCAAATCTATCTCTCCTCTCCTGATCTGTCCCCCACTGTTTTCTCTCAAGTTTCCAACTGCCTCTCTTCCATCTCCACCTGGATGTCTGAGCGATTTCTGAAGCTGAATATGGACAAAACCGAACTTATTATCTTTCCCCCACCCAGAGCTATGCCCCCTACTAATATCTCTATCACTGTTAACAACACCATCGTCTCCCCCGTTCCCCAACTCCGCTGCCTGGGTGTCACTCTTGACTCCTCCCTCTCCTTTGCACCCCACATCCAAGCCCTGGCCCATTCTTGCCGGTTCCAGTTACGCAACATTGCTCGCATCAGGCCCTTTCTCTCACAGAGTGCAACTAAGCTGATCATCCACTCACTGGTCATCTCACGGCTCGACTACTGCAATGTTCTCCTCACCTGCCTCGCTCAATCCCAACTGGCTCCTCTCCAATCTGTCCTCAATGCTGCAGCCAGGCTTATCTTCCTCTCCCACCGCTCTAATTCTGCCACTCCCCTCCAACAAAATCTGCACTGGCTTCCATTCCCCTACAGAATCCTCTTCAAACACCTCACACTCACATACAGGGCCATCTCTAATTCCATTGCTCCATATATCTCTAACCTCATCTCCATTCATACACCCTCCCGCCCTCTACAGTCGGCTGACGACTGTCGTCTCTCCTCCACCCTGATCACTGCTTCTCATGCTAGAGTACAGGACTTTGCCCGTGCTGCACCCCTTCAGTGGAACGCACTCCCTTGCTCCATTAGACTCTCCCCGACCTGCCAAAGCTTCAAACGGGTACTGAAAACTCACCTATTCATCAAAGCGTACCCTTCCACTGCATAAACCAGCTGGTTCTCCGACCCCTTGCCTGCTTACATCCTGCTATCTAACCACCACCCACTCGCGTGCACCTCTTGTAATCTGTCTGTCTCCCCTTCCTACTAGATTGTAAGCTCCTCTGAGCAGGGCCCTCTTCCCTCCTGTTGTCAAAGCCCACTTCTCTTCACATTTCACTCACAGCTCTCCTATACTCCAAGACTCAGTGACCATCTTTGTCTGCATACTCATCTCCATCATTGGCATCTAGCCTCTAGTTGTATGTTGATTGAGTCCTCACTACTTATATTTAAGCTGTAATGTGTATTGATCTGTGGCGCTCTTTCTTTGTACTGTCTTTTTGATATTTATTCAATGTTATGCCAAGCTTTGTCTCCCTGTATTGTTCCTTTGTACGGCGCCGCGAAACACTTGTGGCACCTTATAAATAAAATTATAATAATAATAAACGGTATTTCAGTGCAGTTTTTGTCGTTAAATGGTATTTCAATGCAGTTTTGTCCCTTCACAACACTGAACTCGTTTTAACTCATAGAAAACAGTGGATGAAAAAAACCGGGTCTGAAACGGGTAGGACCCTGCTTTATTACCATTTAGAAATTCCAGTTCAATAGAACTGGTAAATTCACTCTGCACCTTTCAGACTGCACAAATTACCGGTTTAAAACGGTAAAAAAATGGAAAAATAACGGGTAAAAAGTGCGGTCTGAAAGGGGCATTAGGTGACCACATAAAAGGTTTACCAAGTTTCAGCTTTCAGTATTTTTTTTATGACTGCAGTGCCGCCTCACCCCGCAAGTAACTTAGGACATTGACGTCCTGCGGGTGCACCTTTGGAGGGCACCCGCCAATTTATCTCCCTACATTTTTCCTATGCCAGCCCCCTGCCTTTTCCAGGCATACATAATTAGTTGAAAGTATTTACACAGATAGAGACACACCCATGAGCAGACCACCCAACCAGAACACTGGTCACGCCTCCCACATTATTAGGTGTTGGCCACAACCCCTAGTATTGCGTATAATAGGCCCTTGATAATTTTCAGCTCCATGCCCATTTAGACCTTTATCTGGCTCTGGGTGGAGCTATGGCATGGCAAATTGCATTTGGCTCGCTGCTGCTGCTCAAGAATGGCTGCTTTGTCCACCATGAGCCATGATTGGCTCCTCTGTCTGTGCTGGAATACAAGGTAGTTGTTGTTATTAGTGTAGTGTAAGAGGATAATCCACATTCCATACAACCTACACAATATTAACTTATCAGTGCTGCCCCCAGACATTTATAGGATGTGGTCAGTAATCATCAAGTCAGACAGTGATGGTGTGCACTGGTCTGTACTGGAATTGGAAATTCCACATGTTTAATCCATGCATCACGAAGAAGACAGGCAAAAGCTTTCCATATAAACACTAGTAGAGATTAGGATGGCGGTGTGATGTTTGATTAGATATCTGCAAAGTATGACTCATATACTGTTCCTGGAGTCTGGGGGAAGACTGATGATCTGGTTGTGCAATGTGAACGATCTGGTAACTCTTCTTGCCTCCGCATCCAGTGTGCAGGGTACATGGTTTATAAAGTCTGGTGCCACGTGCAGCTGGTGTTTTACAGCTAATTTACACTCATTGGGGCAGATTTATTTTACGCCTGGTGAAGTGATAATGTGGCCTGTAAATAACCAGCTAACCAGCTCTTAACTGTCAAGTTACAGGTTGGGTTTGAAAAATGACAGTAAAGAGCTGACTGGCTGCTGTGCTTTTACCGGCCACTTTATTACTTACCAGGCTTAATTGTATCCATTATAGATCACAATCTGGCCTAGATGTTTCCAACTGGAAAGGACTCTATGTTTTATAGCATCCCTTATTTATGGTTTTTCTACAATAACATATTTATTTGACACTAGTTAAAATCCTGTTAAAATGACGGCTTCTGCAATGAACTTTCACTTTGAGTCGTGACAGTTTTTACTTTCACTTTGAGCTGTGACCGGTTTTAGCCCACAAACTCTCCACCCCGCACCCAGTCTATATCTGCTCCTATCTCCAATCTCTGTCTTCACAGCTCCCTCTCTCCATATCCAGCAAGTTTGACACAGATCAGTGTCCCTGCAAAAATTGCATTAATGTTCTGTTATGACATCTTTTAGCACACAAAGGGGTAATGTGGTCATCAAGTGGCCTATAGTGGTCAGTGGCAGTACTTCACCTCATAGAGGTGAGGAGTAGTTAGCCTTTATATATAGGTGTTAAAGTAAGAGACATACAGTATGTGAGAGGAGTAGCCTGCTTCTCCCAAAAAAAAGCTCCTTGCTTTGCTATTGGTTAAGAACATTGCAGGTGTGGCTGTGGGCAGCCCTGCAGAACCAAAAGTGCACTGGCCCAGGGGACAAGATGCCCTCTGAGCTCGTCCAGCATGTCCCTCGTTCCTGGAGTCCAAATCCGTGACTGGGTGCAGGGGAAGTGACCCCACGCATGGCACGGCATGGTAAATAGGCCTTTGGTTTGAATATTTAAAATGCACTACCTTATCTTTGCATTCTCATACATTTTCAACTATAGTTTTTCCAACATGGTCTTCCCCTTCTCTAACCACAACCTTCCTTCAACTCAAAATCCCAATCATGCATTCAAATTAAGTAACATATGTAAGTAATAATAATTAGAGCAGTGCAGTGACGGCACTGCACTGCACCAGACCATACCTCTTAACCAATGGTGATACAGGAGAGGTTAAGCCACCACCATGGTTTTTATGATATCCCAAAATGGTGGGTCCTCTGGTGCTGGTAAATGCGGGCCTGGACAGTCCTCAGGACACTCTGGGGGCTGTTGAGACTGCAGGATGCATGCCTGAAGATTCTGAAAGATGCTCTGGGTGGTGCTGCAGCAGAGTTCCTGGCTGCAGGGTTCCATTTTAAGCCCCCATCTAGCCAAATGCAGGGACCATGGGGTAGCTCACCCACAGAGTTCTGTGCTCTTTGCAGTGGCACCACTCAATTTGTTGTGTATGCTGGATTATCGGGGGTGCATGCAGCGGCATCCCAACAGCTTACCTTCCCACCCCCCCACCACTTACAACTAAACCTCCCACAGCCTGAGTCTCTCTTTCCATGCCCTCCTGCTCACACACTCACACAACACTCACATACATTACTCACTGCTGCAGCAGAAGACCTGGCTCTCAACGCTGGATGTAGGAGACACCGCTTCAGAAGGTGAGTAATTACAGACTAATTAAGCTAATTGGAAACTTAACTTAAACCAGTTGCTCAATGAGTCCATTTTAAGCATATTAGGAAAAATCAGACTTGCTCTGCAGGTACAAGAGAAAATAAACCACCACATCCTATTTTCAGCCCCGCAATTGAATTCCAAAACCCTACAGCTGCAGAAAAATGTAATTTCCCACTCACAATGAGTTCCCCTATGGAACCAATAAATGTTCACCTTGGACATGGAGGTGAATGTGAAATGGATATTTTCACAGTTATTTGGCAGTGTGTAGTGAGCAACTTCTGAACCATTTGTTGAATGTTACAGGAAAGGCACGGCTTTACAGTTAATCTTTTTTTCACATATGGATATATTTTTAATGGTTCCGTTTTTTAAAGCGGCAATCATTCACACTGCTAAACCAGTTTGCTTTTGAAGTGTAAATGATTGCCACTTTAAAAAAAATAATTTCTTACCAAATCGCTCCCTTTCTGAATTTCTCATCCTATTAATTATCATGTTTTCTGGTTTCCTTTTTTCATGCACAGGTTGATCTTTTTAACTAAGTCAGTAATTATCCCACCTGTTAATAATAATTCAAAAGACACAATTTAAAATTAGCATTGCCAATTATCAAGTTAATAAACATAGTGCTGTGTGTTTATGTACTGAACATGTGATTAGCTACTTTTATGTTAAGTACATAAACAGCTGTACAGTTCATCGGTGCTAAATGACTCAATATCAGTAAACGTGACTTTTTAGTGCCAAAAAATATTGGTACTTACCGAACTTGTATGTTCCACACTGATTCTTCTCCAGCTCGGGTTCCAGCACTGTGTAGCCTGGACAGCTCCCAGGTCACTGTGTAGTGTGCACAAAATGTTTGGTCAGTTGGACGGAATGTTTCAGATTTGAATGTTAATTAACTAATGAGATACAGTTAGAATAAAAGGAAACATGATTGTAGGGCAATTCACACCATTGCTTTCTATATTGCAACATACTCTTTATTCTTGTGCTAAAACTAAAGCATTTACAATGGAGAAGGACAAAAGCAGAAGCCAGGAGGGGACAGGGGAGCCGGGACCATAGACAAATCTTCTGTGGGTCCCGGGCTCCGATCACAGGTGAGCTCATGGCAGATGGCAGCGGCATTACAATAGCCCTGCAGACCCCGGCACCCACACCTAAACAGGGCCTCCCCGCCACTGCAGGGCTACTGTTACGCTACTGGAATCCTGTAGTGTTCATTATGCACTCTTCATGGCCTGCTCATACGCACTCTTAAATCATGCATGTGGAAACTCCCCACTAGAAATCCTGTGGTTGCACCTTGGTAGAGAACTTTAAGAAACAAATTTTCTTACATTACCACAGGAGTATACCATGCACTGTTGTCTGAACACCTGCATGGCAACATCACTATGGGGTGTATTCAATGTTTTTTGCGAGCTGTGACAGTGAACAGTGCTGACTGATCACTGTCACAGCTCGCAGGGTCAGTATTCAACTGACCCCCTGCACATGCCCTTTGCCCCTTGCTAGGTTTTTACAGTGACGTGGAAACGGCGTGTGCGGCCGCTAAAACAGCGAGGCTCATGGCTAAATACAGCGCGCTCCCTGCATTAGCCGCGAACCTCGCTGTTTCGGGGAATCCTCACCGTCATCTGACAGTGAGGGTTCCCTTGGAACATTGAATAGGGTGTTTTCGGCGTTTAACCCCCTTGCCGGCTGCATTGAATACAGCCCATTACGTTAAACAGGATGTTCAGCTCTGTTTGGCACTTTTACCCAGCTCCAGTCCTTTAATCTTTCACGGACATCCAGCTAACTACCGCTATCCGGCCGCCCGCTGCGAGTGACCTGTGGCGAGCTCAGCAGCGGGAAATAACATCAGGCTTACGAGTGAGCTCCCCTCCTTCTGATTGACATCCGGAGGGTACTAAGAACACGGAGACTGTCTGCTCCCGACGGTGACCCACACTACAACTGGGTCCCGCCGGTGGAAGCGGACACCAAAGGGACAATCCATCAGGCACTACAGGTGACACAGTATATCGGCTCCCGACGGTGGCTTAATAACAACTGGGCTCCGCCGGTTGTTAGCTTTTACGAGTGGAACTTTTGTCTCTCTCCCCTTCTTCTATCATCATCTCCTGTTAGAGCTCAGCGGGACTGGTAATTATCCGTATAACATTGTCAGAAAGTTCATTGAATTTGAGGAGCTTGGACGTTAATGCTCACACCATATAGAGCTGATATATATATATATTTTTAAATATCAGTGGGACCTTACAACCGGTTGTACATAAATCTCACGATCTTATGCTGGATACAGTGCAATATTCTTTTTAATAGTATACTTGTATGTATGATATATTTTCTTGTGTTTATTAAATTTATTTTATTATAGATATTTACCTATTTTTATATTAAAAAATATTGAATCAACACAGTGCGCTCTCTATTTATCCTGTTTTTTTGTCCTACTGAATTCATATTCATGTGGGAGCAGCATAATTAAATTACCTTCAGCTGTGGTTTTACAAATATACCACTAATAACTGCGCCCGATATATATCCCATTACGTTAAACCCACTAAATACATTTAACATATATTTATACCATTTATATCATTATATGCCAAACTCTTATCAATATATGCCATACTCTATTATACCAAAGTCTCTATAAAGCCACTTTCGCCCTGTGGTCTAAGCATGCAGTGACTAATAATGTGATTCTCGAGGACAGTGAGAAGCATAAATTTAAGTGTTGGTGTGTTGGTTGCTAGAATTGACTTTCTCTAAGGAGCCCATTTAGCAAGTAAAGCCACAAAGGAGAATAGGTTTTGGAATTGTGGAATTTACATCCAGACACTAATCACCTGGCACATAGGACATTTTATTCCAGGTCCCCAAGAGACTGATTCAGAGTCAGCCTCAAATGTATCTGCAATGCGTGCTCAGAAATAAATGGTGGATCTTTGACTCAGACCCCAGGTGTGACAAATAAGATTATCCCAGCTGGAATGTATGCCATTACCTAGTTTTATTATTAACCTTTTTATGAGGCACCATGTCAAAAGCTTTAGAAAAATTAAGAAGTATTACATCAACATATTCCCTAAGTCCAGCCCCCTACTGATTTCCTCGTAGAAGCTAATTAGTCTGATATGATCTATTTTTGACGAACCCATGCTGATCCTTACTTATCACCTTCTCCTGTTCTACAAAATTTTAAATACGATAAGGTCCAAAGTGGAGTCCCGCAAGGTTCAATATTGGGATCCACCTTGTTTAATATATTCATTAATTATATAAGTAGTGACAGTGAGTAAAATTGCAATATTTGCGGACAACACAAAATTGAGTAAGGAAATGAACTCAGGAAAGGATGTGGATATGCTACAAAGTGACTTAATGGTACTTGTGAGTTAACTGGGCGCCCGATTTCTAAATCGGGTCGGATCGGGCACATCGCATCGCATCGCATGCGACCATCGGATGCGATGCGATGCGATGCGATGACCCGATTTTTCCATAGGAATCAATGTTAAAATGGCCTACAATCAAAAAATCGGGCGCCCAGATAACTCATAAGTACCGACTTAATTAAACTGGAAAGGTGGGCTGAAAGGTAGAAAATGCAGTTTAACGTTGATAAATTTAAAGCAATTCATTATGAGAACAAAAATGAACAAGCTACTTATAGGCTAAATTGAGTTATTATAGGGAATTCTGCTGTAGAGAAAGACTTGGGAGTCATCATAGATGAAAAATTGGGTAATAGTGCTCACTGCTCAAGTGCAGCAGCATAAGCAAACCGGACAATGGCATTCATTCAAAGGGGAATGGATTCAAGGGATGCCAATGTGATAGTGCCTCTTTACATGGCATTGGTGAGACCACACTTGGAATATAGTGTTCAGTTCTGGGCACCGCACCTTAAAAAGGACATAAATAAATTGGAACAGGTACAGAGAAGGGCGACTAAGCTAGTAAAAGGTCATAATCACTAGAATATAAAGATAGGTTAACCAGGCTAAGAGGTGATATGGTTAGTATGTTCAAATACAGGATTGGGAATCATATGGAACTGTAAGATGATTTGTTCACTAACAGGCCTATACTGAGGACACGCGGGCATGTACTGAGGCTCGAGAAAAGAAACTCCTTACTGAATTAAGAAGAGGATTCTTCATCATTAGAGCAGTAAAATTCTGGATTAATTGCTGGTGGAGGTGGTTACAGTAACTACTGTTAATGAATTTAAATCTAAACTGGATGCATTTCTGGCCACTAAGGGAATCTTATAAATATGACTTACTCAAGTCAGTAGTTACAAGTTAGATAGGTTGAACTCGATGGACTAACGTCTTTTTTCAGCTTTAATTACTATGTTACTATGTTTGTCACAATTGGATGCATCTATGCAGCAGCACTGCTCTTATCCATCTACTTGTGAAAGTAGTTACATAACTATCAGCATATGTTTCACCTGGCTGAGATGCACTGCTTATGTGCCCTGATGGTTACCACAGTGGTATACAGATTGGAATTACATAAAGATAAATGTATTTCCTATAGGCTTTTGGTGACTAGGGAGGTGGTTTCTTCGGTTGGTGTACCAGTGCCAGTTAAATTTGAAAAAGCTGCCAGGGGTTAGCAGTGAAACGCGTTAGTTCCCAACCATTGCACATTCAAACCATTGGAGAATTGCAGTCTGAATCAGCCTTGGACCTGTCCCATTACCACACCTTATTACAACATTGAACAGGACTTTGTCCCCTATTACCAGGACATTGTGGTCACCAGCACTCTCTCCACAAGTGGACAACAGCCATCTCTTTCTGCCTATGAGCATTAACCACATCATCCTTCTGGAGATCGCAGTTAGCTGGTTAATACCATGCTTGTACAAAGAACTGGTAATACACCTTTCGATTCTTTATATGGCATTCAAGGAACTATGGGCCTTATTCTAGTTCACTCTTTCTGACAAATTCCTTCTTAGATGGACAAAACCATATGCACTGCAGGGGGGCAGATGTAAAATGTGAAGAGAGAATTAGATCTGGGTGAGTTATTTTGTTTCTGTACAGGGTAAATACTGGCTGCTTTATTTTTACACTGCAATATAGATCTAACTTTGAAGTAAAACCCCACCCAAATCTAATTCTCTCTGTACATTTTACATCTGCCCCACCCGCAGTGCACATGGTTTTGTCCATCTAAGAAGGATTTTGTCAGAAAGAGTGAACTAGAATAAGGTCCTATGTTTGAGGTCCCACAGGCATTATAAGAACAGACGGTCTCCATCATTGTCTTCACGTTATATTATATTATATGTGCAATATTATTGTTTTAATCAGTGCTTAAGTTTTATATTTCCTATATACTATTGTGAAAACAATCCTTTTTTTATGTTTTTTTAGTGCTGATCTCCCACTTGTTGTTTTAGTGATATCCAGGCCTGAGCACTGCTGTCTTATTAAGTACATCAGCATACCCTCCAACATGACCCATTCCATTCGGTACACAATGCTCTGTTCCTGGACGTCCCTTGTAATGTATGATTGCCATCACCTGTGTTGAAACATCCTTCTCTTCAATTACCTAGTTCCACACAGGTGCTGGCAATCATACATTACCAGGGACGTCCAGGAACAGAGCATTGTGTACCGAATGGAATGGGTCATGTTGGAGGGTATGCATCAGTTATTTGGGTTTAATAATCTGTACTAGAGTCTGGATATCACTAAAACCTCCTTTGTTATGGTGCCTTGGACACCGAGGTTGGGAATGTGTGTATAGGAAATGCTTTTTTTTTTTTAATCCAGACTGGTGCTTGGCTGTAAATCCAGGAACAGCAGTGATTCTTACTTACTCCCCTAAACTTCCTATGGCTTCACCTGTTACTCATCTGTGACTCAGCATTTTCTGTAATACCAGCTTTCGAACTCTATGGCCTCTCCTAAAATATTTATCATCATCGTCTGAGAGTGTCTGTTCTCTCTACCTGAAATGAATGTACAACTATATTTTCTGTTGTTATTTTTGTTATACAGCACAAAATGCTCCACTCTGCTGCATCCAAAAACTTTGCGGTGAAATCTAAGAAAGTGGGGATTTGTAAAATGTGCGGGGTTACAGCAAAAAAGTGTGAGTTGGAAACTGTTACATGTAATAGGCATTGAGAACATGCTAACTCTCGTTAAACTTGCATTTACACTTCTAATACGCCATGAAGATGTTTTCCATTAAAAGCGTTCAATTTGCCAGATGGGCTACGAGGTTGAAACTTGTAAAAAACAAAACTATTAAACAAAGCCCGCAAAATAATAGACTTGTTTCATCGCAATGTGTGTATAGGGTGATCTAGACAATGGGAAGTTCAAGAGAAATCACCTAGCCTAGATTGCTTAACACACATCTCTGCATGTGTATGCCCCTTAAATGCCATACTGCCAATTGCCAGACTCAAACACATGAACAAAGCACCTAAACACATCCACTGCTTCCTTCCCATCACCTATCAAAGAAAACATGGCAGAGGGGAGTGACTGAGACGTCCTAACGTGGAGGGCGTGGAGAGAGGTGGTGACGCGGGACGCGCACTGTGAGAGACGGAGCGGGAAGTTGGAGCGTGGAAGCAGAAGCCGGGAACCAGTGAGACCCGGGGGAGAGAACGGCTCGGCTCTCAGAAGCAGCGCCGGCGAGCGGAGATTCGGTGGAGAGGTGCATGGGCACTCGTAGTTACGGAGGTCCAGCTCTCGACCCCGCCGCCTGGGGAGCCGGGACTAAACTACAGTGGAGGCACGGAGCCTACAGGAGAGAAAGGGAGGTGAGCGCAGAAAGCCATTTATATCTGTCTATTGCCAAACACCTACCAGCGTTACTGTTCTCCTCTGTGATCAGAATACAGACGCTAATTCTGGTTAAACACCAGAGGCTATCAACATATATGCGCTGCATGTGTCCACAGCCATACCTGCCTAAAAATGATGGAACGCTAATAGAAGTGCTAAACCCGTGTCGCCCTCTCTCCCCAGTTATCTCCATAGACAACATAGATTGCTGGGTTTCTGCAGCGGTCTACAGATGTTAAAATAAGATCTTATGGACGCCTTGCCCCTCCCTAGGAATGCGGTTTAATTAATATATGCCCTCTCCTGCCTCTTCTTATAGGACCTTCATGCAATAGGAGTCTAAGCAGCAAAGCCCCAGGCCGGATACAGCCCGGCATAGCTTTCGTAGCTGAAACTGTACCAGCATTTGCTCCGAATGCCGGCGAAAAAACCCAAGCCCACGGCGACTACGCCGATCAATATATTTAAAACAGCCCAGAATATGGCACATAAACAAAAAGATAGACTCTCTGTTTCCCCAAACGCGCAGCAAAAATCAGCACAAGAAAAGCTAGCTGTTTCCTTTGGTACTCCAGAGGAGGAGAATACAGATGAGCCAATCTCTGTACGTACAATGTCGCAATTGCTGGCAGATCTGAAACTGGATCTGTCAAGAGAAATAAAAAATCAATTCCAGGAGCTCTCTAAAGAACTTACAAGTCTGGGAGAGAGAACTGACCAAGTAGAGAGCAAAATGGAAACAGTGGTTACGGCATACAATGAGTTAAAAACCTCATATACCTCCTTGCAAGGAGAAGTGCTGCTCTTGAAAGAAAGATTGATTAGTGCAGAGGATCGGGCAAGAAGGAATAATTTAAAAATCAAAGGGATCCCAGAAGAAATTGCAGATGGACAGCTACGTCAATATGCCACAGATCTGTTCAATAAAATCTTGCCAGGAATTGGTAAAGAGCAGTTAATTATAGATAGGATCCACCGGCTCCCAAGACCGAAATGGTTACGTACAGAGGCCCCAAGAGACGTCATACTGAAGCTTCATTATTTTCATATTAAAGAGCAAATCCTAGCTACCAGTAGAGATGAAGGCAAAGCACTAGAAATATTGGGAAAGCTACAGGTTTTTGGCGACCTCTCCGCAGCAACATTGGCTAAAAGGAGAATGTTTTCTAAAATTACCACTGTACTGAGGCAAGAAAAAATCAGATACAAATGGGGCTTTCCGGTAAAGATTATCATATTCTATGAAGGATCAGTATATATATGGAAAACGGAGGAAGAGGCGAGGGAGAGCATGGAGAAATGGAATTTGCGAGTCCCAAAGACGGGGGAAGATAATTTAGTGGCTCTGCGGCAAGAATGGAGAACTGTATAGAATATCAAGAGCCTCAAGGGAATATCCCCAAGATGGAGAACTATGTTTTTCATGTGCAGTCAATTCCCCCCCCCCCCCCTTTTTTTTTTTTTTTTTTTCCTCCTTCGAGGCACTTAGTAATTTTTTATGTTTAAGAATTTAAAAATGCATAGATTAAGGATTTGGAGACACCAAGTCCTTAGAAATATACAGGCATTATGTATGAGACTATTTGTCCTGATCACAGCTTCCAAAAGTGTATTACCACAACAAATAAGAGATTGGATACTTTTTTCACAGATAGGGTATAAAGTATTATAGACATTCAAAAGATTAGAAAATTTATGATATAAGGTATGAGAAATATGATATTTCCTTGTTAGCGGAGGGAGGGGCTGGGGTGTTTTTCTTTTTTTTTTTTTTTTTTCTTCTCTTTTTCACTGGGGCACCCACTAATTGTTTGCTCTTAAGAATGTTTAAGCATATAGATTAAGGATTTAGGGGTACTAAGTTTTTAGTTGAAACACACACGTGTATGTATGAATACAGTATGAGTTTGACTACAGTTTACAAAGTCTATTATCACAAGAAATAAGAGATAAGAAATGAGAGACTAGGCATCTTCACGCAGAGAAGGTATAGCTATTATTATGCATTTATAAAAGTAGAAAATTTCTGATATTTGGTACGGGTGATTTAATTTTTCTTTTTTTTTTTCTTGTCTTCTCGGTATGAACCCATATGGGTTGAACACAATCTCTAGTAGGCCTTAGGATAAGAAACAAGAGAGTAGGTAGTTTTTCAGAGATAAGGCATAAGATATTACCTTGTATCTACAAGAACTAGAACGTGTGTTAGAACGGATATGCTTTGTTATGGGATTGGGGTTTTTTTTTTGTTTTTTTTCTTTTTTTTTTTTTTGTTGGCCGGGATTAGAAAAGAAAGCATTCCTGGGAGGGGAAAAATAGGGTCGCTACCCCTAATAAAAGTACATAATTCCCTCGGAGAAGAGGGTTGGGGTGTTGGATACAACACCAGAATGTTGTTTGGTTTTGTATATGTGTTTTGTGTGTGTGTAAGGTTAGGAAGGAGAGAGATTAAACGCAGGGAACAGGATTGGGGATCATGAATAGCTTAGTAAAATTGATGTCTCTTAATGTTAAAGGGCTTAACTCGCCTCAAAAAAGAAGGAGAATTTTGAAATTTTTAAATGACCAAGATGTCCAAATTGCTGCATTACAAGAAACACACTTTTCAAAAGTGGTCCACCCGAAATTAGGTGACGGCAAGTATACTGAAGCATATTTCTCTTGCGCTATAAAAAAAAAAGCGGGAGTTGCTATTATATTTAGAAAAGATCTTAAAGTTAAGATTTCCTCCCAGTTGATGGATAATGAGGGGAGATACTTAATATTAAAAGGAACAATCAATGGTCAAAGAGTTACTATTGCTTCAGTATACTTGCCAAACACTGCACAAATGAAGGTGCTTAGAAGTTTTTGGCAGAAATTTAATACAGTGGCAGAAGGAGCATTAATTGTACTTGGAGACTTTAACTTAGTAATGGATACAAAAATGGATAAGTCAGATAATAGTAGCCTAAGAGCTTCACAAAGTGCCAAGAGGACCGTAGATAGATTTAATGACTCCATACAAAAAGCTGGAGTGTTTGATACATGGAGAGCGTTGCACCCCACAAGTAGGGATTATACTTTTTTTTCACATGTCCATAAAATGTATTCGCGTATTGATTTTGCGTTTGTAGATAGGTTCACCTTACAGCAAATTAAGAGAGTAGATATATTACCAAGCACATGTTCGGATCATGCTCCGCTCCTGGTTTGCTGGCAACAGAACCAAAATAATGGGGCCCCTAGGATATGGAGATGTCCAAATTATGTTTTTACCTCCCATGAAATAAAAAAAACAATAAAGGAAGCCTTAGAAGAATTTATTCTTTTAAATAAACCCCAAGACACTAGCGCAACCAATACATGGTGTGCATTAAAGGCAGTAATACGAGGCAGAATTATTCAGGCAACTGCAGCTTTAAAAAGAAGGGAACGTTTAGCCTTGTTGGAAGTAGAAGAACAAATTAGAGACTTGGAGAAATTACATAAAATACAACCTACAAATGAGGAGATTCTCAATAAGCTGAAGGAGCTGAGAGAGCAAGTGGACCGGTTAAACATGGCTCAAATAAATAGACAATTAGATAGATTTAAACAAAAAAATTATGGGGAGACCAATAAAGCCTCTAAATATATGGCAAAAAGAATTAAGGGAGTAAGGCTGAGATCAGCAATAAAAGCGTTATTTAATAAACAGGGTGAAAAAAGAACTAACCCAGCAGAAATTCCAGATATATTTGCAGAGTATTTACGGGATTTATATAATTTAAAAAATGATCCAGAAACTCCCCAACCGTCCGAGAAGGATATAAAATCTTTCTTAGATAAAATAAATGTTCCATCTCTAAATCAAGATCAAAAAGACGTACTCAATGAGCCTTGGAAGTTAGAGGAAATTTACCGCGCAATTAAATCCCTCAAAAGAAATAAAACACCAGGTCCTGATGGATTTATTAATAATTTCTTTTTAACATATTATAAAGAGCTGGCCCCACTCTTACTTCAAAGCTTTGTTGAAACTAATGAGAAAGGTGGGTTCCCAAAAGAGATGCTCCAAGCCAAAATTATCATGCTAGCCAAGGAAGGGAAAGACCCTACATCTCCAGCAAATTACCGCCCAATCGCCCTGTTAAATGGCGATATTAAAATCTTTGCAAAAATGTTGGTAGATAGATTGTCCCCATTCTTACCAGAATTAATAAAATCGGACCTAACGAAGCCACTTAGAGACATTCTACATACATGGTACAAATTTTTGGAAGATAGGAAATGCTTAAGCGCACCAATGGCGCACCTTCCGATTGAAACACTACAAAAAATAATCCCGAATTTAAATCTAAATATATGGAAAACCCAATCTATAAAAACGTTGGGTGACCTATACGAAAACAGACAATTAATGTCATTCGAACAAATCAAGATTAAATTTAAATTGAGCAATTTCGAATTTTATAAGTACCTACAGATAAGGCACTGGTTAGGCTCAGAGGTCTTTCAAACAAAAGAATTAGTTTCCCTACCAACGGGCTGCCTTGCCCATTTAACAGGGATGAAAAGGAAAAAGGGGATTTCATTCTGGTATAACCTTCTGTTAGACCGAGAGGTGGAACTGAATCACAAAACTAAATGGCAGCTTAGATGGGAAAGAGACCTAAATTTTGATTGGGATATTACACAATGGGACCAACTTTTTTCCATGATTAATAAAATGTCGAAATCAATGATGTATATTGAAAGATTTTATTTTATTTTTTACGACACATACTATACCCCAGTCAAGCTGCATTCCTTTTTCCCTGAACAACCAGATACTTGTTGGAGATGTGACGAAAGGGCAGATTCAATACATATCTTTTGGGCCTGTCAGAAAATAGTAGGCTTATGGGCGGAGATTAAACGGGAACTATTAGATAAATTGGACTTGGATATACAGTTAAATGCACAGGTAACACTCTTACATATACTTCCAACAAGCCTATCCTGTTCTAAGAAATATATTTTGAATCAAATAATTTCGGCAGGCATCACTGCTATTGCGCAGCACTGGAAACAAGAAAAGGCTCCAACCTTACAAAAAGTAATAGAGAAAATCGAGTGGTGCTATAAGTGGGAAACACTGGGGAAAGCAGAACAAAATAAAACAGTAAAGCTTTGGCTAGACTGGGAAGTATATAGAAGAAGTTTACCTAGATGCCTCTTGCCCTAGAGATGATAGCATGATCTTGCACTAATATAGACCAACTAATAAAAGGGAAGAGGAAAGGAAAAATATAAATGTATAAATCTCAACTGAGGTATATTTGGGGGCATTCATGAACCCCTACTGTTCTTAAATTCCAAGGCGATATGAAATCCTTAGATGAATCCTTCCTAAAGTGTATGTTTTGTTTAAAGTGTATGGTTTGTTTATTTATGTCATAAATGTTTGTAACTGCATTGGTACGTGAGGACCAGAATTGATATTTGAGCTATGCGATGCTGTCAGATCGTACCGATGTTGTTTGTGAGAATGATTTTATGGTAGTCCAATGTGGACAATATGTATGTATATTTTACAATTTTGCAAAATAAAAAGATATATAAAAAAAAAAAAAAAAAAAAAAAAAGAAACAAAAAAGAAAACATGGCAGAGGTGCTGCTTATATAGGGCCAGTGAGGTACAACTCGGGGTGACTTCTGGGAACCAATGGATCACTTGCTTTTCATATTAATCAACTCAAATGTAATATAACTTGCATTCTGATTTGCAAGATCTTTTCCTACTCTGCCAGCTGAAATCTCGCAATGCGTTGTATATGACTTACAATGGCACCATTAAGCTTGCAGTTTATTGGGAGTTCCAGTAGCGCACGCAGGGGGGGGTTTCTGGGTACCCAGAAACCCCCCCAGGAGTCTAAGGACCCTAGGCTGAAAGCTGAGGGTCCCCTCTTTCCATGGGTACAAGAATTTTAAAAATCGGCCCTTGGGAACCGGAGATATCTGACTTCAAAGCAGTGGTCCCCATCCAAGCCTGTTAATTGCTCTTCCCAGTCAGATATTTCAGGTTTTCTCTGACTTAGAGTTTTTTTGTGTGACTCTCCCCCTTTGATGGACACTAGAAGCTTGTCTCTACTATTCCCAGAACCAGAGATATCAGCCTTCCAGCAGCTGGTTACTGCTCTATCTCCACACCTGGTATGTAGTTTTATATTCTCATTGGCGGATTGCTCTGCCTCCTGAACTCTGATCCCCTAGTCCCCAATACCATTTGGTAGGTGGGATTCTCTAGTTTTTAATTTCATTAACATCTAAGAAATCTATTTCTGGGAACTGGAGATATCTGCAGTCAAGCAAGCTGTCCTCCCAAAAGAAAATTATGAATAATAAGCCCACTCCACTGTACACCCATACCTCCCAACACTCACGATTTCAGCGGGACAGTCCCGATTACCGGGTCCTGTCCCACTGTCCCACCCGCGGCCGGAGGTGTCCCGCTGCGGGGGGGGGCAGTTGGGAGCCCCCCCCCAATTTGACAGAATAGACGATGTGCGCATGCGCACAGCGTCTATTCCCGGCCGAAAACGGGGACGCGGCTCATTTGCATAAGCCGCGCCCCTCATTCACATAAGCTGCGCCCCTTTTTGGACGCCCATTTTTGGAGTGTCCCTATTTCTGCAGCTACAAAGTTGGGAGGTATGTACACCCCTCCTCTGCATATTAAACATTCTCTACCACCCTGGAAGTTATGTATCAGGGCCCCTTCATTCAGCCCAGTGTCCCCTTCTCCCACCTCATCTCACACCATCTGTGCAGTAAAGGGGTATTTAGTGGAAATTACTGATCCAGCCCCTACATGCTGAGCGATTGATATAATACCCCCTACCACCCGTGGGACATCAAAGCTTCCCCCACCCCTACCGCTGGAGGATTGGTAGGGGCCCCAATACATTGCTATGCCCAGGGGTCTACACTGCTGTGGCTGCCCCTGTATGTTAATATATATATATATATTTATTTTATTAATTATATAAATTTGGTCTATCTATAATACTTTGACTGACCCGGCATATAAGTGTCCATCTCCGTGCTTTGCTCCGCCCCTCTGGAAACCCCCTTCTGAAAATCCTGCGTTTGCCCCTGAGTTCCGTTCAGTCTCCCACCGAAATCATAGCAAGTAAGTGCGAGTTTTCACTCACAACCAAACTTGCAACTCGTTATATTTTGCCCTTATTGTTTTTTTTTATAACAAGCCCATGAGCACTTACACTTTCATCATAACTACTCTGGGGTTTTATTTGTGCCGGAGCAGAATTTGGGTCTAGATCAGGTATGTCCAACCTGCGGCCCTCCAGCTGTTGTTAAACTACACATCCCAGTATGCCTTGCCACGGTTTTGCTAGTAGGGAATGCTAAATCTATGGCAAGGCAGGCTGGGATGTGTAGTTTCACAACAGCTGGAGGTCCGTAGGTTGGACATGCCTGGTCTAGATGATACAAGTGCATTACTGGCAAATCAGTGCTGCTGAGCTTATGTTTGAGGAGTTGCACAAAAGTGAGAACGCATGTTATTGCTAACAAAGGCGTAACTACCATAGGTGCAAGGAGTGCAGCTGCTATGGGGCCCAGAGATGAAGGGGCCCATCTTTGCTGTCTAATTAATATGCTTTACATACATTTATCACCATCAGTTGCTAAATAGGGGGCCCTTACAAACTTGGGGCTATGGGGCCTACGAATATCTAGGTACGCCTCTTAGTTGCTAAGGTCATTTACAGTAGGTAATGGGATGGAGAGGGGGCCTTTTTAGCAATGTCCCTTGCTTTGTGGAAGGGCTGTCTGTGCAGTCTCAGCAGCCACCTAACTACTGTGCATGTGCTGTCTGGTGACTGCACCCCCTCTAGCACCCTCTCTCTAGAAATCCTGCTTTGCTCCTAGGGATGCAGCGTTTACAATGCATATCAGATTTCAGATTTCTACAGCTGTTCAACAACACTACAGGATATCGTGCCACTGTTCTCTTTCGGAAATAAATAGACCAGTTCCACATATTGTGTCCGTAAAGTACCTCAAATCACTTGCAAATTACCCCTTCTTGCTGATAATCAACTCATGACCGGTAAACAAATGAGCTCTCATCTAGGTTCCAGAAAGATTTACCAAACTTTCAAGGGTATTTTATGCAGAAGAAAAAGGATTGTTCTGGAAGATTCTATATTGTTGTAGATTCTATATGTTTCCACCCAAAAATCCATGCACCAATATTAATTTTAGTGGAATTCCATAAGTTCAGCATGAATCAAGAACATACCTATCTGAGCTCTTATATACAACTGGCTCTGGGACTTCGCAGCAATGCCAATAGTTTGCCTGTAAAAGACTTGCTTCAGTAGATGGTGAACGTGTAATGTAGCAGACATGGAGGACCATTCCTGCATTTCAATTTTAATGTTTCCCTCCACCTTCTCTGCCCTTGACATTACTACACCCACTTCTCTACAAAATCAAAACATCAGCAGCACAAGATGCTCTCCCCTGTCCCATCATCACCCCCCCCCCTCTCAATTAGTTCACCTTCTCCTATTTCACCCAAATTCCCTCCCTTGATGTTATCCACAACTCTCCTTCACACTTCACATTTAAGCCAGCTGTCTAATTTGCCGTTACTAGCTCCAGAACATTAGCAGAATCCTTCTTTATATCCTGATGTCACCGATACCCCTGTACACGCTCTCATCGTTACCCGCTTAGACTACTGTATCCTCCTCCTCTTTAGTTTCTGTAGCCTTTTCTCACTTCTTTCTATACTTAACACTGCTGCTCATCTCATTTTACCGTACTACCGTATGGTGTCTACTTCTCATCTTGGCAACATTCTTCACTGGTTCCCAGTTCTGCTCGGAAACCAGTTAAAACTACTCACCTTCACATACAAAGCCTTCCCTCACTGCAGGCCAGATGCACTAAGGTTCAAAAGTGATAAAATGAGAGTGATAAACAGCCAGCCAATCAGCTCCTGCCTGACATTTTTCAAACACAGTCTGGGACATGGCAGGTAGGAGCTGATTGGCTGGCATTTTACCACTCTCCATTTTATCACTTTTGAAGCTTAATGCATCTGGCCCTTAATTCGTAACATCATCTCTGTCCACACTCCTTTTCCCCCACCTCTCCTCCTCCTCTGACCTCTCTTCTACCCTAATCACTATCTCTCATATCTCTATGATTTCACTCAAAATATGTCTATTCTATAAAACTCCATATTCTAAGGTAGCAAGACTGTCAACCAGTATAAATGTGCCCTTAAAATGTTACCCTTTTATTAAAGCGTACCAGCCCTGATAACTTGTCACTAGTCTCCTGTACCTCTCCTTCATATACCATTCCTTGCTCACCCTCCACCCTCCAGCTATTTACCCCATTCCTTAATTATGTAAACACTAACAGGCAGTGCCCACACAGCACTATCCAAGTCACCAGTGCTTCACTGCCTTGTATCCTTCTCCCCTTTATTAATTCGGAATGCTTATATACTTTGTGGGGAATTACTAGAAACCATTATAATGCCCATCTGTGCATGCAGACTTTCATATATAAGCCAACCTGAGTACAAACAGCACAACACACATAACATATGTGCTCTCACTCTCATACATCTAGCCTAAATACGCCATGCTGTGTAAGACGCCTGGCTCCAACAAGTGGTTGTGAGCAGTGAAGCATGGCCATGGTTTCTTCATATGTTTCATTCATTTGAAATTAAGTTTTAAACATGTAGAAATTTGCACATGAAGCAAAACGGAATTTGTCTTGACTTATTCGCGAACAGATATATAAGTGTCACATATTAAATGTGCATTCTTATGAAGCGGATTTGTCACGACGCATTGCGGCTAAGAAGCAGATTCTAGTGAAAAATGCCAAAAAATACGTTTGTAAAATGCCTATCCATAGCAATGGAAAAATGGAAATGAAAAGTGTGACCATGAGATTAATGCTTAGCGGTGTCATATAGTAGTCATGGGCTCTGCTTTGCATAATGCAGAACACACGTATTTGTTTTTCCCAATAAAGTATAGTAGGCTATATTTAGGTGTTTTCTAAAATAGTGTATTTCTAGCGCTTGCGTAACATTTCACATGAATAGTAGTAAATAAAGGCAGCTGACATCCTGCTCATTAAAGGGAACCAGTTACCTCTGAGCTCACACTAGCATGAGGAGAACGACAGTGGCCACAAGTGGTATGGTAATCACCTGACTGAGCCACAGAGGTAAATCCCCAGACAAATGTTTGGGTGTACTCACTGTATTCTTTTAACAGGCTTTGGATAGCCTGTAATCCCTGCTGAATATCTGCACCACCCTCCACTCTGCATGGGAGCATTGTCTTATATTATTTTTTCTTCACTCCATGAACTATTTATTGTTGTCACATGAGTTCATGATTAACCACTGTGTTTGAGATTGATGTCCTGGGTTTTATTTGCCTGTCTGGGAAATGGGTACTTCCCCTAATACTAGGGACAGCCATTAAGGTGTTTGAGCCATTTGCATTTGCATTTTGTATACTTGCAGCGTCAGCCCGAGGCATAGGCAATATAGGTCAATTCCTCTGAAAACGCCTGGGGCATCTGGGCAAGCTGGACATATACTGTATGCTTGTCTGTGCCGGCTTCGGAAGTCCTGGCTGACAGTGTCTGTCCTCCGATGGGATGTACAGGCTTTCCGGCACTGCTGCGGCACTGCTTGCCATATTATATATCACAGGCAGCAGCGCAACAGCAGCAGGTAGACTGTCCAGATGATCATGCAGCTCCTGCTGCTTCTATCGGTGTGACGCTGGTGCATACCTCCCCAACATTTCAGTCCTGGAATGTTGCGAGCTCTGCTGGTAATGTCCCCCAGTCCCTCTGTATGGTGTATATAGACGTTGTGTGCATGCACACAGTATCTGTTGCCTGAGCAGCGGATGGCAGGGGGACACCCAACTGCCCTCCCATCATGGGTCACTGTAGCCCTCTGGGGGTGACGCTGCACTGTTCCAAAAAACAAACGGGATGATCCCGCAAAAATCAGGACAGTTGGAAGTATGCTGGTGTGAGTAGAGAAGCACAATTAAAAAGTGCAATTCTAAAAGCAACAGAACTTTGTGTTAAAAGAGTTAGGAAAAACACAAGAAAAAGAAAGCCATTGTGGTTTGCAAAAGAAGTAGCAAGTATTGTGAAAGCAAAAAAGTTGGCCTTTAAGAAATTTAAGCAGACGCAGAAGAATGAGGACAAAGAGGTGTATCTTGTTAGACAGAAGGAGGCTAAGAAGGTAATCAGATGTGCAAAAGCACAGGCTGAAGAGAAAATGGCCCAGTCAGTGGGTAAAGGGGGGAAAACTTTTTTTTTTTAGGTATATAAGTGAAAGGAGAAAAACAAAAAGTGGAATAATTAGACTGAAGACAGAGAGTGGAAGTTTTCTTGAGGGGGACAATGTAATAGCAGATAATGTTAATAATTATTTTTGCTCAGTATTCACTGCTGAAAGAGAGGGGAAGGGGCCACAGTTAAGTTGCAAGTATAGTCAGAAAACTGAGGGAGAGACAAGTACATTTACAGAGGAGAAAGTCCTCACAGAACTCTCAAAACTGAAAGTGGATAAATCAATGGGGCCAGATGGGATACATCCAAGGATACTAAAAGAGCTTAAAGGGGAGCTGGTAAAACCAATAACAGAATTATTCAACCAGTCACTAGCTACTGGAGTAATCCCAGAGGACTGGAAAACAGTGAATGTAGTCCCACTGCACAAAAGTGGAAGCAAGGAAGAGGTAAGCAACTATCGACCAGTGAGCCTTACATCAGTAGTAGGGAAATTGATGGAAACACTCTTAAAACAAAGAGTTGTAGAATATCTCAAAACCAGCAATTTACAGGATCCAAAACAGCATGGGTTTACTGGGGGAAGATCATGTCAAACAAATCTTATTGACTTTTTTGACTGGGTGACTAAAGTAATAGATCAAGGTGGGGCTGTAGATGTAGCTTATCTAGACTTTAGTAAAGCTTTTGACACTGTCCCACATCGCAGACTGTTAAATAAACTTGAAAGCTTGGGATTGGATTCTAAGATAGTTGAATGGATAAGAGTGTGGTTGCAGGACAGAAAACAGAGAGTTGTAGTAAGCGGAGTACAGTCAAAGGAGGGAAAGGTTACAAGTGGAGTACCCCAGGGATCTGTACTTGGACCGGTGCTTTTTAATATCTTTATTGGTGATATTGCAAATGGAATTGAGGGTAAAATGTGCCTTTTTGCAGATGACACAAAGGTATGCAACAGGGTAGACACACCAGGAGGGGTAAAACAAATGATTGAGGATCTAGGCAGATTAGAGAAATGGTCAAGAGAATGGCAACTACAGTTTAATGCCAAAAAATGCAAAATCATGCACTTGGGTCTCAGAAATCCAAAGACTCAATATAGTATAAATGGCACTATAATGGAAACTACTGAGGAAGAGAGGGATCTAGGTGTCACTATTTCAGGGGACTTAAAAGCAGGTAGGCAATGTAACAAAGCAATGAAGAAGGCAAGTCAGATGCTTGGTTGCATAGGGAGAGGTATCAGCAGTAGAAAGAAAGAAGTAATAATGCCACTGTATAGGTCATTGGTATGACCTCACCTAGAGTATTGTGTTCAGTTCTGGAGGCCATAGCTCCAGAAGGATATAAATACATTAGAGACTGTACAAAGAAGAGCAACTAAAATGGTGCATGGCCTACATCACAAAACGTACCAGGAAAGACTAAAAGATCTTAATATGTATACTTTAGAGCAGAGAAGGGAAAGGAGAGACAAAAGATAGAAACTTTCAAATATATCAAGGGCTTTAACAAGGTACAGGTGGGAGACATTCTTCACAGGAAGAGGAGCAACAGAACACGAGGACATGCACTGAAACTAGAGGGAGGAAGATTCAGGGGAAATGCGAGGAAGAATTTTTTCACAGAAAGAGTCGTAGATAAGTGGAATAGCCTCCCAACAGAGGTGGTAGACGCAAATACAGTAGTACAATTTAAACATGCTTGGGATAAGCATATTGATATCCTTACAAAAAAATAAGGATCAAATATGGTTTGAGGTAACATGTTTAAAAAAAGGGGCAGACTAGATGGGCCAAGTGGTTCTTATCTGCCGTCAAATTCAAATTCTATGTTTAAGAGCACAGAGGGTCCCACATTGGGGTGGGGGGAATTTAAATTGTCCAGGCCTGGCCCTGAATTCATAATGTCAACCCTCCAATGTTGACAGTTATGATATTGATTTTTGTTAAAATATGTGTAAGGGGAGAAATGCTTAACAGGTACAAATATATTAAGGACCATTACAGCGATCTGTCAGGCAGCCTATTTACGTTGAAATCATTTACTAGGGCACGAGGGCATGCACTTACACTGGAGGAGAGAAGGCACTTTGCAGGAAGGGTTTTTTTACGGTCAGGGCAGTAAACTTATTGAACTCTCTTCCATGTGAGGTGGTGTTGGCATACACAGTAATATAATTTAAATTAAGGCTTGACAATCATCTTTTCAGTCTTTTGTCAACCTAAACTACTATGTAACTATGTAAAATGTCTACAGGCAACATCGCTCCGCCGGTACTGGCAATTGCATGAACGCTGGGACCAAATAGATGCTGATGGATCCACTGCAGCTGTAAGGAGGAGCTAAGTCACTGCGGGGCCACCAAGAACAATATGTTGACATTTCGACTCTATGACCATGTCAACATACTGAGGTTGCTGTGCTTAAGTGAAACAGGTAAATACTTATGTAGTCAATTATTGTCTCTCTTGTATTTACAAAAGCTTCAAAGTTGTGTTTCAGATGACATAGCCAAGTGTTTATTGTTGAATACTGTTAAGAATATAATGTCAAAAAGCACAAGGTTTTTTTTTTCTGTATTGTCCTGTATTGATTGGTTGTGGTGATAGGGATTGCATATACCAGTTTGTATACTTTTACCATTGATTGGGGAGAACCAGATGGTTCCTGCCATCAAAGGTAAAAAAAACACACAATGTTTTTTTTTTCTCTTCTACAAGGTGCCAGGACATGAGCCATAGATCTACCCATGACGCCCTGACCCATTCTCTGATTGGCCTGCAGCCCATCGAATAGAAAAGCAGTGGTGACCATCAGCAGTTGAAGCCACCCATGGTTTCCTTGTAGATAGTTTTACTCCATCAAGATTAACTATTAATGACACCATCAATGGTTGACCCACCAATGGACACACCAATATGGACATTACTTCGTAATATTAGATATGTCAATCATCACCGTGCAAACTAGAGTGGCACTGACTACATATTAGGCTGCAGGGCGATGGATGGCAACAATTTTTTTACAACTTTTAGGAAAAATGAATATGGTTTAAAATAAATGTATTATATTGCACAAAGGAGATTTATTATATATTTTTTTATAATGCAAAGAAAATTCCACCTTTTTCAGGAATGTGCTGTATGATTAAAAAATTGGTTTGTTGGGTTAAAATGGTAAACACACTTAATCAAAAGGATTGTATGTTCATAGAAGGAGACTGTGAAATATTGATATTATCTTGTAAATGGAATCTGTTTAAACTCAAGATATCCCACTAGAAGGGAAAAAAATGACTAGTCTAATGTACAGTATATACAACCTGAACAGGAATGAAAAAAATCTATGTAATGTGGTCAGCTTTCATACATTTCCCCCACCTATTACCTGCACATAAACATATAGATCCTTATTTACAGCTGGACGCAATATGTATAAGTTGAGTCGGACATTTCTCAAAATGTGGTCAACTCAAAAGAAGCAGGACCACAGTAACCAATCAGATCCTGGCTATTATCTTCTAGAAGGTTCTGGATAAATTATATGTATCATCTGATTATTTGCTATGGGCAGCTCACTCCCATAAACCTGCACTTTAGTAAATAAACCCCTTAGAATCTGTGCAAGTAGGGATTACTCCTACAAACAGTGATACATAATGTAGTTGCCCAAATCAATGTATACGGTAGGCCTCTCACAAGAATACCTCCAGCACACTGCAAGTGACCATTAAAATCATAGTTACCTCCCCTCCTGCATTCTGCAGGGGACTCCCTGAAATAGCAGCAATCTCCCTCTCTCCCTCATTAGTCTAGCAATCTCCACATTTCACCTAGCCCACATTACACTGTTACATTTTTTGGGGAAAAAGGAATGAGAGATAGATACATTTATTTTGAATCATCAGCGCCATTTCCCAGCACTTTACCAAGTATAGTAGGTCTTACTAACTGCTTTAGGGATCATCTACATTTGGATATAAATCATTTTAAAAGATTCCTCTCAGATGTAGCAGTACACACCCACGCTTCCAGGGGCCACGTTCACAATCTCTTTTCACAATCTCTCCATATATGGAACTAGACATGCCATTTGGGTGGAGCATGACATGCCCCCTCAATGGGGCGCTGTGCAAAATTCTACTACCAACTATAATCAACATGAAATTAGTTTTCAAAAGTAGATAAGTATGATTAAAATACATACTACATACTCATATAAAATGCAAAGATCTCATTTACATACATTTGCAAACATTAGTTACATATTTGCAAAATTGGTAAGCCACCAGCCAGGCCATGTCACCTTCTTTAGTGGTCTTACACTATAATCACACCCAGTTTGAGTCATATGGTTATGTATTTCTAAATTGAGAGTTAGCCTACATGGAGGTCCCCAGGATCTCCCAATATGGAACTTCAAGGATCTGCACCCCTGCTAACTCGGTCCTCAACTTTAGTCCTCAAAGCACACTAACAATACAGGTTGTTGTGATATCCAGGTTGCAGAACTGATGGCTAAAATCAAAATAACTGATACTAATTAAGTCAGCTGTGCTTAAGCATTAATATAACTAAAGCCTGGAATGTTAATGCCCATACACACTAGAAGATTATCTTTCCAATCTGGCTGGTTGGACTGAAAATCTGGAAATTTCTGGGAACAAATTACCATCGACCGTTTGCTCCCAAAAGCTTAAAAGTGGACAAAAGCAGTCATCTGCATAAATTGATTCAACCAATTTGTCTGTAGGACCATTTTTTGTCTTTTTTTTTTGTTGCATTTTTAGGAGCAAATGGTCTCTTGTCATTTGCTCACAAAATTCTCCAGTTTTTCATTCCAATCAGCCAGATTGGAACATAATCTTATAGTGTGTATGGGCCTTGCTCTGAGGACTGAAGGCCAGATTCCGTAAAACAAAAAAGCAATTAACCCTTTCAGGTCCAACGTCTAGTCAGGCTCAACAGCCCTGGCGCTAGTAGCAGATCCAATGGTGAGCCACTTTCCAATAAGAACATTAACATTGTTCAACATTCAATACAGACCAATTTGGAATAAAAAAAAAAACAATTACAATTAATTTAAGCATTTAAACCAGACTGTTTGAATTGCAAAAAAATAAAAAATTTGGACTGCAAATGGTTAATTGTGTGTCTGGATCAAACCATGTTGCTATGCAAATGCATTTATATTGTTTCTCTGTCAGATTTTGTATGTAGCCCACAGATGTTAGACACCTTTATTTTTACATTGCAATGTAGTATGAACATACCCCACCTAAATCTCACTCTCTCGGCACATGTTACATCCAGGGTTGCCGACCCTCCCGGAATTTGCAGGAGTCTCCCGAAAGCCCCACTGAGCCCCCCCCCCCCCCCGATGGCGGCATTTAAATGCCGCAATCCGTGGGTCTCAGAGTAGGGGCGGAGCTAAAATGGCACAATCGTGTCATTTTAGCCCCGCCCCCTCCATGGAGATCAGTTATTTAGGCTTTTTGTCATAATGGGGGTGGGGCTTAATGACATCACCGTTAAGCCCTGCCCCCAAACTCGTAATAAAGGATTCCTCTCCGGGCTTCTCCCGGAGAGGATTTTTTGCAAGTCGGCAACCCTGGTTACATCTGACCCACCTGCAGTTTAACATGGTTTTGCCCATTTTCATGCTTTTCTTTGCTTTAGTAACAAAGCTGAACCAGCCCCTGAGGTTGGGGATGCCTGCTCTAACTACTGATCCCAACCATGCCTCTCAGAACAGTGATACACAAAGAGGTAGTTGTTCAAATGAATTTATAGGCCCATCACAGGTATATATACATTAAATGAGACAGATACTTTTTCATTATATGTCATAGAGGTAGGAGAGCTGGATTCAGAATACATCTAGATTGATATCACTAGTTTGCATCTTGAGGGGAAAAAAAAGCTTATCGAGAATAGAATGATTCATGTTCAATGTGAGATTATTAAATGCTTTGCCAATTCCTCAGTATGATATATATTATGTATAATAAGCTGACACTCATTGCAGCTTCAGGGATGGGAGCCAGCTTCTCAGCACACCTAATCAGATGAGTCACAGGACAATGCTCGCTGTCAGCTTCCACTACTGTTCCCATGTTCTGCAAAGGGTGGGACCAGGAAGTTATTTCCATACTATTACCGTGAGCACATAACCCACCACAAGGTAGGTGGATCCTTTTTGTTTATTGGGCATCTTAGAAAAGCACCTAAACACGATTATTTCCTGGTTGCCAGATATAGAAAATAAAGCTACACCTGTTTATTGTCACATGCTGTGCTGAACCTTCGGAAAGGATCAGAGGGAAATAGCCAGATAAGAATAAAACAAGTGAAAATACTGAAAAGAAGAGATGCTTTATAAAGGGAGAGAAAGGATTTAGCCAACAGTACCAAGTGGCATGGCTAGATTAAGCCTTCGGTGGGCCCGCGTCACTTTAAACAGGGGGCCCCCTCCCACTTGTTATTACTGTCTGCAAACTGCACAGGAAAATATGGGGGGGGAGTACTATAAACACAAATATATATATATATATATATATATATATATATATATATATATATATATATATATGTAAAATACCACATGAAAAGCCTGTGGTCCTCTGTACCTTACTCTATAGGAGCCCTGACAGGCCTCTGATTAAAAACCCTCCCATGATGAGGCTGCTGCTGTCCTCCATGGGCCTGAGAAGAATATGATGAGCTCCACCAAGCAGTGCTCAGCACAAGCCTCTCAGCGTCTGACCTCTTGTGCAAGTCTCTTAGTCAACTCCCAGTAATACACTGCACACTTGTGCAGTCAGTGTGCCTCGGCTCCCGATGCTCAGCACCATTAATCATTGTCACATTGGCAGATAAGTGAAGCTGCAGCACTACCCCACTCCCATGCACAAAACCTTGGCTAAATACATGCCAACCACAGGGGGCCCCTAGATAGAGGGGGGCCTTGGGTACTGACTCCCTGATGCCCCCCCCCCCCCACACACACACACACACCTTAATCCGGCCCTGCCAAGTGGTGATTGGTTTGTTTGTTTTAAATAGTGAGATATATCACTGGTTCAAAATCTGCACCAGGAATCACCATGGGTCAGATGTATCAAGCTTCAAAAAGTGAACAAATGGAGAGTGAGAAACATTCAGCAAATCAGCTCCTAACTGTCATGTTACAGGCTGGGTTTGAAAAATAAAGACAAGATTAGTTACTGTTTGTTTCCATTAAGCCTGAGCATTAAGGTGTGTACGGATGCATTCCGATTCTACTTGGATATAATCGCACGGCAAGCAAAATGCATTCAATTTTGACTATACTGTATATTACAGATCTGTACTTCATGGCCTTGCCTGCACAGTCTATTCTTCTTTTAGATTTCCACTAAATGAGAGCGCGCATGGGATTGAATCAGCATCGAATGCTGCTGAAAAAAAACGTTCGATGTCCCATTTGATTTCAATTTGATTTAGACTATATAGCCAAAATCGCATAGAAATTTAGTCAGAATCTCACCATGTATACACTACATAAGAGAGCAGAAGAACTGTGTACTCCAACAGCAGCGAGGAGGTATGTCAGGCTCCTGTCATACTGGTGCAGGACAATTCTTGTGTGAAACTTGCCTACAAACAGGACCACCCATAATTTGAGTATCCGTTTGATAGATCGAAAGTCAATAAGTTGACACCATGTGGTCGACATGCACATTGTCATCAATTTTGGACTTTTTTCATACTTTACCATCCACGTGGACTGCAAATGATAAAGTGTGTCGAGCTCACACTCCTTGTGAAACAAGTAGGAAATATAGTGTATTTCAACATCTAATTAATAAAAATAACTTTACAGAAACAGTTATTATACTATTTGAAGTGATAAATCTAAGAAACTAAACAAAACCTAACATTAAGGCCCTTATTCTGGTTCACTCGCAGTGGCAAATTCCTTCTCAAATGGACAAAACCTTGTGCACTGCAGGTGGGGCAGATGTAACATGTGCAGAGAGAGTTAGATTTGGGTGGGGTTTTAGTGAGATCTATATTGCAGTGTAAAAATAAAGCAGCCAGTATTTTCCCTGCACAGAAACAAAATAACTCACCCAAATCAAACTCTCTCTGCACATGTTACATCTGCCCCACCTGCAGTGCACAAGGTTTTGTCCATTTGAGAAGGAATTTGCCACTGCGAGTGAACCAGAATAAGGGCCTAAAACTGTGGTGGCAACTCTACTGCAACTTGCAACAATGTATCTATAAAAGCTAGACAACAGATTGGGCGCTTTGTCCGGTTATATGCTACCTCAAAGTTATAGCGAGAGTAGTGGGAGTCGCACTGTATATTACTGGCGGGGATGTGCAATGATCGGTTCTCTTGATAACGCAATTTTGCTGTATGGGGCTTCTGGCCTTTGGAAGCAGTGTGATTGGATGCTGGCAGCATATTTGAAATGTCTTGCATTCCATAAGATCACAGTTACATTAGTATCCATGTGGTCCACTAACTAGGTGCCATAAGAGGGCGACCGGGTGCACGTGACTTCATGATTTACCAAAAGAACCTTGTAGGAGCATTAGGGGGCTGTTGGGAGTGTCCTCACAATGCACTCTGTTACTTTCATTGCAGGCTCCCTGCATAGAAGAACAAAGTGGCATGGAACCGACATGGAAGTGACAGCACCCCTCTAACGGCACCAGGGGAGGTGGCGCCAGTCTAGCAGTGTTCATTAAGCCCGTGCTCAAACCTGTGTCCCTTTCCTGTCCCTATTGCCATGTAGACCTCTTTGGAACATAGTGGGTAATTCATGATCATCATATGGCCTGTAGGGGAAGGTTCGTGATGTGCCTGTTTTTCATTGCAGCTGCAGAGTAAGTCTCTGGCTACTCTAAAGGTGCCCATACACTTGTTCAATTTGGGCCTATTTTGTCCGATTTCGACAGATGGAGGAGAGAAATCATCCCAAATCGGATGTGTTTGACATCCCCTCCGACCCAATGCACGGTCCCGTGCCCATCGGGTCGGAGTGGGGAGGTCGGACAGGCTGCACATTAAATTTATTGTATCAGACCCATCACTGGCACATCGCAGGTGCTTTTTAGCACCCACGATGTTTTGGGTCCGATCCTAGGTGTGTGCACTTCTGGCATACATCTATGTGCACCGGCGGGGTCTTTGGGGTGGGGCATCGGGGTCTTTGCGGCGAGGGGGCAAGCAGCGGGTCCTTACGGCGGCTGGGAACTAAGTAGTGCTATTTACTACTGGGCGGCGGGGCGAGAAGCGAATAAACGTCCGGCCAGTCTTTTCAAAATATGTTTTCACATTCAGCAGCCGTGTCCCTCCCAGTCACCCGGCAAATAGCGCTACTTAGTTCCCAGCCACCACACAGACCCCGCTGACTGACTCCCCAGTGCCACAGGGACCCCGCTGGCTGGCCTGCGTTACAGGGACCCCCATGCCAGCCCCTTGCCGCATGGATCCCTCTGCCCGCCTCTGCCAGCTCTCCGGGGATATACATAAATCACATGTATCAAGTGACAAATGGTAAGCGAGCCTCCCTTAGGACAAGTCAGACTATTGTATGGGTGCCTTAAGCCTGCGATGACTGGTGACCAGTGAAAAAAAAATCATTAAATGCAGCTGAGTTTTGCCACTTTCCTGTGATAGATAATCACCTCCACCACCTGGCACCAGCACTCAGCCACAATCATTCCTTTCCGTTGTGAGCACAGGTTTGTGTTCATGTGGGTGTGTTGTCAAGGTTAGCATTGTTGGCACAAACCCCTGCATTTTCTTTCTCCACAAATCATAACGCCCTGCTTGTTCTTTTGTTATTCTCCCTACCTGGATTGTGGTAATTATATATTCAATGTAATAACAATGACTTGCTTTGTAGGGGAAGACTTGGGCACCTGAGGGAATGCTGGGAGAACTTGTTCCATGTAAATGGTGGGCTGTCAACCTGGACGTATTGTTATAAGTGAAAAAACACTTTGTAGGGCGAGTAATATATTTTCACATGGAGAGCCAGATGTATTAAGCCTGAAAAGTGAAAATTGGAGAGAGATAAAGTACCAACAACCAGCTCTTAACTGTCATGTTGCAGGCTGTGTTTGCAAAATGGCAATTAGGGGCTAATTGGCTGGTGGTTTATCACTCTCCATTGTATCACTTTTTTGGCTGCGAATTTGCAGGCCAGGCGATAATCGATAGACTACACAAAGTACGCATGCGCAAGGCTACTGTTTTGATCGCAGGCCAATTGCAAGGTGATTGACAGGGAGCTGGCATTTGGGGCTGGCACCTGGCTGTTTTGTGGAAGCGCCAGGAAAAAATCCAGGCATGCCCAGTGATGGCAAGGCGTGTGAGCGTCTCGTGTACACGCGCCCCCTTCTGTCGGAATATGGCGGCTGGCAGGGTGGGCGGCGATTGGCGATAGAATTGCCAATCGCAGTGAGAGCTGCTCCATCTGTACATACATTCCAGGGAATTGTTATTTGTGCTTAACCTCTGAAAATTGGGGTTTTCTGGGATCAAGCCACAAATATGCAGTGATAAATGGACCCCGCAAACGTTATAACATTTTACAAAATTCAACAAAATGTGGCACAGGTGCATAGTTATTAGACTAAACCCTTGTTATACCCTACATTTACTGGTTTTGCAGGTCAGTATTTGCAGACGTGTATGTGCTGGAGTTGGATTACAGATGCAAAGCAAGATTTAGATGTGAAATGAAATACAAATGTAATAACAGATAAAAATGATTGCAAAACTGAAAAAAGAAGGAACATAGCAATAGTTAGAACTTGTTGAATATGAGAAATGGTGCTCGAGCCAATTAACACCCATCTCTCATTTTTAAAACACACTACAGTACGGAGATGATTGGCTGCAGCACCAAATGTTTCAAACAGCTAAAAGCACTTACAAACGGGCTCCATAAAATAATATGCATAGATCTCAATAATAGAACAGATATTGCTGCAATACATTTAACCAATATCCTCAAGCCCCCTACACACTAGGCAATATTGTGAACAGTATAAAGGCCCCCATACATTAGGCCGACTTGTCCTTAGGACAAGTCGGACCCAATTCTCCTGTGAGCCGCCCGGGAGGCTCACACACAATTTGGCACTTGATGAGCCAAATTGGACATGTGATAAATCGCTTGCGATTTATCACGTCGGGGCGCAGGGGGCGGGCGGTGAGGGTCAGGGGGCGGCGGTGCTCTCATCAGGGGGAGCAGTGGGACGGGCAGCGGGTCCCTGAGTGCTAAGCTGGCGGCGCCGGGGAGTGCTGACCTGGCCGGGCGGTGATGATCATATATCAGCAGCGCTGCGGGAGTCGGGACGGGACGCACAGTGGCGGGTATTAGATTTTAAAATACCTGTCAAATGACTGGCCGTTCTCTGATTGGCTGGCTGAGAGCTCAGCCAATCAAAGAACGGCTAGTCATTTGACAGGAATTTTAAAATTGAGCGCTTCTGGAAGAAATCACGCTCCCTTGCGGATTATCTCCATTTCAAATTCATTCTTTCCTCCTTCAGCTCTGCCCTTGCTCTGGCCAAGGAATCCTACTTTAAGTCCCTCATCCTTTCCCAATCATCCAATCCCCGCAGGCTCTTCGCCACCTTCAACTCCTTGCTCTCCCCCCCTCCTCCAGCTCTTCCGTCCTCCATCGTAGCCGCTGATTTTGCTACCTACTTTTCAACCAAAATCTCCTCTCTCAGGACTGCCATCACTGCCGCCATGCCCTCACCCTCTCCCTCCTCCCCTCCTACATCTCCACTCCCCTCCTTCCAACCCCTGTCCTCATTTTACCCCACCACTGCTGCTGAAGTCCACTCTATCCTTCAATCCGCTTCTCCCTCCACCTGCCCGCTCGATCCTATCCCCTCCAATATTATCCGTCGTCTCAGTCCATCAGTCTGCTCTCACCTGGCTCACCTCTTTAATCTTTCCCTATCCTCTGGGATCTTCCCTTCCTCCTTCAAACACGCTCTTGTCTCCCCAATTCTCAAAAAAACAAATCTGGACCCCAACTCTCCATCCAACTACAGGCCCATCTCCCTCCTCCCTTTTGCCTCCAAACTCCTAGAACGTCTGACCTATAATCGTCTCCTAAGCCACCTTACTGCTAACTCCATTCTAGACCCCCTCCAATCCGGGTTCCGCCCTTTACATTCCACTGAAACTGCCCTGACCAAAGTCACTAACGATCTACTATCGGCTAAATCCAAAGGCCTCTTCTCTATCCTCATCCAGCTTGATCTGTCGGCTGCCTTTGACACTGTTGACCACCCTCTCCTGCTCAACACCCTCCGCTCCTTTGGCATCACTGGCACGGTCTTCTCCTGGTTCACCTCATACCTCTCCGATCGCTCCTTCTCCGTCTCCACTCCGAGCTCCTCCTCTCCTACTACCCCCCAGCCAGTCGGTGTTCCCCAAGGGTCAGTCCTTGGCCCTCTCCTCTTCTCCCTCTACACTACCTCTCTGGGCACCCTCATCAGCTCCTATGGTTTTCATTACCACCTTTATGCTGATGATACCCTAATCTATCTCTCCTCCCCCGACTTATCCCCATCACTCCTGTCCAAGGTCTCCGAATGCCTCACGGCCATCTCAGCCTGGATGACCCAACGCTTCCTGAAACTAAACATGGCTAAAACTGAACTTCTAATCTTCCATCCCCCGAACATCCCCTCTTCTCCCACTATCTCCATCAGCATTGGTGAAACCGAGATCACGTCCACCGACCAAACGCGCTGCCTCGGTGTCATCATTGACTCCTCCCTCTCTTTCACCCCCCACATTCGTGCTCTCTCACAGTCTTGCCGCTTTCACCTACGCAACATATCACGCATCAGACCATTCCTCTCCACTGACGCGACCAAAATTCTCATTCACTCTCTTGTCATCTCCCGCCTTGACTACTGCAACATCCTTCTCTCTGGGCTACCTCTCACCCGCCTCGCACCTCTCCAATCCATTCTTAACGCTGCTGCTAGGCTCATCTTCCTCTCCCGCCGCTCTACCTCCGCCTCCCCCTCTGTTTATCTCTTCACTGGCTCCCCATTCCTTTCCGAGTTCTCTTTAAACTCCTCACCACCACCTACAAGGCTCTCTCCTCCTCCACAGCTCCCTACCTCTCTTCACTGATCTCTATCCACACTCCCTCCCGTCCTCTTCGCTCCATCGCTGACCGCCGACTGACCTCTCACCTAATCACCTCCTCCCACTCCCGTGTCCAAGATTTCTCTTGCGCTGCCCCCCTGCACTGAAACAACCTCCCGCCACCCATCAGGCTATCTGATTCCCTTACCTCCTTCAAGCGCTCCCTCAAAACCCACTTTTTTCGACTAGCCTATCCCTCCTCCTAACCTCTTTTGATCCTCCTATCCTGCCTCCATTCCCCTCCGTTCCTACTTATCCTATTGTATTTCGTTCGTCCACCCACCTATTTTTAGTATGTTAACTCTTATGAGCAGGGCCCTCCTTCCTCACGTACTCACCCTACCTCATTACCTCACCTGTGCTCCTGTCCTGTTCTTCCCTTCCTCTACTTCATCTTCAGTCTCCTTGACAATTTTGACACCTACTTCTGAACTGATGCTGATTTTAGTTCTACCAGCTATACCCCTATTTATACTGTATCTTTCAACACACCCTGTACGTTACCTTGTAATTTTTTTTTTTTTTTTGTTTGCTATGTACGGCGCTGCGGACACTTTGCGGCGCCTTATAAATAAACGTACTACTACTACTACTACTACTACCATTCTATTGCATACCAATCATTTCACCACCGTGACATTTGATTTATATTATTGTTCTTTAATTACAACATATTACACAGCACATTAGATAGAACGTGTAATTTATCATTCCCATTTGGTCCCTGCCCCATTGGAGCTTACAATATACATTATGGAAAACATGCATGCAAGAGTCCATTTTGTCAGAAGCCAATTAACCTATCGCTATGTTTCAGACAGTCAGAGTAAATCCATGTATACACGGGAAGCACTTGAAACCATTTAGATAGTGCTCTGGTTACAATAAATCATGTGTGCACTGTGCAGTGCTTCAAGTCAGCATTGCTAACCACTGTGCCACTCTGTGTATATCAATGATGTAATTCCTTGGAATTACTGCCTGTCAACACCCAGAGGCCATGGTACACAGCGAGAAGCACTACACCCATCCATCTTGGTGTTCTTTGCCACTGTATCTGTTTCACTGTCATACCATAAAACATGACTCATTTGTTCTAGAACACAGCTCGAACATAACTATCAATAGCTATACATAGCCAGGGCTCATTACAGACCCTCCCTGGTCTATTTCCCATCACCTAATTAATATCTGTGCTTACACGCTGACTAACTGCTCATAAAATGGCTGACGTTACATTCACTTTTGTAGAGCTCATTGGATAAACAACACCACAGTCATTTTCTAAGCATCAGTCTCTGATAATAAAAGCAATTCAAGCATTAATTGCACTCACAGGGTGAGATTTAATAGGATGAGAGATTCAGAAAGTGAGAGATTTAGGGCGGGATGTATTAATATACATCGCCACCCTTCGCCGGCTGTCTGCCGCGATGCCAGCGCATATGTACTAACATATGCAGCTGGCATCGCGATGCGGTAACGGAGACCCCCTGCGATACCTGTACTGTGGTCTGCGGGGGGTCTCCGTCTCCTCCCTGCCGCCTCCTGCTGCCTACACGACGGGGACAGCTAAGCAGGCTGTCCCTGGCGCCTCCTCCTCCCCGTGCAGCCGGAAGGACGTCCGGCTGCGTTGCTAGGGGGAGGAAGGGTTTACCTTCCGGGTCCAGGAGGACCTGCAAGAAGGTAAGCCCAAGGGAGGGGGAAAGGGGGGGTTGGCGAGGCGGCGGGGTTGCGGCGAGATGGCGGGCGGCGAAAAGAAGCCCATAGGCTTCTATAGGGTATCGCCACCTTTGGGTGGGCGATACCCTGCCCGGCGAAATCCGTGCTGCCGGGTAATAGTACATAGGAAAATGCGGTAAAACGGGCGTTTTACCGCATTTTCCCTTTAGTACATACCGCCCTTGGTGAGAAATCTCCAGCTTTTTTAAAGCAGCAATCATTTACACTTTAAAATCAAACTGGTTTTGCAGTGTAAATGATTGCCGCTTTAAAAAAACTGGAGATTTCTTACCAAATCTCTCACTTGCTGAATCTCTTATCCTATTAAATCTCACCCACTGTTTCACAAGCTGTACTTGATAATATTGCTGAATGCAATAATCTAATGACTATATTGTAACACAATTTCTCATTGGATAATTCTGAAGTTTAGTAGTTTGTAAAGGAAATATGTGCATTACTCCTTAACCACATGCTAATTGTGCAGCCCTCACAATAATGATTGCAGTTGAGAACCAACTGCAGCCTTTAAGTACCCCCAAAATGTCATATTTTTGCGGATTAATCATGCACAGATGAGACTGGAGTTACCATGCGTAACTCCCAGATGCAATGGGAGGCACCTGCCTCCGGGCTCCAAGCCCTGTAGGGGCATCTGCATTTACAGCAGCACCCCTGTAGGTCATAGCAGGATTCAAGTGTGACCATTGCTCTTTCTGCTGCTGCAGAGATAATTGGCTCTATCTCATGGTTGCCTACCTGACCCACTCCTTCAGGGAGAACATGCTCTGTTCTTGGAATTCCCTGGTAATGTATGATTGCCATCACTTGTTGTGAAACTACTTTCTTATCAGTTACCTAGCTCACCACAGGTGATGGCAATCATGCATTACCAGGGAAGTCCAGGAACAGAGCATGTTCTCCCTGAAGGAGAGTGTCAGTTAGGCAACCATGACCTATCTCAGGAACCCTGCTAACACCTGCAATAGGGGACAGGACAGCTCCTGCCTGGTACTGCAGCAAGCAATGGTGCACCCACTACTGGACACTGAGATGGAGACGATGCGCAAACTACCTCTAAAACATTTTCTTAGTGCCTAAACCTAACACCCCCCCCCCCCCCATCCTAACCCTAACCTTCCCCTCCCCACAACTTAACTATATGTCCCAATCCAAAAAAGTTTTTTAGACTTTAGATTTGCTGAGATATATGGAAGTCTACCCCCACTCTTTCTGCATACATTTCTGCTGCATTTGTCATTTTTTAAGTTTATCGTTGTAATAAATCTGTTTGCCATTTAATTAATTTGATACCCTTCATACATACCTACATGGTTTTTAAAAGGGATCTACATATAAGGCTACATTCTTTTGGCACCCATTTTGCTTTTTCTCTCATGTCCCCGCACAAGTGCCTAAACCTTACCAGCATCCCCGGCCTCTTGCTACCGGTCCCCACATACTTACTAATTGGGATGCCGGCCGACGGTATTACGGGTCAGCATCCTGACCCTTTCGCCGACTTCTGAAGGCAGCCAAGATTCCTGTGCCGGTATGTTGAACGCTGACTCCCTGACCGCTTGGATATTAACCATATACCTTTTATTTATTTATCGCTTCAAGCGCTGTTGAGCAAATGTGCGGCAGCCAACAAAAAAGGTAAACACCGCCCCGCTTTAGTGAAATCCTGACTTGTGAATTAAAGTGCTCGCTTTGCGAATGAATGTGTGTGGCTAGTGCAGATTTCGCAACCTACGCAAAATTACCACATTTTTCCACTGATCGTTACTTATTGCAAGGTAGGAGTAGCCAGAAACTTAAGGTCCCCATACACTATGCGATTTGGGCAAGATTTCACCCGATTCGGATGAATCAGGCCGTGAAATCGTCCCAAACCGCATATGTAGAAATCCCCTCTGACCCGAGGCGTGCATTGAGTCGGGAGGTCGGATGTGCTGCACATAAGATTTGCTAAATCTTATGTGCTGCCCGGAGCCGTGCGGGGGACTGCAGCTGGCGGGGGATGACGGCTGCCAGAGCTGGGCAGAGGGAGCAGGGGGACGGCGCAGGGAACCGGGCAGGAGAAGACGCTGCCGGACAGCCAATACAAACAAATAGGAAGCCATTGATTGGCTGAGACCTCTCTCAGCCTATCAGCGATTGGTGCAAATGTAGCAGCCTTGAGTGAACCAGAAAAAGGGCCTTTGGGTAATAACTTCTTCTATATCCACCCACAAAAGATACCAGATGAGACAGCTGTCTACACTAAGGGTAAAGCAGGAAACAGGAAGAGAGCAGGTACTAGCATACTGTATAGGCGAGAGTCTACAGGTGAAGGTATACTGGGCACACTGGGTGGATGTAGCCTGCATGTAGAGTGAAAAGGAAAAATCACCAGAGTTTAGGTCATAGGGAAAACAAATGTTTAGGCTAATTTTCACACAATATAGTATGGCAGAACCACCACCCCCCCCCCCCCCCCCCCCCCCACACACACACACACCCAATGAAAAACATGAGGCATATGGGTAGAACGGGCGAAGGAATGAAGGAAGAGGAAACAGGAGGAAAGTGGATGGAACATGTAGAAACGGGAGGAAAGGGGGAAAACCAGGGAAAAGGGAATAAAGAGGGAAGAAGGTAAGGACAGGGGAAAGAACACTGGTGGAGAAAACAAACTTTCACAATAACTAGCATGAAAGGATCCACCTTAAATGTAAACTGCAATGTAAAAAATAAATAAATGGTACTTGTTTCCTGGCACGGTGCCCAAGATTTTCATCTTATGGCATCTTATGCGTTCGCATCGCATGCCATATAGCCGCATATGATGCATGCGATGCGATACGGGTTTAGTTGTATAAGCACCCTAATGGGTGCTTACAATGTTAAATGCACCCCCACCTATCAACGCCAACCCGAAGCGTGGCAAGCGCAGCGAGGGGCGGCGGTACGCGTCCTCCGACCTTTTCATACCCCTATTATACAAGTTGGCGTGGAGTTGATTTTAGATAGTGTGGCGAGCGCAGCGAACCACCGAGCCCGAAGCGTGGCGAGCAGATGCGTATTACTTTACATGTATTCCGCGTCCGCTCTCCACGCTTCGGGCTCGGTGATGTAAATCCCCACCCAATCTGCAGTGCATTTGAGAAGGAATTTGACTTTGCGAGTGTACCAGAATAAGGGCCATGGTTTGTTCCAGGTGCACAGTTATATGTTTTATTTTTGTGGATAGGAGATGTGCAGATATGGATAGGTGAGATAGATATGAAATATATATATATATGTATATATATATATATATATACACACAGTATATGTCAGAATATAAAGGTGGATATAAGATACATACTGGTTATCATTGTTATTGTTAATTATTATTACAGTACTGTATGTCCCAAGTACACACCTCTGTTTATGGATGAAGCAGATAAAGTGCTTTGTAAGGCAATTATTAATTATGGCCTCTTTGCATCTCTAAACAAGGGTGGGATAGAGGGCAAAAGTTTAATATAGGGTGATGTTTCCAAAAAAATTGCATCTCTGCCCTAAGGACATGTCCAATCCATGATGGCTGTAATTACTTTGTAATACTTTGTAATTAACTTGGGCTCGGATAGACATTTAGTATTGTAGGTGAGGTTCTTCTCAATTTTTAGATTAAATGATAATTGTAGTCAACGATTTAAATGTTTATTTAAAGACCTGTTGTAGCTAGGATGCTTGTTGTGTTATGTCAGTGTTTACCCTCTTCTGCAAATGTCCCTATACCTTCCAGATCTCAAAATAATCTGAATGTAATTAATGCAACAATTTTTTAACGTATAACCAACCAGTGATTCCATTCAGCGAAGCTCTTCGTCTTTAATAATACAAAATCACAAATCAGGACCCTTCTATGGTGGTGATCACTACTATTAGGCAATCCCTCTTCAGACAATGTCCCTTATCCTGGTTCACTCGCAAAGGCAAATTCCTTCTCAAATGGACAAAACCATGTGCACTGCAGGTGGTGCAGAGAGAAATAGATTTGGGTGAGTTATTTTTTTTCTATTCAGGGAAATTACTGAATGCTTTATTTTTACACTGCAATATAGATCTCACTTTGAAGTAGAACCAAATCTATTTCTCTCTGTACATGTTACATCTGCCCCACCTGCAGTGCACATGGCTTTGTTCATTTGAGAAGGAATTTGCCTTTGCGAGTGAACCCGAATAAGGTCCAATAACCCTTGTTGAAGTGGTTCCAACCACCCATCATGCTTCACATAGGCCTAGATGTCAACTCTAAATTAACAAGGCATCTACAAAAACTCTCATGTGAAGTTAAGCATAAATCCAGTACTCCAAGGACTTCCTCACATATAAGACTATCCACCACTTCTATGGTAGAGCTCTGGACACTGCCATACAAACATATTTCTAAACTGAAATTTCTGCTTAAGCCTTTAACCCCAAGTGACTTTTATTTTAATTTTTTTTATATTCTTTATTTTCAATTTTACATATACAAAAGGCAAAAATACAAATATTTCTTACATCTCAAAAGCAAAGCATTAAACAAAATGGGAGTAATGTGTGTGTTATCACTATTTAATATTTTAAGAACATAAAAATAACTGAACCATGCTCAAACCACCATTTCAGCAAATATAAGTGTACGGGCATAGCGGAGGCTCGGACAATGTGAACGGTGTCCAAAGCAGTTAGTACTAATACTAGAACTGTGGTGTGGCAGCCAGCATCACGGCCAACAGTATCCTACATGAAGAGCAATTTATCAAAGAAGAGAAAAAAAAAACATATTATCTCAAACATTTAACTTCCAAAGTATCTCACTCAGAAAAGGATATGTATTCAAAAGAGAAAAGGTAGACAATTCAAGTGTCCTCATGCACCATCCTGGACTGGTTAGCTCTTGGACAATGTCGGGAGTTACCAACTTTTTTCCAGGCCTCTCTCTGTGGTTGGGTGGATGGTGGGGATGTAAGGGGGTCCAGCCAATTTGGTAGATTGTCCACTGGTAGCCCAAGAGATTTACAGAATTGAGGGACGTCATCGTAGTCCTGTAGTACGGAGTGGGTGCCCTCATGAGTCACCTGAATACTTAAGGGGAATCCCCAGTAGAATTTAATCTCCCATTTCTGGAGGGCATCCATGAGAGGTTTCAGGAGGCGTCTCTGTTGCAAAGTATGCCACGATAAGTCCAGTAAAACCTGAATCTGATGGCCATTAAAGTATATGGCTGATACTTGTCTAAATTTTCGTAGTATTTCTTCTTTTTCATGAAAATAATGTAACCGACAAATGATGTCGCGAGGTCTCTCGGAAGGGGGGCCTTTTGGGCGGAGATCTAGATGAGCTCTGTCAAATAGGATCTGCAAGTCCGAGGAAGCACCCGATAGCTCATTTAATATTTTTGTTAAAGCGTCTATGATGCCTTGTGGCAGAACATCCTCAGGGAGGCCTTTGATTCAGAGATTGTTTCTACGGCCTCTATCATCGATGTCTGTGAGCCAACGAGTTGCATCCGTAAGAGACCTGGATTGACGTGATCCAAGTGAATTTTTAATACATTTAGATCACATTTCAACCTACTTTTCAACCCTCCCTCTCCCAACCCACCTTCATTTAAACACACAAATGAAGATGAAGTATCATGCCCTTCTCTTCCTTCTACTTTTTTACCTCACCTCTTTATCATATACCCTAAAAAATAAGTAAAGCTCTGTCTCCTGTGCAGATAGCAGTCTGTGTAGCGCAGTCCCAGCGCGACACAGGCTGAGAGCGTGATTGGGCGATGCGTCTCCATGGAGATGCATAGCTGAGCCCTGATTGTCTCAGCTATGCGTCTCCATGGAGACGCATCGCCCAATCACGCTTTTAGCCTGTGTCGCGCTGGGACAGCGCGACAGAAGCTGTTAGCTCCATCGGAGAAAGCGGGTTGTCCCCGCTGTCAGTGCGGGCTGACCGGCTGCGGGGGAGGTCTGCTGGTACTTGTAGTTCTCCTGTAAAAAGCAATGTTAGGATTGAAAGATTTAACCCTATCAGGCCGGCGTCCACTGGCCAGGGACGCCGGTGACAGCCCCGGGCTTCAGCCCTGGGCAGGTACCCCGTCCGAGGCTGACCAGCCACGGTGCTCATGGTACGGCCGGGGGACCTTATGTAAAAAGTGTCCCCCGGCTGTGGCATGACACTGCGGGCTGTTGGAGCCCAGTGCTGGTTTCAAAATACGGGGGACCCCCAGATTTTTTGTCCCCCGTATTTTTGGAACCAGAACCGGCCCAAGAGTCCGGGGCTGGTTTCAGAAATACGGGGGACCCCTACGCTTTTTGTCCCCCGTATTTTTGGAACCAGGTCCGGCTCAATGAGCCTGGGGCTGGTTATGTACAGGAGGGGGGACCTCACGCCATTTTTTTTTTTTATCACAAAATCGCACATTTTACCAAAATTGCACCTTTTCATGACTAAAAAATCACACTTTTTCATGTCTAAAATCGCCCTATATCGCACTTTATCGCACTTTTCATGCCGGAATACTCACTAAATATGCGAATTTGCGGCAAAAATGCGATTTAAAAAAACGGCGATATAGGGCGATTTGAGAAAAAAATCGCATTTTCTCAAAAACGGTAAACCCACTAAATCTCGCCCATTGACTCTAACCAGGATTGTCCTATAGTCCCCATATGAGTTTAACAAAACAAAGACAAGGGTTTGTGTTAGGGTATGCAGTCAGACGATCAACAATATGTCACCATTGAGTATGTTGACCTGTGGTAGGGCACCATCGAACAACAAGGTCAGAGTTGCTGGAGAAGTCCCTGACAAACAAGAAGAGCAAATTCCAGTATGAAAAAACACCTGGTTCACTCAGCTCCATAGCTCAGAGAGATGATGAAGTTGTTCTGTGTAAATGTAATGCTGCTCAGCCATCAACATCATATGGCCTGTAATCTCTGGATTTTTTTTAAAATAGGCAAGTAGTTAATATTTGAGGGGTAGGAGGAGTTAGATCCACTACAACTGAATTTGTTATATAATGAGTGCTAAATCCAGCCTCCTACATTATTTGAGTGTAACTCATATCACACTGATTATATAACATTTTCCATGATGCAATAGAGCATATCGCACAGGTTACAAAAACACATGAATATGTATATCACTCATAGACAAATCCAGATAGTAATCCTTTGGAAACACAAACTTGTTTTTCTTTATTTGTTTTATCATCCTTAAGCTATTCACACATAAGACTTAGCTACAATGTAATTCAGGTTCTACTACTAGCAATAAGACAGGTGTTCGCAAGAGAACTTCTTATAGTGTGTTTTTATAACTCAAATGGTGCCTATTGTTTGATACTAATATTAGTCACTTGTGAATTTCCTGATTAACCAGTTTAATTAAAACATGTTTGTTCTACATCAGAGGGCAATGTGTTTTGTATGTAGAGGGTAAACAAATGAGTATCAGACTAAATGACCTGCAATGCCTTAAGGCCCCATTCACTAGTGCGATATGGAAACTAATCCAAATCCGAGCTTTTGGAATGATCCGATAAAATGTGTCACATTGCATTTTCCTCCAATCCAAGGCACATTCCCGTGCTCCTCAGATCGGGGGCACAGATCGTCATGGCTACTATAAATATTTATGAGAACCTTAGCATTCACCTGCTCATTAATGCAGATATCTAATTAAACAAATATGTGGCAGCAGCTCAATTTACAAAAAAGTATGCAGACATAATCAAGAGGCTAAAGCTTGCCATACATCTACAGATCGATTGTCAGATTGGGCTGGTTGGAACAAAATCCTGGCAATGGATGGGCTGGTTGGAACAAAATCCTGGTCATGGATGATAGCAAAAGACAGTTGACCATTTGCTTTGAAATGCTGGAAAACTGACAAACTGTCACTCAGATATTACCAGGTTTTTGTTCCAACCAGCCCAATCTGACAATCGATCTGTAGATGTATGGCCACCTTTAGTTATTGTTCAGAACAGATACCAGAGTGGAGTAGAATTGTGATCTGAGTGTCTTTGACCATGGTGGGGCTTTGCTGTGTAGTCCATTTGACCTCCTGGGATTTTTGAGCACAGTAGTCTATAGAGTTTGCATAGAATGGTGCACGAACAAAGAATATCTAGAGAGCTGCAATTCTACGGATGAAAGTGCCTTGTTAATGAGAGCAAGTCAGAGGAAAATGGAGAGACTGATTTAAGTGGACAGTAACTTAAAAAACCATGCATTAAACAGTGGTAAACAGAAGAGAATCTGTAAATACAGATCACGATGAACCTTGAAGTGAATAGGCTACCGCAACAGAAGACCTCAAAGGTTCTACTCTACTCCCACGATATAGATATAGATATATATATAGATATATATATATCTATATATATATAGATATATATATCTATATATATATATGGATGTATGTGTGTGTGTGTATAGGCGAATTGCTGCTTACTTTAAAATGTATTATAACTGTAAATAAAATCTTCCAATATCTACAGTAGCACTTAATAAATAAAAATTAACAAAACTAACAGATTTGTGGTTCTGGGGTTAAATTAAATATTTGCAATGACTGCAGAACAAATTATTTAAAAAATATATATATATAAAGTTAGATGCTGAACAATGTGAAATATGAATACTTACTATACCATAAGATGTAAATGCTACTCCTGATAGTTATTATCAATGAGTTGGCGAGAGCAATTGTTTATATAATTGCTATGTGCTGTACCTTAAAGGAGGAATATTTGCAGCAGTCGAGGAATGTGTAGTGTAAATGTTTACAGCAGGTTTTTCTGGCAAAAATTAAGATATCATAAACATTGGCCCCTGATAAGGGAGAAGGGACCCTTCACTGCCAAGCTGAGATGTTCATTCCCTCACATCTGGATGCATTGACTCTCCGTTCCTCCTCTAATCTTAAACTGAGGCATCGTCAGCCAAGTAATAACTCAGGTTTACAGATAAAATGTAACATTAAAATATGGAGAGCAGCCGAAAATAATGCAATGCAGAGTGTTGTTCATTTAAAGAGCGAGTAGTTACAAAATTACAAAAATAAAAATGTAGGAAGTGGCAGAATCACGGAGTCCTACCAAATAGCTTTGAGTCTTCTTATGTGGCATACAAACAGGGGGGGGGGGGTATTTACTAGGATCGACGATCACGGCTGATCTGTGGTACAAACGGATATGATCCGGATCGGCCATGATCGGCCCGAAAATACGATTGAGAATACTGCACATTTACTGAGCTGCTGAGTTCTCCGGATTTGCATTTTCCTATAGTTAAGTAATTTGTATTTGGCTGCCAAGTTTCCCGGCACCCAAATACGGGGTGGGGTACCCCACCCACGAATATAACCAGTCCCGGTGCTGGCTCCAGAAATACAGGTGAGAAATTGAATAGGAGTCCATTGTATATCTAGAACCATTAATCTTGGAGGCATCTATGGTGGGAATAGACCATAGACACCCACATTAAATTCATAACATAAGTGTCTATGGATCCACGCACAGCCTATCAGGTGTGGAGCTCCCCCGGACATAGGTGCCGATTTATGTTTTTGCTGGTGGCTGCTCAAGCCAAAAATATAGAGGAGTGGCTTCATGGGGAAGGGGTGTGACCACAAAATAATACCAATTTATATTACGGAGCACAGTTGTCTCCAATATTCAAATTACAGCAACAGAGTTCCACATCCATAAATGCCACCACAGTGCAGGTACATAAATGCCCCCACAGTGCAGGTACATAAATGCCCCCACAGTGCAGGTACTCCGTGGACAGAATACACTCTTCCCGGCATACTGTTTCCCAGGTGGCGGGTCCGGCAATGTGGGTGCTGCAGCTGCAAATTAGCAAGTTAATATGGCAGCCCAGCAGCGGGACTCGGCCCGTGGGTGCTCAACAATTTCCGTGGGTGCTTGGGCCCTTGAGCTCCCACAGAATCGGCCCCTATGCCCCTCGGAGACATCAGTAGGAATTCCATCATTTACGGGGAGGAGCTGCATGCCAGGATATTCATGCTTTGGACGGACGAGTTTATGTAAAAAGGTTCCCCCGGCTGTGGCTGTTGGAGCCCGGTGCTGATTATAAAAATAAGGTGGATCCCTATTTTTTCTTGTCCCCTGTCTTTTTGGAACCAGCACCGGCTCAAAAAGCCCAGGGCTGGTAAAACAAGTAAGGGGATCTCACGCAGTTAAAAAAATATTTTTTTTCCTCTACTTTTTGTTTATTTTTTTCTACTTTTTTATTTAATAGGGAAGCTCCCTCATGAAGTAAGCGAGGTGTTGGTTGTTGCATCATGATATCCTTGCTAATCACGTCACCATAGCCCATGTACTTGCCACTTTACCCTCTTCTCTTGGATCTTCCAGAGACAAAATCCCAAAAGCTGGCAAGTAGGATTTGTAGAACAACATGTCGTGTATATGTCGCTATGTTCATAGAACACTTAACAATTTACCACCTAAATCAATTAAGTGGCAGATTATTGTGGTATTATGGAAGAAATCTTAGATTGTTTATAAATACCTACTATTGTTTTAGCGTACGGCCAGTTTTACTTATGCAGGGTACATACCAGGACGATCCTGCCCATGAGCGGGTCCTCACAGGAACGTACGACCTGCTCACGAGCTGACGGAGCCGCCGACACTCCACCGACAGGCACAATAAAAAACCCTGATGTGATCGCGATCCGACCGCGACCCGCACCAACTACAATGGTCGTTTCTGAGATCCTACCTGCAGCAGGTAGGATCTCAAAAAAGACCTAACGACCCATGGGGCCACGCATCGGATCGGGATCGCATCAAAAGGGCAGCAAAATGGCCCAAAACATGGCCGATTTACATATAATTGGTCGAGATTGTATCTAAATTGGCTCGTTTTGGGCCATATCATCCTGGTGTGCACCCCGAATTAGTAGTAGGAGCAGAATCTCCCCCAACCTCACACAGTAATGTTGCAAGACTCTCGTCACACTGATAAATGAAAGGGTGACTGTGGCATCAAATGCACCATTATATGAACTAATAGCTTTTTAAGATTCTGCCCTTGTTTACTTTCCTACAAAGCAATCTCACTCATTTAATCAAAAATTAATTAGCAACTCCTCCCAAGAATACATGTAATTTACACACATAAATCTAGAGACAAAGGTATAATTTGTTTTTCTTTTTATTTCATCTTAACATTAATTTCCTTAGTTTCGCTCTCAATTATCATGCACTTTGTTTTACCCAGAGGGGAATGCTGTACAGCCTGTATAATAATGGATATATATCATACTTGCCAACTTTTTATAGCTATGTAAAAAGTAACTTTACAATGAAGGGTATATCTATTTACTTTTTTATGATGCATTCAAAGCTCAGAATAATAGTTTATATATACTGGGTCATGCCAATAAAAAAATTAAAACCCAATGTGGAACCAGGTCACTGATAGCAAATATTGTGTAAAAATGATACAAAAATCCTGTAACCTTTACAACAGTGTACTGTAAACAGCATAAGGAATCAGCACCATGTTCTCTATTAAATAACACCCAGCTTAGAGCTAGCCTCAGGTCTAATGTATGACGAGTACATCTGAAAAGAAACATGCACACAAATCCCTGCATACAGTTGTGAACTACAGTAGGTAAAAAAATAAAAGATGCCTCCCGATTTATATCCCCCCTTATGTTTTTACATTTTTACAACACAAAACCACCCAATTTATCTGGGACAAGAAACGCCCACGGATCAGACTCAAACTGCTCCAACGCCCATCTAGACAGGGCGGTTTAGGAATTCTTGACTACTACTATGCCACACAGCAGTCCCGGGGGTGCGGGAAAGGTCTGGGTGAAGATAGAGGCAGAGGAGCTGGGACTGGCCAAAATGGCATCCTTTCTGTGGCTCCCCAGGGCTAGGCGTCCCTGCACTGCACTTTCCCACCCAGTGGTCTCCCGTTCACTAGCTGTTTGGGACTCGGAAAATACAGGTTTTAGCTTAGCACCATCTCCATCACCTTTGATCCTCTTGTTTTACAACCCAGATTTTCCCCCTGGTCTTTGTCAATCTTCCTTAAATAAATGGTTAACTGAGAATATCTACTATCTCAACGATATAACCACTGATTCCAGTTTTCCTCAGTTTTCAGACATTCGTGGAGGTACGGCAATCCCAAACACAGACTTCTTTCGATATCTGCAAATCCGGCACTTTCACTCTAAAATTGCAACAATTCTCACAGCTAGACCCCTAACGTCTTTTGAATATATATATACTGGAAACATTCTTCTACTAAAGGTCTAATATCTATCATTTATACACTCCTACCCGAACCCCGTACGAACTTGCATGGGAACGAGACATGGGTCACCCTATAGATTCTGAAGAATGGGCTGAAATATGGGACAACGTTGCCTCTAGTTCGATATGTGTGAAGATTATGGAAAACATATACAAACTCCTATATCGATGGTATTATGTACCTATTAAAAACAATGTTCCCAGATACTTCGGATAGATGCTGGAGGGGCTGTGCCGCTGAAGGAACGTTTATACATATCTGGTGGTCTTGCCCGATAATTGCTAACACGTGGAGGGAAGTTATTACTCTAATCTCAAGTTTATTTAATATTATGATCCACACTGATCCCAAATACTTCTTGCTTTCCTTAACTCTCCCCACTCTTACTCATCACCAGAATAAATTATTTTGCCATATAATATCAGCTATGACTTGTCAAATTGCTGTTGATTGTAAAAAAAACCCTCCCCAGCCCCTTTACAGGCGAATATTTCCCGCACTTGGTATGTATATAAAATGGAGTATATAACAGCCATTACACGTCATACCCTTAAAACATTTCACAAAATCTGGTCTCCTTGGTTGTCTTCCCAAATTTCCCCCTCTTCCCCAGTTAAAATCGGAGGTCACCCCTTCCCTCATTCCTTCTGTCTTTCTCTCTACCTTTGCTTCTCTTTCTCCTTCCCGCTCTTTCCCTTCTGATTCCTTTCTTACTATTCCCTCTATTTTTCTGTTGTGCTCTTTGTTTCCCCAATTCCCTTGCTAAAATGCTCTCACGGGTGGCCTGCCACACCGCTCTCGCGAGGCTCCTCTCTCTTTTATCTCTTCATATAAAATCTTGGATCACTTCAGTGCTACAAACTGATTATTTGCTGACTTTTTATTGTCATTGTACTTGGTTATGACTGTCTTTTTATGTGACTTACCCAATAAATTGTGTTTAAAAAAAAAAAAGAATAATAAAAAAAGCTGCCAGTCTATTTTTACATAAAATGTAGAAGCAGTCAGGAAGGCATCACAGTAGAATGCCATTGCAAGTTGCACTAGAAGCACCCCAGATAAGCCACTGAAAAGAGTTTTTGCATAAAAACTATCTCTGTGCTGCCATCTGTGTTTTTGCGGAGGATGCAGAGGCAGAACTACCATTGGTGCAGCAGGTGCAGTGCTCAGGGACACCTGAGAACTGAGTCCACTGTCACCCTCTTCCTGTCACCCACTGTTTTTCTTTGTCATACTCTGCCTCTCCCTGTTACCCACTGCCATGTTGCCTATTGTGAACTTGGGATGGAGTGGAGGAGGGGTGCCCAATTTATATTTTTGCACCAGAAGTTCCACCACTGGGAAGGTGGCATGACAAGTAGCACTTTACTCCACCTTAGAGGCCTGACTCAGCCACCAAAATCCTTTAGGGCACTCTGACATTTGGTCTGTTTGCCTCACATAGAAGGAAGGAAGTATGTCTACCTTCAACCTTCCCCTCCCTCCTACACACACTAGCTTGCACAACTGTTGGAAGCAAAATTACCTACAGATGGAGCAGCTGGAGATATAATCTCCAATCGCTGCTGTGCACCATCCGAAAAAGGGGGTTTGCGCCCCTTCTGTCGGAGCCCAGCCCCCCTTCTGTCGGAGCCCGACGTTGTCCTCTGCCAGCTCTCCACAGCTCCTCTGTAGCCCCCTGCAGCCCCCACTCACTCTGCCCATCTCCCTGAAGTGGAGCCGGGCAGGAAATCCGCTCCCTGCTGCCGGGGACGCGCAATTGTGTGATACAATTGCGCGTCCCCATCAGATGAAGCTCCTGTCCGCCAGCCTGCCCCAGCTCAGGAGATCTGGCAATTCTTCAGGCTGGCGGATAGGCGCTCCATCTGTACCAGTATATTTTTGGATTGTTAGGACACTAATCCAGCAAGGTTCAGGTAAGATTCACTACTCCGCCAATGAATACTCATGTGGTGCAATAGGTGGGTTTTAGAAACATAGAATTTGACGGCAGATAAGAACCACTTGACCCATCTAGTCTGCCCCTTTAAGGCATGGGATACAACAGATCTGCCCATCCTTTAGTCAAATATAATCAAATATTGTTTTGATAATCTCACTATACTGCATTGCTGTGCCTGCCTTGGGTATTGGATTGGATTGCAATGCCTGCTGTTGTTAAGTAGTTAGGGTACTGTTCTACACCTAGCTGTAGTTCATTTTAATGGCCAGCTAATTGTTTCTTGAGTCACTGAGTTCTTTTAGTACGTAGAGTGGCTGGAACACACTACCTGGTAGTTCAGTGAATTCGGCATTGTGAGAAGCTGTCTGCATTCTTTGGCAAGAGCTGTGTGGCAATGCAGAAATCGGGACACATATTTTATTCCCCATTGTAGGTCAGAACAAAACCATGGTACAGTAAGAGGACAGTGGAAAAGCTTGTCTGTCGCTTCCCAGCTCCTTCCCCTTCATGATCCGACGTGGAATCATGTGCAATTTATCACCAATGGGAGAGGTGCAGTGGATAGGTTTCTTCTCCACAGATTGCCGCCCCCGGACCTGGTATTGCCGCCACTTCACAGTGCTCCAGCTATTGTGCAGCTCTCAATGTAAACAATGAGAGTCTCCACATTGCATTGTGTTTTTAAATTGTTCATGGCACAGTGTAAGTTATATAATGCATACGGTAGATGAGAGGTGTTGTTCTTGGGCCACACTGAACACGGCTGTTTCACATCAGTCCGAGAAATGATGCACTTCACTGCTAATTACATGAAAATAACAACCTATAAAGTTATTGAGGGCACACCTTTATGACACAGCAATACTGCCGCAGGGCTTCCATTCAGCAGCAGTACCTGTCATATAGGCAGATAGAAAGTGTGACAAATTTCATTGCTCCCTGTCTGTTAACCGCTTCACTGCTGGAAGTGACAAAAAATGATGCATATAGTATAATAATTGTAAGTGTGGAACAGAATTTATACGCTACAGGAGAGATCACAGTGTAGTAGCACATTTCGCTAAATGTAAAAATGTACAGTTTCTACACAGGTATGTTTCAGACAGTGTGTAGTTACCATTTAGAATGTCAACACTAATGTAAAATAGTTTAGAACTGTTGGCATTATGCATGTCTACATTATATACATATGAGGGTTAGGGTTATTGTAAAATAGTAAGAAAAACACACTGTTCCCCCCCCCCCCCCCCCCCCCCAGCACCCTGAATGATACCAGTAACAAGATATAAATCCTATATGGTAACAGAAGTCAGAGACCTTGGTTACATATATTTGAGCAAATGTATGAATATGCCTCCAAGCCGTCTGTGTATTGGGGATCCCGAGTGCTATATCTAGGTGCAGGGTGTGGCACCCCAAAAAATCAGCATAAGCCAGAAAGCCTAGGGCAGCACACCAGTGAAAAAAACCTATAGTGTTAATAAATATTAGTGTTAGGAAGCGGAAGCTATATACAGAAAGTGAAACATCGATAATGGGTACTTGTTTCCTAGAACGGCGCCCACTAAGCTATTTGCTTAGTGGGCTATTCTGCATAGTGAAATGGCATCGCATGGGCCATTTTAGGGCCATGCAATGTGCGATGCGATTTTCCTATGTAATTTATTCACTGCTCTCTCAGCCCCGGGCCATCGCATCTGCATTTTTTATCACATGCGATCGCATATGATTTTATAGGGTGTGTGATGCCATGACATTAAGTATACAATAATATGATTGCATGTCCCAAAAATAGGTTTAACGCACCTCTCCCCTATCCACGCCACCCCAAAGCGTGGCAAGCGGTGGCGGAACGCTTCCTCCAACTTTTTCATTACCCCACTATCCACTTTGGCGTGGAGATGATTTTATATAGTGTGGCGAGCCACCGAGCCCGAAGCGTGGGGACGCGGAATACATGTAAAGTAATCCGCGCTTCGGGCTCGGTGGCTCGATGCGCTCGCCACACTATATAAAAGTATCGCATTGCATGCCACTATAATGGCCCATGCGATGTGATGCGATTTCCCTATGGTGCCGTACGTAGAAAATCTGGGCGCCGTGCTAGGAAACAAGTACCAGATAATGAAATATAAATAAAATATTAAAGAAATAGTGTTAGTGAAGAGATTAGTATGTGCTAAGCATTAATAGAATGTAATAGCGCGGTGCCCCTGGATTAGTTGGACCGGATGGCTCTAGTGTGGCACACCATTACATTCTATTAACACTTAGCATATACTAATTTCTTCACTAACACTATTTCTTCATAGTTACCTACCCTCCTGCATTCTGCAGGAGACTCCCTGAAATAGCAGCAATCTCCCTCTCTCCCTCATTAGTCTAGCAATCTCCTTCAATTCATCTAGCCCACATTCCACGACTACATTTTTTTGGGGGAAAAGGAATGAGAGATAGATACATTTATATTGAATCATCAGCACCATTTCCCAGCATTTTAGCAAGTATAGTATCTCTTACTAACTGCTTTGGGGCTCATCTACATTTGGATATAAGTCATTTTATAAGATTCCCCATAAATGTAGCAGTGCACACCCACAATTCTAGGTGCAACGTTCACAATCTCTCCATATATGGAAATAGACACACCCTTTGGGTGGAGCATGACACGCCCCCTCAGTGGGGCGCTGTGCAAAATTCTACTACCAACTAAAATCTCCCTGAAACTAGTTTTCAAAAGTAGGCAAGTATGTATTTCTTTAATATTTTAATTACATTTCATTATCTTTGTTTCACTTTCTGTATATATAGCTTTGGCTTCCTAACATTAATATTTATTAACGCTATAATTTTTTTACTGGTGTGCTGCCCTGGGATTTCTGGTTTATGTTGATTTTTTTGGGGTGCTGCACCCTGCACCAAGATATAGCGCTAGGGCCCCCCAATAAACAGAGAAGCCTTGAAAATGGCTTGGGGGCTTATTCATACATTTGCACAAATATATGTAACCAAGTTCTCTGACATCTGTTACCATATAGGATTCATATCTTGCTGCTGGCATCATTCAGGGTGCGGGGGGGGGGAACAAAGTGTGTTATTCTTACTCAGAATTACCCATCGCTTATGATCACCTGAGTGATATCACTAAGTATATATATATATATATATATATATATATATATATATATATATATATATATATATATTAGTGTAAATTAGTATTGAATCCCATTGTGAACATGTACAAAATGTACAACATTAAGTCATTGTCGACATTTGGGACCCTGTCGATATTCCAAATGTTGACTTCATATACCACCTATTTCAGCCCAATAGGCCACTAATGGTGCAATAAAAGTGTAGAGCCGAGACAAACTAGCCAATGAGGCATTATTATTATTATTATTATGATTTGTGAAAAGCCACCATTATATGGCTTCATAGATTATGTATGTTTAATATCAGTCCTCAGAGCTCAGTCATGTTGCCTCTACAAACCAAAGGAGATTGTACAGTGTGTGTGCCTGGTTACCAATGGTTGAACACATGTATCCAATCGATGAAATTCCTCAAAGCGAGCCAGAAATCAGCTAAAGATAAAATGTCTAAAACAAAACGTAGAGGAGAGCTGGAAGCCAAGTATTTTTGAATGAAGTGTTATTTTCACATGATCTCTTCATGTCAGAAAAGAGTTCTCTGCGGAGGTTTAGCTGTGGTGGACGAGACACATGTCAGCTTTATTGTCCTGTTACATGCTTTCTGTATAGAGGGCATCTCCTTTTCCGATCAACCGCACACGTAGTTTGTATCACTGTTGGATTACTGAAATAGAAACTGCACTTCTTCCAGCTGTAGTTCTGAGTCTTACAGGAAAGGCGGGAAGTTGCCGAACTGAATAAATTAGCTGTTGTTATCTGTGTGGGGCCATTTGAAACATATCTACCTTATTGTTACATACTGGTGACGCTATATACATTCCACTACAATCTTTTAATTAGAAACTTAATTGTGCAATAAGATTAGATGGTACTTATGTAGTATCTGGGCTGCCGATTTTTTGATTGTATGCCTTAAGTTAAGGCATACAATCAGATGCGATGCGATGCGATATCGCATCGCATCGCATCCGATATCGGATGCGATATCGGATGCGATGACCCGATTTTTCCATAGGAATCAATGTTAAAATGATTCCTATGGAAAAATGGGTCCTTTTCATACCCCTACTATCCAAGTGGGCATGGAGTTGGATATAAACCTGTGGCGAGCGTAGCGAGCCACCGAGCCCGAAGCGTGGCGAGCGAAGCGAGCCCCGCGAGGGGACGGTATTCGTCCCCTCGCGGGGCTCGCTTCGCTCGCCACGCTTCGGGCTCGGTGGCTCGCTACGCTCGCCACAGGTTTATATCCAACTCCATGCCCACTTGGATAGTAGGGGTATGAAAAGGACCCATTTTTCCCATTGAATTCCATGTTAAAATGGACTCAGTCCATTTTAACATTGATTCCTATGGAAAAATCGGGTCATCGCATCGCATCGCATCGCATCGAATCGCATGGTCGCATGCGATGCGATGCGATCTCCCGATCCGACCCGATTTAGAAATCGGCAGCCCAGTTACTACATAAGTACCGATTAGATTGCAGCATCCAATGGTCAGCTCGTTTTGAGCCAGGTGTACTCAGCTTGAAACATGATAAAATGGAGAGTAAAAAATTGGTTAGGAGCTGGTTGGTTAATTGGTTGGTGGTTTATTAATCTCCATTTGATCACTTTTAAAGGCTTAGTACATCTCTCCATTTGAGAGGTAGTCTCCTATATATGTGTATAAAATAGAATAGGGTTGTGTTATAATCATGTACAGTGGTGCATAGATTTCAAGGGGGTCGTGATGACATGAATTGCATCATTATGACCATGGTACTTTCACTGTCAATGCCTTGTATGTGTGTACAATTCCCACCATGGCACTAACTGTGCGGAGTTTGTATATTCTCCCGACAATCCAGAAATATACTGGTAGGCTAATTGGCTCCCAAAAAATTAACCCTAGAATGTCTGTGTGTGCGTGTACATGTGGTAGCGAATATAGATTGTAAGCTCCACTGGGGCAGGGACTGATTTGAACGTTCAAATACTCTCTGTAAAGCGCTGCAGAATATGTGTGCGCTATATAAAAAACTGTGGTACTCTTTACCTAGAACGGCGCCCGCGTCGGGGGTAAAAAATCGCGGGTACATAAAAAACGGGTGCGACGCGATGCCCGCGATTTTCCCATAGGGATCAATGTTAAAACTGTGATTGGACGCGATTTTACTGTTAAATGCCTCAATGCCCGCGATTTGGCCATAGGAAACAATGTTAAATGGGCCACAGAGCCCTAATAGTGCCCTTGAACTGTGAAATGGCCCCCACAATTGTTAACGCCACCCCACGATCAACGTCAACCCGAAGCGTGGCGAGCGCAGCGGTACGCGTCCTCCGACCTTTTTTATACCCCCACTATCCACGTCGGCGTGGAGTTGAGAACAGAATAGTGTGGCGAGCGCAGCGAGCCACCGAGCCCGAAGCGTGGCGAGCGCAGCGAGCCCCTTGAGGGGACGCAGATACCTTCACAGGTAAACGCGTCCCTTCTCGGGCTTCACAGGTGTCCGCGTCGCCATGGACACCTGGGAAGCCCGCGAGGGGACGCGTATAACTGTGAAGGTATCCGCGTCCGCTCGCCACGCTTCGGGCTCGGTGGCGCGCTGCGCTCGCCACACTATTCTATTCTCAATTCCACGCCGACGTGGATAGTGGGGGTATGAAAAGGTCGGAGGACGCGTACCGCCGTCCCTCGCGGGCTCGCTGCGCTCGCCGCGCTTGCCGCGCTTCGGGTTGACGTTGATCGTGGGGTGGCGTTAACAATTGTGGGGGCCATTTCAGACTTCACGGTGACTATTTGGGCTCTGTGGCCCATTTAACATTGTTTCCTATGTAAAAATCGCGGGCATTGAGGCATTGAACACTAAAATAGCGTCCAATCTCACTTTTAACATTGATCCCTATGGTAAATCGCGGCCATCGCGGGCATCGCATCGCACCCGTTTTTTAGTGCATTCGATGGTCGCGATGGTCGCGATGGGCGCCGTTCTAGGTAAAGAGTAGCGAAACTGTTTATACTATAATAATAATAACAATAATAATAATAATTCAGCAAATTAGTACCAAACATACAAAGTAAAGCTATCATCAAATAAAATGGTTATTGGAATAATCATTAAACTCCCATAATGTCATTTAAGACAGTGGGTGGAAAGAATCCGTGGCCTGATGACACTATTGTACAGTACTTGGCCAACATGTTTTATGTGCATTAATACATCTTCTAACTGTCTTAATCCTGAAGGATTCTATCACTGTACCAGCAGTTGGAACCAATGTTCTGACTGCTGGGAGTGTAGAGAAGTAAATCCCATTACCACTGCTCTGTTGAGAGGTGGCTGCCCACATCTGCCATTGGGGTAAGTGGCAGTGCAAATCTTCTTTGGGGCAATAAAATGGAGATTGCAACAGCCTAGCAACGTGTCCTGCTTCCTGTCCCAGTTCCAAACACTGGAATGTTAGGAGGTATGGTTTATATACAGTACCTTATACCCTCAAACAATATAGAATAACAGCAATGTTTCAAAAGGCAAACAAGATCCTCACAAACCTTCCCAAGATTTGCCTGAACCATGCCTACAGTATTGCTCAGTCATATCCAATTCATGATCTGCTAATCAGGACAGTCCTGTCCCGCAATAGGGAGTTTTGGGACATGTAACAGCCTATGGAATCACTAGGAATAATACATAGCTACTTATTAGTTTCAGTATACAAAATGACTACCTACTACACAAATGACACAAATTAAGTTTTTGGTTCCTTCCTGGTGAAGTAATTTGCTGCACTGTCATTCATATTGGTTCAACTTACAAAATGACTACATTTATAGGTGACACTTTTAATAAGGACTTTTACGGATGGAGAAAATATTTAAACTCTCCTCCCCTGCACGTCATTGGGGGTGGCGAAATCTTATTAATTTAGACTTTTATGAGTGCCAGTGGATCTACAGTGTTGTACCCAGAGCTATGCCCCCTACTAATAGCTCTATCACTGTTAACAACACCATCCTCTCCCCCATTCCCCAACTCCGCTGCCTGTGTGTCACTCTCAACTCCTCCCTCTCCTTTGCACCCCACATCCGAGCCCTGGCCTATTCTTCCCGGGTTCCAGTTACGCAACATTGCTCTCATCAGGCCCTTTCTCTCACACAGTGCAACTAAGCTTGTCATCCACTCACTGGTCATCTCATGGCTCGACTACTGCAATGCTCTCCTCACCGGCCTCGCTCGATCCCAACTGGCTGCTCTCAACGCTACAGCCAGGCTTATATTCCTCTCCCGCCACTCTAATTCTGCAACTCCCCTTCAACAAAATCTGCACTGGCTTCCATTCCCCTACAGCAGGGGTGTCAAACTCAAATTCATCGGGGGCCGCATCAGTAGTTTGGTCACCCTCAAAGGGCCGGTTGTATCTGTAGGACTATGTGTCCACTCTTTATTATCATAAATTATTGTCACTGCATTCAATTATTGTATACTCAGCAGTAGCATTTCCCTCCTGCTATTGCTGTGAACTGCAGTGCATTAGGGCACACGCTGCCTGCACAGGGGGGCAGCACTCAGTCTTAGGGCATATGTCCTGCTTGTTATCATGGGACACAGCAATTAAGGATGGGCTGCAATGTGCCAGTGCACACACACACACATAGGCAGAGAGTTTGACACTTACCCGCTCTGATGCGTCCACTCCAGTCTGAGCTGCTCCACCACCAAGGACACAGCTGCGCTCTCACACAGGTGCCTTTCCCCCTCCCTCCTGTGAGTAGCGCTCCTCGCACTATCTATCCAGGAGTGGGGGGCAGCGTGCTCCCGGTCACTGTGCAGTGCACACTCAGCAGTAAGTGACCTGGAGCGCACAGCAGCAGCAGCACCAGTCACCACGACGGACCTGCTCTTTCCTCTCTCTGGCTCCTATACAGCAGGTGGGAGTGGAGGAGGGGTTGACGACCGGCGGCACTGTGCTGGAGGGCAGACGTTCTCTGGCTTGTAGGCTGCCGCACATGCGCTGAAGAGGCGGCTTTCTTGTTTAAAAAAAAAAATCGAGAATAAAAGGTGAAGGCTGGCGGCGGCTGCGCGGGCCACATGAAGAGGTCTGGCGGGCCGGATTTGGCCCGCGGGCCTTGTGTTTGACACCCCTGCCCTACAGAATCCTCTTCAAACACCTCACATTCACATACAGGGCCATCTCTAATTCAATTGCTCCATATATCTCTAACCTCATCTCCATTCATACACCCTCCCACCCTCTACGGTCGGCTGATGACTGTCGTCTCTCCTCCACCCTGATCACTGCTTCCCATGCTAGAGTACAGGACTTTGACCGTGCTGCACCCCTTCAGTGGAACGCACTCCCTCACTCCATTAGACTCTCCCCGACCTTGCAAAGCTTCAAACGGGCACTGAAAACTCACCTATTCATCAAAGCGTACCCTTCCACTGCATAAACTAGTCCTGCATAAACTAGCTGGTTCTGACCCCTTGCCTGTTTACATCCTGCTATCTAGCCACCACCCACTTGCTTGCACCTCTTGTAATCTGTCTGTCTCCCCTTCCTACTAGATTGTAAGCTCCTCGGAGCAGGGCCCTCTTCCCTCCTGTTGTCAAAGCCCTCTTCTCTTCACATGTCACTCACAGCTCTCCTATACTCAAACACTCAGTGACCATCTTCGTCTGCATACTCATCTCCATCATTGGCCTCAAGCCTCTAGTTGTATGTTGATTGAGTCCTCACTACTTATATTTAAGCTGTAATGTGTATTGATCTGTGGCGCTCTTTATTTGTACTCAATTTTTGTTATTTATTCAATGTTATGCCAAGTTTTGTCTCCCTGTACTGTTCCTTTGTACGGCGCTGCGAAACACTTGTGGCGCCTTATAAATAAAATTATAATAATTGTACAAGCCACTAAATGCCCTGTTGGAAGTTTTTCTAAGGAGCTATAGAGCCTTTGTTTTCACTGACTTACCTTCTACCAGTGACATTTTTCTAATTGGTATATGCACTATAAGAATGCAGGATCACACTACATGGGTACATGGCCATGTTATGCTTCTTCCGTTCCCCATACAATACTGTTTTTGGTACATGTAGCATTAAAGGACATAAGAACACAAACTGGCATTGTTCACCGATGAACTTCTAGCTTCCGTCTCCAACCTTGCAACCTTTCTGCCTGCTCTCATGGCTGAATTCCAACAGTTTCCACATGTGTCTAACATTAAAATGTAAGTACTCAAATTCGGTGGCCTTGAACATCTTGACACCTGGCCCTGTAGGGGAGGGACTTCAAAGCTCATTCTTGTTTCACTGGCACCCATCTCATATAAAATACCTTGGGGTCATTTTAACGAATGATAAATACCCACTTTTTTTTTAGGTTACATTTTTCCTCTTGCTTGCTAGGTTTAAAACTAACTTTAAAAAATGGTCGTCATTGCAACTTTCTTGGCCCAGTACAATAAATACTAGAATAGAATAATTGTATATTATGCCAATGGTGCTTTATTTATTCCAAGCGCTTCCTACTACAGTTCCCCCCTTTTTTTTTTTTACAATGAACTACGGAGCCTAGTGGAAAAATGTATCTGGGCAAATGGCATAAAAAAAACTCTTATTCATAACCGCACTAGGGGTGCCCGTTAACTCCCTCACTTTCTTAGCTACTGTCATTCTGCACATGTGGCCAGAATAGTAGAGATGTCTAGGTCTCCTTATTGTAGGTTACTCCATCAAACTCTCTCCTTCTATCATCCCATGACTTCACATAATCCCTCGTTGCCATAATCCTACTTTCGTTTCTGCACTCAAATGCTGGCAAAAACTCAGACGTCTCTCCTATTTTAACCCAGGTACCTCATTGCTCACACTTCTGACTCAACCGCAAATTTCTACTGGGTATATCTCCACCTCCTGCTTGGTCCCTACAAGGCACGACATGCCTGTCACAACTAGAAAACGTGATGGGGTTACGATTTATTACAGATCTTCTAAGTGTCTATGGTCTCCTATTTCCTTCAATTTGGTTTTATATAATCAGATTAGGCACCTTCTTGTCTTGTTACCTCCTCGCACAATATTGTGGGACCCAACCCCTTTCAAATGTCTTTGCCTTACACAAACCCCACCTAGACATCAAAATTATATCAAATATGTCTGGTTATCTCTGCAGACCCCATACCAAATTATGAATGTGCATGGCAAAGAGAGCTGTCCAAAGAATTTACTGAAGATCAGTGGTATCAGGTGTTTGCTTATACTTTTGCCAGCTTCTCTTCATTACAGGTGATTGAGACTCAGTACAAAATAGTATCTTTCTCTGGTATAGATGCCCAGTACATGACCAGATGATTCCAAACTTTTGCTGGCTGGAGGTGTGGTGGGGCACCTGGTACCCCACTCCATATTTGGTGGCTGTGCCACCAAATAATACCCCACTCCATATTTGGTGGCTGTGCCACCAAATATGGAGTGGGGTACCAGGTGCCCCACTCTTGGACCCGCTGTGTCTCTTGGACACGCTGTGAGACAATTTTAACAGCTGGTCCAAGAGATCTCGGAAAATATTACTGGTCTCCGTCTCCTGGAGATGCCTGAGTTCTGGCTTCTCAATTTATGGACATGCCTATATTGCAATTTAAGAAATTTCTACTTTTGCCATCTCATGAACGCAGCGGGAGCAGTTATCACTTGCCTCTGGAGATCTCCTACCCTGCTCTTCTTATCTCAGTGGTTTCTACATGACCATGGATGATCTCACGCCCTCTTTAACAGCCTGTACTACAACTTGGTTCGCTTGGATGAACTTCAATGAGACACTGACGTATACCACATAATTTACACCCACTCCCATGTTCGCATCTTAATATATTTGGTGGTGACCCTATTCCCCTTTTCCCTCAATCTTCATTCTAATTATCTTTTTCGCTTGACCCCACACCCAATGTTCCCTCTAATTTTACGAAGGCTGTGTGCGGCTAAAGATTTTGGCTGTGCAACTTTGGAATGAAATTTACATTTTTGTGCGTCACTTATATATAACTGGAAAATGACGTTCAGCATTTGCGTTAACTTTACTTCAAAATTATATTAAACATTTAAACATTCAAAATACAGTACACAATGTAGTTAATGGGTAAAACACACATTAATTGAGTCCACAACTGCAAAGAGGGACCACTGCTGGTTTGTGCGCTCAATTGTAATGTCTGTGCGCACGCTCGTCAAGGTGTGTGCGCGCGCACGTGCGCACAGCTTAGAGGGAACACTGCCCACACCCTGTTTGGTATCTCCTTCTTTTTACTCTATGTACTTAAACATTTGTAAATTGTATTTCCATATTTAATTAAGGTTTGATCAAGCATCTTTAATTACCTGTTAGTGACCAGAATTTCCTGATGTACTCAGGTTTTGGCCTAATTCTTACCTGTATACACTGCAATGTTTTTATAGAGGACTGCCGCTACCATTGATTTTTGGTAGAATTAAGGAAGAAAAAAACCTAAGAACAATTATCAGAATACCACGACATATCAGTAAGCTGTGGTCTCATAATCATGCAAGACACTTAGTGACTGGTGGTGATGTCAGAAATTACTACAACTGTTTATGGACTGGATTACTAGTGTCTAGAATACTTATCTATCCTACATAACTGAACAGTATCTGATATTTCTTATCTGTCCAGAAAAATCCAGTTTCACAAAGTCTGTGTACTATGATTATTTTCCAAGCGAATTGCCAGTCAGCCTTGAAATAGGCTTTTTACAAAATGTATTAAAGGTTGAGTCTCCCTTATCTGTATATTCCAAAAACCCAAATATTCCAAAACCCAAATATTCCAAAAACTGTGGTTTTTCAGAATATTTTGGCTTTTTTGGTTTTTCCCCCCGCCACCTATTTTTCATACTTACCTCGTCCCCCGGAGTCCATGGCAGCCATCGGAATCCTCTTCAGCGGCATTCCCAGTCCCAAGGATGCATTGCGCAGGCACGCAATGCACCCCAGATATGCAGCTGAAGGGGATTTAGAAGGCCGCCTTGGATTCCAGGGGACACCAGGACGTCGTCAGGGGACCATAGGGGCACCTCCGGGGGACCAGGTAAGTATGTAAAAAAAAATATGTTAAAATCCACAAAAATCCCTTATCCAAAATACTTACGGATAAGTGATACTCAACCTGTGCTATTAAAACATAATAACTATTCCAATTTCATCTGGGCAGCCCAGGCTTGAGGTTCCTGTACTGTATGTCATTTACAAGTGGGACAGCTTTGCCCTATGTGACCGGTATGTCTCATTCACTCCTGCTCTGCATAATTTTGAACTTGTGACCAGCCCCGTTTACTCAATTTACCAACAAGAACAGTTGGTTGGTATGTACTATGTTGGTCCACCAGTGGCGGTTCCAGAAGTGGGGCTTCAGCACAGTTCAAAATTCAAATAGGGGCGCCACACCAACTGGCAGTGAGTTAGTTTGAAATAGAATTGGCTGTGGCTCCCCTATTTGAATTTTGAACTGTGTTGCAGACCCCCCTCTGAAGCCTCCACCATATGATTGAGTGTAATTTCTGCTACAATTAGTACTAGTTTGTCTTACATTTTTTGTATTAAATTAGAGGCCCCAACAATAACCTGGTCAAGACAATCACATTTTGGAGAAAATTATTTTCACCTCTTTCAGACATACTACGCAAGATTTCACTCCCGGGTTCGATCCCGGGATTTTGGAGACCCGAGTCAATTGCAGGTGCTTGGGATCCGGGAGAGAAATCCTGGGTAGACCCTTTCAGACATACACTAGCACCGGGTTGATGCGCATTCATGTGAAAAAACCTGGGATTTTCGCATATGTCTGAAAGGGGTATCTGTGATCTGAACCAAATATTCATTATCTAATTGCTTCTGAATTGATGAGCTAAAGTTTTATAAATAGTGGTTCACAGGGTCAATGCAAGGTTCTTCAGCACTCTAGGCAAAAGTTACTCCCACCACTGCCACCCACACCAATACTTTCCAGAACCTCAACTGAAAGTGTGGAGGTGGCGCCTTAGAAGTTCAACACCTGCTGTTTGCATTAAGTTGAACAAGGATTCTTCTCTGAGTCATACTTAATTTTGTGATAATCAGACTTTAGGACCACTCCCCAGATTCTGAAGCCCCTAGGAAGCTGCCTAAAGCTTCCTAATGTATAGAGCCGGCCCTGGTGGTTCAGTGCACAAAAGAGCTGCCTCCACAGGCATGCTTCAATTTATGGGGTTCTCAACTCTAGTCCCGAAGCACCACCCAATCATGAGCCAGCAACATGTGCAGGTGATTTGTGCCATGTTGCTGGCTCAGTGCTACCTGCTTCCACAGACAGAAACCCTCAAAGAATCACCTGTTAAGGATCTTTAAGGGTTGAGTTTTAAAACAATTTACCCCATTGAGGATTGTGATCTATGCAAGAAATCAATCTGTTTCTGTCAAATGATATAAGTGCAATAATAACTATCGTATTTAAATAAAGATTGCAGTTATAAAATAAGCCTAATGCACATACATACACCGCTGTACAAATGCTGTAAACTTTAGAGCAGTTCTGTAATTATTAACTGAGCAGCACACAAAAAGAGCCTTGAACTGGAGTTTGAGATAAGTCTCATCAGCTAACCACACAGACATATACCAGACTGGGCTCCTAACAACTCCGACTCTTAAGGTGGCCATACACATGCAGATTTATCTGCAGATCTGTCTGGTTGGAACAAAAACATGGTTATGGATGAGAGCAAATGACAGTTGACCATTTGCTTGGAAATGCTGGAAACCTGACAAACTGTCACTCATCCATAACCATGTTTTTGTTCCAACCAGTCAGATCTGAAGATAAATCTTACTAGTGTATGGACACCTTTAGGCTGCACTTCCATACATTGCTTGATGCAGTGCAGTGAACACTGGCAATGTGGTCCCATTTATTTTAGGGACCATTACTGTTGAATTTGCCTCCAGTGAACAAAGAGCAGAACAACTAATTTAGCAAATAAAATGTCTAATTATTTATTCTCATACCTACCAACTTAAACTAATAAAGAGCGGGACTCCCGCGCAGCCCCGAAAAGGGGACTGGCCTCGCGGAATGGGGCGTGGCTTCACAGACATGTCTGCGATTGCGAATCCTCTGATAGCTCCTGGCCATGCCTACTGTTCCTCTGTCTAGTGTGAATAGATGCTATGCGCATGTGCAGTGTCTATTCATTACTGCAACAGGTGGACTCTTAACTGCCCCCCCGCGTGCGCCACGGGACACTACCGGCCACAGGGGAGACAGTTGGAAGGAATGTATCCTAAGGGGACTGTCCTGCACGACTTGTGGGAGCTGGCCAGGTATTTACCCTGTATTAGGGGCAGGGCTATTTTTTAGCAGGCTCCAGCAGGAACTGAGGCCCTTATTCTAGTTCACTCTTTCTGACAAAATATTTCTTAGATGGACAAAACCATGTGCACTGCAGGTGAGGCAGGTGTAAAACCCCACCCAAATCTAATTATCTCTGCACAAGTAACACCTGCCTCACCTGCAGTGCACATGGTTTTGTCCATCTAAGAAATATTTTGTCAGAAAGAGTGAACTAGAATAAGGGCCTCAGTTCCTGCTGGAGCCTACTGAAAAATAGCCCTGATTAGGGGTAAGGAAAAAAGGGAAGTACCTGTGCACCAGCTCAATATCTCAATATTGTATTTTATACTTTAGTTACACTGTATATGATGGATCCACAATATGACAATGTAATAATTGTTGCACAGTCACTTGTGTGGAGGCGCGTGCCAGGGGGTAATTGGAAGTAAAAAGAAGAGAGGAAAAAAAAAGGTGCTCTCCAATTAAAATGTAACTTTTAATTTAAATATGATAAAATGTAAGGATAACTATTATATGTTCAACATAACATAGGACAACAGGGAGATATTCACAGACAGGACATACCTTAATAATACGCTAAATCACATGTAAAATATTGCTGCTCAGTATATAGTTACAGACGATATTTCTCAGTTGTCATTCAACTTGCTAATGATAGGTATGGTAAATCGTTATTTTGCTCATACAGTATAAGGGCAAGCTCACATACTGGCAAAACTCTTTAACTCATGGCAGTAAAACCCACTAATTATCATGGTTTTTGAGCCCCGTACACATGGGGCGATTTAAAGCCCAAATTGCCAGGGATATGATTGCTGAGCAACCATATCCCTGTGTGTACAGGGTGATGGTCACCGGAAGCGTGCTTCCGAGACCAACCCTGCTGTACTCATTGGTCACAGAACGGCTTCCCCCGGCAGAGTGTCTTATTTTCATCAGTGACCATTCCTGCAATTTGGTTGCTGAGCCATATATATTGCTGAGCGATTTATCACTGAGCGACCAATCGCTCCATGTGTACGGGCTTAAATGTTTAGCCACAGATACAGTGACAATTATAGGTCTCAAGAAAGCCATACAGCAGGTCAGAAGGAAAAACTTTTCAGGGTATTTTTTTGGTGAAAAGGCTAACACCACCCCCGCCGCCACTAACGGATATCCACCCACATCCAAGCAAATACTTGGTGATTTGTACTCCAGCTCACTTCTCTGGGGTCAGGTCATGTGACTGCCAGCCTGCTGCACTGTGACCTGGTCAGCTGATGCTGTAAATGCTGGTTTACTGGGTCACAGTGCAGGAACTGCGATCACATGACTGGAGCCCCAGAGGAAACCACCAGAGCACTAACCACAAAAGAGGAGAAGGAAACATGTAAAGATATTCAAAACTGTAAGCCAAAATCTTCCATGTGTACACACCTTGGGGATTTTTCTGATTGCTTCGGTCCCCACCAGTGTGTCCGCACTGGGAACCGATGATTTGTGTTTGCGCATTTCTGCGCAGGTGCGGACGCAGTGTGCGAGTTGGTACTTCGAACTAAATGTTCGCCGTCCCGCTCGCACCTAGCAGTGCGACACCAGCGGATGTCAGCTCCCCGCCTGCTTCCCACACCGGGCACACCATAGAGGTGTCTCTGATCTGCGATTGCTGGAGAAATCCTTCGATGGTCGCGACCATCAATGATTTCTCCCCCGCATCCAAGGCTGTGAATGGATTAGGCCAGTGGTTCCCAAACTTTTTTGAATCACGGTGCCCTAGAGCATCAAAATATTTTCAAGGCACCCCTAGGCCAAATGCATCTTATCGAAAAATGCAGGGAAAAAAATATTAAATTAAGTGCATTGTGTTTATATGTCACAGTTATCTGGTGAGGGACAGGATTTGCTTCTGTTTGTCCACAAACATTATGATTGGCAGTCACAAGCACTGGTTTGCCAGGTACATTGACCATAAATAATATGAATTGATCTTGGTCCACCAACCCAAGGCACCCCTGCAATTGTCCTGAGGCACCCCAGGGAGCCTAGGCACACAGTTTGGGAACCACTGGATTAGGCAAATCATCCATTCGCAGCTGTGCGGGGGATCACGGCGTACGAAGAGGTGGTAGGCGGCGTTTAGTACAAAAAGTGATAAAGTGGAGAGTGATAAACATCCAGCCAATCATCTCCTTCCTGACATTTTTCGAACCCAGCATATAACATGGCAGGTAGGAGCTGATTGACTGCTTGTTTTGTTTTTTTACTTTTTGAAGCTTGATACTGCTGGTCCCTAGAGGCTTATAATGATTTGGTTCATAGTATAATTCGCTCGCCATGCTTCAGGCACGGCGCCTTGCTGTGCTCAGCGCACTATTATATGTCCACTTGGATAGTAAAAAACATGAAAAACTCATGTAGACCTTTTTCATTTGTCATAGAAACATAGAATTTGATGGCAGATAACCAATTGGCTCATTTAGTCTGCCCCTAGTCAACCTATAGTGGTCGGCCGAATGCTTGTAGACCCGAGTGACCGTATCGCCTCCCTTTACCCAACAAGTCATCAGGTGGTTTTATTTGGTAACTTAGAAAATTGCATATTTGCAAGGCAAAGACGCAGACAGCTGTAATTAAATGACTCAATACAGTTACAGATGGAAGTTTCACTATTTACCTTTATAAAAGCTTTCAGGCTAGATTTATAAGTGTTCAGCAAACATGACATATCTGAAGTGTATGTCAAATGTTTGTATACCTACATTTTTCTTGTGAAGGCATCTCAGGTTATTCCAAGTAAGTCAAGTTTCTAACAAGGGTATGGGTGATCAGGTGGACACGGTCTAGGTGAGTATTCATCAGGACGACACATGGAAAAGGTTGATACAAAAGGTTTGTTGGATGTCTGTCGACATAGACACTGTATAAGTGTACAGCGCCCCCTCACATACTGTAGCTTGCGGCAATTGGCACGCTATTGTATTTCTCCTAGATCCCACTGGGATGGTAAAGTATGAACAAGTCTGTTTAAAAAAATAAAAAAAAACTTTTTTCCTTGAGAAACCTTTTTATTCGTCAACCCAATGACTGTCTCTACCTAATGACCGCATACTGTTAAAGAAGAAACAATTATAACATTAAAGTAGTAAATAAGGAATTACAAGCAACTCCGATTCTGATTAGGGAATATCTAGTATGTAAAGATGTAATGTCTTTTTTACCATCTGCTTTCTGATGGGCCGCACAATTTTAGGCCGCTCTTAAATGATTAACAAAAGATTATTGTACAGTTAGTGTTTTAATGGCAAAACGGTCTTCGAACACAAAGAAAGTATAGATGTCTAATCATAGAAAAACCATAGTTATACTTTGGAAGTTTAGCTTTTACTTCAGAACTTCAAGTCATCAGTTTTCATTTGAGTGAATAAAAATGTGGATTATGTTCTGTGCAACAAATCAACTTAACCCTCGTCTGAGGTAATAGTGAAGGGATTCAAGCAGCATTTGCAACTTACAGAGTCGGGAAGGAAACAAATCCTTTTGGATGTCACACAGTGCTCCTTTTTTTTTTTATTCAAAAATCAGAGATGCTACACCCAGATACGGAAAAGTTATCCTGAACAATCCGGGTTTATGTCAAGTGTATAAAAGAAAGTAGTCCCAAGCTCAGTACAAGTCTCTTTGGATTTATTGCATACTGGGCAATTTTTTTGAATTTTTAAGAGAACCAAGTTTTTATCAAATCAGGGAGAGAGAACATTGTGAAAGCAATCTGCCAGGCCCTTGTTCTACAGATAGAACACTAGCCCTGAAGGGCAATCTAACTAGATGTATGCTGCATCGCCATGGCCCCTACACACAGGTTGGTTTCAAAGCAGTCTAGTCAGATCGCTTAGAAAATGAGCAGACATCATATGCAGACCCCATTAGAGTGTACTGGTTGTATGTGAAAAACAACAATTACAAGTGGATTGGTTGGGATTTTAATCGCTCAGCAATATTTGATGAATACCCCCTTTAGATTGTATTGATATTGGGAGTTCATGTTCATGGTGCAGTATGGATGGTGTAGTGGTTAGCATTACTGCCTCACAGCGCTGAGGTCATGGGTTCGATTCCCACCATGGCTCTAACTGTGCGGAGTTTGTATATTCTCCCCGTACTTGCGTGGGTTTCCTCCTGGTACTCCGGTTTCCTCCCACAATCCAAAATATACTGGTAGGCTAATTGGCTCCCTAGAATGTCTGTAAGTGTGTGTGCATGTGGTATGGAATATAGATTGTAAGCTCCACTGGGGCAGGGATTGATGTGAATGTTCAACTATACTCTGTAAAGCGCTGCGGAATATGTGTGCGCTATATAAGAAACTGTTAATAAATAAATAAAATGTTTGTGCTGCCTTAAGTGTATTTGATAGTTATATGATAAAGGTAAAAAGGTGTGTACACACTAGGTGAGATTTTTTTAACGATAAGCTTGATAAGATCTTGAACGATATTAAAAATCGGGCATATCATCTAGTGTGTACGCTCTATATTATTAATGATGTGCACTCCCCTGGGTCATCAATGACAGCCCCCCTTTCCAATCCCCTGCACATGCACACATAGCTGCACAGTCACATTATGTACTATATCGTTTGCCCAGAAGCATAGGCACTGCAAGGACAAAAGTTACATTGTATAGTGTGTACACACCTTAATACTTTTTTTTTTTTTTTTTTTACAGTTCAAGTAAAGGAGAAATGTCATTGGTTAGATACACTGAACATCAACGTACCAGATAGTCATCACTTTGCCAAGTAGAACACATTATCAAATATCCAAGCTTAAAAGCATTTGCCTATAGGTATTTTTAAAAAGCTCTTGGGAAGAAATTCCAGACAAGATTTGTTTTAATAAGCAAAATATTTTATTATAAATCACTTAATGCTTTTGATCATATATCCTAAAATATACAAATAAAAATTCATATAATTTTTTTTATAAATCTTTCAAATATAAAAACAATCAATATCTTTAACAGATTACACAGTCCACGGCCGGGTTACAGCAGATTGCATCAGGTGTACAAAACATCTGCCCCAGACATGTTTTAACTATTGCATCACTGTGGGTAGAAGAGAGTGCTCACACAAAATAACACTTAACCTCCAAGGTTAAAATGAAAACACATGACATTCACAAAGGTTTAAGGTAGAGGCACAGTGCCAGTGGCATAGCACCAGGCTGGAAGGCTAGATGTTTAGAGGCAGCAGGGATTACGTACTGTTTTATCTTTGTATCAGACTCATTGTGTACATTTTATGTTGCAAGAGAACATCATACTACATAGGACTTGCATAAGAAATGTGCCTTACAAGTTGCATTGACCCCTGGGAATGTCCTCAATTTATTTTAGCTCTTGCATAATTTCCCTGGTCTGCAATAAAGATTTCGCAAATGCCCAGTTACTCATCTCCTGTGTGCCAACCTGCACTCTGCACTATAAAACAAGCTACACTCCCAGATAAAAGTGCTGACATCTTAATATAAGTAAGTTTTATGTGCAATTTAATTATCTGCGATATGAATTCCAAAAGCAGATCTCTAGTGCTGTGTGCAGGCTACGGGGAGCGGAATGAGGGGGTAGTACTATTCCAAATGAATGGTTTGCGACTGTAAATGTCAACATTAAAGTGCAGCTCTTGGAACAAGCATTGTTTGCTGTACCAGTACCATGCCGCAGGTTCAAGATTAAAGCTGGCCGTGCAGTAAAGTCACCCGTGATACCCCCTTGAGCCACCCGGGACTTCACGGGCAGAAGGTCCCGGCTTGGCTGCAATCCGACAGATGTCTTCTGCTGGGGGTGGGACTCGCAGGCTCCAGCGCGATGTGCGCGGGAACGCGCATTGCATCGTCCCTGCTATCAAACACATGTGATTTGGACGCTTTTTATGCAATTGATTGCTGCAATCACATAACAAGAATTGCATGTACAGTATATTGAACTACTGTAAACATTAGAACGTCATAGGTACAACAGAAGGTGACATATTTTGTACCAAGTGACATGATTACCTGCTGAATAAATTCTAAATATTACATGTATACATTTAGTAGGTGCCAATAGTTTCTATGCTAGAATTTATTATTTGGGAATAATCCCTCTTGGCATGGATTAGGTTTTGGAAGGAGGTATATATGCCTAATGTGTAAGGCTCTAGGACACATTTCATACATACAGTAGGACGGGTTGAGGGGAATAACTATCATGCTATACAGAAGTGCTGTAAAAGGCACCATGCCCATTCTCTAACAGGAACTCCACTAATCTCCAAATCATCTCTTACAGATGGACTGCCAGAAACTGATTAAGCAACTTCTGTGCATAAGGCAATTTTGTGAGCAAGGCCACAGACGGAAATATAAAGTGTTGCAAAACTCTACCGCATGGGATGCAAGTGAAAAACATACAAAAACAAGATATTCCACCTAGTTCCTAGGAAATAGCAACACACAGTTTGGCAGCTGCACCACAGAGTACCATCAGTCTGGCCCAGGTAGCAACCTACAAAGGTTACACATTCTGGACTTTGTCCATCCAGACAAGCAGATGACTGCTGCAGAACCTCTTCCCTGCCATTCACGATTGTGTCGTCTTCTCCCTCTGACCAACCCACTTCTGAAGAGGTTCTGCAGCAGCAATCATAAAGTCTTGGGGCAATAAAATAAATATAACTCAGAGTCCTCCTTCCCTTGGATAAAGGATAAGTCTTTCCCGGCTATCAGTGTTACTACACACCAGGATTATATATATGCACCAGCTGTCCCACAGGCTGCTTTCTCTGCAAACCAGCATTAATGAGAAAGATGTCCCAGCCAGATAGGCAGCTTGTTTATACTGTATGTATCTTAACAGGTCCTTCTCCTAGCACAATCCCCAGTATATGCAAGGGGGGGAGAATTATCACAGCCCAGTCATCAAGGTAACAGTGCTGCATGTGTACTCTCCTCTTCCGGCACCGATGTTGAGAGTCTCATTCGGTTCCAGACCCCCGGTGGTGCAGGTGGCAGTGCTCTCGTAGGGCAGACAGTCCATCTGCGAGTGTCCTTAGCATCTCCCCGTGGCTTCAGGCGGCAGCTGCTTGAAGAGGTTGCGGAGGGTTCCCAGTTCCCGTGACAGTTGCTCCACCCGCTTTTGCAGCCGTTCGTTCTCTGCAGTCAACTCCAGGACCTTATGCTGCGTCTCCATGTTGCGGATCTTGGCTTTATCTCGGCTCTTTCTCACTGCAATGTTGTTGCGTTCCCGGCGCACCTTGTACTCATCACTGTGTTTGTCCAACGACTTCTTGTGTTTGCCACTGGTGGATCCCTTGGCATGTGACCCCGGGCTGGGGGTGCCAGGTGGGCTGCAGGAGGAGGCACTGCTAAGGTTGCCACTGCTGCCAGAGGGCACAGCGTGGTAGCCAAGGAAGGAGCGCATCGCAGAGGGCTCCTCCTTGCCGAGGTCACGGTAACTGTCCAGGGGGTGCAGGACAGGCTCCGCCTTGGGGTCCCCCAACATGCCAGGCTTGTAGTGTGGCGCTCCCAGCTCACACAGAAACTCCCCACACTCTGTTGCCTCCAGGTATGGGCTGAAGTCTATTGCTCGCTCGTGGTCCCCGATGGTAGCCGTGTCCGGGCGGGGCCCCCGGCGCTGCGCTTTGGCTCCCAGGCACTCCGCGCTGCCAACTGAGTCGTAGTAGAAATTTCCCGCTTCCATGGATCTAATGGTCATACATCCTGATGGGTCCCAAGGCAGCAGGCGATGCATGGGGCAAGCGGGGGCTCTTGCTGGCCTCCCCGCACTCTCTGTACTTGGTCTCAGCTGAGATCTGAGGCAGTGTTGCCAAATCTGAAAAGAAAAAACAAGCAATGGATTAGTGTAATCAATCCAAACGAATTCCTAAAAAAAATAAAAAGCCCAATTTACAAGGGGGGGGGGGGGGTGTTAATGAAAACCACAAATTCATTGTTTATTGTTAGTTTCATTAATTTATTAGGACGGCCTGGTATAAAAGAGAGAAAAAATACATATGGGCAAAGGTAACTTCTATTGATTGTTTAAACAAGTCATGTTCTAGTAAGTAAAAACAATACAACTATAAACACCGTGTGGGATGCAGCAATTCTAAAAAATGTGGCCAAAATGCGGAAAAGATCAGGTCTTTTGGACCAAGCTCCAGAATGTATCCTTGATGCGGTAGGCAATGTCATCGATCCCCAATCTGAAAAGGACAACACTCATTGGGGAGCATCCATACGGCATTATTAAACCCAAATATGTATGCACTGGCAGGGTACATGGTGCTCACATGCATCCCACCCTCAGGCAGACAGATAATACTGAGACACAGATACAAATAAATCTATGGGTAAATTAATAATAATAAAAAAAAAAGTATACAAATCAAAAGCAAAGTACACAGTGACTAATGATGTATATATAAATAAACACAGATAGGGCACATGTGCTCACCTGATTAGTGGTACCTGGCCACACAGTGGGGTCTCAGGTGCTGCTGGATGGCTGTACAGAGGTTTCCTGGCTCTCCCACAGCGTTAGGCACTATATACCAGTGGGGGAATCCAAGCAGGGAAGGAGAGGGAGGGATCGGCCTCCCTGGCACAGTCTTGGACTCCCTGATCCCCGGTCCCTGCAGTGTGTCCGGCACTGAACAGGCACGCCCGGAGCTGCACACCCCCGGCACTAGGAATTATTCCTCTACAATAGATCGGCCGGACAGTGGTCGGGGCTCGCGTGCACCGCAGTATCAGGGAAGTTATTTGCGAACCCTCGGCACAGTTCAGCCAGCTCCCAGCCTAAGGCAGGTGTAAGGGCACACAGCTCCCGCACGGCGCACACACCACCCTAGTTCTGCCCCCTCAACAGCACACACTCCATACGCTGTCACTCCCCAGGTAAGTGGCTGCAAATCTGGGCTGTCACTGCCGGGTGCCGCCTTATATATGTACACAACGCCGGTGTGACGTCTCGCAGAGCTTGTAGCGGTGGGATGCCATGGCAACGTGACTTCGCGGCTCCAGCTGCTGTCAGTCAGTGTGCAGAGAGGGGCGGGCCTTGTGTGCTGCTGCTGCTGCTGCGCTCTCTCGGTTGTGTGTGTGGTGACGTGCTGTGAGGTCAGTGGCTGGGGACTGGGGAGGCACTGGCAAGTCTCTCACACACACACACGTGATTACTGTGATATGGTGGGAAGTGACCGTAAAATTAATTTGAATAGTACAAGTTCTTTATATTATTCTTCCAGTTATTCTTATAGTCAAAACTCTGGAGTGTAACATGTACCTGCCTACCTTGTCCGCACATCATTGGGTGGGTATGGGTGTGTGGTACTGTGGGTCTGCAGAGACTCCAGTCCCGGGCTCAGATAGAAAGGGGGCCCAGGACTGAAGTCTATTAAGTATAACTTTTCATAAACTAAGTTCACATTTCCTGTGAAGCAATGTAGAGGTTTAGTAGTGCGTCAAATGCTGCGGGCACTGTAGGTCTCACCAGGCATACCGGGGGTCCAAGAAGCGTAAAGGAGGCCCTGCCTATTTTATCAGTCCTGGGCCCCACAATTTCTGATGACAGCCCTGTGTACAGGAGGTGGCTTTGAGGATGCTGGCAGTCACAATACTGACGCCGGCGTCCCGACAAAACCCAGGAGATCATCGGCGGAATGCTGGCATCCCAAATGTCTGTATGCAGGTAGCATTAATGTTAGGCCAGGGGTGAACCCCAGACACTAAGGCAGGCATGTCGAAACTGTGGCTCTCTAGCTGTTATGAAACACATCCCAGCATGCCTTGCCATAGCTTTAGCATTCTCTAATAGCAAAACTGTGGGAAGGCATGATGGAACTTGTAAATTCACAACAGCTGGAGTACCATCATTTGGACATGTCTGCACTAAGGTGAGGTATCACATGCGATATCTCTTCAAATGACCCGGCAGCTCCTCGGCGGCTTGATTGCATACATTGCATATGGTCATTATGCATACGATCTATCGCATGCAATACTATTCACCGCCTAGGGTCCGATAAATCCTTGCTGCAGCAATGAGAATCTGTAGGTTTGACCATGCATCGGATCGAAATCATAAGTAAGTGTCATGATTTGACACTTTTTTAAATGATCTATCAAATGAGCATTCTGTCCACTGTGCTGAGACAGGTTAGTGTTGTATTCATTTATTTTTCCAAATGTAAACTTTAATATGGAGTGTATAGAATGATACGTATTTTCTGTACAGGGAAAATAAATTCTGATAATATTTACCAATGCTCATACTGTCAGCCACACTAAGACAATATTACACGCAGAGGATGTTTTCAGGGATGGCTCGAGGGACAGGCTGACAGTCACTGCTCAGAGCACTGTAGCCTGGGAGTATGTAGTCACAAGAAGATGGAGAGACATACAGCAGAGGTGAGAGTGACAGGCAGGAAGCTCTAAAGCGGCAGGAGTGGCAAGGCAGAAGGTTGGAGACACATAGGAAAGGAACCTGGAAAGACAGTGATACGTTGAAGGAGGCTGGATTGACAAGGGGCAGGAGGTTAGAGAGACAGTGATGTGGACAGAAGGTTAGAGTGATGCAGCAGGAGGCTAGAGAGTAATGGGGCAGGTGGTTGGAGAGACATGGGACAGAACAATGGAAAGACACAGTACATAAAGCTGGAAAGAGGAGGCAGAAGTGATGGAGCAGGAAGCTGGAAAGACAGTAGCCTGGAGTGCCAGGAACTGCTGGGCATCCCCATGCGAACGCCCCCTGCCCACCTCGATTGTTACTACCCAGTTTGTTTTATCACTGTTTCCTATTTTAAAGCGCAACAAAATCTGCTGCACTATATAAGAAACTAGTAAAGAAATAGTTGAATTTTTTTCCCTGGAGGGGACGTGATGATACGTCCCATATTTGGCCGTACATAACCCTTGAACCCAGCCCCATTTTGTGAAGGCACACCAGATGGCAACCAACATATAAGAAACAATGGTACTTGTTTAGTTTCACGTCGGCAGCGTCTCAGTCACAGCAGCGTCTGTGTCCCCTTGCGGGGCTCGCTACGCTCGCCACGCTATCTAAAATCAACTCCATGCCAACATGGAGGGTATGAACCAATTTAACGCTGGCATGGACTTTATTTTAGATAGTTTTCCGAGCGCCGAACCCAGAAGTAGCGGGCGGCCATGCTGCAGCCGTGAAACTAAACAAGAACCGAAACAATTAAAGCTACCCCTATATTAAGAAACCAATTGTAACATAGAGATTAAAATGTTCACAAAATTGTGGTGCGCGGGGGAACCCAGTGTGGCCACATTTAACCCTGGCTCCAGAATTTAATCATCATTCATGTCCTTTCTAACACATTACTATGTCTCTGCATTATCTGATTGGAATCTTCCTCCCTGCACCAGTGGAGACACATTTTCCATGGCTGTTCTGACTTTGGCTGCTGCTGGAACTGCTACACTCCTGTCTTGACTGAGCTTGAGCTGCCTCAGCTGTCCGGGAGACAGTCCGCAGTAGCTGAAGTTCCAGGATCACAGTGTGTGTAAACTAAGTATTTCTCCTGGCAAGGAGTCTGTCTGCCTACCCTATTACCATTACTGTTTATACAGTATATTATTATTATTGACCTGCTGTTCTACTATACAATGCATGGGCTGGCTTGCTTCTTTGCCCAGTGTTCATAAATGGTGTCCTATAATTTACAAACAAGGCCTCATACTGACATCTAGCGGAGAATACTTTAATTGCAGTCTGTATACTACTTCGTGTTTAGTGCTAGTTTATCAATGACAGCTTCCGACTTGAAATGTATTATTGAGGATAACTTTGTCAGGGATTCCAGATTATAGGAGATTATAGTGGACCAGTCTGGAGATGACCAGAGTTGATAAGGGTATTAAGGGGCCTACACATGTAGTGACTACATTGCTCAGAACACTCCGCAAGATCACTCAGCCCCAGGGGCAGATTGGCCCGCTGGGAAACCGGGCCATTTCCCGGTGGGCCAGACCAGATTTCGTCTGCTTTCCCCGTCCTGGGCCGCTGCCGCTAACCACAGCCAACAACTCCTGGGGGCAGAGTGACATACCTAGTATGTTAGCTGATAGGCTCTGCGGAGAGAGGGTGACTGGGATGGCTGCCAGTGACAAAGATGGCAACGGCCGGTGGTCATTGAGGAGAGCTACTGCCCATGCCCAAATGCAGAAACTCCTCCTCCCATGAGACTTTGCACCGCAGAGCCGAGCGAGTTTGACACTGACTGAAGTCAGCCAGCAGCCTTCTCCTCATCCTCCTCCATGTGGGACTTTGCACCGCAGCACCGAGCGGGTCTGACACTAAAGTCAGCCGACAGCCAGTCCCCCCCCCCCCCCCACGGCAATGCATTAGCACTCTCTCCCTCCCGACTATCCCCACGGGCTTCTCCACTTAGAACTGGCCCTGACCCCGGAGATTAGCTAGATTTATCCAGTCGATAGCAACGTGCTGACCCACGCATCCCTATAGCTATGCCCAGGGCCAAATTGACTGGCACCTCTGCATCGTAGGCAGAATCCAATCGGGGCACAGAGAGAGCTGCTGGACTCGCATTTCCAGGAGAGATGGGGGCGGAACACACGGCAATGCCCCTCACTTGTGTACACCAGGATCATCAGAGTGGCAGTGAAGGACCCGTTCTGAAGATAGCCCGGCAGCTCACCGTTTCTGCCCTGCTGTCAGACAGCTTCAGTTCTGCACTGCAGAACGAGCCGACTTCAGCGGGACCTTTAAGGGTGACAGCCAGTGCGACAATGTTGTTGTTGTTGTGATTATATAATGAATCAGTCCTAGAGACCTACAGTTGAAATATTATGTGTCAGGTCGAGCTGCATGGCCACTGTATGGGATGCAGTTCAAAATCCCGACACTTTCTCCATCCGTGGGTGTCCACGACACCCATAGAAGGAGAATAAGTTAGTGTGCCGAGCGTAGCGAGGCACCAGGCCCGCTGCGTGGCATGCGAAGAGAGCCCGCAAGGGGAGGCGATCCACGTCCCCCCCTTGTCGGGATTTTGGCGTCGGTATTTTGAACGCCAGGATTCCGACCGCCTGGATTTCATATCAATCCCCACTGTATAATCCTCCTAAGAGACCATTGTAATCAAGTACCAATTTAGTACTAGAAAAAATGTGTGAAATAAAAGCTCCTATTGATTATACGTACACCAGCTAATTAGAAGAATGGTATAGCAATATACAGATGTAGCTCACCTCATTCAGACGGAGCTTCTTGTCAGTCCCCGCTGCCTCCCTGCACCCCCCCCCCCCCCCCCGAGTAAAAAAACAGTGAAAACCCCCATGTCGACCTAGACCATGTCGACCTAATGACCTGTCGACATTGCAGTATGTCGACATATTGTTGGTGTCCACCTAATGACTGTTGACCATCTTTAGGTCGACCATACAATCCATACCCTAGGCCACCACAGAAAAATAATACAGTACATAATGTGGGCCGCCACAGGAAAAAAATAAAACACATAGGCCGCCTCAGGAAAATAATACAGGACACAGGCCGCCACAGGAAAATAATACAGCACACAGGCCGCCACAGGAAAATAATACAGCACACAGGCCGCCACAGGAAAATAATACAGCCCACAGGAAAATAATACAGCACACAGGCCGCCACAGGAAAATAATACAGCACATAGGCCGCCACAGGAAAATAATACAGCACATACTGTAGGCCGCCACAGGAAAATTATAAAACACATAGACCTCCACAGGAGAGTTATAAAATACATAGACCACCACAGGAAAATACAGCACATTGGCCGCCACAGGAAAATGATAAAACACATAGACTGCCACAGGAATATTATAAAACACATAGACTGCCATAGGAAATTTATAAAACACATATGACTGCAACAGGAAAATTATAAAACACATAGACCGCCACAGGAAAATAATACAGCACATAGTCTGCCACAGGTAAATTGCCCCCCCCCCCCCCCCACACACACACACAACAACAAGTCACATAGCCACCCACCACCACTTGATATTAAAGCACATAGCCCCCTCCCCCTCTCAGAGGATAATATTACTCCATAAAGGCCCACACAGAGTTGCAGAAGTCAGGGGGGGGGGGGATAATTTGTACCTTCGGATGGAGCAAAGCATGAGTGGCACCATACAGAGCACTAGCTGATGATGTATATGGGTAGCGATGCATATACAAGTGGTGATAGCATGTATCCCTCAGGTATATCACTCGGGTGCCGGACTGGGTCCCGACAGTCTGGATCCCGACAGGCATTTACCCGACGTTGGGATCCCGACTGTCAAAACACAGACAGCCGGGTTCCCGACGGCCACCGGCTAATTTCCCTCGTGGGGGTCCACGACCCCCATAGAGGGAGAATAGAATAGGTGGCTCGCATAGCGAGCCATCGTGCCCGCAAGGGGCTTTGTTGCGCTCACCATGCTGTCTGGGTCCGGCCAGTCGGGATCCTGACGTCGGGCTAATGACTGTCGGGATCCCGACTGTCGGACCCCTGTACCACACCCGTTGTATACACCCTTTTAACATAATAAGCTTTTAACATAGTAACATCTAACAAGATGGCACTATGCATATGTGCAGAAGATTACACAGCAGCCATCTTGGTAAGGATTAAAGCATTCCTAAAGAAACAACATGGGGTCTGCACAGTAGCATACTCCACATCTCAACACAATTGAGGTTTTAGCTACCTGTGGCTCTCCATTTATAATACAGTAGAAGTACCAGGCCTCTGTGGGACATTCCTCATTGAAAACTGGTATAGCGCAATGGTTTGAGCATTTCCCATCCTTAATCGTTGAAGACCTTCTTCTTAAAATATTCGAATACTCAACCACAACCTTTACTGTGGCAAAATTTACAGAAGTGTATCTTAATATATTTCATAGATCGGTACTTGTGTATTATCGCCCGTTACGTAGTTAGCATAGCGGCGCTGTCAGAATCAGCGTAGTGTTCGCGCGTCTAGTGTAGTCAGCGTATCTGGCAGATACGGCGCAGTGTTCCTGTGGCCAGAGTAGTCAGCATCCCTGTCAGATTCGGCGTACTGTTCCCGCAGCCAGCGTAGTCAGTAAGCGTTACGCAGTTACCGTAGTCAGTCAGAGGTGAAGGTGAAGTGACTGCGTAGTGACTGCAGAACCTGTTACAATGTTTACCCTGCCGCAGACAGAGGAGGAGTCAGTGTTTTTTTTTTCAGCAGCACCATTTGCTGCCACTGATACGAACCTGTGTTAATGAACACCCAATGTGCCTGAGTATGAAGGAGTGCATGTGGCGCTGCCATATTAAAACCTGTCGTAAGAAGTTCAGTCTCCGTGCGGTACATTGGTTCCTGGGGTGCCGTATCCCATTTCTGACCCTCATACGTTTCATTTATTCATGGGCAGAGGAGCTCACAAGCATATCCTGTGAGCAACAACTGAAGTTGTCAAATAAAACCACGGTGCTATATGATAACCTGATGCGGGAGGCCTACACCGTGGGCTTAATGTCGCAGCCCCAACGCCGGATTGGCGGTCCAGGACAAATAGTTGAGGTGGATGAGAGCCTCTTTGTACAGAGGAAAAGTAATGTTGGACACGTGCTGCCTCAACAATGGCTGTTTGGAGGCAAACAGCCACCCTGATGGCCGCCATAAACAAATATATCGAACCAGGGACAACTATATACTCAGATTGCTGGCGTGCATATAACACCGAGCAGCTGGAGCAGGCAGAGTACCACCATGCACGGGTGAACCACCGCTACAATTTTGTTGTTCCGGACACTGGGGTTCACACCCAAAATACTGAACGCCTTTGGGGATCGTGTAAGTGGTGTTTTTCGTTCGTCCACCCACCTCCTTTTAGTCTGTTAACTCTTATGAGTAGGGCCCTCCTTCCTCACGTACTCACCCTACCTCTTTACCTCACCTGTGCTCCTGTCCTGTTCTTCCCTTCCTCTACTTCATCTTCAGTTTCCTCAACAATTTCCACACCTATTTCTGAACTGATGCTGATTTTAGTTCTACCAGCTATACCCTATTTATGCTGTATTTTATCAACACACCCTGTACGTTACCTTGTAATTTGTTTTTTGTTTGCTATGTACGGCGCTGCGAACACTTTGTGGCGCCTTATAAATAAACGTACTACTACTAAGTGGTGCAACAAAAGGCAAAGGGGCACTGCACGCCAGAATCTGGACTCCTAGTTACAGGAATTTATATGGCGCAAAACTCTTGGCGCAGAAAACGTTTTCCAGCGTTTTCTTTATGCCTCAACTCTGCTCCCACAGACTGACAAAGCAGATGATGACGCAGATGCAGACACAACTGCATCTACTTCTGCTGCAGTTTCTGTGAATGCAGAATCAGAATAACAGTTTTATTATTTTCTTTGGTCTTTATAATTTGATATTATTGTACTTTGTTAAATTGATTTTTTTTTATTCTTTATTATTAACTAAAATCCAGTTCTCACATGTCGTCATTACTGTCTCAGATGTATGATATGGCTGGTGTGAATGTGTTCCTGAAACGAGGGGACGCGGACCGACTTGTTCATACCCCCACTATCCACGTTGGCGTGGAGATGATTTTATAAAGTGTGGCGAGCGCCGCAAGCTAGCCCTGCGAGGAGATGCGGATTACTTCACATGTATTCCGCTTCCCCTCGCAGGGCTTGCTGCGCTCGCCATGCTTCGGGCTCGGTGGCTCGCCACACTTTATAAAATCAACTCCACGCCGAGGTGGATAGTGGAGGTATGAACAAATCAGGAGGACGCATAACCCGTCCGCTCGCCACGCTTCTGGATGGCGTGGATAGTGGGGGTTTGAAAAGGAGGCATTTGTCAGTATGTAACATGGAGCACTGGCAAATGCCTCCTTTATTGTGCATAAGACGCACTTGCACTCGCATACCCCCTTTGTGCAGGAGACGCACGTGCGACCGAACTCCCTAACCCCATCTCCCTGCCGCAATAATTACTGAGACGCAGGAGCGTCTGAGACGCATCTGCATCTCAAACAGTTGGAGCGCCTCTCCGTCGGGGACAGAGCTATGGATGCCAGGGCCAGAGCCGGGCTGCCGCAGAGTCCCTGCGCTATCTACGCCAGGCAGCCGTTGGGCTGCCATGAAGTCACTACGCTAACTACGCTAGGCAGCCGTTGGGCTACGCTGACAGCGTAGCTTAGGCTACGCTAAAAACGTAGCGTGGCGCCGTGCTATTGCACAAGTACCCATAGATCTTATATTATTATTTACCCTTATAGGGGATTCCATATTGGCATTTTAGATAGTCCCAATTGCCCAAAATGTAACCAAGCCTCAGCAGAATTATTTCATTGTTTTTGTTCTTGTTCTGTTATTAAAAGATTTTGGAGACAAATTTGGCCCTTTACCATAGACCATTTAGTTAATTATGTCCCTTTCACGCCAGATGGGAGATATTTGGTCTATTGCCTCCTGATATTAGAATCCCTCGTGCAGTTTGAAAATTGCTCTTGGCTAGATCAGCACACACTCCACCTAATGTTATTGGTACTTGTGTAATATCTGGACGCCCGATTATTTGATTGTATGCTATATAACTTAAGGCATACAATCAGATGCGACGCAACACGATTTTGCAGTAAAATCGCGTTGATCGCATCGCGACCAAATCGCAAGCGATGCGATGGACGCAATTTTCCACAGGATTCAATGTTTAAATGGTCCTGTTCATTTCCCCACTATCCAAGTGGGCATAGAGTTGATATTATATAACACAGCGAGCGCAGCGAGCCCCGCGGATTACTTAAAATGTATTCCGCGTCCCCTCGCCACGCTATATAAAATCAACTCTATGCCCACTTGGATAGTGGGGAAATGAACAGGACCATTTTAACATTGAATCCTATGGAAAAATCGACCCGATCTCAAAATCGGGCGTCCCGTTATTACACAAGTACCATGTTATTTTATTTAGGGATAAGCTTTTCTTTATTTTTCCTATGGATTGGATAGTGGCATTGATCCAAAAAGAGAAGAGTACCAAAATAAATTTCCATACATGAGAGAGTTTCATAGCGGTCCTGCCTCTCACTATAAAAGAAAATATTTATGAATGTTTCCAGAAAACTTTATCGATCCTTCCATAACAATGTGAGTTTCTATGCTGTGCAGAAAGCAAACATATATTATTATTTTATTGTGATGTAAAATGTAGACATTGTCATTACTAACCAAGGAGAGGATATGATTCTGTTGCAGCTCCTAATATATACTTGTGATGTATACTTTATTACATATGTTGTCACTGGCTGAAGCTTCAATAAAATAAATTTAAAAAAAAATTCGAAGTACCAGCATGTCCTGGTAGGGCATACAAATCACAGGCTGCCGATCAGGATTTGTCACCTTCCAAGACTATTGATGCAATATACAAGTACAGACACATCTATGCTTCTAGCAGTCTGTTAATTGCAATACTAAAAAATATGCCGCTGGTAATAAGCCTCATTAATAAATAGGGCCCTGAGTCTGACTAAACACATTAATACAGAAAATGATCCATCTTTAGATACCAGAAATACCTACTTCAGCGCATACAGCAGTGATAACTGCGGCACCGGGAAGTCCTACAGCACAGATATAGGCAGAAATAAAGGGTAGCTGGCATATTCACAATGAGCGGGTATGGGTAAAAACCGGACAGGACCCCGGACCGGACACTACAAGCTCTGGAATGCAGAGTTTGATGCCCGGTCTGTGTACTGTCCCGGGGGGCTGCCTGTGACAGCTATCACCAGGGAGAGGAGGAGGGGGAGAATGAAGCCTCCCTGTATGGTCCGAGCATGCAGCAAAAACCTGAACAGTCCGGAACACACAGGGAGGCTGTAATTGCCCCTTTCCCATGTCCCTGGTGAAAGCTATTATAGGGACCCCCGGACAAGCCCCCCCACCCCTGGACCGGACACTACAAGCTCCGGAATACAGAATTTGATGTCCGGTTCGGCTTTCCCAAGGTTTTTTCCGGGTCCGGTTTTACATAGTCCCACAATGAGCAGTGTTACTGAGTGATGTCCCGTCCCCCCCCCCCCATTCTTTTAAGGAAGGAGCAACAGACTCCAGAAACCTGCATCTCTCTAGCTCAGGCATGTCCAACCTGCGGCCCTCCAGATGTTGTGAAACTACACATCCCAGCATGCCTTGCAATAGTTTTAGCATTCCCTAATAGCAATACTATGGCAAGGCATGCTGGGATGTGTAGTTTCACAACATCTGAAGGGCCACAGGGAGGACATGCCTGCTCTAGCTGGTTTGGATAAATAACTCCCAGCATGCTGTGCTTTGGCATGAGAGTCATAGTTTGCTTGTTTGCATATCGATTTATTATCACCTTCAGAGATTCTTGATGCCAGATATAAGAGTGGACACATTCACGTTCCTCCAGAAATTGAGCACTTATGGGCTCCCAGATCTTTGATTATAATTAAGGGAGGGTCGATGACTCATCTACCAAGGAAAATGCATTTGGCTCTCTGTAGGGTTACCACCTAGGACCTTTAATTCCGGACACATGTTAATTACACAGGTTCTGTGGCAGTTTAAAATCAGGTGAAGTGGAGTCTTGAAGTCAGCTAGCCACAGAACCTGTGTAATTAATATGTGTCCGGAATTAAAGGGACTAGGTGGTAACCCTAGCTCTCTGCTAACTCATAAATCATATTCCTCAGACACTGGTAATTAATTAGAGGCAGTTGCTTTGATTTGTGATTCAAATGCAGAACACTACAGAGGTGTGTATCAGCATGAGATAACTAAACAATCACTATGTACTATCATTATTATGTTTGCTGGTTATAGCACAGATACAGCCTGAGGAAAATAAAGAAACATGATTTAATATTTTGAAGGAGAAAAATGTTTCTGCGGGTATGGATAAAATCCGCACCCGTACAAGACCCCGGAATGCCGGACCGGACATCAAACTCTGCATTCCGGAGCTTGTAGTGTCCGGGGGTGTCCTGTCCGGGGAGGCTGCCTGTGACTGCTGTCACCAGGGAGAGGGTGAGAGGGAGAATAAAGCCTCCCTGTATGGTCCGGCATGTGGCAAAAACCGGAATGGTCTGGACCACACAGGGAGGCGGTTATCTCTCCTTCCCCATGTCCCTGGTGAAAGCTATCACAGGCATCCACCTGGACAAGACACCTCCAGGAAGGGACACCCCCGGACCGGACACTACAAGCTCCGGAATGCAGATTTTGATGTCCGGTCCAGCAGTCTGGGTCCGTTTTTTGCATAGGCCCTGTCTCTGCTCACAATTTTGAGAGTAATGTTGTAAAATCACCTGCTTAACCTATCTACATCTAGGCTTGCCATAATAAAGCCAGCCATACATCTACAGATGGATTGTCAGATTGGGCTGGTTGGAACAATATCTTGGTTATGGATGAGAGCAAATGACGGTTGACCATATGCTTTGAAGTGCTGGAAACTGTCATTTTTGTTCCAAACTGTCATTTTTGTTCCAACCAGCCCTATCTGACAATCGATCTGTAGATGTATGGCCAGCTTAACACTTTAGTTGAGGACACCTATGATTTCCACAGGTTCTGTGGCTGATTATCAAACCAGGTGAAATGCAAACTTGAATTTAACCAGCTGCAGAACCTTTTTTAATTAGTATGTGTCCCAAATTAAAGGGATACTATGGCAAGCCTATTACAGTATACACTATTTTATCATTATTTATTTAAAGGGTGGTCTAAAAATACTGCAGCACCACATAGTGAGACCGATAAAGAGACAAGGAACTCAGATGAGGTTGAAGGAACGAAGTGCAGATCTGAGACAAAGGTAAAAGATGCCTCAAGAGACATTAGAGTCTAGAGGGAGAATGCTGGAATAATAAGAGCTAATGAGAAAGGTGTGATCACAGGACTGTAGAACATAAAAAATGCAGTGGGATTAGTATGAGGTGGTGAAATGATAACTGATAGTGGGGAAGATATATTAAGCCTGGAGAAGAGATAAACTGGAGATAAAGCACCAGCCAATGAACCATGCTTGTCTACCTGCCCATCTCCATGAGGGAGACAATACCCAGTTCCTGGACATAGTGTATGATTGCCATCACCTGTCGTGAAACACTGTTCTTATCAATTAACTAGCTTACCACAGGTGATGACAATCATACATTACCAGGGAAGTCCAGGAACAGAGCATTTTCTCCCTGGAGGAGAGGATCAGGTAGTCAAGTAGGAAATGAACTGTGCTTGAAAATTACAGTTGGAAGTTCATTGGCTGGTGCTTTATCTGCTTTCACCTTATCTCCAGTGTATCTCTTCTCCAGGTTTAATATATGTATGGATAGTATATGGTGAGGGGAAACGGTCATCTGTCAGACCAGAATTAGGTCGACTGTCCCCAAGGTCGACAGGGTTAAAGGTCGACATGGCTCAAGGTCAACATGACTTAAGGTCAACATGGGCCAAGGTCAACATGGTTTTAGGTCGACATGAGTTTTTCACTGCTTTTTGAGCCGACAGGCGGTATTTCATGCCCTACCATCCACTAGGGCATGGTGGAAGAATAAAATAGTGTGCCGAGCGCAGCGAGGCACCGTGCCCGAAGCATTGCGAGCAAAGCGATGGGCTGCGGTTCAACTCCAACTGTGTCCATGTCGACTGTGTCAACATTCGGGTCAAAAAAACAGTGAAAAACTCATGTCGACCTAATGACTGTCGACATTGACCCATGTCGACCTTGAGCCATGTCGACCTTTAACCCTGTCAACCTTGGGGACAGTCGACCTTCCGGGGTCGACCTAATGACTGTAGACCTAAGTCTGGTCTGACAGATGTACCGATTCCATGGTGAGGGAGTGCTGGAAAAACTGAAGTTTGGCCAGAGTGTGGTCAGCTAGCGTAGACCATTGTGTACCATAATTGGCAGGAAAATTGGAGACATTTGGAGAACAAAAACAGTTATATACTGGGGGGGGGGAGCAGGTGTCAGTGGCAGATTGCGGTGGGCAGGAGGGAGTGTATCTTGTGTCAGGGGAGAGGTGTATGAATTGGCATTTCTGGTAATAGCTCTGAAGGTGTTAGTTAAGAAGCATTACATTAATTAGATTCAGGGGGGAGGAGAGATTGCTGAAATAGTGCAGTGGATATGGAGATAATGTGAGATGCAGGACAGATTGGAGAAAGAAAAACAGATGTAGCGCAGAAACAACGGAGTAGATAATTCAGGGTTGCCTACCTGACCCTCTCCGTCAGGGAGAAAATGCTCGGTTCCTGGTAATGTATGATTGCCATCACCTGTGGAGAAACACCTTTCTTATCAATTACCTAGCTCACCACAGGTGCTGGCAATCATACATTACCAGGGAAGGCCCAGAACAGAGCGTTGTCTCCCTGAAGGAGAGGGTCAGGTAGGCAACCCTGAGGTAATTACACCTGTGCCAATGAGTATATTTATAGGGTTCAGTGCAGTGGCCTAACTATACATTTTGCTCCCCCCCATGTAAAAAATACAGTGCACTCCGAAAGAGAGACATGCCATCTCACAAGGACCATACACAATAGTAATCCCATTCCAAATTACACCACACAGTAGCACAACAGAACCAGTGGCGTAACTAGCCATTTGGTACCCTGTGCCAGAAAGGGAATTGGTGAGTGCAACACCACCACACTTAAAATAGGAGAGTGCGCGCCAAAATGTAGGAGCGGTGCTTCATGGGGAAGGGGCGTGGCCATATAAAAATACTAATAACATTGTAATGCCCATTATCTATAATGCCACACAGCGTAATGCTCCTTACACAATATAGCGCACACCATAATGCCCATATAATATTACAACACACATTATGCTCCACGCAATGCCCCGAGTACACCTACATATGACTACATAATGCCCAGAGTTACCGACAGTAGTAGCGCTATATATATATATATATATATATATATATATATATATATATATATATATATCTCTGTACAAACAATAGAATGACAAGGAGCGCCCAATAGTGCATTAAAATTGTATTTTAATAGACATAAAAACATCCATCCTGGATACAAATATTAGGGACTCGTACCAAGATATAAAACACTGTGGACTGGTTACCACACGGCATATGAGTAAATACCACGGCAATACAGCTGGGCATCCGTCTGATCCAAGGTCCCGCCGGACATCCACGCGCTGGCTTGCAGTGCAGCGATCCGGGAGACCAAAGCCAAAGTTTCATCCAGGTGTCAGATGTTTTTATGTCTATTAAAATACACTTTTAATGCACTATTGGGCGCCCCTTCTCATTCTATTGTTTGTACAGATTTTTCACTCCGTGGATCCTGGAGTTGTTGCTTGTAGAGAAGGGAGCTGCGGCCATTACTGAACGGTCATAGTGCTCATTAACCCTTGTCGGTCTGAACAGGAGGCTCAGGACTACTGGTCAAGTTCAAATAAGTGACTTTACAGCACCTATACTCGCTTGTTTAAAAAAAAAAAATATATATATATAAACGCAAACAGTTACCGACAGTAGCAGCGCAACTTATACTGTACATAACGACCAAACCAGTAGTAGTATCACAACTTATACATAATGCTCACACCAGTTGCCAACACTAGTAGAGCTGCCTGTACATATGTCCACACCAGTTGCCGACACTAGTAGCGCTGATTATACATATGCCCACACCAGTTGCCGACACTAGTAGCGCTGCCTGTACATATGTCCACACCAGTTGCCGAAACTAGTAGCGCTGATTATACATATGCCCACTCCAGTTCCCGACACTAGTAGCAATGCCTGTACATATGTCCACACCAGTTGCAGACACTAGTAGCGCTGCCTGTACATATGTCCACACCAGTTGCCGATACTAGTAGCGCTGATTATACATATGCCCAGGGCCGGTGCGAGCTGTCCCAGCACCCTAGGCAAATCTTCCCTCGCCGACACCCCCCTCTGCCGCGGGACACACTTCTCTATCGCCGCCCCCCCTCTCCTCAACATAGCCGGGGAGTGGGACTCCCACCCCCTGGCTTTCTTCAGAGGCTGCTGGAGCAGAGCCCTCTCTCCACCCAGCACTTCTCATCCGTGCCGCGCAGATAGCACTGTGGCTATCTGCGGGTGAGCTTTTTTTCAATGACAGATCCACTGTCATGGCCGCGCCTGTGATCAGCGAGCGCACGGGCAGTGGCAGGCGGGCGGGCGGCAGCGGCACAACACGCAGCCGCATACTGTGTATTGTGTGTGTGCCGGACAATCACTTGTCCGGCACCTGCCCCCGCTCCCACTGAGTGTAGTGTGACAGACTCTCTGTCTATCACACTCACTTGTCCAGCACCCGGCGCCCACGCAGCCCCCGCTCCCCCAAGCAGTGGCGGGGGCTGCCTTACGCTATCTCTGCCACTGGTTCAGTGATATTGTGAGAGCTGCCTGTAAAACCCCGTACACACAGGACGAGTCTGGCCTATATCGCTGGGTATGCCCATGGCAATGCAGGCGTGTCTGTGTCTGTGTCTGCATGGGGCGGGTGGCTAACGTCACACGATATCAGCACCCGCCCTGAATTCAGCCATCTCCAGCCAAGATAAATGTCAGTTCAGACCGATTTTTATCTGCGACCAGCAGAAAAATCATTCGATGGTGAGCGACCATCGAATGATTTTTCGGCCGGAGGCCACATGCGCAATGATTGGGCAGCGGGGTGGTGGGGGGCAGCGGGGTGGTGCTCGGCTGCGAGTATATGCCGCGTAGCACACAGGTCTGAGTCAGGCCAAAAGTTTGTACTTTTCCTGATGTCAGGATATCAACCTGTACAACACCCAGCACTGTAACTGTATTGTTATAAAGAAGTCAGATATTCTGGTTCACAGGAAAGGATGACACAACTGTACCGGGAAACATTAAACTAGTTTCAACACGGCTCTGTCCTGGAAGGAAGGTGACGAATATTGTCTGATTCCTCACCAGGAATTATTGTAGTTTTGGTGAGGATCAAAAAAATTTGGTCCGGATTAAAGGGTCAACAGTGTCCAGATAGACAGTCAATAGGTCAACACCAAAATGTCGACAGTGACAAAAGGTCAGCATGGAAATGGTCGATGCATAAAAAGGTTGACATAAGTTTTCCAGATTTGTGGTGTCAATGTCAACACCTGAACACATTGACCCCCAATTAGTGCAGCATGTCCCTTGCTGCGCTCGGCACACTTTACGGATTCCGCATGGATGTTACAGTTTGAAAAATTCCGAAAAATCGTGAAACATTCATGTCAAGTTTTTTGTGTCGACCTTTCCCGTCAACTATTTTTAGTTAATGTCGACCTAGTGCATGTTGACCTTTTGTAAATGTCTACCTTGTGCAATGTCTACCTGGTGCACACCAGGCAATTATCAATGAACTGCGCATGCGTATGGGCTGCAATGCATTTGCGCGGAGCCTGCAGGAAAGGAATCCTGACACTTTTTCCTTCGCTAGCTGTTCGCAAGGTGATTAATAGGAAGTAGGTTGTAAGCTTCCGAGCAGGGCCCTCCTACCTCCATGTCGGTATGTATCTACCCAGTTTGTTTAATCACTGTTGTCTCCAATTGTAAAGCGCAACGGAATATGCTGCGCTATATAAGAAACTGTAAATAAATAAATAGGTGTCTGGGGGTGGTTATCAGCCGTTAAGAGGGAGTGTTAAGAGTAACATAAGGTGTGCCCCCCCCCCCCAAAAAAATGCTGGGAGTGTCAGTTTTTGTACCTGCTTGTACCTGCTTCTAAAATAACACCATGTCATCACATCAAGAATTCACATACTGTACTTACAAGAATTGTAACCATACTGTAGGTATATGACCACAATTTGACTTTTGAGCCTGACATTCATAAGGGTACTCTAAATATCTGTGTTACACCCTCTACACATTAAACGAGTCCCAATGGGATGCCGGCATTGCAAGTGCTTACACGCTTGCGATGCCATGGGGAAAAGGGAGCGACAGTGGGGGGTGTGACCGTCATGCTGCAGCCAGATGAGGGAGAGAGACCTTAACGATATGCGGAAGCGCGCATCAATAACCCTTTGCACTCCAAATTTTTTTTTTTGCAATTAAAACAGTTTGGTTTAAATGTTTAAATTCATTGTCATTTTTTATTTGTTTTATTAAAAAAATTGTCTTCATTGAATGTTGAACGATTTTAATGTTCTTATTTTAAAGTAGCTCACCATTGGATCTGCTACTAGCCAGGGCCATCTTAACAGCAGTGTGGGGCCCTGGGCAAAGCAATGCACTGGGGCCCTTAACCATTCTCCCCTCCTAGGGATGGTGGGGGTGCTATCAGCAGCAGCTTTGATGTCCCACGGGTGGCAGGGGGTGCTCTGTCTTCCACTCAACATGTAGGACCTGGAGCAGTAACTTCTGCTAATTACTCCTTTACTGCACAGGTGGTGGGAGGGAGAACACTAACATTCTACCACTGCAATTAGGGGAAAATAGATACAATTTAGGGGGCTGTCAAAAGTTAAGCAACAGTAAAGTTTTAGCCTATATAGTAGCCAACGTATTACTTTTAAGCCCCGCACACACGGGGGACATATATTGCTGAGCAATATATTGCTTGTGTCTCCTGTTCATCAGCGACCAGAGATGGTCGCTGATGGAAAAAGAAACTGCCGGGGGGAGCTCGGCAGTGGAAATCAGCTGGTCGCAGGAGCATGTTCCTGCGACCAGCGATCACTACAGGGGTAAAAACGTGAGCGCGCACCTGGCGATATACCGCCGGTGCACACTCCCATCGCGGGCAATATGGTCGCTCAGCGACCATATTGCCCGCGATAGTACACAAAATCGCCCCCGTTTGTACGCACCTTTAGACTACTCCTTTATTCCCCAAAAGAAATTGCTTGCCAGAGCTTCATTCATGCATTGATTACGTTTTAATTTGGTGTAGTTGGGTACTTTCAAGTCAGTGATGTTAAGGACCACCATAAGGGACTTTTAGGAATTAACCCTTTATTGAGGCAACCTAAAGTAGCAAGTTTTAAAGGGCAGCAATATGAAAGGAATTAATATAAGTTTGTGGGGAGAAAAGGCTCTGTGACCACCCACTAACACCCGAATTCCCTTTAATGTGTTCTCTTCACAAGTTCACCGTATTGTATGTCCTTGTGGGTGCAGTGCAGGTTGTGTTTCTGCAATCAGGGGTAGATTTATTAATAGTTGATCAGGGGAATATGCGCTATCCCCGTGCAATATGGCAGGGAGGGGATAGTGCTTCCCCTGATCTATGACAACCGTGATGCGGGTGTTAAACAAGCGGCGGTGCGGGACAGGAGGGTTAACGCAGATGCAATATTTTAAAAGGGGCGCCTGCGCGTTACCTGATGTATGATCCGGCGATGTGGGGCTTTGTTTGTTATGGACCCCTGTTCCGGATCGCCATCTTGTTCTGACGCTGCGGGTCTCCTTCTTCTAATGATTTAAATTGGTCTATAGTGTAACGTGGCGCTTATCTCCAGGGGTCTGCCTGATCTATGCTGAACGGTGTCTCCCAAACACCAAAATGAAATAGTGACAGAAAATTATGGGTGGTATACATAACTGGGCGCTCCTTTTTTGGTTGAAAATAGCGCCGGGGGGGGGGGGGGGGGGGGGGAGGTTTGTATTGACTACTTCCCTTATATCTCTGTGGATGTCTCCTTTGTGGTGAGATTACTCGTGTTCTTCAATTTTGCCGCTCTCAAAAATGTGTAAACGGAGAAAAAAAAGAAAAAATACAGAGCAATGTTAAATACAGTTATGGACTCAAATATATATTTCAAATTATCGACTTCCTTTATAAAAAATGAGAGTGGTGGCATACCGACCAAATTTATTGGATGAAACAAATGCATCAAGGCATTTTTTTTTAAATCATCAAGATGGCGTACCGGTACTCACGGTAAGTTGAAGATAATAAAGCTCATCAAGGTATCTTTCTCTTGTATTTTATTCTCAATAAAATGAATAAACAATGGTATAAAATGTATAAAAAGCAGGTTGAAAGTGGTGGATGGATGGCGCTTAACGTGATTTTAAAGTGAGGTCAAATCCATATATCGCTCACAGTAAAGAACACAGGATTGCCTATCCACCTCACCCACCTCTCTCCGTGATGAGCACAGGTCTGGATCAACATGTTTCGAGAGTAATACTCTCTTCTTCAGGATCCTATATACTTCACATTGCTCTGTATTTTTTCTTTTTTTCTCCATTTACACATTTTTTAAAGCGGCAGAATCGAAGAACATGAGGAATCTCACCACAAAGGAGACATCCGCAGAGATATAAGGGAAGTAGTCAATACAAACCTTCCCCCCCCCCCTCTATTTTCAACCAAAAAGGGACCACCCAGTTATCTATATCACCCATCATTTTCTGTCACTCCTTCTTCTAATGGTCAGTGCCGCTTGCTGGTCTCCAGCAGTTTCAAATTAAAACCGCACATGCGCCGGGTATACAGCATCCCAGCTTCCCCTGCGAACCTTGCCTGGCGCATGCGCAGTTTTAATTTGAAGACACCGGAGACCAGCAAGTGGCGCTGACCACATGCGATGAGGACATAGCACCGGAAAAGAAAACTGACTCATTCACAGCCATTATGGGAGGAAGCGTATCCCCGTCAAATGGGGATAACGCACTCCCATAATTTATATAGTTAAAAGATAGTACATTCGGGCGATGTGCGCGGCAGCTTCACCACGATAAAGTGGTGAAGCGAAACTGGATCCCTAAGGATCGTTATGGACATGTTAATAAATCTACCACTCAGTGAGAAACACGCTGATCCATCTATCTCCTCCTCCACACATCAGTAGTCAAATGCTATCATTATGAATTTTCTGCAAAGCAATGTATGAAAGAGCAGAGCTGCACATTACAGAATTGCAACCTACTGTCATTTTAAGTTGACTGCACTAAACGTATTGTATTGCTCTCACACTGGTAAACCAAAAAATATCCAGTCAGCTCACTGTTCTATTGGGGTTTATGTGAAGTTGCACTCATGGTTTGTCCTAGGAGCGAAGCTTGCTTTTTATTCTAAAATGGCTGAGGGTTTGTTATTCTAAAATGGCTATGGCAGCATGAGTTGTGGCTGCATGGACTTGTAAGAAGCGTCGCCTACATCTTCTCTGTGGAGCAGATGTATGAAGCAGTGATAACGGAGAAGTGATCAAGTGCCTGGAAGTTCATCACCGGCCAATCAGCTGCCGACTTAGGAGGATATTCTGGTTGGTGGGTAAATTTCCGAATTCTTTCGGAGCGGACCGCAGGCCACGCTGTGTGGACATTGTAAGAACAAACGCCCACAGGTCCTCCGCATACGGACGGACTCGCTCTCTAAGAAGAGGGTGTGTTTACGGACAACATCCAAACCGTGCGTGTGCGTTGGCCACACAAAGATTCTGCACGGTCTTACAGCGTCAGAACGGACGTGAAGCTGCACGTACGCACCGATGCGGTGTATTTCCGCAAAACTCACGACTATTCTCTGAACTCATAAATCTGTCACATGACACACTTATGCAATTAGGCTACTTCATTAAAAATTGTTTGTTTGTAATTGGAATCAATTAAATCCTAATAGATACTTAAACACATTAAACACATTACTACCACTTTACATTAACCCTTACATCAGGGGTCCTCAAACTACGGCCCGCGGGCCAGATGCGGCCCACTGAGGACTTTTATGCGGCCCGCCTAGTGTGCCGCTGCCCAAGTGCTGGCGCGGCAATCACTTTCACTTGCCTTACATGCCGGGAGGATGGGCAGGCTGGCTGGCGAATGGACGGGCGGGGGAGTGGCCTGGGACGTCAGGGGAAGCTACAGTGTCTGCCGGTCCGTCCCGTCTCCCTGCATAAGCTTCTCCTATGCGTCTGACGTCATCACGTCACGCGCTGCGGCTGCACAGAGGAGAGTAGCTTACAGAATCCGGAGAGAGGAGCCGGACAAGAAGGCAGCACGGAGGGAGCAGTGGCACTGACTGAGCAGACACTGACTGTGTCCCAGTCCACACACAGTCTACTCTTGACTGTGTTCTTATTATTAGAGGTGCGTTTTTTTTATACTAACATATTTAAAATGATATATATGTGTATATATATGTACATATATATATGTACACTGCGCAGCATGCACTGTACATCCCCCGCCTGTTGTGGTGGCTGCCGTTACTGTGTACAGTTGTACACAGTAACGGCAGCCACCACAACAGACAGGCGCGGGGGATGTACAGTGCATGCTGCGCAGTGTACATGTGTATATATATATATATATATATTATTGATTCAAAACAACCCTCCTGCGTTCGCCTTTCTGTTTGAAAAAAATGGCCATACACACCCAAGTCCGGCCCTCTGACAGTCTCAGGGACAGTGAACTGGCCCCCTATTTTAAAAAGTTTGAGGACCCCTGCCTTACATCATGTGAAGTGAAGTTAAAGAGTGTAATTAATGAGTAATGAGTAGAGGAGTGGATTGTATTGTGTTCAGCTGACAGTGGTTCAGGTGCGGCCGTACTAATTGGGCGATCCGAATGCCTATGAAGACCGCATATTTCCTGCCTGTTGGTTCGTTTGCAGTCGGTGTTCTGTCCGAATGCACGCCTACCAGAATTAGTGCACTCCCTTGTGTACGCCCATGTTTACGCCCAGTTTAGCCCACTTTGAAACTACGCCCCTGTGTAGTTCTGAATGACGCCCATATTACGCCCATATTTCCCGAGTGAATGCGGTGCACATTTCTGTACGGTATTAGTGAGAATGAGTACGGAGACCGTGCGTGGCACATGCGCATAGCGTTGCCCACGCATGCGCAGACGGCTAAAAAACGCCATCCGAAAGAATTCGGAAATTTACGCATCGACCAGAATAAGGCCCTTAGTTAAGTTACAGGCTGGGTTTAAAAAGGAATAGTCAGGAGCCGATTGGCTGGTGATAAAGTACCAGGCATTTTATCACTTCTCCTCCGTTATTACTTCTTCACACATCTCCCCCTGTGTTACTAGCAATGTGGACCCAGGGAAAGTTTCTAACTGGAGAGTTTCTAACCTATTCACTATGTGGGGAGTTTATATGTCCTCCCTTTGCACTGGTTTCCTCAGCATACGCTGGATTCCAATCACACGCCACAAAACATACTGGTGGGATAATTAATTTCTGGTACAAAAAAATAATCGTGTATGGGCAAAATTTAATAGGTTGAGAGATTCAGAAAGTGAGAGATTTGGTGAGAAATCTCCAAGTTTTTTAAGTGCCAATCATTTACACTACAACAACAGTAGTTTGATGTCGCAATGTAAATGATTGCCGCTTCACTTTCTGAATCTCTCATCCTATTAAATTTCGCCCTATGTGTCCATGTGATATCGAATGTAGATTGTAAGTTCCATGGTGCAGGAACCAACGTAAATGACTGTAATATGCTCTGTAATGTTCTGCATAATACATGTGCACTATAGTATATAAATACTGTAACTGGTAATTAAGCATATAGTTCAGTTATGTTGCATAATAATCACACACACTTACTTTCTTGGAATTATTAACAAATATTATTAACGTTAATTAGGAAGCAAAATTAGTTACAGGACTTCCTTCTGGTAAGTTGTCTGGGATGTAAATACAATAAATTTATGTCGCAATCAGATTTCTAATTACTGCTCTTCCTGTCAAATGTTTTGCCAGTCAAGTGTGACTTTGTCTTAGGTATAGCAAAATTCCACTGTTAAGCGCAGCCACCTCTTACTGGGATACATGAGCACCAGGGTGTGTGCGTGCGTGTGGGGGGATACGAATTACCCAGGCCCAGGTCTGATAGAGGGGCCCAGTTGTTGGTCTGGTCCTCCCCCGTTACCTTGAGGCCGAAGCTGCAGCAGCTCTTCTTCTCAGCTCAGCGCATGCTGCTATGTGCTGGGGTGCAGTGTGGCCAAGGAGGCATTTATAGTACTAATTTTTATTTTATTTTAAGGGTATATGGCCACGCCTCCCATGATTAGGAAATACCTGGATCCGTCCAGGCTCTCTACTTCCCTGCTGTTACATGATGTATTATTTGACTTCCCACCATGACCAGGGTCGCCCTGTAGGTGTAGGTGCTGCTGCTGGGGGAGGGGGGTCAATAACACTCCCCCCTTGACATTTTTACAAAATTTTACCGGGGCTCGGCATACCTCTCGGCGGCCCTGACCATGACCAAGATTTTCTATATGTAGCAGAACCTTAGTTGGGTCTGATTTTTGCAGATATTATGGGCGGTATTCATTTTTCTTCATCAGCATTTCAGCTCGCTATCCTTAGGGGTGGTGAGCTGAAATAAGCGAATGTGTGTCTGAACCTGGCCATAATGTGCATGCTCAAAAAAATAGATCAACTGAATTCCCCCCTACCATCTCCTGTCATTTTAGACGGGAGATCGGTTGCAATATAAAAATTGTATACCATCCTATGGGCCCTATTCAGACCTGCTGGGCTGTGTATATTCGCTGCCTAGCGACCAGGTAAAAGCTGCCCCGCCCACCCTGCTGCTCAGACACTTGCGTAACTCTGCGAGCGGATCTGTACGCTTACACATTGGCTCACATGTGCCCACACAGAGGAAAAAACATTTGATGGCTATCCACTATTGAATGATCCTCTCTTTTCCTCAGGTAAAAGTTAGCCTGGACTTACCTTTATGCTGGCCGTTCTTTTGTGAATTTGGAGGTGGGCGCTGACGTCATGTGACATCATCTCCCCACCGAGAGCAGGCATGGGCACGCCAGCAGTTCTAGTGGTCTGCCCAGCGTTTCTATGGACGCGCACACAATTTTTGTGGGCACGCCCATGAAACACTAGCCAGACCCCAGCGACCGCCCCCTGCCTGTCACTCATTTTGCGAATGCCCAGGCAAGTGAAAAACTTGCCAAAGGCGTTCACTCCGGGCATTTGCATATATGCATGAGCGACTATGTGCATGCGCACACCCCCACCTTAGGAGATGGGGCCTAATTCGAACCTGTACGAACAGGTCTGTATGTGTCTTAAACAAGATTGAGCAAATGGGTGTGGATCAGTTGGTCACCAGCAAGTTGTTAGACAGTCATAAGGTCAACATGCATTTAGGTGGACATGTGTGTTGGTTGACATGCAGGAAGGTCGACATGAGTCTAGGTCAACATAGGTTACATCGCCTGGGGGGGGGGCGCAGTAGGCAGTAGACGTTTTGCCTAGGGTGCCAAAAAACCTTGCACCGGCCCTGGACCTAATGGTGTCGGCTTAATGACGGTCTAACAATTTGCGGGTGACCCAATGACCGTATCCTGAGCAAACAGCATGGCACTCATTTCTGAGCAGTTCTACCTTAAATATCTCATCCAAATTAGCAGCTTTAGCCATTGTGAGATTTCCTGTTTGTGTAACTGTGCCCTCAGAGTGACAAACTTCATTACACAATCAGAGGCTCTGCTATCTGTCATGACCGTTCCATTGCGTATGCAGCACTAAAGCCACAATTCATGAAAGTCAAACCACACTGGGTGACAGTGTTCCTGATTCTGACTTTGATAACGCAATCAAGATAATTCCGATAAGTGATATTCTTGTCTCCTAAATAATGATAATAATTTTGTTCAACAGTGGCTGCAAAAAATAGGCAGCTGTTCATATGAGTTTATTATATATTTTGCAGGTAGAAATCAATTGTATTGGAGCAATTATTTACAGTCTATGGGGGAGATTCTCTAAAGCAGAAATGCGGTAAAAACCCTGTTATCAGGGTTTTTACTGCATTTCTGTATGCGCCAATGGCCATTTGCAGTGGCAGCGCTGCAAAAGCTGGCGATTCCCTGTTGAAGCCTATGGTCTTCTTACTGCAGCACTACTGTGAGGGATCTGTCACGGCCCCCCGCCGTTCCTGTCACTCTGTGCATGCGCAGACGGACTCCTGGGTCTCTGACCCGGAAGTCCAGGGCCGGCACCGCATCGCAAGGGACAGCTCTTATCGCAAGAGCTGTCCCTTGCATTAATAATCGCATATGTTAGAGCATATGTGATTATTAACATACATAGTTCCAGTTACATAGTAGGTAAGGCTGAATAAAGACTTGCCTCCTTCGAGTTCAACCTAGTATGCTTATATTAAGTTTTTTATATTACACTTATGTTTCTTATTTGAACCCCTGGATGTTATTAGCCAATAAGTGTTTATCCAACCTTGTTTTGAACGCATTTATTGTGGGAGCCAACACCACCTCTCCCAGAAGAGAGTTCCAGAGTTTGACTGCTCTGACTGTAAAGAAATTTTTTCTTCTAACTGTACGAAATCTTTTTTCTTATAATCGATACTCCTGCCCCGTGTCCTTTCTTCATTTCTAGTAGAAAACAGGGTGTTTGACAGTTCCTTATGTTGGCCCCTGATATACTGGTACATGTTGAGCATGTCTCCCCTTAGACGTCTCTTTTGTAATGTAAATAATCCCAAATTTTCCATTCCCCTAATAAGCTTTGTTGCTTTTTGGATTTTTTCTAATTCTGCGATAATCTCTCCTCATAGGTAAAATTTTCCATTCCCCTAATAAGCTTTGTTGCTCTTTGGATTTTTTCTAATTCTGCGATGTCCTTTTTAAAGTGTGGGGCCCAGAATTGTACTCCATATTCGAGGTGTGGTCTGACCTGTGATTTATAGAGGGGCATAATTACTTTTAAATCCCTAGTTTCGATGCCCCTTTTTATGCATGCTAGAATTTTGTTGGCCTTTTTTACTGCTACATTACATTGGGCACTACATCCCAAGTTGCTATCTATTAGGACTCCCAGATCCTTTTCGAGTACTGACTTACCCAGTTCCCTCCCACTCAGATTATAGCTTGCACACTGGTTGTGTCTCCCAAGGTGCATGACCTTGCATTTATCCAGATTGAGCCTCATCTTCCACTTTTTAGCCCATTCCTCTAGAATGAACAGTCGATTAAACGCTGTCCCTGTGTGGGCATAATAATGTTGCAATGCCTGTACCCGTTGGTCATTCATCGTGCTTGCTGATCCCTTTCCATGCAGAAAGAAAATGACCTGTCTTGCACGATTTGACACACATTATTCTATATAATGAACGATGTGCCAATAATTTGGTAATGATTTGCAATCGTGAAATGACCCATGTGTGTGTGCATAATATATTTTGGCCAGGAGTGTTCTGGGGCTACACACCAGAGTTTTCGAGAAAAAAAAAACCAGGGCCATCCCTTCCCACTAATGTCTGTCGGATCGTAGAAGTGATCCATTGTGGATTAGCGGTTTGTAGCCCTGGGCAAACTTGAAATGTTAAGATTTTCTTCTCTAGTGTTGCACCACAGGCAGTCTCAATTCTAATGGGGCCCCCAGTCTTCATAAAGAATGCAGTGTGTGTGGTCTTGAAAGGTTTTCTGCCTTCTTGTAGTTCCTTTCCATGTACCAGACTTTGGAACTCACCATTTGACTTTGATTTTCTAATCCATGTCTGCTGATCTCTACAAGCTGTGCACTGATCCTTGGATAGACCAGTACAAGAAGTACTTGTTTCCTGACACATCAAAAAAAGGTAACCAACATCTCTTTGAGTTTTGTTTTATTTATCTCCATATTTACATAGTTGCATGTGATGGCAACATATGCTGAAGCGCAAGATGAGACCTAATACAGGTGGTGCACAGCATAGGCTTAAATAGCCAGTGCCTCTTTTGACTTTGTCACCATTGACCTTGAAAGGTAATTTCACCATGAATGCCCCTAGGGAAAAGCTCAAGACACATAATGAACAAGAGCACAGAGCAGGCAATGAGGAAGCAGAGCTCTTTGGCCAGAAGAGAAAAAGGAAAACGGCAAAGCAAGACTGAAGGCCCCCACACACTGGAACAATTTTTTTGTCCGATTGTTGGCCAAAAAATCGTTCTAGTGTGTGGGGGCCTTGAGACCCTGTAGGTAGACCCAGCAAGAAAGTGCTATGGAAAGATTCACAGTAGTACTACCCGCCACTACCAGCAATGATCAACAACCATAAAGGATTTACTAGGGTAATCAGTAGACTTTGAGCATGCATTGAGTATGCACTTTAAAATGCTTTATCTAGGAACCTTCTTTGGAAATGAAGGCCTTCTAAGCTATGAGTAAGTAAAGTATTACTTTTGAGATTTTTAATCAATGATTCTCTACATTCCGCAGGAAAACAGGAGAAGGAAGAACATGAAGAGAGGAGAAGCCGTTCAGAATGAAATATTAAATACTTATGTAAGCCCCATGTAAGATATAGTCAAAAAGCCAGCATATGACTTCTTATAAAATGTAAAAGGTCCTATTGTTCTCCTCTTATTATCTATAGCCTTGCAGTTGCAGGAAGTTTTGAGACGGTTGTGCTTGCATCCAGTTTAAAAGCAGAGACTCAACTGTAGGAACTACAGAAGATTGGAAAGAAAAGGGAGTAGGTAGTCATGAATGAACTTCATATACAATGAAGAAGACTGATGCCATGACCAAAAACTCTTTATTATGGTCATTACGGGTTATCCCAGAGGCAATAGATGAATCCATTTATCCTAATTAGAAGATGTCTACATCCTGAGGAACTTTTCTAAAATCTTGGTTGACTGTTTTAGACTATGCTTTGGACTGATGGTGGTAACATTTATAATATTTTAGATTAAAACCAGTTGTCTTGACAGAGTGTCAAGATTATTATTATAATTTTATTTATAAGTCGCCACAGGTGTTTTGCAGTGCAGTACAAAGGAACAGTACAGGGAGACAAACTTAACATTACAGATGGAGATGAGTATGCAGACAAAGATGGTCGCTGAGTGTTTGAGTATGGGAGAGCTGTGAGTGAAATGTGAAGAGAAGAGGCTTTTGACAACAGGAGGGAAGAGGGCCCTGCTCTGAAGAGCTTACAGTCCAGTAGGAAGGGGAGACAGACAGATTACATGAGGTGCAAGCGAGTGGGAAGTGGCTTGATGGCAGAATGTAAGCAGGCAGCAATGGTCAAGGCATGTGGCAAGGGTCGTAGGACAAGTCTCAGAACTAAGTTATGCAGTGGAAGGGTATGCTTTGATGAATAGATGAGTTTTCAGCGCCCATTTGAAGCTTTGCAAAGTCTGGGAAGTCTAATGGAGCGAGGGAGTGGGTTTCACTGAATGGATGCAGCACGGGCAAAGTCCTGGACTCTGACGTGGGAAGCACGATTTGTATTTTTTGCTCTTTGGAGCATTTCTCTTTTTTTGGGATAGTTTATTAAACTGCCACCCTGTCTGCCCCTGCAGTGCCGCTCTGCTTCCAAGATGTGCCAGGTTGGAAGTGTAAGGTCCACATGTATGTGATGCCCACTGCTGTCGCTTAGCTTAGACATCCAGCTACCTCGGTATACCCTTTTGGCCCAACTACAGTAAATGAAAACAATTTTGTGAGCTGTGAAGTGATCAAAATTGACTATAAATTAGTGGAAACTAATGTTATTGAGGTCAATAATACTTTAGGGGCAAAAACAGGCCCAAATTCTGTTATTTTAGACATTTTTAGCATTTTTTCATAAAAATCCAGATCCAAAACCAAAACCCACAAGGGTGGTTTTGCCAAAACCAATCCAGATCCAAAACACGAAGGGAGATCCAGATCCAAAACCAAAACCCGAAAAAGTGGCCGCCACACATCTCTAGTTCAAACTGAAATCGAAGAAAAAAGTTGTTTAACATGTGGGCTACATACAAATGCAGTCAGTATTTATCCTGCACCCAGTACTTTCTTCTCTTGCATTGTAATTCAGTTTTTTCCAGATACAAAGTTACTTGCTTTTTTAGGTACTTGTTTCCTAGCACGGCGCCCATCGCATTGTATACCATAAGCCTTATAATGGTATGCGATGCGATGTAGCGCGATGGCACCCGATGTTATACAATTTAAAATCTTATACCATTGCATTGTATGCCATATACAATGGTATACGATTTTAAATTGTATAAGCACCCTAATTGGTGTTTTTAATGTTAAATGGCCCCCCTATAAGATTATTAATTGTATAAGCACCATAATGGGTGCTTACAATGTTAAAAGCACCCCCACGCCACCCCCAGTATCAACGCCAACCCGAAGCATAGCGAGTGCAGCGAGCCCGCGAGGGGTGGCGGTACGCGTCTTCCGACCTTTTCATACCCGCACTATACACGTCGGCATGGAGTTGACTTTAGATAGTGTGGCGAGCGCAGCGAGCCACCAAGCCCGAAGCGTGGCGAGTGGACGCAGAATACATGTAAAGTAATAAGCGTCCCCGCGCGGGGCTCGCTGCACTCGCCGTGCTTCGGGCTCGGTGGCTCGCCGTGCTCGCAACACTATCTAAAATCAACTCCACGCGCTTCGGGTTGGCATTCATAGTGGGGGTGGCGTGGGGGTGCATTTAACATTGTAAGCACCCATTAGGGTGCTTATACAATTAAAAATCGTATAAGGGGGCCAAAATCACATCGCATCCCATGCTGCTTTATGGCATGCGATGCGATACAATGCATATGATGCAATACGATTGAAAATCGTGGGCGCCGTGCTAGGAAACAAGTACCCTTTTTTATTTATTTACAAACATGAATCAGGCACATAGCTCAGAGGTGCAGTATTTAATGTTCTCATTTCAAGGGAACCCTGTTTTCATTTGGATAAATACATGGGAGGTTATTCTGGTTACTGCGCTCCCCCGCACGTTTGCACGGGGGAAAGATGTTTTCTTTATGCACATTTCTGCGCATGTGCATACGCTGGGTGCGAGCAGACATGGCATACTGCTAGGTCGCTGTCCCATTCGCACCCACCAGTGCCGGCGGGGGCATGGGGAGGCAGCGACGGGCTACACCAGAGGCGGGCTGGGCCGAGGGGCAGGGTGCCAGGGGCCCCCGGGCCGCCTTATCAATTAGTGCCACGCCCGCCCTGGTGGTCCATTGTATTATCAAGCTGTGGCTGCACGCCGAATCTCTGACTGCGGACGGCCGCGGCAGCTATCAATAAATGGTCCCGGCGGCAGGGTGTCATCTGCGCCCCACCACCCTCCCTTCCCAGGCCAGCAACTCGAGTCCTGACTATAATCAGAGGGAGGCAGGCAGACAGGGCTTCCCGAGTCCCGACTGTTGGAGGGAGGCAGAACTTAGGCAATGATCCTGCTCCCATTGGCTGCTGCTCAGCATTTAAGAAATATGGAGTAGCAGGAATCAACAGAATATTTGTCTGCCTCCATAGCAGGCTACAAAAAGATGGCCGCTGTAGACCAATTGGGAGCCAAGTTTCCTTTCCATGGAACGCAAGGGTGGAAAAAGGGGAGTGCTTATCGGGGGCTTCAAAGGAAGAGGAGCAGTATGATGGAGAGACCCACGGACTGGAAGAGATGGCAGACGTTAGCAGTGTCTCCTAAAATATATATACAGTATATATATATATATATATATATATATATATATATATATATATATATATATATATATACATACATATATATATACACAGTATATTTATATATATATATATATATATATATATATATATATATATAAATATATATATATATATATATATACATGTAGAAAGATAGTACGCACAACGCTGACAGAGTCCAATAAATGTCCGTGCCCGGTCTTTGAAGGGATATAGGATAGCCTTCCCAGAGCAGAGAACTGTGTTCCTATTCGAGGAAGAACCAGCACAGGACAAAAGCGCTTTTTTTAAAGCTTTTATGAGCATCAGATTTTCAATAGACCAGTCCAGCAATCACGATGGGGTAACAGCAATAGACAGCATAGAGGACAATGTGTGTCCAACACCCTTGGGCAAAATAGGTCTTACTGTGAGTAGCAGCCCCCGTGGCTGGTGTCAGTACAGGTCCCTGACGGACCATTTCGGCGCGCTGTGCACCTTTCTCAAAGGGAGGTCTGACAAATGTGTCCTTAAAATACTGATGCTTAAATAGAGAAAATTGTGATAACTCACCTGTGTACTGCACCCAGTCCGTCCCTCCGCTTTCCCGCGTGTGCATGGCTTCCGTCTCCCATCACCGCCGTCAGACGCCGTCTCCTGCGCACGTCAATGACGTCAGTAACTGGTCCCGTCCGTCCATGCGGTACAGCGGGGAGCGTACGTGGGTTCCCTGGTGCAGGGGTGACACGTCACTACCGTTTGCCATGGTTACCACTGTAATCAAAACAATGTGCGTCCTAGCGCTCACTTAATCCAGAGCGATCAATGCATTCCCTCTGAGAAAAGCGCTACCAGGCTCCATCATATAGTCACCACACACTAGCATCTAAAGTGATGGTTATCAGATCCATAGAAAAATAATGAGAGATGAACAAAAATATAAACACAAAAAAGATAGTGAATTAAAATATCTGAAAAATTAACCACTGTATACATCATGCACCTCCTTCTCAAAAAATATGTATATAATAGGAGGAAGGCCTACCACCAAATATTTCTTTCAAGATTACAAAACCATATTACATTATTATGCCATGGGTCACAGGTCTATACTAATAGATCAATACATTAACTAGCAGCGGATAGCAAAAGTATCTATGTGAATAACCTGAACGAGTACTGTTACTTTATAAGAATGGTACAAATGAGAACTCTTCGTTTAGCCCTTTAGGACGCATACAGTCCAGTTCATAAATCCAGTAGCATTCTCTTTGTAGTAATTTTCCATGACGATCGCCACCCCTCCTCATGGGTGTTATATGCTCTAAAGGCATAAATACAAAGTCATTGATGTTATGTCCACACTGGACAAAATGTCTTGCTACTGGTGGGGTGCAGGATTCCATTTTGATCCCCGCTTTTTTAATGGAGCTCCGATGCATGGAGATTCTCTCCTTCAACATGCGTATTGTCTTTCCGACATATATAAGTTTGCAGGGGCACATGATCATATATACCACATATCGTGTCTCACAGTTCATCCTGGTTTTGTGCTTGTATACTTTGCCTGTTGTAGGGTGTGTAAAGCTGTCTGTTACCTTAATAAATTTACAATTTGCACATCCAGTGCACCGAAAGGATCCCACAGTCTTACTTAACCAGTTTTGTTTAGGTCCGACTCTCGGACTCACGTCTGTGTACACCATCCTCTGTTTAAGGTTACGACTGCGGCTATAGCAGAATAATGGAGTAGCACTACAACTGGCCCCCAAAACCGGGTCTGTCTGGATAATGTGCCAATGCTTCAAGATAGCTTTCCGAATTTCTTTAGAAGCAATCGAATATGTACTGGAAAACACAATTTTGGATTCAGGGATCTTTCTTGCACTTGGCCCCAGAAGGTCTTGTCTCTTTAAGCTCATTGCTCGCTTCTTTGCATTAGCCAACTCTTCCTTTTTGTATCCCCTTGATACAAAATCCTGGCACATGCCATCAATTGTCCCTTCTAGTTTTTCCGGGTCTGATGTATTGCGCACAGCTCTTATAAGTTGGGAGAGTGGCAACCCCTTCTTTAGTGGTTGCGGATGGAAGCTTTCTGCTAATAAAAGAGTATTTTTGTCCGTGGGCTTTTTAAAGAGCGTTGTCACGAAGCAGTTCTCTCTAACATGCACCGTCACGTCTAAATAATCAATCTTGCTAGCACTAAAATTGAGTGTAAACCTTATAGACCCAGGCAGTACATTCAAAAATTCAATAAACTCTTGTAATAGAGTCAATGTGCCTGTCCACACCATAAAAATGTCATCGATGTATCGAAGATACATCGATATAAATTCGTGAAATTTGTTGTTGGCAAGAATTTTTGACATCTCGTAATCGTACATAAAAATATTGGCGTACGACGGGGCCATATTTGACCCCATCGCCGTCCCCTTACGTTGACAAAAAAACATGTTGTTAAATAAAAAATAATTTTTCTTCAAAATAGTTTCTATCAACAAAATGAGATATTCTATAGGTGGACCCTCATAATGCGGACAGACACAGACTACATTACGAATGGCCTGTAAGCCTTCTTCGTGCATGATATTTGTATACAGGCTTGTGACGTCTAGCGTCACAAGCAAACAATCAGGCGGTGGTTTCCCAAATTTTTCAATCCTTAATAAAAAGTCAGTAGTATCTTTGATAAAGAAAGGGCTGCTTTTTACTACAGGTTGCAACAGAAAATCTACATATTGTGACAACGGTTGTCCTAATGAACCCAGAGACGAGATGATTGGTCTCCCAGGAGGGGAGACCAACGTTTTATGTATTTTGGGTAGTATATACATTAACGGTATTTTGGGAAACTCTTGATATAGGAATTTCTCCGTGGATTCATTTATCCACCCTTGTTCTACCCCAAACTTTATATTACTGTCTATCTCTCTCTTGAACTGTTCAGTAGGATCTGTGGGTAATAATTCATAGCATTCTGCGTCACTCAGCTGTCTCATCACTTCACTAATGTAGTCCTCCCGATTAAGGATAACCACACCCCCACCTTTGTCGGCGGGGCGTATGATTATCTCATCATTATTACGTAAAGAATCAACAGCCCTACTTTCCTCTATGGTGAGGTTGGAGTATTTTTTCTTACTCTTCTTCATAACGGACAAGATATCCTGACGAATCAATCGGGTAAAGGTATCTATCGAAGCACTGGTGGACGGTGGTAACCATGGCAAACGGTAGTGACGTGTCACCCCTGCACCAGGGAACCCACGTACGCTCCCCGCTGTAGCGCATGGACGGACGGGACCAGTTACTGACGTCATTGACGTGCGCAGGAGACGGCGTCTGACGGCGGTGATGGGAGACGGAAGCCATGCACACGCGGGAAAGCGGAGGGACGGACTGGGTGCAGTACACAGGTGAGTTATCACAATTTTCTCTATTTAAGCATCAGTATTTTAAGGACACATTTGTCAGACCTCCCTTTGAGAAAGGTGCACAGCGCGCCGAAACGGTCCGTCAGGGACCTGTACTGACACCAGCCACGGGGGCTGCTACTCACAGTAAGACCTATTTTGCCCAAGGGTGTTGGACACACATTGTCCTCTATGCTGTCTATTGCTGTTACCCCATCGTGATTGCTGGACTGGTCTATTGAAAATCTGATGCTCATAAAAGCTTTAAAAAAAGCGCTTTTGTCCTGTGCTGGTTCTTCCTCGAATAGGAACACAGTTCTCTGCTCTGGGAAGGCTATCCTATATATATATACACACGTGTATATGTATGTTTGAAAGCCACTCCCCTAACATTAGATTCATGCCCGTTTTTGCATTCCCTTTCCCTGTGAAAAGCTGGGCCACTTGCTTGTGCCTGTCCCCCAGGCTGAAAGTTGCCAGCCAGCCCCTGGGATACACCCACGGGAACGCCCATCACTGGATGTCAGCTGCCCACTCTCTTCACATACAAGGAAAACGCAAAGCTAGGACACCAGTGAGTGTCCATCCATTCACAAGCCGTGCGGAGAACTCACTTTGCGAGGGGGGACGGGCGGCTGTGCAAGTGGCCAGCGGTGTCTAATCCACACACAACACTGTGAAATTTGCAGCATTGTGTGTGGACCAGAATAACCTCCATACAAAGCACTACATGGTAAAGTAATTTCATTTTACAGGTTGAGTATCCCTTATCCAAAATGCTCAGGACCAGAAGCATTTTGGATAACGGATTATTCTTTATTTCAGAATATATTTATATTTCAGTGATGCGTCTTGAGGTATCTTGCATTTATGTTGTATAAACACATCAAACACATGAAATACACACACATATATATTATTTGTGCAAGAAACAAGGTTTCAAAACATGAAACAAAGTTTGTGTACTATCTCAGGCACTGAATTTGAATGCCAAGAAATCATTTTCTTGCAAATGTTTAGTGCCAGTTACATATCATGTTCCCAGTAGTGCCAGTTATATATCATGTCCCCAGTAGTGCCAGTTACATATCATGTCCCCAGTAGAGCCAGATACATATCATGCCCCCAGTAGTGCCAGTTACATATCATGTCCCCAGTAGTGCCAGTTACATATCATGTCCCCAGTAGCGCCAGTTACATATCATGTCCCCAGTAGCGCCAGTTACATATCATGTCACCAGTAGCGCCAGTTACATATCATGTCCCCAGTAGTGCCAGTTACATATCATGTCCCCAGTAGCGCCAGTTACATATCATGTCCCCAGTAGCGCCAGTTATATATCATGTCCCCAGTAGCGCCAGTTTCATATCATGTCCCCAGTAGCGCCAGTTTCATATCATGTCCCCAGTAGCGCCAGTTACATATCATGTCCCCAGTAGCGCCAGTTACATATCATGTCCCCAGTAGCGCCAGTTCCATATCATGTCCCCAGTAGTGCTTTTAGCAAAAAAGAACATTACATTCTGGAAAATGGTTTTCAGAAAAATTTGGATAACAGATATCTGGATAAGGGATACTCAACCTGTACCTAAGTTTACATGGAAATTGTTTTTTTTTTTACTGGGGAACTCAAAGGTACATTGTATTTTTTTAAGGATTTTACAGGAGTCAAATGAGAAAAATGTACCAGCTTGAAAAAAATTAAACAAAACTGGCTTTCAGCCTCTTTGTGGAACCCAAGGCTGTCACTTTACAGGAGAGTGATGACAATCTTCATCCCTATTACTCAATAAAGAGATTGTCTTTAAAAAAAAAAATATATATATATATATATATATATATATATATATATATATATATATAAATAAATAAATAATGCAACAAGGGTCATTACTGACCACTATGTTGTTATTTCCTGTACATGGTTTTTGGAAGGTGCAGGTGTAAAAGAATCACTCATTTCAAAGGCTACAACTTAAGCACCCTTAAACGAAATAGAAACCTTGAACTGCACAGGGAAGTATAGCACACAGTTTCTCAAACTCGGTCCTCAGGACCCCACACAGTGAGTGCATGTTTTGCAGGTCTCCACACAGAATCGCAAGTAAAATAAATAGTTCCACCTGTGGATCTTTAAAAATGGGTCAATTAACAACATTTCTGAAAATGTAAAATACATTTTAAACATAATGTATAACAAAATTCATGTTGATAAGATAAATTACATTTAAAGATGAAAATAAAAACATTTCACTGCCCCTGACAAATATAACATTAGAAAAAATACAATTTATTAATTACACCTCAGATATAGTAGAAAGCAACTAACTTAGTACTGGAAATATAAGCTTTGTAGAGTTCCACAGAGCTCAGTTGGAACTTCCTGGCGTACTCATTTTCAGAAGTATCCTAATGAAGATGACCTCAATAACCCAACTGATTATTTTTAATACATTTTAATGACGTGACCCCAGTCCAACAGGTTTGATTGTGAAAGCCCAGAAACACACAGGATGTGTCACAAGATGAATCAAAGAAAGTCTTTCATACATTCTGGGGGCAGTGACACTACTGTGACCTCAGTGGTCTCCATCATGGACCTAGATGTGGAGGAATGCACCACAAGATGCACAGAGGATGGTGATGCAACACTGTCAGCTCGAGTCTTGACCAAAGATAAGCCTACCGGTTGTTTGACATCCATTTGTTCCAAATGACAGCATTGTGGGTAATGACTGAAACACTCAAAAGCATCCACACAGCTCTGACATGTGCCATGATTCTCCATAAAGGGGCTTGCAAGTTTTGTTGAACTCCTAACATCCCTGTGTATACACGGGTCTCTCTTTACAGGGGTCTTGCAGATTCCGCATACCACGGCGCACACAGTCTGAAACACAGACAAGTCTTTGATTACAACATTCAGGAAGTTAGGTTTCAGCAGTAGATACACCATGGGGTTGTAGAGAGTAGAAGATTTTGCAAACAGTGCTGAAAGGGCGAATGCCAATGGTGGCACATTTCTAGCATCCCCAAATGTTGCCCACATAGCAACAACAGCATATGGCGTCCATGCCAAGAGAAATCCAATACAGACTGCGACACTGAGCTGAGAATAAACAAAGGGATATTACTACAAGATATTGTACAGAAAAGTGGTCACTGGCAGGTAATTTCTAGTGATAGAGATCTCTAAAACGTCATAAAAGCAATGCTATAAACACGGAGTAAAAAGTTGGGTACTTATGTATTATCTGGACTCCAATGTTAAATGCACCCCATTTTTTCATACGGAAGAAATACTCGCACAAGGCGAGTTTAGGCAGCGCTTAGATCAATGAATAGAAACAAAATTTGTTTACAAAGGTATAAATCTTTTTACTGGTTTAAAAATGCATATATACACAATATAATAGTACAGTCATGAACAAAAAAACCCTAATAAAACTAATTAAAATTGAGAAGGTGGGGAATAAAAGTAAACTGGAATTAACGGAAATAAAGTTAATAAAGAATTATCCCGCCTCAAAGGACATTCATTTGTGAGCAGATATTGTAGTCACTTGACTTGTGGAAAACGGGTAAGTGCACTTTACCAATTTAGAAGTTCTGGATCTTTGTAGAACAATTTATGATGGGGGCTGGATGAGTCCTCACGATGAATGCGGCTGTTTGTCGTGCCGCTGGAGGGGTCAGTGATCGCTAGATGGAGTGGGCCTCTGGTGAGGTGTGAGACAGGTGGAAAACGTCTCCAACACCAGAGGGATGATATTGTGGCGATATGACCAATTGAAGTTCCAAACAAGTGGGAGTATGGCTTCCGTGACCCAGGGATGGCCTCACTGGTATAGATGTTGGTAACCAGTGGTAGCTGGGAGCACGGTGTCCGCCTTGTAGTTGTGATATCCAGATGAGCAGAAATGGGTGAATGTCCACAATGGAGTAGATCTCACAATAGGTCCTGAGGCTGGGATGGGGGTAGCAGATCACCTAACGCGTTTCACTGCATTCACCCATTTCTGCTCATCTGGATATCACAACTACAAGGCGGACACCGTGCTCCCAGCTACCACTGGTTACCAACATCTATACCAGTGAGGCCATCCCTGGGTCACGGAAGCCATACTCCCACTTGTTTGGAACTTCAATTGGTCATATCGCCACAATATCATCCCTCTGGTGTTGGAGACGTTTTCCACCTGTCTCACACCTCACCAGAGGCCCACTCCATCTAGCGATCACTGACCCCTCCAGCGGCACGACAAACAGCCGCATTCATCGTGAGGACTCATCCAGCCCCCATCATAAATTGTTCTACAAAGATCCAGAACTTCTAAATTGGTAAAGTGCACTTACCCGTTTTCCACAAGTCAAGTGACTACAATATCTGCTCACAAATGAATGTCCTTTGAGGCGGGATAATTCTTTATTAACTTTATTTCCGTTAATTCCAGTTTACTTTTATTCCCCACCTTCTCAATTTTAATTAGTTTTATTAGGGTTTTTTTGTTCATGACTGTACTATTATATTGTGTATATATGCATTTTTAAACCAGTAAAAAGATTTATACCTTTGTAAACAAATTTTGTTTCTATTCATTGATCTAAGCGCTGCCTAAACTCGCCTTGTGCGAGTATTTCTTCCTTTTTTTACTAGTGAGGAGTGACTACCCTCACACCTAGGCAGCAGCTTACACTGTAGGATCAGCTCACTGTCAAAGCGCCTGAATATTCCTAGTGAATATTTCTCTTTGCCATTTTTTCATACCCCTACTATCCAACTACGCATGGAGTTGATTTTATATAGTGTGGCGAGCGCAGGGAGCCACCGTGCCCGAAGCGTGGCGAGGGGACGCGGTCTCATAAGAAAAACGGGAGCCCAGATATTACATAAGTACCAAAAGTTGAATGTACTTGTGCACCTGTACTTGAATGTACTTGTGCACCTGTACTTGAATGTACCTGTGCACTTTTTACATCACCCTATTTTTCTTACATTTTTGTTAGTAATCCATACATCTCTTTTAGCCTTGTTACTTTGCATCCCCTGGCAAATTGAAGTTAATGTCTGATTGATGTATGATGTGGCCCAATAATAAGGATAGACTGACATAATGAAAGGGCACTGGGCAGAGCGAAGCAGATTGGTGAGTGTGAAGGCTATATGTGCAGTTGTGTAAGTAGGTTCCAGTTGCCTGGAGGCAAGATAAATATTGGTGCCCCTCAAATAGCTCAATCAGTAAGGTGTCTGTCTCCGGTAAGACAGGTCATGGGTTCTAATACAGTGTGTGACACATGCAACAATGATGTATGGAGGGAGAGTTAGCCACAATGGCTTTCAATTAACTGATTCAAACTCACAGGGGAGGAGAGTTGCCCGCTTGAGAGCAGGAGCCCAGTGACAGATGACTCCATTGCCTCCCAGAGTTACGCCTCTGTATATGTGTACATTTTTAACTGGTTCATGTGTTTCAAGGAGGATTAGCGGTGGAGCCCTTACACCATGGCATGGATGGCATTATAGCTGTCCCTTATCAGGTCTTAGATTCTGTCTAGTCCCCTCATTGCTGACACTGTTGAATGCCTGTTATTGACTAAATACTGCATTGTGGGGCCACTGGCACAGTATGTCTAAGGGGCATTACTGTGTGGTATAATGTGAAGTGGTATTATGCGGCTGCGGCCCAAATTTTTGACAAGCGCCGCTGGTGCGCACTTTCTCTGTTTTTACGTATCAATTGATACTTCCACACTACACCCACATTTTAGCTCCATCAACAATATCCACAGTGCAGGGCGCTAAAATCTAAGTTTGCTTACCAAAAAATTAGGCATGGACTGGCCCTGGTGGTAAAATAGCAGATATGAGGTTCCATCTAGTTTATTTCCAAACTGTGTTTTGAAAGGGCAGCTGCCTCCTGCTTCTGATGTGTTAACAGCAATAAGTAAATTGTTATAAGATTTTTTACAAGTATAATGGTGAATTTTACAAGACCGCATTTCATAATAGGGGGGTCTACTGAGACTCTGAGCGGGATGCTCTAAACCAAAATACGGTAAAAACACAGTTATTGGTTTTTTTTTACCACATGTTCGTATGCAGTAAAGCCCCTCCTTCAGGGCACCACTGTGAATGGAATCACCAGCTTTTGCTATAGAAGCCTTAGCAGTTGACTCTGGCCGGCCCAGGAAATTAGTACTTTCTCCCACCACTGTGGACATGCGCACTCTTCTGAGCATGCGTTGAGTCATTTTATATTCTTGCCGCGTAAGCTGGCATAGGGCCAACTCTGCGTCATTTTTTTCCTTGATGTATTTAAATGTAATGGAAAAAATTATACAAAGCACATTCAGACAACAGAAACACAATGATAGTTCCTTAAATTAAGTTAAATTAGCTTCAAAATGAGAGAGAGAGAGAGAGGTTTATTTGTTGTAATTATCTTAGCTGACATGCTGTAAATGTGAGGAGATGTGGACAGCAGGCCAAACTATTATAAAAATCAATTTCCAGTTCAGATCCTTCATGTGGTGTCTCATTAGGGGGCACAAAGGAATCACTTTTTTGTCTTCTCAAAAAGTGTAAAGGACAGACAACAATACATGCTGCGCCTCACAACCAATGTGCATTATCCCTGCCAATTTAGAAAGCAAATTATAAGTTGCAAATGTATTATTGGGCATATGGTGAATATATATATTTGAGTTACCTACTGTGACATTCAGTACACCAACGTGGCTATTATGTGCAATAATTCATAGTTTTTATCTGTAGCTGAACTGCTGTCTAAAATACAAAAAATGACTTCAAAATGAACCATGACCGCACCATAACATCGGCAGGGTCTTACTCACATGTGTACATGGGTGTTTTTGTGCATACATACATGTCAATGTTCTCACCTGCATTAAATTAGCCCATATGCATGCCAGTAAGTGCCCACATAATAGTATTCACTCCATCTTCCTTGAATTGAATTTGCTTAGATTCTTCTACAGTAAAATGTATTCCTTTCATATGTGGGTTCCAATAAGTGCCAAAGGGTGTCAGGACCTCATTTAGGCCTAATTCAGGACTGTATGCTAGTCTGCGTATGTTTGCAGCCTAGTGAACAGGTAAACACTGCCTGGCCGAATGCCCGCCCCCCTGCTGCGCGAATCCCCTTGCTAGCATGCGATGTGTGCAGTAACAAATCCCCTTGCATTCGGCCGCATGGTCTTATTCTGGTTGGTGCGGTCCGTTCCGAATTCTTTCTGAGCTGACCGGACGCCACGCTGTGCGGACATTGTAAGAACAAACGCCCACAGGTCATCCGCATTCGGTCGGACTCACTCTCTAAGAAGAGGGTGTGTTTTCGGACAACATCCAAACCGTGCGTGTGCGGTGGGAACACAAAGATTCTGCACGGTCTTACAGCGCCCGAACAGATGGGAAGCTGCCCGTACGCACCGATGCGGTGTATTTACGCAAAGCTTACTACTATAATCGGAACTCATACATCTGACACATGACACACTTAGCCAACCTCATAAAAAAGGGATTATTTTTAATTGTCATCAAGGATTTCCTAATTGATACTTAAACACATTACTACCACTTTAGATTAACCCTTACATCATGTAAAGCGCTATTCATTCATCAGAATCAGAATCATCTTTATTGGCCAGGTATACTTGCGTATGCTTGGAATTTTTTGTGGTAACAGTGCAGCATCAATCAGGGAACACAAAGGGGGTGGGAAGAGAGGCATAAACATACATCACATACATTTCACATGTATCTAGAAAAGTTCGAGTTAGTATTTGGTATGTTCAATACGGTTTAGTTGGTGGACAGCTATTGGGAAGAAGCCTTTTGTAGTTCTTGTCGTCTTTGCTGGGATGGACCTAAAACGTCTGCCTGACGGAAGGGGTTCAAACAGGTTGTGGCCAGGGTGTAGCTTGTCCGCCAAGATCTTTCCTGCACGCTTATTGACCCTGGCTAGGTATAGTTCTTGGACAGTGGGGAGCTCCGCCCCAATGATCTTTTCTGCCATCCTCACCACTCTTTGCAACTTTCGTCTGTCATTCTCGTTTGCTCCTCCGAACCAGATTGTTATCGAGGAGCAAAGGACAGACTCTACTATGGCAGTGTAGAAGATGAGCAGCAGCTCCTGCGGGATGTTGAATTTCTTGAGTTGCCTCAGGAAGAACAACCGCTGCTGAGCCTTCTTGACAGTTGTAATGATGTTGGGACCCCATTTGAGGTCGCAGGAAATCTTTGTTCCTAGGAATTTGAAGGAGTCGACCCTCGACACTACTCTGTCAGATATTATGAGTGGGTGCATGGCATTTGGTTTCCTTCTGAAGTCCACCACCATCTCCACCGTTTTGAGGGGGTTGAGGTCAAGGTTGTTTCCGCTACACCATTTAGTTAGCCGATCCACCTCCCGTCTGTATGCCGACTCGTTTCCATCCATGATTAGGCCGATAACCGTTGTGTCGTCTGCAAATTTTATAATTTTTACTGACTGTTCTGCTGAGGTGCAGTCGTTTGTGTAGAGGGAGAAGAGCAGGGGGGAGAGGACACATCCTTGAGGGGCACCGGTGCTAATTGTGCATGTGTTTGAAATGAATGCGCCTGCTTTCACCGCCTGTTTCCTTTCAGTCAGGAAGTCAGTGATCCAGGAGCATGTAGGTTCTGGGACTCCTAGTGAACGGAGTTTTGGCTCCAGGATGTGAGGGATGATAGTGTTGAATGCCGAGCTGAAATCAACAAATAGTATCCTTGCATAGGTGCCTGGACTGTCCAGGTGCTGTAGAATGTGGTGCAGCCCTAGGTTGACTGCATCCTCGACACTTCTGTTTGCTCGGTAGGCAAACTGCAGGGGGTCGAGGTGAGCATTTGTAACAACTCTCAGGTGGTTCAGCACCATACGTTCAAGCACTTTCATGACCACTGATGTTAGTGCAATCGGCCTGTAGTCATTGAGGTCTTTCGCAGTTGAGCTCTTGGGAACCAGGACGATAATTGAGGCTTTGAAGCAGGGGGGGACCTTGCACATTTCTAGTGAAGTGTTGAAAATCCTGGTAAAGATAGGGGCGAGCTGTGTTGCACAGGTCTTGAGGGCAGATGGAGACACTCCATCTGGGCCTCCAGCTTTCCTAGGGTTGACCCTCTTGAACATTCCTTCTACCTCTGTTTGGTCCACCTGGAGAGTCTGGGGGTGGCAGTTTTGGAAGGAGGGTGGGCAAGCCATTTTGCCCCGGTCAGGGGTAGGACTGATGCAGGTAGCTTCCTTCTCGAACCTGCAGTAGAAATCGTTCAGCTCGTTCACTAGTTTCTGGTGCATGGTGGAGGGGGTTCGAGAGATCTTGTAGTTGGTTATAGCTTGCATGCCTCTCCAAGCTGACGCGGGGTCGTTGGTTGACAGGTTGTTCGCCAGCTTGTCTGAGAATCTTTTTTTTGCCAGCTTGATTTCCCGTGTTAGGGAGTTCCTGGCCTGTTTGTACAGGACAATATCACCACTGCGATAGGCTTCTTCCTTTGCCCGACGGAGCTTCCTGAGTTGACCGCTGAACCATGGCTTGTTGTTGTTGAAGGTGCGTGCTGTTTTGATTGGCACGCACAGGTCCTCGCAGAAACTGATGTAGGCTGTCACTGTGTCGGTCAGATCGTCTAGGTTTGTAGCAGAGGATTCAAAGACTCCCCAGTCTGTGCATTCGAGACAGGCCTGAAGCTTTATTTTTGCCTCGTTTTTCCAGCTTTTGACTGATCTGACCACTGGTTTAGCTGACCTTAGCTTCTGGGTGTAAGTTGGTAGAAGGTGGACTATGCAATGGTCAGAGAGGCCCAGAGCTGCCCGGGGGATAGCCCGGTAAGTAGACTTGATAGTGGTGTAGCAGTGGTCTAAGGTACGTCCTTCCCTGGTGTGGCATCTGACTTGCTGTCTGTACTTCGGTAGTTCTTGGGACAGGTTGGCACTGTTGAAGTCGCCCATCACTATAAGCAGTGCTTCCGGATGTTTGAGTTCTGTGTCTGTTATCCTGGTGGCCAGTTGGAGTTGGGCTTCTTTCGCATTTCCTTGGGGAGGTATATACACCCCCACCAGGACTATTGAGGCAAATTCCCGGGGGGAGTAGAATGGGTTGCATTTAATGATGAGTGTCTCCAGTTGAGGGCTGCTTGATTTACTCAGAGTTTTTACGTCGGTGCACCACCCTTCATTTATGAAGAAGCAGATACCTCCTCCCTTGGTTTTTCCGGTGAGCTCCTTGTCGCGGTCAGCCCTGAGGAGACTGTAGCCCGGCAGCATCACAGAGGAGTCGGCAATGAGTTCATCTAGCCATGTCTCAGTAAAGCATAGGATAGATGAGCCAGCAGTGCCTGATCTTGCATCATTTATGAGCAGGGACAGCTCATCCATCTTGTTTACAAGGGATCGGGTGTTCGAGAGTAGGATAGCTGGGAGTGCAGATCTGTGACCTCTGCGTCTCCACTTAACTAGGGCCCCAGCACGGCGGCCCCTCTTGCGAGTCCTGAGCCTCACATATCTTCCTGTCAGCCTAGCTGTTAGGTGGGGGGCCCCTCCAGGCCACTTGGCGGTGGTAGGGGCATGTCTGTTCCTACTGGAGGGAGCCAGCGGCCTGGCTGGGTTTGCCCTCATTGTTGTCAGGGGCTCAGTTCTGGCTATCTTCTCAGGTGGGCACTGAGTCACACCACTTCCTTTTTGGGCCCCCATAAGTAGGCCCTGGGGGTTTACTTTTCTGCTACCTCTGTGAATGGTTCTCCATGGTCGCCGGTCCACTCTCCAGCAACTGCCATTCAACTTTGCTGCATCCTTTCTGCACAGGGCATCAAGGGCAGCATGGACTGTGAGGGCTGCCGATCTGCCCACGTCCTGCTCCGTCAGGCTCATATGGGTGGTCTGCACCAGGGGTGAGCTCCATTTCAGAAGGGCTTCTCTGCTGTGCTTGGTTACCACACTTGGCAGGGTCATCACACTCGAGGACAAGGACAGGGGGAGACATGTAGTTTGGTTGAGCTGCACAGCTCCGAGGCAGCCTTCTGCGGCGCCATATTTGTGGTATCCAGTATGATGAAAACACTTTTACTCAAGTCTGTGAGTGCTCCAGGTTATTGCTGTGTTTGGTTGCTTCTTTCTTGTTCTTCTTTCATTGTTACCCCTTTACGTAGGTTTTATGTATGCATATTATATTACACACCAACAGTGGCGTAAGTTTGTCCATGTCGCCCGGAGGCAAAAGAAAACTTGGTGCCCCCCATTGATAGATAGCTAAAGTGAGGAAATGAGAGGGGAGAGCGAGATAGTGTCAGGGATAGAGAGTGTCAAGTAAAGATAGAGAGGGGAGGGCAAGAGAGTGTCAGGAGGGTGTCAGGGATAGAGAGAAGGGGGTGAGATCATTAAAGGATAAAAGAGAGGGGGTAATAGAGAGCGTTCAGGTACAAAGTGAGAGGGGGTTAGAGGGGAAGTCAGGCAGAGAGAGCGGTGAGGTGACATGGGTGTCAGGCATAGATATAGGAGGGTGTCAGGCAGGAAAAGAGAGCATGGTGGGCACTGGGCACAAGCCTGGTGCTGTTACAGCCTGGATGCAGGCACTCAGGGCCAGAGTGGGAGGTGGGCGGCTGTACCGACCCGCACAGGGCCTCACGGTGCTGATTCCTTCTGGACAGTGCACACAACGCAGGGGCCATCTGGGTGTGAGGTGATGGTGAAGGATGAGGGGGTGACAGGTACCTTCTCCTTCTAGCTCCATATCCCGGGCTCGCTGAGCTGCTGCTTCACAGGCTTCTCCTGATGTTGCTGGCAGTGTAGGCTTCAATTTGCGCTGCAGGTCTGGCTGAGCGGGAGCGGCCTCTGCCTTCCCCACGGGTGGTGGCAGATGTGCTTCTGGGCGGAGGGGGCCGGGGGTAGGCTGCAACGCAAATTTAATTTGGGGATGCTTCTATCTGGGGGCCCTCAACGGCAGCCAGCTGCCAGTGACTGGAGGCAAGACTGACAGCTGGCTGAAGCTCGCTGCGCGGGGCTGGGCTGCCGGGAGCACATATGCTGTGTGTCACCTGACCCGTCCTGCACTTGCTGTGAGTCTCCCGGCCGACTCACAGTGAGTACTGCTGCTGCAGCAAACCAGCTGACAGGGGGACGGGGGGGGGACAGGGGCCCTGCCGCGCCGCTGCCTACTAGCAGGGTACTTTACAAGTGAGCGAAACATCGGGGGGCAATGGAGCCAGTGCCCCCTCTAAGGCTTGCGCCTGGCGGCAGATGACTCCATTGCCTCCGGGAGTTCCGCCACTGCACACCAACACACCTTCAACATCTTACATTACCCTTCACTTTATTGCACTTGTATGCAATGAACACATCAATATACAGTATATACCTGTACCTTTTGCAACTTACATAAATCTAGAACACTATTTATACATATACAGTAAAATGTTACAAAAACAAACAGACCACTTCTAACTTTCAAAAAAACATTTATTTAACTACAAAATAGCAAAAATAAAATTACAAAAGAAGGTCGCATAGGTCTTGGACGTCGGCTGCCAGCAGGCAATAGCTGGCAGCCAGCAGGTGATGGCTGCTGAAGCCATGCGGCAAAATGACCTCCTCCTCCGCCATAATGAGCTTGTGGCGGAGCTAATTTCCACCAATAGGGCCCTATTATCAGCCGTTTCTGGTGCTTTCCCAACACCAGCACTCCCTGCTGGCGGAAGGGGAACACCATCCTCCCCTTCCACAGCAGCTGCTCCACCCGACCCCCCATCACAACGTGGCCGTACACGAAGAGCTGCTGCACATGGCAAGGCCCCTACCAGGGCCAAACGGGCACGCTAGTGAAGTGGTATCCGCATTAATCTCCGCCCTTATGTCATCCCAAATCTTTCATTTTGCTGTGTGTGTCAGCTTCATGTGTGCAACTCAATCCCGTGCAAAGGGTACCCAAATTTGTGGTGCCTTCGGTTGGAATGTTTTGGTTGGTTCCCCTGTTGCCCTCTTTCTGCTGTTCTTGAAGTGTTGGTCCTATACTTTTCTTGTGAAGCCACCTGATGTGTTCCTAATGATTCTGCTGTGGCTATGTATGAAATGATAAAAATTTTGTACATTTTTGTTTTCATTTCAAATTATTATTATGTTCCCTTTATTTGTTGGCATGTGCCAAATAACATGCTACATAATTCTTATGTTTTCCTCAAATTTAATAAATTTTATTTTTACCCCCACATGTGTGCTGTTATCGCTGAATGTAAAAGTGACATGTACATTTATATGAGTGATACCAATTTCTGTCCATTGCTTGCAGTGTAAATGTGTGTAAAATAGCAAGAATGCAGTCATGTTTGCAGCATATATTTGTGTATTTAGTAATGGTCCATTTAGGCAGCAATGCTTCCAATTGAAGCTATGAAAAGAGTGTAATTAATCACTAATGTGTAGAGGAGTGGATTGTATTGTGTTCAGCTGAGAGTGATTCAGGTGCGGGCGTACTAATTGGGAGAACTGAATGCCTAGCACATGAACAAGTGGTCTCCGTAAAGTGAAACTTGCTTATGAAGACCGCATATTTCATGTGTGTTGGTTCGTTTGCAGTCGGTGTCTTGTCCGAATGCACGCCTACCACAGTTCATGCACTCCCTCGTGTACGCCCAGATTTACGCCCAGTTTTTCCCACTTTGAAACCAAGCCCTTTTGTAGGGATGAATGACGCCCATATTACGCCCATATTTCCAGAGTAGATTCGGTGCACATTTCTGGACGTTATTAGTGAGAACGAGTACGGAGACCATGCGTGGCACATGTGCATTGCGTTGCCTACGCATGAGCAGACGGCTAAAAAGTGCCCTCCGAAAGAATTCGGAACGGACCGCACCAACCAGAATAAGGCCCATAGTGACACAGAATAGTTTTTCTGCTGTTCGCTAGACTGACTTTTATTATGCCCCGGCTCTTAATTCACCTGACTATACAACTAAAACACCCCATTTTTTACACAATATGGTGAAAATGGAGATCTTACTATGACCAGAAACATCTAGGGGCAGTATTGGAAAGAGACATGATCACCCCAAAAGGGAAAACCAGGCATATGATTATGGTCTGCTCATAAAGGGCCTGATTCATAGGTGTAAGCATGGCCGATGTCAGATGTAGTGGAGTGATTGTTTGGTGCTGTGCTTATGTCTAATGCAGCTTTCACATCGCAAAATACAGGGTCACACCGGGACTTTGAAACAGTTCAGTCCCGGTGTAACCCTGCATTTTGGTCTGCTCAGATACCCTCAGCGAACTGGCAATATTGTCGATTTGCTGATGTCATGCGAGGGCGTGGCAGAGCAGGAATTGGGGGCAGGGGAGGAGGCAGCACTTAGAGCTGGCACTGCTCCAAGCACTGCCTCCTCCAATGGTGTGAACGGGAAATGGGTCGCTCGACCCGATAAACCCGTTCACATTGCAAAGCAACATTGCAACGAACCGGTAAGAACCCTTCTTTTTTATGGGTTCGTAATGCTGTGTTGCTACCATTTTGCTGGACCTGGAAACCCCTTTCACATCGCACCAATTACCAGGTCAAACCGCCAAGAAACTGGCATGAACCCGGTAATTAGGTGCGATGTGAAAGAGGTATCAATGAAATAGCACAAGCACCCCAATTGTATTCATGCAATCGCCAACAGACCCAACTGCGTCCTGCTCTGAATCAAGCCCACAGTCTTTTCCAGTGGTGGCTCTTACCACTGCCGCCCCCCCCATTGCCGCTGTTGTCCCCGGCCACTGACGCCATCCCCGGACACCGCGCATGGGGCCAGCGCATGCGTAGTAACTTCATACATACTGCGCATGCGCTGGCCCAAGCCTCCGGGGGCTGCCTTTACAGCAGCCCCCGGAGGCTTGACCGGGTTCCTGGGTCCGGCGAATGAGCAGTATGGTCCGCGGCATTGACGTGGCGGGCAGGTATTAGTAGATACGTATTAGATACATTATACTTGATAAATCGGCCTACTTTCAAAGGGCCTAATTCAGAGTTGATCCATGAAATGGACAAAACCATGCTGCACTGCAGATGGGCAGATGTAACATGTGCAGAGAGAGTTAGATTTGGGTGAGTTATTTTGTTTCTGTGCTGGGTAAATACTGGCTGCTTTATTCTAAAGGTGCCCATACACGGTACAATTGCTGGGTGCGATGCGATGCGCTCTCCCGCGCATATTCAATCGCACAGCTCAAAGTATGTGCTGCACATGCTTTTTGTTCTAGATTGCATCTCATTGCATTGCAAAATGTATGTGATGCGATCTAGTCCAAATTGCATACAATAATTGTACTGTGTATGGGCACCTAAACACTGCAATTTGTAGATTTCAGTTTCAAGTTTCAACACATCCCACCCAAATCTAACTCTGTCTGCACCTATTACATTTGCCCCACCTGCAATGCAGCATAGTTGCAGCCTTACCAACAGGTCTGAATTAGGCCCCATATAACCTTTACCTTTCCCCAGTACAATATTCTATTTCGATTTTTTTATATTAAGTTTGGCTTTGAAGGGATGAACTTCACCATGAAATTAAAACTAAAAATATCTATGGAAATGACCTTGACATTTTAAGTTAAATATATTCTAGGAATAGGAAAATGTAAAAAAACATACTTCAAAAAAGGTACAGTAACTTTGCTTAAAGTCAGTTTCATGAATAAACATCTAATCCAGTTTCCCAAACTCCATTTTTACAACCCAGGTTTACTTTGAAGTTTACACAGGCTTGAGTCCAGATGTAATTTGTAATTCAGTAATTTGCTCCGAAAATCTGGAAACGGACAAAACCTGTCGCTCAGACAAAGTAATGTAGTTTGGTCTGATTTAAATCATTTCACTGAATGTTTTTGTAAATTTTCATGGGTTTGTGAGCAAATTGCTCTTGTCATTTGCTCCCATACAGTACCAGATTTTTATTACATCCAACCAACTATTTGGATGAAAGTTGGTCTGATGTGTGGCCAGCATTAGACATTAAGGTGATATGGTCAGGGATAGGGAAGGGTGGGTTAGGCTATAACCTATTAGCTAATAGGTACTTCTTTACTTTCACGGCGCCACTCTAGATAGGACAGATAGGATACTAGATAGGATACGATTTGTATGCGATTTGACATAAGATATCGCATAAGATATAGGATAGGACAGATAGGATACTAGATAGGATACGATTTGTATGCGATTTGACATAAGATATCGCATAAGATATAGGATAAGATTTACTATCCATTTCATTACCCCACTATCCACTAGGGCGTGGAGTGAGAATAGAATAGTGTGGCGAGCGCAGCGAGCCACCGAGCCCGAAGCGTGGCGAGCGCAGCGAGCCCCGCGAGGGGACACGGATGTTGTTTGAAAGCAAGTCCCCAATATCGCATGCCATTTGCATGCAATTCCATAAAATACATTCCGTGTCCCCTCGCGGGGCTCGCTGCGCTCGCCACGCTTCGGGCTCGGTGGCTCGCTGCGCTCGCCACACTATTCTATTCTCACTCCACGCCCTAGTGGATAGTGGGGTAATGAAATGGATAGTAAATCTTATCCTATATCTTATGCGATATCTTATGTCAAATCGCATACAAATCGTATCCTATCCTATCCTATCTGTCCTATCTGTCCTATCTGTCCTATCTAGTGGCGCCGTGAAAGTAAAGAAGTACCAGCTAATAGGTTCAACCGGGGCTATCCTATAAATATATAAATGGCCTCTAATTGGATACTGCGATAAAGACCATCGGTCATTAATTGCGATAATTGCTGTTTTTGATTGGACAAAGTGGCTTCGGGGATAATAGGATATCCCCATAAGGGGGTGTAGGGTTAGGCTGCAGGGACGGAGGGTTAATGGGGTGGCAGAAGAGTGTTAGAATATTTACCTAGCTGGTGTTGGGATGCTGCGCATTGGGATGACGATGTCAGTCTTCTGACCTACTGGCATCCCGAACGCCGCGACCCAGTATCCAACCCTTTACATCAACTTGAGTGATGTACTTATTAAGGGAACGATGTACTACTGTAAGTCTTGAGGAGAGATAAGTTGAAAGTGATAAATGACCAACTAGCTTCTGACATTTTTAAAACACAACCTGTAACCTGACAGTTAGGAGCTAGCTGATTAGTTGGTACTTTTGGGTAAATATTCTAAGCCTTGGAGAGTGATAATTTATGGAAAGATGAATTACTGGCCAATCAGCTCCTGCCATGTTGCAGGTACTTTATCGACCTCCACTTTGTGCTCAGAAATGTATATCCTTAAAAGCTGGACTGTAATGGCAGAGTATGGGAAAATCTGGTCTAATGAAGGGGTTAGATAAAGAATCAAACTGTCCATAAACAAAACTGCTATCTTCAACTATTTTCTACTGTATTCTACAGACTAAATAAGCAAAATGATTGCCACCTAATTCTTAGTTTGAATAATGCATTGTGGGTAATCCAGGCTTTAGAGTGACGCACCTTTATAATGAGACTGTGGATGCTGCTTCCTTTGTTCTGCAGGGACAGGTGCTGCTGCACAGCTTTCCTTCCCCTTTTCACGGTGAGGAGTATGAGGGTGTAGGAGATCATTATTAATATGCAGGGAATTATATAACAGAAGACGAACAGGGAGACAATATATGCCATGGCTGTGTGCTCTTGGTTGGAGGCTTTCCAGTCTATACAGCAGGCTGTACCATACGGCTCTGCTCCATAACTTCCCCAGTCGGCCAGTGGAGCCATAGCAAACACAAAGGCATAGGCCCAGACACAAAGCAGCAAGATGCGGGAATGGGATGAAGAAAACTTATTTCCTATCAGGAAAGAATACATTTCAGTTTACAAACAAATGTAACACAATCTAGGAACAAATACAAGAGTTTAAATGGTATATTAACCCTTTCAGGTCCAACGCCTGGCCAGGCCCAACAGCCCTAGCGCTAGTAGCAGATGCAGTGGTGAGCCACTTTAAAATAAGAACATTAACATCGTTCAACATTCAATTTAGACCATTTTTGAATGAAACATTTAAACCAGACTGTTTGTATTGCGAAAAAAAATAAAAAATTGGACTGCAAAGGGTTAATAAATACTAAATATCTCTATACAGTATGTGAAAACATATAACATGTTATAACCGCACAATATTGCTAGATAAAAGAGCCACAATATTATATATAATAGCTATTAGCAGTGGTAAAGACCCCCATTACTCCAGGAGAGGTGCAGCAAACTCTATTAATGGTCGTCCTCTCTAATGCTCAAGTGGCACTAAGGGCAGTTGCCTTTCGGGAGGGTTGCTGGGTGAGAGGCTCGGCTGGTGCTTTTCAGTGCTGTGCTGCTGAGTCTTCATTATTTTATGTGGCAGAAGGGTTTCATCAATAGGCCCCTATTAATAGGATGTATCCTACTACTACCAGATGGATCCAGTAAAATGATACAAACACATGAACACTATGGGGGGTATTCAATCCTGGTCGAAATTTTCAACAGGCGAAAAAACAACCATTTCGCCTATTTGTTTTGGGTGAATTAGATTCGCCTTTTCAATCCCACTGCTGATTTTCCGCCTGGGTGAAAAATTCAGCATTGGCGAAAACCTCATGTATCTGCAAATTTCACGCGGTTTAGGCGAATTTGCATCCGTGAAAATGCCCGTGATTGAATTCTGAAAAAGAGAATCTCGGCCGTTTTTTCGCCTAGCAGAAATTTCGGCCGAGATTGAATGCCCCCTGTAACACTATATTATGTGATTGCAGTAGGAATAGGATACAGAAACGCTCACAATATTTTGAACACGTATTTAATACTATGTTATTATCAGAAAATCGAATCACACTTTATGACACTGATGAAGGTCACTGCATGGACATCCTAGCTCGTTTTATGAATTGTTAATGTTATAGTGTCTTTAATGTGGGAATCTGTAGGAATAGATATGAGTGTGTACAAAACACCTGCCACCACAGTTGTCTGAATGAAAGTGTTTAATAACTGTCATTTAAACACTAGAGGGAGCACTTCCCAAACATTTGTATGAGCAGCACATGTAACAAACTGTAAATCATACTGATGGATAAATCAAATGAGGACTACCTATAACTTCTTGGTAAAATATTATTAATAAACAGCAGTAAGATTTAATGGAAGTTCGCACCAGCCGTATGGAGGTACAGGTCCTCAGTCTGGACAGGACCAACTGTGTCAGTGCAACTGTTCCGCAACACGTTTATGACATGCCTGTATCTGGCAGGGATACGGTCGTATTGTTCACAGCACTTAGGTCGAAAGTCATTAGGTCGACACTGTTGGGTCGACAGGTGGCAAGGTCGATGGAGTTCTAGGTCGACATGGATGAAGGCCGACAGGTGTCTAGGTCGACATGGGACAAATAATGGGTTTAGGTCGACACATGCATTAGGTCAACATGGGTTAGGTCGACAGGTCGTTAGGTCGACATGGGTTTTTTCACTGTTTTTTGAGCCGGCATGTGGCAACAGGCGGTATTTCATGCCCTACCATCCACTAGGGCGTGGTGGGAGAATAAAATAGTGTGCCCGCAGCATTGCGAACGATGCGAGTGGCTGCGGTTTAATTCCAACTGTGTCCATGTCGACTGTGTCGACATTCGGGTAAAAAAAAAAACAGTTAAAAAAAACCCATGTCGACCTAACGCATGAGTGGACCTAAACCCATGTCGACCTAGACACCTGTCGACCTAGACACTTGTCGACCTAGACACCTGTCGACCCAATGGTGTCGACCTAATGATTGTCGACCCAAGTGTGGTCGATAAAACAATCCACACCCATCTGGCTAGCCAATCCCCTTTTATCATCCAGAATTTTTAACCAAAATGGAATCTCTCGAGAGGTAACAAATGGGATACATAAGCAGTGCCAAGCGGACAAAACACAAACTGAAGAAATCAGTCACTAGTCTAGTGTCCAACATCACCACTGTGCCCACTCCTGAACAGTCCCTTTGTGTATTCCTCTGTAATTCAGTAGACAGTGACTATACACTGGTAAATTTACTAAAATAGGAGTCCTATTGAAGATGGGATGTTGCCCATAGCAACCAATCAGATTGTACTTAATTATTTAGCATCTTCTAGAACAAGGGTTGCCAACTGCAGTTCTCAAGAGCTACCAACAGTTACTGTTTCTCAGGTCTCCTCACAGAATCAAATAAAATAACTAACTCCACCTGTGGATCTTTAAAAACGTGTCAGTGAGTAATGAGTGCACCTGTGCACCTGCTGGGTGGCCTGGAAAATGTGATCTGTTGGTAGCTCTCAAAGGGAGAAATTTACTAAGATGTGTATTCTACTTCACATGTGATGTTGGAATGGGCAACCAATCAGATCCTGTCTACTATCTTCTAGATCAGTGGTTCTCAAACTGTGGGTCCTGACCCCAAAATGGGTCCCGACCTTCTTAGCTTGGGGTCGCGACTCCATGTTGCTGACCATCAGGCTGATGACTTTCTAATCTCAGTCAGTGATACAAGGAGTCAAAAATCTGTTGAACTGTCTGTTATATTAGACTCCTCCCATCATTTTGTGCCTCCACAATGCTGCCATGTATGTGCTGTCTGCTGACCACACATGTAATGTGATGACCTTCTGCAGTAACTTGCTGGGGTCCTGTAATTGATCTTATCGTCTGATGGGGTCCCAGAGCAAAATAGTTTGAGGCCCCCTGTTCTAGAGGGTGCTAAATAAATAAGTAGATTCTGATTGGTTGCCCATAGCAACATCACATGTGAAGTAGAATATATATCTTATTAAATTTCCCCCAAAAACAAGTTGGCTACCCCGTCCCTAGAAGATAAATTATAGAATCTGAATAGTTACTATAGGTAAAATCTCATTTTCAATAGAACTCCCATCTTAAGTTGGGTACACACCTAAAAATGTATCTGTCCAATCTGTCTGGTTTGTACATAAATCTGGTAATGAATTAAAGCAAATTCAATCATTGGCTTCCAAATGCTGGAAAATGAACAAAAACTATTATTTGGACAAATCTGTTACATCAAATGGATTAAACCATACTTGCCTACTTTATTCTTTCCTCTTAGGGAGAAGCCTGGAGAGGAGACTATCGGTAGCATTTCCGGGGGCTGGACCGAAGCTTGACATCATCAAGCCCTGCCCCCAGTACAGAAAATGCCAAATTTCATGACTTTTCGAGAAGTGTGACCCAGCTTTAGTAAATTTACTCCTATTAATCGGTCAGCCTGAGGGAGGTTGCTCTGTTATGTGTCCCACTCATCACCCTAGTTTATTTGATTGCAGCACATCAACTTCACCCCTCTAACTAATGACCTTAGATAAGATATCCTATAGACTAGACTAGAGCCTTAAACGTCGGTCACCAAAGCGAGCGGACACAGAACTTCAGTTCTAGCACCAATAAGATGGAACTCACCATAAGATGGGTAACACACTTTCATACAGCAGACAGAGCTCAACACCGTGAGATTAGTTAAACTGCAAAGACCGAAAAGAACTCCACAGAAAGCATAGTATGTACATGTCTGTCTATCAAACAGCCACCTGGAGAGAGGGAAAAGATTGTATTACACAACTACATAAACTTAGTATATAATACTACACCAGTTCAATTCAACTGGTAACCCAGGATCATACCTCCGGACTTTTGCAATACACCGGCAAGACCCCCCAAAGTTTTCCCCATGGTGCAAGTATGGCCAGCGCTCTGTGAGCTGCTGGCCATGTACCCAGACCCTCTTTCTCAGGAAATAGATGCAATCTGAGGCTGCTGTAATCTATGCTCTGTTCCTGGACTTTCCCCTTGATTTATGGGAGTGGCATCAACACCTTTATTATCAATTTACCTGTTCAAAGCAGGTGTTGGCAATCATACAGTACATTAAGAGGAAAGCCCCGGAGCCGAGAATGTTGTCCCTCCTGGAATGGGTCATATTGGGGGGGATACGATTGGTTGGTTAGGACGATACCACTAGGTCGACATACTACAAGGTACACAGGTCATTAGCTCGACACGGTCTAGGTCGACAGTCAAAAGGTCGACATGGGGTTTTTCACAGTTTTTTGAGCCGACATGGGCTGACAGGTAGTATATAATGCCCTACCATCCGCTAGGGCATATTGGGAGAATAAAATGGTGTGCCCGAAACATGCAAGGGGACGCGGTACACTTAATCCTGTGTCCATGTCAACTGTGTCAACATTTGGGTAAAAAAAAAAACAGTGAAAACCCCCATGTTGACCTTTTGTCTGTCGACCTAGACCATGTCAACCTAATGCTTGTGTTGACCTAATGACCTGTCAACCTTGTCCCATGTCATGTAATGACTTTGTCATGTAAAGACTATGTCTCCCTGACAAATCTCTCCCGGTCTTGTTTCAATTTGAATGTTCTGGTGACCACCGACTGATTAAGAAGAGGATTAACCCCTTCAGTGGTGTTTTTTTTTAAAGGAGCGCTCCCCACTGGGCGAGTTTTCTATGGGGAGCGCTCCCTAAAAAAACAAACCACCACACTCTCCCTGGGTCCGGGCAGTGCCGCTGAACTGTGAATCAGCTGCTGCCCTGCCATGCTCCATGCTGCCCCGTCCCTGCTCCCGGCAGCCGGCTTGTCATAAGCCGGCGCCGGACAGGACAATACAAAAGCTGGAGGGGAGGGGGGAGAAGGAGGAGGAGGCGGCGCCGCAGAGGGGAGGGAGCCGGGCAGCACCAAAGCTGCCTGAGATCAGTGAGTGAATTCAGCAGCGCTGCCCGGCTCTAAACAGGGCAATCCCGAGAATTTTCCAGGCTTCCAGACTGGGCACTGAGACACAGCCCGGAAAATTCTCGGAATTGCCACTGAAGGGGTTAAAGAACAGCGCAACAGCTTCTCACCATTCTATACAAAAAACTTGTCCCATGTCAACCTAGACCCATGTCGACCTTGCAGTATGTTGACCTAGTGGTGTCGACCTTATGACTGTCGACCATCTTTAGATCGACCATATGATCCATACCCCTGTTGGGATGTATGTGCTATATAGTGTTATGGACTATGGACTAATAGTCCCCTGTTACAGCCTGGGCACTTTGCATGACCCAATTGCTTGGCAATTCCAGGTAACTTCCATCTGAAGTGCAGGGATTTGAGCCTCTTCTAATAGCAGTTCTCTTTATAACAGGGCAAAGAGAACAGTTGTGTTTACGACAGATGTATGATAAGGGGGCAGAGGTGGTGCATTCAAATGGGAAGGGATTATGTGTAAACAAGGTGCAGCTGGCATGTGTCGGGGAAGGATTATGTCAGGAAGGCACAGCTGAAAATATATTAACCAATATAATAATCAAATTAAATAGTAGATGCACTCCTAAAAAACCCTTCAGAATCATATCTTTATTTTACAATGCAGTTTTTTAGACCATACTAGGCTTGGATCCAGATTTATCACTTTATATACTTGCTTGTATATTGGGCCTAATTACATGTATACCCCTAGTGCTGCAGTAGGGATCTGAGCTGCGTCCTACTGGTGCGTACACACGGGGAGATATATTGACAGGCGATATATCAGCGAGCGATATATCGCTCAATGCCCCCTTTACATCGGCGACCAGAGCATTACTGTTGGTATATATTGTATGATTATTAAATATACTTATTATTTAATGTGTTCTTTCACTAGTCATAGTTGATTAGAGCTTTGCTCGTCATTGGTTGAATATTCCAGTATATTTATATAGGAGTTGCATAAATTAGTAGAAAGTGCACAGAGTTTACACTGGATAGACTCTTTAATGTATATAGATGTTCAATATAGTAGCGCCTGATTTAGTGGGAGTTCTTGTTGTGGATATATTTAAAACCTGGACTGTTAGAGTGTCTTAAGGACCTCATTTGGGACCTTCTGGGATAGACAATGCCTAGGTCGACACCAAAACATCAACATTGACAAAAGTTTAACATACATAAGGTCGTTGTTGACACACTGTCAATACAGGAAAAAGGTCAACATGAGTTAAAAAAAAAAATTGTGTCACTATCAACACCTGAGCACATGGACCCCCAATGAGTGTAGCGGGCAGCTCGCTCCACTACCGCTGCACTCGGCACACTTTACCGGTCCTAACTGGAGTCCATGTGGATGTAAAGCATGAAAAGTCCCGAGAAAAATAAAAAGACTCAAGTCTTTTCATGAGTCAACCATTGCCACATCCAGGGCCGGTGCTAGGGTGTCCGGCGCCCTCCTGCAAATCATACATTTTGCGCCCTTTCACATTGCCATTGCAACAAGCTGCAGCCCGATTGTGGGAGTTTATGCAACATGCGATCCTACTGTATGGAGGATCTCGGGTGCATGTACAGTACATGTATACGGCAATTCATATTCGTATTGATGTACTATCAATACGAATACGAATTGCTGTTTTTTCGGGATAGTAAATGTCAAAAATAAGTGTATTTCTGGATACAAATACACCTATTTTTTACAAATTTCCTTTAGTAAATTTCCCCCGACATGTCATCCAGGCATTCACAGACAGCGCTACATGCCTCAGCGCAAGTGTCTGTGAGGAAGAGGGGGCAGGTCGCAGGAGGAGGACAGTGTGTGCGCGGTGCAGGGAGCTGCTCAGCCTCTCCATACTGCCGCCCGCTGTCAGACAGGCGTGCAGGTGGCAGTGACAGTGAGGGCTGAGGCAGCTTTAGCAGAGCAGGCAGGGAGACAGCGCCTTTTCAGCATGGCGCCTCCCTGCTTTGCAGGAGCTGCTGAGTGGGTAGCGCCGGCCCTGGCCACATCGATCTTCTGCTTGTATCGACCTTTTGTCAATGTTGATCTAGTGCATGTCAACCTTTTGGTGTCAACCTGTTGACTGTTGACGGTATCATCCAAAAATATATTGGTAGATTAATTGACTCACAACAAATTAACCCTAGAATGTCTGTGTGTGCATGTACATGTGGTAAGGAATATAGATTGTAAGCTCCACTGGGGCAGGGATTGATGTGAGTGTTCAAATATTCTCTGTACAGCGCTGCAGAATATGTATGCGCTATAAAAATAACTGGTAATAAATAAATCATCGGAATCTTGAATCTTGCTTTCTAATGGCTTCAACAACAATTAAAGGGTACTCTTTACCTAGAAGGGCGCCCACGATTTTGATCTTGGGCATCGTAAGGTAAAAAAATCGCGTCGGTCGCATCGCATGCGACCAAAAAATCGCATGCAATGCGACCAACGCGATTACCGCGATTTCCCATAGGGAACAATGTTAAATGTCCCAATTGACCCGATTTTCCATAGGGAACAATGTTAAATGGCCCACAGAGGCCAAATAGCCACCCTGAAGTGTGAAATGGCCCCCCCAATTGTTAACGCCACCCCACGATCAACGTCAACCCGAAGCGTGGCGAGCGGCGGCGTAACGCGTCCTACGACCTTTTCATACCCCCACTATCCACGTCGGCGTGGAGTTGAGAATAGAAAGTGTGGCGAGCCGCGCGAGGGGACGCGGACACCTTGACAGGTATACGTGTCCCCTCGCGGGCTTCACAGGTGTCCGCGTCCCCTCGCCACGCTTCGGGCTCGGTGGCTCGCTGCGCTCGCCACACTTTCTATTCTCAACTCCACGCCTACGTGGATAGTGGGGGTATAAAAAGGTTGTAGGACGCCTACCGCCGCCCCTAGTGGGAAAATCGGGTCAATTGGGACATTTAACATTGTTCCCTATGGGAAATCGCGGTAATCGCGTCGGTCGCATCGAATGCGATTTTTTGGTACATGCGATGGCCGCGATGGGCGCCCTTCTAGGTAAAGAGTACCCAATTAAACACGTTACAGTGATGCATCGATACAACCCATAGCTTTAACCATAACCATCATATACCAGCGTTGCCTACTGGGAGGGCTCGAAAAATCGGGTCTCCCTCCCGGCCTCCTGAATAGGTGGGCAATCCTCATGGTTTAGGGGGATGCCCACTTCTCCCCCCCCCCCCCCCCCCCCCCCCCGATCGCGGCTTCCTCCCCCCTGACCGCACCGTTAAAATAATCTGATCTGCCGATCTCCGGGAGGGGGCGGGGATAATGTGTCATAATCTCGTCATTTTAGCCCCGCACCTGGAGATCAGCAACTCGGGTCATTTTCCATCATGGGGCGGGGCTTACCGATGTCACGCTCAAGCCCCGCCCGCCGAACTCCTGCTGAAAGTCTCCTTTCCGGGCTTCTCCCGGAAAGGAGATTACAAAAGTCGGCAACCCTGTTATATACAATGGGTCCTTTTCAAATCCATGGCAACTAAATATTTCCTGGCTCTAGTATATGATATGGCCATACAGCTTCCATGCATATTCCTTGTTTTCCCCCAGGAAAGTTTTTGTAAGAATAGGCCCACAAAGCTACAGCTCTAAACCCTTCTGACAAAAGTAATAAGGTAAGCCTGATTCAATCCAGCCAGGCCCATGCCAACTCTTGCAAATAGATGTAATAATTGTTTTGGGTACATTACTAGTTAAAGGTTTTGAAATGTGATTGCACTTATTTATGTTGCTATGATGACGTGTAACTAATTACAGAGAGGAGAACAGCCCAGTGCCTGCTATATCCATCAAAAACTTCAATATTAACATTTATGAACAAAACAACAGCCACCTTACTGGCATTTTTAATAGCTCACAGCAGTATACATGTTATAAGTACCAGAAACAAAAAAATATTTAAATTGGAATAGGCCGTTTCCCACTTATCTATACCAGGCCAGATACATGCTGGCATAGTCTGCACAGCTGGTATGGCCGATGTACGAGCTAGCTACAGTATCTGTGCCCTTTATGCTGCTTTCCCACTGCAGACCCGTTTTAAGTTACAGGTAATCTTAAACGGTATTTAGCATTCCCACTGCAGCAGATTACAGTTTGAAATGCCATTTAAGTTCCATTCCCATTGCAGGTAAAACGTTTTAGCTCTTCAAAACGTTTTTACAGCATTGGTGTGCAGTGGTGCTAGTAATATATACATTGCTGGCCTGTGCCAGCAATGTATATATTACTGGCTGATAAATAATCATTGGTGTGCAGTGGTACCAATAATATATACATTGCTGGCCTGTTCCAGCAATGTATATATTACTGGCTGATACTCCGTTACTGGCTCCGGAGCGAGCAGGTCTCCGTGTTCAGCAGGCGGGGGGCGTGGCGAGCAGGCCGGGAGGGGCGGAGCGCCCAGCTTGTGTGGCCGGGCGGGGGAGCAGGACTGCCGGGCGGTGATTGACAGTGGGACGGCGCCGGTGAGCGACAGCGGGACGGCGCCGGTGAGCGACAACGGGACGGCGCCGGTAAGCAGCGGTGAGTATATGACGCTGCGGGCGGGGAGGGGGGTGGCAAGGGAGGGAGCAGACAGCTGGACTGAAAGCCGCGCATCTTTCAGCCCGGCTGCTGTATACAGATTCAGCGATGATGGCTCAAATATGAGCCATCCTCGCTGCATCTGCTGGTAAAACCGTTTAAGAGGCATTCCCATTGCCTCTTAAACGGTAGATTATCGGCTAAAACCCTGCTCTGAAAACGGGTTGAAATACCGTTTAACTTTAAACGGTATTTTGCCCTCAAAAATCGGCAAAATACCGTTTTAAGGCTGCAGTGGGAAAGGGGCATAAGTCTGTGCACCATAATGCAGAGGAAAAGGAGGGATACGAAGGGGCGTGGCCACGGCAGCGTGTGAGTGAGGAAGGGAGGTTGATGCCGGCTCTCCTCTAAACCTGATGTTCTAACCAAATGCTCTCACCGGCTCCCTCTACCCCCATGCCCGCCCGTACGCACACGTAAAAGCGGGGAATCAATCTGCATGGTTGCTGTTACCTCCCTAAGCGTGGTTCCGCCGATGTAAGCCGGGCGCTGTGAATCCAGGAAGTGAGGTTGAGAGCTGTGACCCCAGCCGGATCCCGTCTCGCGGGAGCAACAGTTGCCGGAAGAAGCGCAGGGTGAGCGTCTGTTGCCGGCTCAGCATTACGGCACAAACGGATACCAGACCAGCGTGCAGTCCCAGCGTGCAGTCAGGGTATAGCCTGCGCCCGGACGCGCGCCTGCTGTACTATACCAGCCACCAGCGGCAGCAACCCTGAAACCAGGACAGCACAAACGGAGACAGTCTGGCGGTTGTCTCTTTGCCGCCCTTGTATAAACAGCTACCGGTGTAGAGGGCTGACGAGGGGGACCGGCAGTTAACCAGCTGTGGGTTTGCACATATCAGCTCCAGAGTTGGGAAGAACAGAGAACAGCCTCCGGTGCGGTTGGGTGTGGTGCACCTGTGTTGGTGGACCCCTCTGGCTGTCTGGGGTGTTTTTGACCCTCGGATCCATTCGAGGTGGCCGAAAGGTGCCGGAGAAAACTACTGCAGGGGCCTATGTATATCTGCTCCTAAGGCTGCAACAAGAGGCCTGTGGCTTTCGCTAATCGACGGTCCTGTGGGATTCCTCTCAGGCTCCCCTGATATACCCAGCCGGCAGAAAGGTACAGCTTTTTACTTTTCGTCACAAACAACTGTTACTGACTGTGAAGCTACGCTAAGGTGTGGACTAACACCAGTTGTGCCCTATTGCCAAACCAGTAATACACAATAGTGCGAACGGGTGGCAGTTTGGTAGGACTGTGTGCAAAGTCGAATACCCCGTGGCAGGGGGTTAATTTGGAGTGGTACCGGAGATCATTGCGTGCAAGGGTACCTGCAGCTGTGTGGCGCAGACCAGTATGGGCAAGACGGGCACAAATACGGCGGCCGCCCGTCTTGAAAAATATGCACGTACGCAGAATCAGGCGGGGAGCAGTTCACAACCGAACACCCCTCAGACCACCCCATCTAAAAGTGCACCCGAATCCCGTCCTGCAGAGGTTACCCTGCAGCAGGTACTAGACGCAGTAAACACCTGCGAGTCTCGTCTGTTGGAGCAGATAAACAAGGTGCAAGCTGACATTTTACTGCTGCGACATGATGCCCAAATTGTTAGAGAGAGAGTTACTGAAGCAGAAAATAGGATCTCTTCTCTGGAGGACATAGTGGCCCCTCTCAAAAGTCAAGTGAAAGCTCTATCTGGACAGATGGAGGATATGCGCACCAAAATGTCGGACTTTGAAGGAAGAATCCGTCGTAATAATGTTAGATTTGTGGGGTTTGATGAGCGAGTAAAGGGTAGCTCCCCTGAAAAGTTTGTGGAGGACTGGCTGGTAAAAGAATTCGGAAGGGAGGCCTTCTCCTCACAATTTAGCATCGAAAGAGCTCATCGGGTGCCATTCCGCCCTGCTCCTCCAGGGGGGCCCCCGCGTACATTGATTGTTAAAGTATTGAACTTTCGGGATCGAGACTGTATTTTGCGTTTGGCAAGAAACAAGGCAGACTTTGGATACCTGGGCAAAAAAATTGCGGCTTTTCCGGATTTCCCAGTGGAAATTCAGCGGGAGAGAGCTGGGTTTAGAGAGGTTAAGGCAAGGCTTCGGGAGCTTAACCTGAAGTACTCTATGCTCTACCCCTCTAAATTGAGGATTGAAGTCAATGGGACAACTAAATTTTTTTTCTCCCCAGGTGCAGTGGCGGAGTGGCTGGATGGGTCGCACCCTGCAAAGAAACCACTTGCCAACCAGTAGTCCTTTATGACTATCGTAATTTCTGCGTGGGGGTGCGGGTGGGGGGGGGGGGGGGAGGGTTGGAGAGGGGTAACGTTGTAAAGATAAAATCCTGTATGAGGAGGGTCGGCCACGAGTATGGTGGCCATTAATTAATCGCTCCTTGGGCCCTAAGTATGGGATACTGGGGTCAGGTGTGGGGTTGGGATTCAGGTACGCCGGGGGATATAGGTAGTACAGGGTGGGGGAGGGGGGGTGTGGGTAATGTTATGTGTATATGTAAATGTATTAATGTTTTTTGTAAAAATGGTAGTATGTCATATGTCAGGGCAAAGATGAGATATATGAACAAAAAGAAAGGGGGACGCCAAGAGAGGTTGAAAATGAATAAAGGGGGAAATGGTTAAACTGGTAACCTGGAATGTACGCGGCCTTAATGATAAGGTAAAAAGGTCCCTGGTACTAAACTATTGTAAATCGTTGGATGCAGACATTATCTGCCTTCAGGAGACCTATCTGTGTGGGGATAGACTATCTGCCCTAAAACGTCCTTGGGTGGGCAATGCGTTTCATGCTCCTTGCTCCTCCTCATCTAGGGGGGTTTCCATCCTGGTTAAGAAATCAGTGGTGTTTGAATACCGGGAAGTAAAGATAGACCCAGGAGGGAGATTCATCTTTATAGATTCGAGCATCAACCATGTTGGGATTAGTCTATTGGGGGTATACATTCCCCCCCCATTTTCATATGAAATACTAAGACAGGCCGTGGATTTCTCTTCCTCTCTCCCCTTGAACCATATAATTTGCATGGGTGACTATAACAATACTATCTCCCCTCTGTTGGATAGATGGCATAGGTCCGGTGATATGGTCAGTAAAGGGGGAACCAGATTTGCGGAATTTATTGAGGGGATTGGGTGGCGAGATCCTTGGAGAATCAGACATCCAGAAACCCGTCAATATTCATGTTACTCAGCCACTTATAAAGTCTTCTCAAGAATAGACCTGATCTTAGTGTCTGATAGTCTATTAAATAAAATTATCGATATAGACTATAAAGCACGTGGAATTTCAGACCACTCCCCACTGGTTATGAAGTTGGATATGTCAGAACCGACAGGGTATAGACACTGGAAGCTCCAGCCATTCTGGCTGCCCCAGTTGAGCCGGCAGGAGATAGAGGAAGAAATTCTTCTCTTCCTGGAGGCTAACGAGGGGTCAGCACCCGATCTGGTTATATGGGATACACTTAAAGCCTATATGCGTGGAATATTTATTAAGAAAATTTCACGCCTCAAGGGGCTGCACCGTGAGAGGGTGCGGGAACTTGAGGCGCGATCGCTGGAATCAGAACATACATATCAGACCAGCCATCTCGAAGCGGATAGGGTCGAATGGCTGAGACGGCAGACAGAATGGCTGGAGTACTTGCAAGGTGTAAACTATCGTAGACTGGGTACTCGGGCGCACCAGGGGTATGCGGGGTCAGATAAAGCGGGCAAGTATATGGCCCTACTACTGAAAATGGATAGGCCTTCTAATATTATATCTTGCATCCGGACAGACCAGGGGGAGACTCTGACATCTACCGTTGAAATTGTAGACGAATTTGTGGCACATTTCAGCAAAGTTTACCAATCGGTTCAGAGCCACGGTGGGGAGGATTTAAGGTTTTTTTTTGCAGATCTGAATCTCCCCCAGGTGGGTACGGATGCCAAGGAAGCCTTAGATGCCCCGTTCACCCTGGAAGAAATAGGAAATGTAATCGGGAACCTGCCTCGGGGCAAAGCTCCCGGTCTTGATGGGCTTCCGGGTGAGGTTTTCCAAAAATTTAGTAGTATACTAGCTCCCCGGGTGGTGGCCCTTTGCCAAGGGCTGGAGCGGGGGGATGAATTACCGGACTCAATGAAGGAGTCTTCCATAGTGTTTATTCCCAAAAAGGGCAAGGACCCTTCTAGCGTTGACTCATATAGACCTATTTCCCTGATGCCGACTGATGCTAAGATCATTGCGAAGGTCCTGGCAAATAGATAAAATAACGTAATTCAGGACATTGTACACCCGGATCAAACAGGGTTTATGCGGGGGAAGTCTGCGGCAGTCAACGTTAGAAGGGTCTTTACATATATACAATATATGAAGGTAAGGGGGGTGGGGGCAGCAGTGGCCTCATTCGATGCAAACAAGGCATTCGATTCTGTCGAATGGGAGTACCTGTGGAACACTCTAGATGCGTTTGGGTTCGGACCCGGGTTCGTACGGTGGCTGAAACTGTTGTATAAAAACCCCAGGGCTAGAGTCTCCATCAACGGGTATACGTCTCAATCATTTCCATTATTCAGGGGAACCCGTCAGGGGTGTCCCCTGTCCCCTTTAATTTTCGCAATAGCTGTCGAACCCCTGGCCTGTCTCCTAAGAGCAAAAATACATCATTACGACCCTGGTAGGGACACAAGATATAATTTGGTCTCACTGTACGCCGACGACTTATTGGTCGGACTAGCGGACCCAGATAAAGATCTTCCAGGAGTCATTAACTCTCTGAGTCAATTTGGGGAAATATCTGGGCTTAATGTTAATTGGAGTAAATCAAATCTGCTATATATGGGTAACAGTAGTGGGGGGGAAAATAGGGTGCCAGAGGGGTCACTAGTGGAGGTCCAAGGGTTCACATACTTGGGGGTTAGGGTCTCGGCGACAGCCGAGGACTATCTACGGGATAATATTGTAACAATAATTCAGGAAACTAAGTCAAGATTGAAGTGTTGGGCCAGACTACCTCTCTCAATAATGGGACGGGTGAATATGTTGAAAATGGTAATTTTACCCAAAATATTATACCAGTTGCAACATTCTCCCATTTTCATCAAAGACGAATATTTTAGAAATTTGGACAGCATAATTTCCTCATTTATATGGGGTAATAAGCGTCCAAGAGTAAAACTAGCGACGTTATGTAGAACCCGTGAGGGCGGGGGTCTGGCCCTCCCTAATTTCAAGAAGTACTATTATGCGGCCCAACTGGTACATTTAAGGGCATGGGTGGGCCCTGAGGAACAAACCCTGGAACTCAGTAAACTAATTAGCTGTATCGACCCTAGTGCCACGTCCCTGCAAATACTACTGGCCAGTTCATGTCGGAGGAAATTTCCTCCTATTGTATCCCAAGCCGTTAAAATCTGGAGAGCAGTTTGTAGGCTGGAGAATTGGCAGGGAGTGGACCCGGAAGCAGCCATTACATTCTTCCCATCAATGAAAGAGTTGATGAGACAGCAGGGGGGGAGATTGTGGTATCAGTATGGTCTCGGCGCAGTAGGTCAGTTTTATCAGGACAGGGTTCTCAAATCATTTTCCCAGCTCCAGGCGGAATATGAGCTACCGCAGTCCATGTTCTATAGATTCCTTCAATTAAGGAGTGCCTTAAATGGGTGGGGAAGAGAAAGTGATGGGTGGTTAACCGAGACTCCCATTAAGGTGTATCTTAGGAAGATAACAACGCAGAAAGCGGTGGCGAAATTATATAAATTCCTTTTCGCATGTACCCCGGATGATGGACTTAGCCAATTAAGATTGAAATGGGCCCACGATATACCCGAGATAAATGAAAATAACTGGTCAATAATCCTAGCCCTCCCAAAAAAGGCAACAAACTCCACTAGGGTGCAACAGGTCCAGTTTAATATTCTTCACAGGACGTATATGACCCCGACTAAATTAAAAAAGATTGGAGGATCGGACAATGATAGATGTCCTAAGTGCGGGGAGAATGGGGCAACCTTCTGGCACCTTATTAGAGAGTGTGACAAAGTTGCCCGTTTTTGGGACAACGTAGGTATGGCCCTTAAGGATCTGGGGGTGACACAAGTTGCCTTTTCAGATATCAACTATATCATGGGGCTTTGGCAGGAGGAAACAGGCACAAAAGAGTATCGTTCCCTATTGACACATCTAGTGGCACTAGCTAAGGTAATAGTGGCACGCTATTGGATGGCGGCAGAAGGTCCGTTGTTTACAGAATGGACAAACCTTGTGAACACCACGTTTGAGCACGAGAAATTTTATTATGCCTCTAAAGGCCTTAGTACTAAATTTTATTCAATATGGTATTTGTGGCACCAGTCCTCACATTATCAATTTAAGGGGTAGAGAGGGTGCATAATGTATATTGTTTATTTGTAAGAGGTATTAGGTATTTCTTTAGCACAAATAGTCTTGGGGACTAGCTCTCCTCCGACTATTGTTTAAGGGGATATAGGTGGAGTCCGAATAGTCACTATGGGTTGAAGTAAAATTTGAAATGATACCATTTTTGTTATTTATAATATACTATACTTAGTACATATTCCTAAATAATTACTTCTTATATATAGTGTGGTATGTTTATAAGCACAGAACACGATTTTTTTTTTTTTTCTCTTAATATAATAGTATAGGTTGTAAGATAATATGGCCTACACAGTAGTTAGAATGCATGCCTGTCTCCTATAGTGCGTATAGGGAATACGACCTGTCGGCCGATCAGTTGGTTGACCCTTGCCTCCCCCTTGGGATTCCTCATGGTATAATAAGGACTAAACCCCCTCAACTCGTAGTAGGAGCTCTAATTATAGTTCTATAGTTCTATGTCTTTTCTAATATAATGTGCAGCCCTAAATGTGTAGAGAGGTATAGGCTTTAAGTGAATAATTGTTAGCATAGACAGTAGTAATGCGTAGGGTCTGGATTTTACTTTTTATTATTGAGAAGAACGTATATAGCAATATGGATAGGTAGAAATAACCCCCTCCCAGAAGGGTCTGTTAGTGGGTTCCGTAAGTAAAGCAGTTATATATCTATCATCTAATGTAGCTTCAATGTATAGTAAAAAGATCACAAGCCCTGACTTTGTATGTGTATGTGTATGTATATGTGTATGTTGTGTATTGTATTTGTTATTTTGTATGTATTTTAATGACTTGAAAAAGCTAAATAAAGACTCAATTAAAAAAAAATAATGCAGAGGAAAAGAATGATCTGTGCCATTTCTAGCTTAATTTAATCATTCTACTCAGTGACAGGGATATTACACACTAGGACAGGTTTTTGCGAGACAGACAACATTCATGTTATGCTTCAATAAAGCTTTAGGTGCGATTTCATCCCCATAGCAACAAAACCATATAACTGAAACATTGTGGAGTCAGTTCAGATGCAGTGCACAGAGCACATAATGTATTATTGCTAGAAACGGCAGGAGGCTGTGCGCTAACAAGGAGGGGGGGTGAAATAACTGCAATTATTAATACTGTGCGTGCGTTGGGTGGAGTGGCTACAGAATGTACAGGTTTTGTTTGTGTGTGTGTGTTGGGAGGGGGGTCTTAGTGGGGTTTGGAAAAGTAGAGCACATTTACATCACATGTTCTCTGCAGGCTATCAAGAAAGAGAAGTGCACAAGTTCTCTATCTCGGTCAAGGTGGACAGGTGCAAACACAGGAATCTCTCTCACACACAAATTACTGTATATGTGACACATAAATATAAACATATACTACACACACACGTTGTAGATGGGGAGGATATCAGGCACGATGTTACTAATCCCTGCCCCCTTTGCAGAAAAATACTACAATTTGCAGGTGTATCAGGAGGGAGCAGTGGCCCCGCCCCCTCTCAATTGACTTGCGATTCGAGGAATTTACCCACAAGGGGGAAGGGTTAATAACATCATGTCCCATCTCTCTCCTCTGTCACCGTGGGCTTTCTGAGTATTTATAAACCCTCCCTGCATGTGCTACTGAGGATGAGATTGAGAAGGGGAAGGGCACAGGTTCTGTGTCGTTGCATGAGGGTGGAAAAGATGTGCACAGGTTCTCTATCTGTGAGTGGAAGGGGGGTTGGAGAAGTGCATGGGTTCATTATAGCTAGTGAGTGAGAGTGGGGTTTTTTTTGTGGGGGGGGGGGGAGCGACACATTTTCTTTATATATAGGGGGATAGGGTGCGGATAAGTGTATCTGTACCCTTCCTGTGTGTGGGGTGGACATGTACGCTATCTACAGGGGCTAAGAGGAGGTATTCCAGTACTAAAGATGCATTGCTGTTGCACACTGTGGAGTAGCTGTATGAAGTAGTGATAAGGGAGGAGAAGTGATAAAGTGCCTGGTACTTTATCACCGGCCAATCAGCTCCTAACTGTGCATTTTTTAAACCCAGCCTGTAACTTAACAGTCAGAAGTTGATTGGCTGGTGATAAAGTTCCAGGGACTTTATCACTTCATCCTTCATACATATACTCCTGTGTAATGTGGGGACAATGGAGAATAGTATTAGGATTGCACAGTCCTTGATATGTCAGGTTCTTCATCCCTAGGGGAGGATATGGAGAAAGTACAGATCCAGAGATTACACAATTATACCGCCATACACTTCCTTTGTATCTGTTAGCTATGCACATACCTATGAGCAAACAGTGAGGGGATAGCCAGGGGAAACAGTGTCACAGTCATGCCAAGGTCACTGATAGCCAAGTTCACAATGAAGAATTCAGCGGGTTTAAGTATGGAGCGTTTCCGATAAGCCACCAGTAGCAGCATGGAGTTTCCCAATAGGGATAAAAGTCCTAGGAAGAAAGTTAGACAATAAAGGAACTATAGGCAATGCAATTCATATTACAATGGTTGAAAATAATAAACAAGCAAATGTGCAGTTGTGCTCATAAGTTTATAGAAAAAGGTAATGGGCTTCTATAGGGTATTGCAGCCCAAAGGTGGCGATATCCTACAATGCGGTATCGTGGCGGCAACCTTTAAATACATAGGAAAATGTGGTAAAACAGGGATTTTACCGCATTTTCCCCTTAGTACATCCCACCCTAAGTGAGGCAGGACCAGGGGCGCCTATCAGGAGTGTTTTTTACCTTGCTGCTACTACAAGACAGGATGGTCGGTGCTGTATAATGTACTGGGAAAAAAACGGGGAAAGTTGAGCAGCGCTAGAAATATTAAAAATGAAGAAGGGGATTGGTTGATCTATCACAAATACGTTTAATAATGATAGTAAACTGTAATACATGGTATAACCAGCACACACATAATAAATCAATATAAATAAAACACTTTAAAATCACCAACCAGCATAAAGAAGTGTCCTGGAGAGTTATTTTTATGGGCCCATAGGTAATGGTGTAAGTTCCCAAATGATCATCCAGAGGGAGAGCAGGTGTTGCAGAATCTTTGCTTGGAGTGGCCCAGATTGGCACAAATAACCAACTCCTTACTGCAAGGACTGATGGTAATTCTTAACCTCCAATGGATGAAGAAAATGGACAAATGATTTGTATCCAAATTGGAAAGGCACAGCAATCGATCCAAATGGGAATAACCAGGACTGCAATGGGAGGCAGCAATGTTCTCTTTACGCGTTTCACTACGCCAGGTAGCTTTATCAAAGGATAATCATTGCAAGGACAGGGCTGGCTTTATATACCCTAGCTACATGGGTCATGTGACCAATCATACCTAATTAGGTCAACCAATCCATATAATTAAATAATTAAATTACGTATGAGTAGGAGGCATAAAGATATGATCAAAATATTAATACATATTCTCTATAATATAAATGTTTTTATTAAAAATATAGCTATAAAGAAGCAAACGTTATAGTGGAAGGTCATCAGGTGACCTAAACTTCCGGGTCACGGATGTCATATGATATTAATCCCGGTTCCCGGATTCATTTAGGTGGTGCCCATAATATTCACAGTATCAATATTCCTCACAGAGGCTATCCGTTGCTAAACTTAAATGGTACCTGTGGATGGTTCTATATTCAACACAGTACTTCTAATTGTATAAGGCTTCCCCACAAATGTAGAAACACTTGAAGTGCTTCCGAGTTGAGCTGACGTGGGGACCCGATTTCGTGCACCACATCCTGTATGCCGGCGCCGGAATACTTCCGGGTTGCGCCTTGTCTCTCGGAGGGCTCATTATTGTAGGGTGCATCCAGGACTACAAAATGACGCTCTGCGTCTGGACTACAGGATGACGTTGTAGATGAAGCGCAGCATCTTCTGTTGCATAGCAACTCAGAGATGCTGGCAGCTGGATCTTTCACAGCTAACCATTAGTGAAAGAAAAGTTTGTGAGTTATCATTCATATTCTCTGACAAATGGCCAGAAAATCACAAATTCTGCTAGGGTATGTAAACTTATGAGCACAACTGTATAATGAAAACTATGACCATTTGGCATCTACATGCTCTCATTGCCTAGCATTGTAGATATTATAAACACCATACCGCTAGCACATCAGCCTGATCTGCTCTATGAACACAGAGTGCTCGTGTCACACAGATACAATAATAATTAGTAGGAGTACACTACTTGCACTGTAGATACCATTACAGTCATTGTCATTAACTGAACATCTAAATAAGTACTGAGATATTATTGTGGGGTGGGGACCTTTTATGTATTGGAGTAAGATATCAATTGAAAAATACCATAGTTTATTACTTACTGCATTTGAGTATTTACTTTCAATAAAAAAATGTCCTATCTCTGTATCTATTGTCTGATTTTCTCTAGTTTGTTAACAAAATCAGGGAATATGGAGATGGAAAACCAGTCTACTATCCTAAACACTAGGAACAATGGTTTCCCTGGGACAACTCCAAGTGCACTTGCTGATTGTCTTTATACACAGAAGGCTTAGGTGGAGGCATCATCAGAAGGAGACAACCTACATATCAGTGTAACCATCTATCTAAACTCCATAGTAAAGTAGTCAGCTTTACATTAGGGGCACAAGTATTAGGGTCTGAGTTTGCCAGACCATCGGAATGCTGGCTGGACTTGTACATTTTTTTAAAGCGGCAATCACTCACAAGGCAAAACCAACCCGATTTTGCCTAGTATGTGATTGTCACTTTAAAAAATGTCTGAGATTGGCCAACATCCCGCATCTCCATCAAACTTGGACCCTATCACATATTGCCCTAGGAATCAGATCAAGTTGACATTCTATAAAATGATAGTGAAGATCGGATTGGATGCTATAGTAGACACCTCCACTTGACCTCCTTAGAATGTTTTCTAAATCTCCCCAACAGTGTTTATATTGTGTATCATGCACTGGAAAAAATAATGGTCAGCGGTGGCTCCAGAGGTGGGGCTACAGTGCAGTCCAACTGTCAAATCGGGAAACCACATCTACTGCCATCCCTAAACACTGACAACCATCGCTGATCAGGATTAACATGGAGTTGGTGGGACACCCCTATTTGAATTTTGGACTGTACTGCAGCTCCACCTCGGGAGTCACGACTTGTAATGGTGATATAGGACAGCCCACATGCCTTCCTCTTGTTATGTCAACCTTGGTCTATTGAGGCCACTGACAATTAGTGCAGTGGAGGGAGTTTCATAATAGTCTAGAACTACAGAGCAATAGAATCAGAGGCGGGCTCGGCTGGGGGGCAGGGTGCCATGTGTTTCCGAGTGTCCTGGGCCGCCGCTGTAAAATGTAAATAGGGCCCTGGTGGTACAGTGTGCCGCTGCTGCCGCCTTTACCATGATTTACGTTCCGCAGCCCTCTTGTGGAAGGCGACGGCCTCTCCAAACATGGCCGCCGCCTTCGAGGAGACAGACACTAGAGCTAATCTCGTACCTCTAGTGTCTGTATAGGCATAACAGCGCGTCAAACGCTACCCGGAAGTGCGGATTCGGGTAGCGCTGGCGCTCTGTTTGAATTAAAGGAATCCCATCTGAAAGCGTGGATGCACGGGGCCTCGTGTAGGGGACACACATGAATGGGATGGATGTCGCACAGCCCCAGCAGCATTGAGACAGAGGCGGGGAGGAGGAGGACAGAGGATCATATACTGTACATTCCATGAGGTACAGTATCTACCCTGCCTGCGTGTGATGTGAGGATGGATGGATGGGAGGAGGAGGGGCACTATATAATCTGTGTGTCTGTATTCATGTATGTTGTTGTGTACAAGTATCTGACTATGTATGTGTGACTGTATGAGTGTGAATGTATGTGTGTCTGTATGTATAAGACATGTGTGTGTACTTTTGTGTAACTACAGTATATGTATATTGTATATATATATATATATATATATATATGTGTGACTGTATATAATACTGTATATGTTTGTGTGTATGACACTGTGTATGTAATGGAGATGGAAAACTGGCGGTGCAGCCGGTGTATTGCACCCTTTCGTTGCCATAGGCCCACCTTCCCTGCAACCAGGGCCACCAGTTTAGTAAAGCAGAGGGAGGCATTACGGTGTGTGACATTATGGGGGTTATTCTAATCCACTCTTTCTGACAAAATCCTTCTTAGACGGACAAAACCATGTGCACTGCAGGGGGGGCAGATGTAACATGTGCAGAGAGAATTAGATTTGGGTGAGTTATTTTGTTTCTGTGCAGGGTAAATACTGACTGCTTTATTTTTACACTGCAAAATAGTTCTCACTTTCAAGTAAAACCCCACCCAAATCTAATTATCTCTGCACAAGTAACATCTGCCCCACCTGCAGTGCACATGGTTTTGCCCATCTAAGAAGGATTTTGTCAGAAAGAGTGGATTAGAATAAGGCCCTATGTGTAATAAACATTACGGTGTGTGGCAATATGTGTAATAAACATTACGGTGTGGTATATGTAATGGGTATTATGGTGTGTGCCATTAAGTGTAATGGGCATTACGTCAGCTTAATGGCACGCCCCCTTTTGAATGACCACACCCCCTTTTCGGGCCAGTACTCTGTACTTGCCCCCTAGGCTAAAAGTTGCCAGCCAGCCCCTAATTAGAATCCACTAAAAATGCTCAGACTTCCAGCACATAAAATAAGGAGGACATGGGGAACCATTAAAGGTCTTACTTGCAACTGAGTTCAAGAACATCTTGTCAAAAGCTGGGTATAGAAAGATGCTTCTGCTACTAATGTTGTGTTGATACCTTTTACTGAGTGATGTACCGTCCCCTACAAAGCCCAGCTGATTTTGTATTGTGTGTTGGTACAATGTCACCAAATTAGTGTCTAGTATCAGGATAATAGTCATGGTCACAATGAAATGCAGACAAAGTGGCCAGGTGTAATAAATTGATTGGTACAATGAACCTGATTCAGAGACGAACGGAAGTTTAATGCTGCGTCCAGGCACCATTGAATTTCCATCCAATCTCTAGGAGGAGCTTGCAGAAGACGTCATGGGGTTCCCCACAGATGGCCAGCTGAGAAAGCTTCAGCTTGTGTAGCTGGCCAACAGAAGTGGGGGCTGCAAGGCCAGGCAGGGTGACATGCAGACTCTTGTCTCTACCCTCCTTAAAAATTGAATTTACACTACCCCATTTCTAGGAACACAGCTCTCCTTCTGCTCCCTACCCACCCACTCACAGGAAGGGAACTACATTGAAAGGCCCATTATGTGCATGCGTACAACAGACCCTGGGAAGCTGCAGATTCAAAATAATTGGGAATCTGAGTGGAATTCAATACCGTCTCTGAATCAGGCCTAATGAGCAGGTGTAGAAAGTTATAATACTCTGAGAATCATGATCATGTATGTAAGAAGTGGTAACATATAACATGTATTTCTTGAATAAACATATATACACACACCTCCACTTGCTTGCTGAGTGTTTGTTCATTTAGTATTTGGGCTTTTTTTAAAAACTTGCTTTATAAAAAAAATGATATTCATAAAATACAATAGAAATTAACTTTAGATAAAAAAATATATATATATTTCCATTGTTTGCCATCTTTGTCATTTTGACCTTGAAATGCTCCATCTTATTCCTCCGAGATATATATAAAATCTTTTGGGTGCAATTTAATATAGGGGGTCATTCAAACCATATTGCACGGCTGCAAATTCACATGCCGGGCAATTATTGAGAGACTGTTCATGCGGGAGGCCATCCTGCGATTAATAACCAGCGTAGTTTAAACCCCTGGCCGTATGTAAGTTGATTGACAGGAAGCCGGTGTTTGTGGGTGTCACCCGGCCATTTACTGGGAGTTTCAAGAATAACGCAGGCATGCCTAGGCAATTTTAAAAATATTTACTAACACACAAGATGGGTGGCCATACATTAATTGACGATTTGTAATACCTTATTATGACACTCCAGTGAAATGGGGCAGTAACCTGTCAGACCATGTACCTGACCAACACTGGTGCCCAGTGCACTTGCTCTGCTTGCTCCATCCTTGTTACCCCACTGTCCGCACCTACTTGTACCCTATTTAAGGTTAAACCTTTTTACACAGTGCAGCAACAATAACCATTTAACCTTGACAGCACCATGCTTCCAGACAATTTTTAATCTAGTGAATCGGGAAGGAAGGTGAAAGCTCTGTTTTCTTACAACTAAAAATCACTATATATTGTAATATAATTAAAAGCAGGTTTAAACATAGGACAGTTGAGATACATTACCAAACAACGAATACACAACTCCCAGAATAATATCATTTGTTTTCGAAATTGAAGAGTGAAATTCAGCCGATATAGATTCATTTCCCATCTGCAAGACGAAGAAGAGGGAGTTAATAGAATACTATTGGGGAATGTTAGCAGCTAAGTCTGATACCCCTTTCACATCGCACTTTTAAAACGGTAAATTGACGTTTTTTTCCCTTTTTAAAACGTTTAAGCCTGTACTGTGAATGCACCACAGCCGATTTACCGTTTAAAGTTAACTGGCATTTCGAACCGTGTAAAAAGCAGAGTCCTACACGGTTCCTTGCCGTTTTTTGTGCAATGTGAATGTGTACAATGTGTCTGAAACGGTATTTCAGGCAAACAACACAAGCTACAGAGCAAAATGACAGGCAATGTTGACACTCTGGCTTGAAACGTGTTCGTGATGAACCGGTTTCACTGCTATGTTGAATGAGACTTAACCGGTATTTAAAACGGTAATCTGCGGCAATGTTAAGGCTCTGACCCGTTTCAATTACCGTTTTAAAATACCGTTTTTTAAAACGTGTCGGCGATGTGAAAGTGGTATTATTAGGTGCATGCTGTTATTAAAGGCAACACATTTTATTTCTATACTCATCTCAGTATGACAAAATACAGTACATAACTGGTCACACGCATACCTATGACACGCTTGTCTATGTAGTTGTAAAGTAACACAACATCATTTTGTATAGACGGAGCACTGGCTTGCAGACTTTATTATTCCCACCATCCTTTGGATAATTATGTTAAACTTGGAATCATCGCTGCAATTGAATAGTCCAATGGAGGAGTCGGCTGGGATAACTTTGTAGATAAATAGAAAAGTACAAATACCTGCAGAAAGCATGCTGTCAATCCAGCAAAAGCAGTCACAAACACAGGTTCATAATTGCATAGCCAGATTTAAGGGGAAGGGGGAGCAGGGAATAATGTACTCTGGCCCCGCCTTTGTTAGGGAGCCCCCAGGGAGAGCACAGTGACACCACCAGCTCTCCTAATTCCTCTCCCAGTGTGTAAGTAGTACAGAGGCTGCTGCTATTCTTGTGATAAAATAGATTAGTAGATTTTATTGAACTATTTGTATTTTAAGTTTGTTTTTAATTGTCTGTGTTCCACTACAAGAAAATGTTATCAAACAGTTGTCTCTAAATTAGGCATAGCTATAAAAAGTAGCCAAACGTATTAGGTTAAATGTAATATACTTCAATATATAAACTTATACATGTAATACATATAATGCATACCGTCCAACAGGACCCATCCAGGAGGGCCAAAATCCTCTCTACCTGGACATCCTTCTTAATTTATGATTGCCGTCAAATTTATTTATTATATATAAAATATTTCAACACAGGTGCCACCAATCTGATATTAAGAGAAAAGTCCAGACAGAGAGCATGTTGCCCCTCCTGGAAAGGGTCATGTAGGGAGGTACGGTATGTTCAATCTAATCCCCAAACCTTAATCCGGCACTGCATCAATGGTAAAACAGGCAAAACCAGTGATGCAGACACAAAGTCAGGCATATAAAGCAATAAGGAACTAGACCATTCTCATCAGTCCCATCCCCCTAAAGTAAATTGTTGCAAATTCCTCAGGTTTGAATAGAGAATTGGTCACAAATGATGAGATTAAAATAGAATTGAGTCACTAAACCCCACCCTCCTCCTCCCAGAGCTGGTATTATACTCCCCATTCTTTCCAACTCACTAGGAAGTCGTCAGAATGCAGGAAGGATACCTACAGATTTCAAGAGAATAGGCGGGTATGATTTATGGCTGACGGTGCAGCTAGACAGGCAGTTGGTCATCATCATTCTGCCATAACAATTTTAATGTGGAGGCCTGTAGCTGTAGGTCTATCTGCCCCATTGTTAATCTGGACATGCAGCTAGCTGTGAGTTGAGTTGTGCGGTCTGTTACAGTAGGTAAAGTGCATGAAGCTACTCAATTACAGACAAGTGATAATTCCACAGCATCCTCTTAAGAAGCTTTCATGGGTTGATGAGTGATGTGCAATTGAATAGCTTCATTTATTTTATCCTGGGGGAAAAAAGCAGTGTGATTCAATCCTTGGCTAATTAATCTGCCCCTTAGATGAAACATTTCTCCCCCATAACGAACATTCATGCAATTACCCCAATGTGTATTTACTTCTTTAAAAACAAATTGCAAAACATTCTGCCCTGAATGGTTGCATTCACAGTGGTTCCGAGAGGGAGGTAGCAAGTATTACACGTCCAGATTCTTGTAAAGGCTGTCTACGACCCTGCTCACCCATATTTAGTCATTTTAATCATGTCTACTTCTAGTACTGCATTATTGTTATGTTCCATATTTGCTATTATATGATGTAACTATGCGTAGTGTTCATTCTAGCACCCGCTATATTTGAAAACCCATGCAGTTCCTGTTCCCTGTCTGGGGTGTCGCTGTCTGCTGTGGAGTTTCTAGCACAGGTCTGGTTTGCATATCAGTGCTAATATACAGACCACACTGTGCTAGAAGCACAACAGCAGACAGCGACACACCAGGCAGGGAAGAGGAACTGCATGGGTTTTCAAAGACAGCGGGTGCTAGAATGAACACTACTATGCGTCATGCTCTAGATTTGTTATTACATTTCCTTCTATGTCTGAACTAGTGTATACTTCTAATTGTTAACATTTTCACTATTGTGATGCCGTTTTTTTCTTTAGATTTCTCTTTGCTACAAGTTAATAAAATCAATATAAAAAAAAAAACACATAGAAAGAACAGAAACGTGCCAGACGTGAAGCTATTTCAGATACCGCTTGTTATGAGTTGACATTCTATAGACAAGAACAAGGTTCACTTGGGGGAAGCTGCAGTTGAAAGCATGATGGGACCCCGCAGAGCTTATTCTCCTTCATTACATAAGAACACAGTATGTAAACTAGCTAGCACTCAGCTAACTAACAAATACTATACAACATCTACACAGATTACAGTGGGCGACACATAAAATATAAATCATAATCAGTTCATAGAAATGGAATTATGGCTAGAATGAAATATAGGGGCCTGATTCAGACCTGCTTGCCAGGCTGCATAGATTCACTGCTGAGTGAGCAGGTAAACGCCGCCCTGCCGATCGCACGCCCTCACCGCTGAGTGAATCCCCACATTAGCATGTGACGGGATGTATTACAAACACACATCAGCTTGCATGCGGCTGTAAGACGGAGAATTCATTCGATGGACGCTCACCATCGAAGATTTCTCTATCCTTCGCTCTGAAAGTAAGTCTACCCTTACTTTTTAGATGCCTCTATCCACCGATTTGGGGGTGGGCACTGACATCATGTGTCGTAAGTCACCCGCACCAAGGATGCATGGGCACGTCTGAGTTTGCAGCCCAGCGTTTCCATGGGCGCACCCACCATTTTCCATGGGCGGTCCCCTGCGTCCGCACTGTGCCTGCCCCCTGTCTGCTCATCCTGTTGCGAACGACCCGGCGAGTGTGCAACTTGCCGAAGGAGTTCGCTCCCTGGATTCGCACATGTTCATGCATTGGCACCAGGGAGTGAATTCAGACCTGAGTGATCAGGTCTGAATAGCCCCATGGTTCTCCTAGACTCAAACTGCAGGTTTACTGGAGCTCTATGATGAGAGTTATGGTAATCGGAATGTGTGCATCATCAATATATCACTATTTCACTGTACAAACATTAACATTGGAAAATGTAATAAGCCAAATAGATCCATAGAACTGATAACATATTGATTGTGTTCAGCTGACCGCTGCAAAGCCAAAAATCTGCCATGGATGGGCTTCTCCTTTCTTCTAAATTCCTATAAATGTTCAGATCTAAAAGGATACACACAATCTCCTCCATTGTGCTTTGTAAGATATACAAAAATATCACAAAAAATAGCCTGAAAATTCCCATCACACGACATTAATAGCTGACTAGGAGTGATCCATCAAAAGATATTTATGGATGACATTTCAAGTATTCTGTGTGATGGATAATTCACATGACTTGACTTAGCAACACTGTGCAAGTGTATCTACATCTGAAGTGGACACATTGTTGATGCCCTTCCATGGAAAAACAAAAATTCCACACTTTGAAATAACTTTAAAGTGACAAAAGGAATTGTCATCTAGCATTGTTTACGCCAGTGGTTCCCAAACGTGAATCGCGGAAGCTTATAATATCAGCGTTATTTTTTGAAATTCTGCAAAATTATTAAATTAAGTCGACTGTTCTTCCATTTTATCCTTAGGTTTAGTTGTGGCATGGTGGATGTGTTCAATCCTGGGGGGTGCACCTCTCCCTCCACTATGGATCAGGTTCCAGGCTTTGCACTTAAATTATACATTATACATGTTACTCTTTACTGCATAGGACTATGGTGTATTTTCAGCAGTGCATTCTTATTATTAATCTGGTACACTGTAATGCATGTTCTATCGGTATTGACTAGATACAGTTATACAGGGGCCAAAATCATGAACTTTTTTAAAGGTTAGTCAAGCCTCTGTGGTAGCTGGTCACTATCCATATAGAGGCTGGCCACACCCCTAAGAACAGGCCCCTACCACTGAATTCCCTCCGTGGGCCCTTTATGCCCCAGTCCGACTCTGTCGTCAGCTCTGGCAGTGACTATCATATGGACCATAAATAATTTGATTTGGTCCTAAACCACCAACCTTTGTCACCCATGCAATTGACCACAGCACCCCGGGTTGCCACAGTACCCGGTTTGTGAACCAATGGTATTCTCTATATGTATTAGAAATCAGACTTTACATTATGTTTGATTCAACTGAATATTTTAAATAATAACACTATAGAAATTTACATGGACAAAAAGCAGGGCTTGATTCAGGGGTCAGGATGTCCCTAGGTAAAACAGTAGTGTCCACCCTCCAACTCCTTCAATTTGAATTTTATTATTTTTTTATTATCATTGGTTATAAGCCCCCTTTTGGTGATTGACAGATGATTGGTTAATAATAAGGGCCCTTATTCTGATCGGTGCGGCCGGATCCGAATATGCGGCCAGGACCGTGCGTGCGAAACCCCGCCTTCCATACGAATCGCCAACTCCGTCCGTACGCGGTAAGAAGCTGGTCGAACGGACCGCACGTGTATTTTTCATGGAATACGCCTCCTCCATCTCAGGGAACCTCCCCCATCATTCGATGGTCGCAGACCATCGAATGCAGGACCGAGTGGTCCACCAGCTCCCGCAACCTCAGACCACACGGACTTTTTTCCGTGCAAAAGCAGGGATCTGGGCGGGCAGCTGACATCCGGCGATGTCATATGTCCGCCCCCTACACGTGCGTCACGGCCGCATTACCATACGTACGCCCAGTGTTTGCATGGGAACGCCCATGAAACGGGGGGCATATGCATATGGTAATGAGCCCAAATAGCCCTTCGCGCCCCTCTCCACCCCCTGTTCGGAGTGTTCACATTTCATGCGGGATTTGGCCGTACGCCCCGCTCGCACATGCGCAGAGACGCCTCTGCACATGCGCAGACACAAAACATCGGCGTCACGAACGCACGCGGATATTACCGCACCAACCAGAATAAGGGCCAAAAACTCAAGCCATGAGCAATGACATTTTATTTGCAGTTATCTACATATATTTACTAAGTATTCCAGCATATTACAGAGGCCGTCTGTGCATGTTCTACCTATTAATACACCACTTAAGATGAAATACGGTACAGTGCAGTGTAAATATGTTGACGTTACTGGAAATTTTAGACTGGCAGTAATAAAACAAGCGTCCAAGTGCCAGTCCTAGCAAGTGGCACTCCTAGGTTTAGAATCATATCAAGACTCATAGAAGGCCTCTTCAGGACCCTCCAATGTTCTGTTCTTATCCATTCTTGGTGCTATTAGCTGTGTGGTTTGACTTGTGACTGAGACAGAGCTTTCTGACACCGGACAGTATGTTTTACTCCAAAATGCCATCATATTTAATGGTGCCCTGCACAAATTAAAGGCATCCTCTAGCAGGTGCAGCACCAAAACTTGCCCAAGCATCCTACATCAGGGTTGCCAACCCTCCCGGAATGGTCGGGAGGATCCAGAAAATCGGGTCTTCATCCCGGCCCCCCAGAAAGGTGGGCAACCCTCCCAGATTCCGGGGGACACCCATGCCACCCCCCGATTGCGCCGTCTTCCCCCATACCTTTGGATTTAAATGCGTCAATCCGCGGGTCTCAGAGGAGGGGGCGGAGCTAAAATGTCCACAATCGCGTCATTTTAGCCCCGCCCCCTCCACATAGATCCGTGAATTGGGGTTTCTAAATTTCTTTCATCCTGGGTGTGGGGCTTGATGATGTAAAGCTCAAGTCCCGCCCCCGAACTGCAGCTGGAAGTCTCCTCTCCGGGCTTCTCCCAGAGAGGAGATAGACAAAGTCGGCAACCCTGTCCAACATGTTTAACAATCCCGTTTTGGCTTATCTGTTCAAAGGACATTCTCCCAGAAACATTGTGTCAATAATATGCATTTTATAAAATTGTAGCTTGGATTTTTTATGTTGTTTTTCCTAAAGTGGAGTCCTCCAGGGGCTTCTTCCAAGGAGCCTACTGTCACAAAAAAGCTTCCGATGGTGCAATTAGAAACGGACATGCCTTGGATCATTAAGAGGGTTTTCCTTGATTTTTTTTTTATTATTCTATCCTGTGTCATCTGGGGTAGATTTTGTTATGATGGCTGCATGCAGAGGTTGGCTACAGTCCTCTGGACTTTAAACTTCTTGTAGTCATAGGAATACAAGGAAGAGACATGATTGTACCATGACAGAATGGTAAAAGATCCAGAGATCATCTTAGTGGTGATTTAACACTAAAGGAACCTGTTTTCAGTAATGAGACGTCTGTGTGTGTCCTGAAAAAGAAATAAGCAAAACATTTCAAAGACTCTGGAACTGGGCAAAAATTATCTTCAGAAATATCCTATCATTGCTACATTTCATGTGATTTCTTCAGAAATATGGAGCAGGTGCCATATCCTGATATCAATGGAATAATGTTGTTGGCTGCAGAAGGAGGTAAGTTACTGAAGGGTCAACTAATTGGATATTAATATGTGTTGCCAGCTTAATATGACCCTGAACATTTCCCAGGCAGGAATAAAAGCTAGGTTAAGGTTTAGATTTCCAGTAAATTATATTGCACACACCGCCCATGCCTGTTTGTGTGATTTGGTATTGTGTCTACAGCAGATGTAAAACTCCAGCCACAAGTGTGTGGAGTACAGTGGCTACTAAATCCCCAGTCATCTTCACACAGATCCCACCTATCTTTTGTCTCTTGCCCTCCCCCATCACTCCAAATCCACCATCTCAAGTTAATGCTCACTGCACAGTGGTGCAGCAGGTGTGATACAAACAGCACTGAGTGTCAGCATCCTCCTCATCTTCCTCATCCTTCTCTGGGATCATGGCTACCTCATTTTCTAGGACATCCATGGAAAGGGCCACTGAGGCAAGACAGAGGTCCTCTTTTAGGGGCAAGCATGGGGGTAATTCTGCACATGGGGTTATTTGTGAGCACAATAAAAATAAAAGTGTGATTATCTGGGAAACTCAGAAAAAGGGAAATATCTTTAACATTTTACGAAAGCAAGTGGTTTATCTGACATATACACCTAGGGGCTGATTTACAGTTGAGCGTACAGCTGTTTGTTGATGTGTATCTTGTGCGTTTTTTTCACACTGCAATATGCTGTAACAGAGTGTTCTCACATAGGCAAATGGTCAGTGAGGGTGTGCTAAGGCAAATGCAGCTATGCAGAGCCAGATGTTAATGTATCTACGTACATATGGTAGCTAGTATAAGGTAGGTGTACGTGTGGGCCAATGATGATGATCATTAGCAGCAAACCAATTTCACAGGTGGCAGGCATGTTGCAAGATGCCAGTGGCAGATTAAATATCTGTGTGTAGTCTCTGTGTGCCCCTCTCTTGGACCCATGCATATATATTTATTATAGATGCAGTGAGTCCCAGGGGGGCCCACACCGCACACATTTTTTGATCCTTACACTCTGTAGTCCCGTGTTGAAGGCAGCAGCGAAGATAGACTTGCCATAAAAATGGCCGCTGCACCATCTTTCTGGAGATCTGCACGTGCGCTGTAGAGTCTGAGCGCTCTATTGCTCAGACTCTATTGCGCTGGGTGAGGCGGCCAGCAGAGAGGTGAGGGCCAAGCTGCATACAGGACTCCTACTATCTTAAAGCGCCGCTGGATACACTCATGCAATACCATGGTACAAGGGTGTAAGAGAAATGCTAACCACTGTGCCATAGCGCTGTTGTGCGAATTTAGATATTTTTTTTTTTGTGCATAAAAATAGACAAAAACTTAAATGTAACTATATTGGTTTATTTTCGTATGATATGCCTGCACTTAGATATACCAATTCCTTTTGTTCATTCTAGTTACATGGTGTGAAATAGAAAGAATTTCCCTTGCATTACATGCATTGAATTTTTGATATACTGCATTATTACTTTTAATTACTTTTTCAAATTAATTTTAATTACTTTTTTAGCCGGCATTCTCTATCCACGCTCTAGTAGATGGTAGGGCATGAAATACCGCCTATCAGCACATGTCAGCTCAAACAAATGTGAAAAACCCATTTTGACTGTCGACCTAGACACTATCAACCTAATGCTCGTGACGACCATCCAACCATGTCAACTTTAAGCATGTTGACCTATTTCAGGTGTTAACCTTCAGTGGTTGTCCTAATGACCGTATACCTACCAGCTCATGCACAGTAGACTCTGGCAGAGTGCCAGAGGCTTCCAGTGCTCAGAGCAGCGCTGCCAGCTAGACAGGAGGAGAGGGCGGTGTAACTGTGATCTCTATTAATATGCCCCTGAGCTAGACAGAGGATGATTTAAAAACAGCAGTTTAAGGGTAAGCAGTGGCGGCATGCTGATGAGTTACAATTACATCTGTATAATTATCAATAAAGATAAAGGAAAGAATATATGTTATTAATTTAAGTATGTTTTATATTAGTTAAAAAAAGAATCCTCCTGCTACACTACTGATCCAAGCTGTGTCCTAGGGTGTAGCATTGGATCAAAGCACCTACTATCCGATACCATGGAACAGCGGATATTGTGCACGTCTCTCACAGCAACATTGGCACTCAAATGCTCGTTTTCAATGCTACGGCGACCGCATGGCATTTTGGATTCGCCGTGCGCTCGCCATGATTCTCCAGGGTCCACATTTCGCCGCCAGCCCCTCTTCCACCCTATTTAACTGGTTAGGGGATCGCTGCCCCTGACCGCGAGAATTAACCTCCCCGGCGAATGGAGGATGGCGGAAGGCAGGGGGCTGGCAGCCACCTTGCCAGCGCCGCATACAGCAGCAGGGGTAACGGCAGGGAGGAGGGGGGCTGGCGGGGAGTCTTCTGCGACGGAGAGGAGACAGGGAGGTGCAGGGAGCGCTGCACTGGTCCCGCTCCATGCATATGTAATGAGCCAGACCATGCGCAGTTAATATTAATGAGCGGGTCCCCGCCCCCCTGCTTACGTCATGTAAAATAAAATTACAAATAAATTTATGTGCTGCATGTTTTTAACTAAAAATAGTAAGACCCTTCATAGAATAAAAAAAACTGACTTTTTGACCCCCAAAAAATAGAAAACCTTTATTTTAAAAGAACACATTACAGTTCACCTTAAAAAGATGTCTCGTGAATTAGAGTCAAACCCCCATTGAAATACACCAGCGAATTGCAGCGAGCATGGAACGGAGAACTGGCCGGCATGCACTGTTTGCTTTCGGCGAACAGTGAACATTGAATACAGTTCAAATAGCCCAGTTCACGAAAAAAGCGGTGAATCAAGTGCACTGCATACTGGCCAAAGGGTTAAACTGCATGGGTTTAATTTACTTAAGCCCAATATTTAAAAGGGCAATGCTTTTAACAACAAAACACTGGTGTTTTTATGTAACAAATTATTGCCCTTATACATCTAAAGTCTTTTTTTAGTAAATAACTCCCAAAGACTTGAAACACTATATTTCAGAAAACTATTCAGTATTTGATTGCCCTATTTATATATTCCGCTTTTATATAAAACATAACTGAATGTGGAATACATCACCATCAAAATAAAGTAGGCTGATTTGAAGAGAACTGGCTAATGGAGTTACAAAGGATGGGGCTTATGTAAGGAGAATATTTAGCAGATTTCACTGTAGGCTTCAATTAAGAGGTATTTTTGAACATTACAGATTTGCCAATGTGACACAGGAGCCTGAACTCGATATGAATTCATTATATCCTCAGAAAACCAGAACTATCTCTCAGATCCCCCACATGCTATTGGCGCTGATGAATCAAAAACAAGAAAATCTAGGTTGAGTAAAACATTTGAATGAAGGTTAAACACATACAGGAACAAGGGGCCTGATTCTGGTTCACTTGCAAAAGAAGTCTCTCCCTAATGGACAAAACCATGTGCACTGCAGGTGGGGCAGATGTGCAGAGAGCGTTAGATTTGGGTGGGGTTTGTACTTCAAACTGATATCTAATTGCAGTGTAAAAATAAAGCAGCCAGTATTCACCCTGCACAGAAACAAAATAACTCACCCAAATCTAACTCTCTCTGCACGACAAACCCCCCCCCCCCCCTGCAGTGTACATGGTTTTGTCCATTAGAGAGAGAATTTGCTTTTGCGAGTGAACTAGAATCAGGCCCAAGGTCTCTTCTCTATCAGCATCAAATGATACATAAATGTAATATGTAGAGCAATACATTGAATTAATTAAAAGTAAATACTTACAATTCTATTACATCCTAAGAGTTTCTCACAGTCCTCAACGCACCTCATCAGTCCAGGATTTAAGTACCGTATATCCATGCTTGGCCACAGATGACTTAATTAGTACCCCATTCCATTTAATTGAATCATCTGGACCGTCAGGGTGCCTTGAGGAATGCATTTTGGAACTTCTATCCTAAAGTATGGTACAATCATTAGTGTTTATATTTGAGGAAGGAATGATGATTGACTGCAGGACTGTAATATGTAATAAGTGCAAAAAGGATATGTAATTCCATTTATTACTGTGCATCTATGGGATGGCCCATCCTCCAAGTTTCAGCACTGTTCTATCTATTGAATGTTTATCCTTAATCCAAGACTTTTCTCAGTCAGCAAATACTGTATAGTATAGCCTAAGGCAGGCGTGTCCAAATTATGGCCCTCCAGCTGTTGTGAAACTACAAGTCCCATCATGCATTGCCAGTTTTGCTATCAGGGAATGCTAAAACTATGGCCAGGCATGCTGGGATGTGTAGTTTCACAACAGCGGGAGGGCCACAGTTTGCACATGCCTGGCCTAAGGGATTTATGACTGAACAGTTCTTAAAACATGCAGTAAAATACTCATCCGAAAGGAAGAAACCAGTACAATTTCGGGAGGGGGCATTGTCACGGGAAAAGAAGGCGTGGTCACACCGCCTTTCCAATACTTTCAATGGAGAGATGGAGACCCAGGAAACCAATACAAATCCCTTTTTGGCCAGTACAGACCATAAAAAAAAACCGGTACTGTACCGGCCAAAAAGGTACAGTTGGAGGGTATGACACAGAAATTATAAAAAAACAATAAAAAATTTAATTACCTTAAAGTGCAGCAATTATATCTTCTGATGCAACATGTATTCTAGTGATTAAATCATGTAACATAGATCTGTGCTTGTATGTACTGTATGTATGTAAAAAAAGATCCTGACTACCAGCCTTGATATTCTAGTGTGGATCTTGGCCCAAATGCAAGCCATTGTTGTCTGTCAAGTGCCAGAGAGCAATATCTGCAATACAGTAAATCCATTTGGCTCTAGATTCCCTTTCATGTATTTGGCTTACCATAGGATTTATTGTTTGCTTGTGTCAGTATGAAAAATTCCGAAGATTTAAGAGAAATTCCACTTTGTTGGCTGTCCTTTCATTATTAATTTATACAGAATCTTTACTTTGTCTCTGGTGTACATTTTACTTCTGACTCTTAAGTCACATAGCCAAACATGTATTACATACAGTAAAGCCACTGCAAGTCCCATGCTATAAATATGGATGTACGAGGAGATGAAAATGATAAGGAGTCACTGTACACACTCAACAGCTACACACAAAGGACCTGAATACTAATAGGTAGAAAAGAAGTTATTAATACAGCCACGCAGAAAAGCAATCTGTCACATCACAATAACGGCCATAATGGCTGATCTTGGGACCACTCTGTGAGAGACATCAGTACCAGGAGAAACATTTGCCACTTTTCCTGAGATGCTGCCATCGGTTCAGTGACAAAAAGCATAAAGCTAATTATTCTCACTGAGGGCCAGATGCACCAAGCTTCAAAATGTTATAAAGGGGAGAGAGTGATTAAACTACCAGACAACCATCCCCTAACTGCCACATTGTAGGTTGGGATTTAAAAATGACAGTGGGAGAGTGGTTGTTTATCACTCTCCCCTTTAGTACTTTTTGAAGCTTGGTGCATCTGGCCCTCAGACTAATAATTATGAAGATGAAATCATTTCACAAAAACAAGTACTACAGACGGACACATTTTTTGATAGACACATATACAGTAATATAGATTGTCATTTCTTTATGTCAGGAAGAGTATCAGGTCTTGGCAGGACAATAGTGAGGGTGGTGCCATTGCCCAGGGTGTCATGCCCTTGGGGAAGCACAGTCGCACCCCAGCCCCTGATAATCTTGCCAGACCTCCAAGTAGCACCAGACCTTGATGAATAAGTAGCATGTGGTGCACCTAGCTATCCCCAGCTCCCCTCTAGCTCTTTACGCACAAGTTCTTCAACAGTCAGTGGGTAGGAAGACATAAAAAGCAGGATGCTGAGCCCAAGGGAAGGGTGTGTGATCGGTGTTGTTGCCTTGGGATTGGCACTGTTGCTGCATTATGGCCCCTGCATCTGGATAGCTGGATGCCTCGAACGGCACTCAGGTGTGCACCATGCAGAGTGTAGTGTTCCGGGACCACCCAGGAAGCTCTTAACCTTCTAATGATGCCAGCCATGCCCTCTCCTGTGACATCACATGTTTGGGGATTGCACAGAGCGACAGTGAGACGTACTCCACCACTTTAATATGTAACTGCGTCCCATTCTAGCAAGAGTCAGAGATGCTACACAGAGGAGCCAACGCCACAAGCCAGCCTGAGCCCAGAGAAAGAATACAGCTAACTCAAGAAAATACAGAGGGTGGGATGTATTAAGAATCACATATACTATAATATACATCCTCCCCCTTATTGCTAGAATGCCTTATTATAGCCAGATTAGCTGTGATCAATATAACTAAAGAGGATTAAGACACTACATAGCCCGTAGATGCATGTACAGTTTAGTCCATTAGAAGGTCAAAAACAATATGCTTAGCCAACAGGTGTACATTCCGCTCAGCATCATACCCAAAATGGCGAGTGTTGGGAAGTGCATCCTGCCTACCTCCTGTTGGTAACTAATGCCCCAACATGACACAGACTGAACTAATGTACTTTTCCTTCTCTACATCTGTAAAGTTCTAACTTGTTGCTGCCTAATTGAAGTATGCTGCATCCACAATAGCACCATAGAATAGCCTTCCAGTGACTTAACTTCTTCTGTACAATGGCAAAGTTTTAGTTATGGATGAATTGGGTTCAATCTGAGGTCTCCAATGCCCTGCAGATCATTCTGCTACAGGAGATGAACTTAGTATGTATTGCAAGGTTGCTCCAGTATACTATGTTCTTACATTGCTAATGTGAGGAATAACTCCAGGAGAATGAAAATACATTTTCAATTCATTAGATATCCAGTCAGCTGGTCGACAGTAACCATGTAGAAATGACAATGTCAACATGTTCCATTATGTCTATATGCACCATGTAGACATCCTCAGAATGTTGACATTGTGGTCAGGGAATGAAGGTAAACATGGTTACGGTCAACCATCTGACCGGATACCTAACGAAAAGGTGACATGTCAACATTGTGAGGATGCTGACACAAGGGTTAGGCTGTAGGGGATGTTGGGTATAGGCTGCAGGGGAGGAGGACAAGTTTAGGCACTAGTGGAAGGGATTAGGGTAGCAATTAAAATTAGGAATAGGCTGAAGTATACTCACCAATACCCCGATGTTGATATCACCACCACCAGAAATTCTACGTACGTTAATGTCAGTACACGGATGAAGATGTTGGAGCTGATGCTGCCACTAAGGTGGTTTGAGAACAGTTCATTATGTTGACATATAATCTGTGTAGACATGATCAATGTCAAGATGCTCACTGTCAACATGCTAAGAATGCTGACATTGTCAATGCTGACATGTAAAGAATGTCAACAATGTTGAAATTCTCATGTCAACAGGATGAATGTTGACATGATAGCTGACAATAAATTCATTACACCTACAAAATGACAGGCTATGGCTGGATTGACAAAGCAATCAGCTGGACCGGTTTCAAGGCTAAAAAAATCAAAACCAAGTGTTTTTCATCAAGTGGTTCCAAAAAGTCTTTTTCAATCCATGTATTGGTATCTGGTTGATCTGAGATGTCACAGAACAGAATATCTAAACAGAGGCGTAACTATAAATTTTGCTCACCCCTGCCAAAAAGTTTGTGGAGCCCCCCCGGGCTCCTCTCCAGTGTGTGACATGATGACGCCACACGCATAAAGGAGTAGCTGAAGCAGGATAGAGGAATAGAGAGCAGCAGACACTGCTGCTTCCCTTGGCTCCGACGCATACCAATAGCCGGCTCTGTGCACGGTCAATTGAATCAGTGGGGGGATTTGTTGCCTCTGCCATGGCCACACCCACCCTGCGGCTGACTCGCTTCCAGTGCTCAGCCAGTGGGCAGCAACAGGTAGCAGCATGTCAGTGCGTCGAGCGCCCACACAGACCCCACTGCCGCTTCCTCCCCCAAGCGGCAGCTGGGGCTGCCTTACAGTAGTTACGCCACTGTATATAAACTACAATCTGTTTCTGACCCTTGACTACAGAGCGAGCTGCACTTTGCAAAACACAGTATAGTCCAAAGCACTACTATCAACGTTAGCAGAAAGACTCAGCGGCACAGATTACATTGCAGCCTCCTAGTTCCAGGCACATAATCCTTTTGTTCTCTGTTTGGGTTAATCATGTGAACTCTTATTCCCAGTCCCACATAGCATTTTATTGCTTTCAAAGACAAATTTATTGTTTGAAGACGCAATCTTTTCCTCAGTCACAGGTCATCGCTATTTTGTATAAGATTGAACTTTTTACAATTATATCTTTAATACATAAAACAAGTAATGTTGAGGCCACTGCAGTATATGGTAAACCACCTTGATGAGTATATCCAGATGACTGAATGCATTTGCACATAATAGTGCGCCAGTCTAGTTCAACTGACAGAAAACAAATAGAAAAGGTTCTATAAAACCAACTAGAGCTTTCTATTGAACTGCTTAAAGCAAGTGTTTCTTTTATCAGCTGGAAATAGAATGTACTGTAGGTGCTAGAAGAGGGAGCTAGTCTATATATTACATAAAAGATGAATCAACTAGGCAATTCTCACCTTCGACTGTAAATCACAATATAGGCACTCAAAAAAACTCTGGGGTAGATGTATGAAGAAGCGATAAGGGAGGAGAAGTGAGCCACTGTTTTTCTTATTAGTTTATACTAGAGATGAGCTGGTACAGTGCCATGGGTGTTCATGGTGGAAGGACCTCTTCTGTACATTACTTGGCTTTGACAAAGGTCTTGGACAAGACTGAAACATTAGCCGTGTCATGTGAGCAACAATAAAACCTTTTTTCACATTTATTCAACGATTGATGAGTGACCTCTTTTCCTGTTCTCTGTAATTGGGATATTAAATCCTTGGAGTGAGCACCACCGTGGTGACTCAGCTGCCATAGGTGCGGAATTTTTGGAATATATATATATATATATATATATATATATATATATATATATATATAGTCTTTGAGTGGGATGATCCGGCTCTCCCTGTATTGAGGATGTCTGCGCCGGGTGCCCGCTCCAGTAAATAAATAGAAGGCAGGGGGGAGGAAAAAATATATATATATATATATATATATATATATATATATATATATATATATATATATATATATATATATATATATATATATATATATAGTCCAGGTGGACAGCACTCTCCAATAATATGACATCAACCGGGGTGCCAAGCCAAAAAGAGTCCCAGAAGTCCAGGTATCTTTGATATTCAAATAAAGAAATGATGGGGCACTCACCGTATTTGCTTGCAGAAGTAATATTTAATTACATACCGATCATTGTGTGACAGTGGGTACAGGTCAATGTTTCGGTCCTTCATTGAACCTTCTTCAAGACCCCCTTTGCTGCCTCTGCATTAAAAACTGAAACTTTGCAAGAGAAGCATGTTATAACTGGAGTCATTATCCAAGTACCGCACCTTGTTTTTAGTTTTAGTGAGGGCACCGGAGCCAGTAGCTGCCATCAATGGGAGTAACTTCAATGTTACTCCCCCTCATTCCGGGAGGGTAGGCAACCCTGGTCAAACACTTAAACATCAGGTGTCAGCCACAATCAAATCCTCATTTTGAGAAACATAGCCAGAATCAAGCACTTACTGTAATTCCCTCAGAAGTCTTGCCTAAAGTCATACATGCATTTATATCATCATACCTAGACTACTGCAATGCTCTCTACCTGTGTCTCCTATCAAAAGAATTGCACCACTTGCAGCTGGTACAAAATGCAGCCGCCAGACTATTAACTAACCAGCCCCGCTCCTGCCACATAACTACCATTCTCTACTCCCTTCACTGGCTACCTGTAAAATGGCGAATCGTTTTCAAGATTGGCTTACTCACTTTCAAGGCCCTATATGACCAAGGTACCTGCAGCAGCTTCTGATTCCTTACTGTCCTACTCGATTACTACGATCCGTTGAAGAAGGACTACTAACTGTACCCAGAATCTCCCTAAATTCATCTAGGGGGTGAGCTTTCAACTTTGTTGCTTCAACTCTATGGACTTCCATAGAGTGCGAGAAGCCCCCAATGTAGAATCCTTTAAAAAGAGACTAAAGACGTACTTACAGTATTTACTCAAGCATTTCACTGACATCTACTGTTAAGCTTGTTTTGTATTTTGAGCTGTAAAGACAATTGTAAAGCATTTTGAGTCCTATTAGGAGAAATGTGTTATATAAATATCATTATTATTATTATAATTATTATGGGACCGCTTCTCCCTTCAAAACTTCCCGATTCCCTCTGGGCTTCACAGTAATCTACAATGCAAATAGAAGGGGCACCTGATAGTGCAGTATCACCAGTTTATTAAAACAGATTTTGTAAAACATCCATTCCCAGCCGTGTGGGCATAATCGCCCTGTGAAGGGGGCGGCGGCATGTGCGAGGGGTGGCGGCATGTGCGAGCGGTGGCTGGGCTAAGAATGACACGTATCGATGCAAACTTTGTAGCGCTGCACGTCAACCAGAATCACCCTCAAATATATCTATAACTATATAAATATTACTATTTTCACAAATATTGCCCAGCGGGATTGGGTCATATTAGGTCGACATGCATTGTGCCGACCTCTGAAGGTCGACCTGGCTAAGGTTAACAGGGTTGGAAGGTTAACACAAGCATTAGGTCAACAATGGCAAGGTCGATAGTCAAAAGGTTGACATGAGTTTTTTACATTTCTTTGTCCTGAATGTCGACACAGTCGACATGGACACCATCAAAGTGTGCCACGGTCACTATTATATTCTCTCTCCACGCCCTATTGGATGGTAGGGCATGAAATACCGCGTGTCAGCACATATCCGCTAAAGTAAAAAAACAAACTTAAAAATATCATGTCGCGCTTTTGACTGTTGACCTTGCCATTGTAGGCCTAATGCTTGTGTCGACCTTAGCCATGTCTACCTATTTTATGTGTCAACCTAAACAATGTCGACCTTCAGTTGTGGACTCAATGCATTTAGACCGAATATGGGACTACCTAATGACCGTATACCATCCAGATGCCATGAAAACTATCTGGCTGCTCAGTTTAAGGGAAGGATCTAATTAGATACACTACTTTTTTGTCTGTAAAAGGCTAATTTTCGCAAGATTATCCCATTGGTCTTTAATGGTCTATCCAATCCAGTTTTCTTGAGCAGTAAAAGGACTTGTTCTCAGGCAATAAGTCATGGGTTCCAGTACAAGTACCCGGACCTATGCGTTATAGCAGCTGAGAGGACTGGTAATCGGGGATAATGGTTAGCATGCCAAAGGAACGTGAAGCCTAATCCCAGATAAGTACCAGGTATCAGGCTAATTGGATAGCCCCTGGTGAATCCATTAGCTGTGGTAATTACTGTACCTCAGAGGCGTAACTAGATATTCGTAGGCCCCATAGCAAAAGTTTGTAAGGGCCCCCTATATAGCAACTGATGGTGATAAATGTATGCAAAACATATTAGTTTGACAGCAAAGATGGGCCCCCTTCAGCTCTGGGCCCCATAGCAGCTGCACCCCTTGCACCTATGGTAGTTACGCCCCTGCCTCAGACACATGTAGCAGATTCAGTTGAGATAAAAGCAAAAACCTATATTTTTATGACTGGAAAAGGACACACAAGCCAGGAGATTGTGTCCTACAATAACAGCGCTCTATGGTAGGACCGTAGCAGCAACATGTGTGCTGCGAGCAAAACAACTGCCTTGTATATGTGCGGAACATTGACAAGAATCAATCTATCTTCCAGCAGATGATTGTTATATTGTGTCAGCAAAACTCTCGGAAGCAGCAATCTGTTGACGGTGAAATGGGCGATGCATAATACACAAGTGGGAAAAAGATAAAAAAATAAATAAAGGAGAGAGATACATAATACAATACAAAAGCTGATTAGGTGGACCAGTCGGTTCTGAATAAAGAAGTAATTATTAATTTAACCCTCTCTTAACACATTTCACAGTACAATGCATCGTCACTGTGAAAGAGCTATTTCGTAAACCATTGAGTGTTAAAGAAAGCGTTCCTATGTTAATCCCAGATCACACTTGCCTACCTGACCCTCTCCATGAGGGAGAAAATTAGTTATGTGGCTATAACCATACAGAGGTTGGAACACAAATGATTCTGCAGAGAATCTGAAGGTGACAGTAACTTCACTGTCAGTGTGTCAGGTGCGGTATTACTGTTTTAATTATCATTCAACATGTCCTCTATGTAAAAAAAAAGACTTGCTAGGGTGCAGAATGGCAGCATAAAAATCTAATTTTGTTATCGGATCCCTTAACACGGTTCAGGTTAAAATGTCTCATACAGACTTCAGATTACAGTATATATGATCATGATCTAAACAACTCACACATCCCAGTTGTTAGGAGAAAATGATTAGGAATATTTCACAAGAACATAAAACTGCATGTGGTCAATATGCATTAATCAATCCAGAAATTGATTTACCTTGTCGGATGGGTATGTCGGGGTCTTGGAGGAAAAAGCATCAGAAGTTTACATCCATGGGGAAAGTTGCGCAGTAAGGCATCGCTGTCTGACAGAAGGTCTCACACTAACAGCTGCACCGCTCAGAGCTCTCTGGCAAGCTCGTGTCTCTTACAATTGGAGGCTGCGATGTGAAAGATTTCTTGATTTTCTGCTTTTCAGTGTCCACTTGAAGGATTACAGCAAAGTCAAAAGAACTGTGAGCAGAAGCTAGTCTCCTAAAGTGACACAGTGTGACAGTGAGAATCACCACAGACTGCAGTGGAGCTTCAATGAGGAGATATAACACAGCTGTGACTGCAGCAGGCTGACTTCACAGCTCTTCACTGCTTGAGTGGGTGATTGAGGATGATAGGTTTTCTTTAAAGGTCCATATTAGCACTCTCATGCCCCAAGTGCACAAGGGGTGGACCGCTAGAGCCCACACTTGTCCACTTTCACAATATACTGTAGGCTCCAGGAGAATCCTGGGTGTGGCCATCCTGGAGTGAAGTGCAGGAGTGTTGGTGCAGGTTCATAGTGGCCCTGCTTTCACTATACATTGCAGCAATTATCATCATTTACAGTGAAAGGGGGGCACAATGACAACTTTTAGTGCAAATTGCTGAATTGGGACTTCTGACTGCCCAACTCACTGGCAGAATCCAATAGGTTTTGTCTACTTTTTGGGAATGCATCCAATCTCTACAAAATTCAAGAGTCTCCTGAACACTCCGGGAGTAGGCTAGCATGCCATTACCTTTGTTATTGCACCCCAAGGACACATAATCCCAGGCTCTCTCTGCTGGCCAGAGTCTCCTAGTCAGAGAGTCAAGGTATTCTCTCATGTTACAGGAGAGCACTAATTCCCACCTAATACAGGTCGAGTATCCCGTATCCGAATATCCGTTATCCGAATTATTCCGAAATACGGACATTCCAGAAAGTGAAAAAAATTTTTTTTTTTTGCTAAAAACTCACTGGGGACATTTGTAACAGCACTACTGGTGACATGATATGTAACTGGCACTATATATGTGCAAGACAATGATTGCTTGGCATTCAAATTCAGTGCTGAGATAGTACACACATTTTGTTTCCCGTTTTGAAACCTTGTTTTTTGAACAATTAAAATATATTTGTGTGTATTTTATGTGGTAATAAAATATATTTGTGTGTATATTATGTGTTTATACAGCATAAATGCAAGATACTTCAAAATACATCATTGAAATATTAAAATATTCCGAAATACGGAATAATCCGTTATCCAAAATTCTCCTGGTCCCGAGCATTTTGGATAAGGGATACTCAACCTGTACCAACAGATACTATGCTAAAAAAAAATTAAAAGAAAAGAAAAATTCAGACGTTTGACACATTAAACCCAAATGGAATAAAATGTCTGTGCATATACAATGCAGCAACATATTCTCTTTATAGGGGGTAGTCAATCCCATGCGAATTGGACTCACCCTATTCCTTCCCAGTGCTGATTTTACGCCTGGGCAAAAAAGACAGCATCGGCTTCGCTCATCCAGATTTGCCCAAAAAATTACTATATAGTGGTCGGGGAGTATGCTGTTGCCACGGTGATATCTATAATGGATAATATTTATCTGACTGTTTGTGCCACTGAAATTTATGTGTAAATGGCACTTATTCAATGTTCCCGGTGATCTGAGCATGCTCAGAAGGTTCAGCAAAATGCTGGCAAGAGAGGAGAGAACCATATGAAGACTCTTGGGATTTTGTCTCAGTGCACAGGGCATGGCACTTAGCCCCCCTCCTCCTTCACCTGATTGGCCCATAGTAAAGATGTGCTTTTTCAACGATAGTATCTTGCCATCAATTGAAAGCACATTTGTTGTACACCCTTAAGTTCCATCCCTAGGTCATGTGTGTGTGTGTGTAACTCTGACTTAATGAATTCCTCAGTAATACAGCAGACCGGGGGGGGGGGGGGGGGGGTTTACATTTTGAATGCAATATAGCCTGCCTCTGATCACATTTATAGCACTGTATTACAATTGCAATTAAAATCGTAAAGGACAGTTCTTCCAAAAGAGCATGGCTGTCACCCAGTGCATGTGCAAACCACAGGGGACACTGGGAGGCCTCCTAATGGATCCCTCTCTGGGAATTCTGTGGTGAAAAAAAGCAACACTATCTAAAGCTCTGAAAATTTTTGTGCATATGGAGTTTTGTACATATGGGAAATGCAGTCAAACCTCCTGCCCAGAGCGAGGCGAGACAGCAATCAGTGATAATTGAGTGCAAAATGTGTATCCCCCAGAAACCTGTCACCTCAAAAATCAGTCATAAGATGCTAAATAGTAGAGCTAGCACTGAGCAGGGTCCATCTTTCATTATCTTGTATAAGAATCGACAGTCAGAATCGACCGGTCTCCATCCTCACGAATTAGGAAGGTACATTGCACATATGTCAGAATACAATTACAACCAGAGAGATCAATATGAAATCCTGGCGGTCGGAATCCCAGCGGTCAAAATACCAATGCCGGAATACCGACCGCCGCAATGCCGACAAGGTGGGGCCATGGCTCGCCGCCCCCCCCCCCCCCCCACTGCGGGCTCGCTGCGCTCCCCAAGCTCGGCACTCTAGTTTTCCCTCTACGGGTGTCGTGGACAACCATAGAGGGACAAAGTGCCGGCATTGCGGCGGTCGGGATTCCGGCGGCGGTATTTCGACCGCCGGGATTTTGACCGCATCCCCAACCAAATGTACATCAGAACCTGGTAAGATCAGTGAATTATCTGACTTCGATTTACAGAGTATCCTTTCAAAAACTTCCCAAATGAAACACTACAGTATCTTTCACTAAATAAACAGGAATGCATCTAGGGACTGCTGTGTGTGTGCGGTCTGTAAGATGCAATGAATGTAAATGAATTGTAATTGCTTTTTTTGGCTTGAATTAGCATAACGCCTTCAGCCCAAGGAGACTGTGACATCACTAGTGTACTGCCACAGAGAGTACTGAATCCCCTGTATGAAACAGTGAGAGCTCTCTAAGGAAAACCAATAGACTGAAATGCCTCCAGTGGTCACAATAATCAATTCTCCTCTGCTTAAGGGAGAATAAATACATAAACCCATTTTAACTCCGATTATTGCTGCAGCCCAACTATGAGTAATTATCTTCACAAACCATTTGTATACACATATCTCCTCTCCTGTGCTTTCAGCATCTCACTTGGTCGTATACGTTTGAATAATCATAACCAAGCTTCAGTAAATATTTGCTCACGTTTTCTTTGAGTAATGCCACAGCCAGTAATAAATATTCAAGGCAATGGCTGTTATTGGTCTGTAATTACATACAAGCAGATACAACATATTGCAGTCTGTTCCTCTGGGAGAATCTGTTTCTCTCCTGAATGAAGGAGTGCTTCCCTGAAAGAACTGAAGTGCTTTATAGATGCACGGACTGGAAATGACAATAGGAGAGTAGCTACTAAATTGATGACAGCAGAGGCCTGATTCAGACCTGCTCTCTAGGCAGCATACACTCGCCCAGTACTGCTCTGCGGTCCGGAAGGTGGCGTGCATCGGAGCTGAACAGCTATCCGGGTGCGCTGTGGCTGGAGGGCCGTTTCCGACGGGGGTAGTAGTGGTACAGGGTCAGATTGCTGGGGTGCCTTTGCGATGGTGGTGATAGGCTTGCATTGAGGGTCCCTTGGGCAACCGGCCTTCAAGCCCATATGTTAAGATGGCCCTGCCCCTCCCCGGGTACCTTGCTCTGTCCCCTCCCCTACAGTGTCAGGTCCCTTCATCAGAGCCTCTTAATAAGGAGACCTGCTCCTCTCCTCACTGCTGGGGCCTCCTGTTCCCCTGCTGACTGCCACCACCAGGCCTCCTGGTGGTGGCAGTCAGCAGTGAGGGAATTAGTTAAAAGAAAGAAAGAAAGAAAAAAAACTTGATAAAGTTGCTGTTGCAGATTACCATCTCTACTAACCCATCCAGCTAAAAAACATTTCACCACCAAAGTGCCCGACCACCCTCTCCATCCAAGCAATTGTTCCCCTGGGTGATGACCTGAGAGGAGACTTTCATCTACCCCACAGTGGAGTGCGCCCATCAATAACATTGCAGTCTACAACGCGCACAGGAGGTTGCCTTCTCCATAAAGCCGCAGGATAAGTACAGTACACCATTATTGCTCCCAGGGGACTGTTACATTCATGAGGCACCACCAGGAACGGACACTTGCTTCCAACAGGTGATATGGTCAGATCTATAAAAAAACTGAGCTCATAGTCACCTATTTTAAACAGTTTTTTATCTACATACTCATTTTTGTCCACACATTTATATCAATATTAAATTATGTAATTATGTTACAAAAAAGTTTTCTAAACAAATACGTTGTCACCCACCTATATAGCGCAGTCACATATTTTTTAATTTATGAAGTACAATGTTGCTAGTAGAAACTGAGGAGCTGCAGTCAGTGGAGTAACTATAAAATTTGCTCACCCAACAAAAAATGTCTGTTGCCTCCCTGTTCCCCATAATGCCCCTTACACATTATGCCACACATCATGCCACTTACGCCATAAACACTACACACCGTAATGCCACTTACACATTACACCACACACAGTAACGCCATTTACACATTACACCACACACAGTAATGCCACTTACACATTACACCATAATAACACTTACAATATATACAACACATTGTAATGTATCTTACACTGTACGCTACATCCGTAATCCCAATTATACTATACGCCACACTGTAATGCTGCTTACGCTATCCGCCACACACCCTAATGCCATTTACGCTATCTGCCACACACTGTAATACCCCTTAAGTTATATGCCACAAACTGCAATGCCCCTTACATTTACGCCACATAATGAAATTAAATAAAATGATAGTTAATAAAGAGTGTTGAATAAAAGAAATCAATTAGTGTCAGAAATACCCCCCCCCCCCCCCCCGAGCTGCCTGCATCCCCTCACTTGCCTCTCACCAAGTCCCAGTATGTGGGGGAGGCTTGCTGGGACTCATAGTTCCACAGCAGAACCCAATAGTGAATTCTAATTTTACACCAATGCCATCAGCCTGGTGCCGACCACCGGGGACAGCCCCAGGCTTAATCCTGGAGGGGAGGACCCCATTATTGGGGGGGTCCCAACTCCCCCAGGGTCTCTGCCCAGGCTGACTGGTCAGGTAGATAATGGTTTGGCTGCGGGACCTTATATACCCTGCTGGCTGGTTGGGTCCGGTGCTGCTTCTCAAAATACGGGGAACTCCTATTTACTTTGTCCTTCATATTTTGGGAACCAGGACTGGCCCTTGAGCTTGGTGCTGGTTTTAACAAATCCAGGGACCCCCAACATCTTTTGCTCTGTGAATTTTTTAAACCAGGGCTGGTTGGTTAAAAAAAAATGAAATTTTTTAAAATTATTTATTTATTTTTAGTACTTTTTTTACACTGCAATCAACATGAATCTGAGTGCTCTGTGCAGGCTTCACCCAAAAAGTATTAATGCGGTAATTAACGGCCGTATATTGCATATGGCTGGTTAGTAAATTAAGAATCACCATTTCACTGAATGGTGATTCCTAGTTGTATTCTTTATATGGCGTATGCATTCATTTTCCTGATTAGGAATACAAATACGCCTGTCAAAAAAATATGAATTGGTGTATTTCAGGCATAGTAAATGCCAAAAATACATGAAGTCAGTTGTTTTTCCACATGACTGCCTATTTCAGGCATATTCTCCTTAGTAAATTTCCCACAATGACTATTTAATATAATCATACAAGTCTCTCCAGTGTCTGTGTGTGTTTGTGTGTATATATATATATATATATATATATATATATATATATATATATATATGTATATAACAGAAGCGTTGTTTCAGAGCGCTGATTACAAACTCAGACCAGCTGAAAGAGACCAAAGTCCAAAGGTCTTGAATTTCACCAAAGTCCAAATTACTGAACTGCAGCTCCTCCTCTTGTGAAAACACGAATGCCTAGGGTTCCAAAGGCACAAGAAGATCTAAAACAAAGAGGATAGAAGAGGGCGCTTCATGGTGCATTAAAAGAGATATTTTTATTGGATCCCACAAGAACAATGATCCACAGTAAAAGGCAATTGCTTGTACCGAATATACAAACAGTGTGGGCTGGTTACCACATGGCATAGATATAAGCACAACAAGGCTAAGCTGCTCACACGTCCAATACCGGCAAGTAGACCTCCAGGAAGCCGCGACTGACAGACGCTGGATTGCGCTGCTGAAGCGATGAAGCTTGGAGACACCGGCGTCAGGTGTTACAGACGGATGACAGGAGACAGCACACAGATCGGGGTAAGAAGTCACAGGCCACGCCCTGACGCGTTTCGTCACTGGGACTTCGTCAGAGGGCGTGGCTACTGTGACTAACCGCCCGATATTTAACATAATGACCAGCCAATAGAATGCTGACATCACAAATTAGAACAAAGACATCAGCTGTGTTCTATAGTAAAAGGTACAAGCATTCATAAAAACTTGGCACTTTAAAACTACACCGCATTTTTAAACATTTGCGGCAATAAAAGACATATATATGTCAATCACATGTATACAATACATGGACATATAAAATACATTGTACATTAATGTTATGATACAATTAAAAATAAAAGATACACAATATACATTTTGCCACGCCCTCTGACGAAGTCCCAGTGACGAAACGCGTCAGGGCATGGCCTGTGACTTCTTACCCGATCAGTGTGCTGTCTCCTGTCATCCGTCTGTAACACCTGACGACGGTGTCTCCAAGCTTCATCGCTTCAGCAGCGCAATCCAGCGTCTGTCAGTCGCGGCTTCCTGGAGGTCTACTTGCCGGTATTGGACGTGTGAGCAGCTTAGCCTTGTTGTGCTTATATCTATGCCATGTGGTAACCAGCCCACACTGTTTGTATATTCGGTACGAGCAATTGCCTTTTACTGTGGATCATTGTTCTTGTGGGATCCAATAAAAATATCTCTTTTAATGCACCATGAAGCGCCCTCTTCTATCCTCTTTGTTATATATATATATATATATATATATATATATATATATATATATATATATATATATATATATATATATATATATATATATAGCGGAAGCAAGGTGGCACTCGGAGACGAAATTTTCAATCAGAAAAACTGCTTTATTGCAGAAATAGGTGTAAGCACCAACACAGTGTTTCGAGCCTTAGCTCGTCGTCAGGGTACAACCAAACAGTGGTACATGTGCACAATATATACCCCTTAGGGGACCCACCCCTTGATGCAATAATCATACTCACCTGTGTCCGTCCACCTGTCGCGTCCACGCTGCAAGCGCCGATTGCCTGATGGCATCAGTGCGCTTCCGGGTCGCGTCAAATGACGCGTCATACGTCCCGGGCGCTACTTCATGACATCAGCGCTGTCAGGCCATACTTGTACGTAGTGCGCGTACGGGGCTTTTCACAGGGCATAAGGTTGCCATAGCAACTGGAACAAAATGTAAATAAACAGTGAAAAACGTGATCATAGAAAATCGACAATACATTTAAAATATTACAGACAAAACAAATAACATTTAAACATTGTGCTGCATCGTCATGACAAGTAATAATCATATGATACATTGCATATTCAGCAAATCAAACAGTATTAAGCATTGAGAACGCTACAAGAAACTGTGCAGTCCATGCTGCTCGTTAAGTCCCCTCGGTGATAGGGTATCGAGAGCAAATATCCAGCGGGCTTCCGCTTGTAGAAGGCGTCTACCCCTATCTCCACCCCGTGCTGGCAAAGGCACATGGTCAATAATTTTTGATCTTAGGCTAGCCACACTATGTCCCATAAGCACACAGTGCCTAGCCACTGGTTGATCGCTAGTGCCACTAGACAAAGCCTGTCTGATGGCATAGCGATGGTTCGCCATTCTCTCTTTGAACTGGCATTCTGTCTTGCCCACGTAGTAGAGCCCACATGGACAAGACAGAACATAAACAACGTATTTGGTGGAACAAGTAACGGCAAATTTAATGGGTATTTTTTTACCAGTATGGGGATGACTGATGAAATTTCCCACCAGCAGAGCCCTGCAAGTGGTACATCCCACACATCTATAACAGCCAGCCTGTCTGGTCAAAAAATGCACCGGTGCTGCCTTTTTAGTTAATTCACTTATGTCTAGTTTAACCAGCATGTCATTTAGGTTCCTCGATCTTTTGTAGGCAGGCATAATTTGCATCTTATTCAAGCCGACTAGAGATTTATCCGACGTGATTAATGGCCAATATTGTTTAACTTGTTTAGTGACCTCTGGACTATCAACCGCATATTGGTTGACCCAGGGTATTTTAACTTGTGCTTTGGTGTTAGTCACAATAGGGTTTAAAACCACTTCCCTGGGGGTCTCCAAAACTTTCTTTTTAACCATATCAAGATCTTTCTTTCTATAACCACGTTGCTCGAACTTGTCCTGCATTAAATTGAGGTCAGTCACAGTTTGTTCAGGGTCGCTAGTAATACGCCTTACTCTCAACATTTGAGAGAAAGGTAGACCTTTACGCAGAGGTAGCGGATGGCAACTCTCATGTCGTAACAATGTGTTGCGATCCGTCTCCTTTACATAAATGGATGTGGACAATTTGTTGTCAACCAAGGTCATCTTTACATCCAAAAAATTGACCGTCTGTGTACTGATAGCAAAAGTGAATTTGACCGGGCTAGCAGAGGCATTATGTTGCTCAAACAGCTGTATCAATGAACTCTTGGACCCCCCCCAGAAAATCAAGAGGTCGTCGATGTACCTCAAATATAGCAATACTTCACCCTTCATCGGGCCATCCAAAAATAATTTATTGTCAATATCACACATATAGGCATTAGCGTACGATGGGGCCACAGGGGACCCCATCGCACAGCCTAAGCGCTGTCTAAACATCTGGCCATCAAAGGTGAAGTAATTTCTATTGAGCGTTAGAGACAACAGTTGCATAAAAAATTCGATAGACGGACCAGTATAACATGGGTTACCGTGTAACAAGTTACGGGTGGCCTCCATCCCCTCCTGATGGGGGATGCACGTATAGAGGCTTGTTACATCGGCACTGCAAAGCAGCATGTCATCTGGCCAGCTAACTACCTCCTGTAATTTCTTTATAAGCATATTAGTATCCTTGAGATAAGCAGCCGTTTGCTGAACACAAGGATTCAAATATGCATCCAAATAGGTAGACACAGGGTGATACAGTGACCCCCTGGCAGAGATTATAGGCCTACCAGGGGGATCCGCCAATCCCTTATGAACCTTAGGTAAGGTGTAAAATAAAGGTGTTATAGGGAATGAGGTCTGTAACGCACTACAAACATTTTCAGAAATCACACCTGTGTTAAATGCAACATTTAAGATACCATCTAACTCCGCCTTGAATCCCACGGAGGGGTCATGCTGTAATCTGTCATAAATCAATACATCAGACAATTGCCGTTGACATTCAGAAACATACTTGCTCAGATCCTGTACCACTACAGAACCCCCCTTATCTGCCTTGCGTATAACAATGTCAGATCTATCACATAGAGCCCGCAAAGCAGTCCTTTCGGCCACAGACAGGTTATGGGACAGGGGCACCCCAGACAGTTCAGTGTCGGCTGATGCCTCCATCATCCTAGTAAAAGCCTTAACAGAGGGGTTGTGGGTTTGGGGATCAAAAGAAGAACGGGGTAACAGCCTTTTGAGCTGGGTCGGAATCTCAGGGGGAGTGTCACTTCTAGATTCTTGTTGGCCAAAATGTTCTTTTAATCTCAGTGAACGGCCAAATCTAAAACAATCCACCCGCCACTGAAACTTGTCACGTGAAGCAGAAGGTACAAAAGATAAACCCTTGGACAGTACCTCAATTTCCATAGGGTCCAAGGGAGTGGATGACAAGTTGAAAACCAAGTCTTTGGTCATCTTGCGGCACGCCGCCCTCCTTTGCCTTTCGCCTTGTTGGCCTCGCCGCGTCCTGCCCCTCGACCGCGGCCGGCTGGAGGTTTGAGGGAAGCACGGGTAGTTGCCCCTAAAGGGTGGGCATTGCTGGAAGTAGTAGGTGTTTGCACGTCATTTTCACTAGCAGACGTGCTGGTGCCCTCATAGTCGGTGTAGTATTGTTTTCTAGGGCGTCTCTCATACGGCTTTCTTCCCCCCTGGGGTCTCTCCGTGCTGAGCCACTGGTATACTCTATTTTGTTCATAATCAAGTGATACCTTGCGGCGTTTCTCGCGTTTAAAGCGCTGCAAGTCCTTACGATATTGTTCAACTTGTTTCTCCAACTTGGAGCACCAATCATGTTGTAAATCATCACTTAGACAGGTTTTGTGTGCAGTCTCAAAGGTGGACAACTTGTTCTTGATCACTGCCAGTTCTTTAGTTGCTTCATCAACAACTAGTAATACAAGGTCCATGGAACACTTATTTAAAATACTAACCCACTTCTTGCAAAAGGCCACACTTTGGCGGCCAATTGTGGGAGCGTTCCTGACCCGAAAGCCTCTGGGGATTTGCTTGTCCCTATAATAGTCAGCCAGTGTGGAGGCATGCATGGTGTAGTCAATTTCTCTCTTTTTAAGCAGAAACCAGTCTCTGTAAAGTTCTTCATTATCAGCAATGGTGACATTTGCTGTACGACCAGCAGCCTGTAGTATAGCATCCACCTCCACATCTGAATAACTAAAAAAATCTCCGGTATCAACCTGAGAGAAATTCACACCTGGAATCGGGGTTTCCATAGCATCCGATGTAAGACACGCAGCTTCCTCAATGGGACCAGCAGTCCTTAAAGCGATGCAGCAAATGGGTAGGTACTCCCCTCCGGGTGAAACAATCAAATGGTGGGTGCCTTGATATGGTGTCAGGATCAGCTCGCCACAGCTCGTCCAAACCAAATGTAGGTAAAAGAGTAGATCCGGCACTCCACAAAATCAACGGTAGGCAGCTTGCCCCGGTGCCCTCCACAAACCAGTCGGTCCTCAATACAGCGGAAGCAAGGTGGCACTCGGAGACGAAATTTTCAATCAGAAAAACTGCTTTATTGCAGAAATAGGTGTAAGCACCAACACAGTGTTTCGAGCCTTAGCTCGTCGTCAGGGTACAACCAAACAGTGGTACATGTGCACAATATATACCCCTTAGGGACCCACCCCTTGATGCAATAATCATACTCACCTGTGTCCGTCCACCTGTCGCGTCCACGCTGCAAGCGCCGATTGCCTGATGGCATCAGTGCGCTTCCGGGTCGCGTCAAATGACGCGTCATACGTCCCGGGCGCTACTTCATGACATCAGCGCTGTCAGGCCATACTTGTACGTAGTGCGCGTACGGGGCTTTTCACAGGGCATAAGGTTGCCATAGCAACTGGAACAAAATGTAAATAAACAGTGAAAAACGTGATCATAGAAAATCGACAATACATTTAAAATATTACAGACAAAACAAATAACATTTAAACATTGTGCTGCATCGTCATGACAAGTAATAATTCATATGATACATTGCATATTCAGCAAATCAAACAGTATTAAGCATTGAGAACGCTACAAGAAACTGTGCAGTCCATGCTGCTCGTTAAGTCCCCTCGGTGATAGGGTATCGAGAGCAAATATCCAGCGGGCTTCCGCTTGTAGAAGGCGTCTACCCCTATCTCCACCCCGTGCTGGCAAAGGCACATGGTCAATAATTTTTGATCTTAGGCTAGCCACACTATGTCCCATAAGCACACAGTGCCTAGCCACTGGTTGATCGCTAGTGCCACTAGACAAAGCCTGTCTGATGGCATAGCGATGGTTCGCCATTCTCTCTTTGAACTGGCATTCTGTCTTGCCCACGTAGTAGAGCCCACATGGACAAGACAGAACATAAACAACGTATTTGGTGGAACAAGTAACGGCAAATTTAATGGGTATTTTTTTACCAGTATGGGGATGACTGATGAAATTCCCCACCAGCAGAGCCCTGCAAGTGGTACATCCCACACATCTATAACAGCCAGCCTGTCTGGTCAAAAAATGCACCGGTGCTGCCTTTTTAGTTAATTCACTTATGTCTAGTTTAACCAGCATGTCATTTAGGTTCCTCGATCTTTTGTAGGCAGGCATAATTTGCATCTTATTCAAGCCGACTAGAGATTTATCCGACGTGATTAATGGCCAATATTGTTTAACTTGTTTAGTGACCTCTGGACTATCAACCGCCATATTGGTTGACCCAGGGTATTTTAACTTGTGCTTTGGTGTTAGTCACAATAGGGTTTAAAACAACTTCCCTGGGGGTCTCCAAAACTTTCTTTTTAACCATATCAAGATCTTTCTTTCTATAACCACGTTGCTCGAACTTGTCCTGCATTAAATTGAGGTCAGTCACAGTTTGTTCAGGGTCGCTAGTAATACGCCTTACTCTCAACATTTGAGAGAAAGGTAGACCTTTACGCAGAGGTAGCGGATGGCAACTCTCATGTCGTAACAATGTGTTGCGATCCGTCTCCTTTACATAAATGGATGTGGACAATTTGTTGTCAACCAAGGTCATCTTTACATCCAAAAAATTGACCGTCTGTGTACTGATAGCAAAAGTGAATTTGACCGGGCTAGCAGAGGCATTATGTTGCTCAAACAGCTGTATCAATGAACTCTCGGACCCCCCCCAGAAAATCAAGAGGTCGTCGATGTACCTCAAATATAGCAATACTTCACCCTTCATCGGGCCATCCAAAAATAATTTATTGTCAATATCACACATATAGGCATTAGCGTACGATGGGGCCACAGGGGACCCCATCGCACAGCCTAAGCGCTGTCTAAACATCTGGCCATCAAAGGTGAAGTAATTTCTATTGAGCGTTAGAGACAACAGTTGCATAAAAAATTCGATAGACGGACCAGTATAACATCTCCCCCTGAGATTCCGACCCAGCTCAAAAGGCTGTTACCCCGTTCTTCTTTTGATCCCCAAACCCACAACCCCTCTGTTAAGGCTTTTACTAGGATGATGGAGGCATCAGCCGACACTGAACTGTCTGGGGTGCCCCTGTCCCATAACCTGTCTGTGGCCGAAAGGACTGCTTTGCGGGCTCTATGTGATAGATCTGACATTGTTATACGCAAGGCAGATAAGGGGGGTTCTGTAGTGGTACAGGATCTGAGCAAGTATGTTTCTGAATGTCAACGGCAATTGTCTGATGTATTGATTTATGACAGATTACAGCATGACCCCTCCGTGGGATTCAAGGCGGAGTTAGATGGTATCTTAAATGTTGCATTTAACACAGGTGTGATTTCTGAAAATGTTTGTAGTGCGTTACAGACCTCATTCCCTATAACACCTTTATTTTACACCTTACCTAAGGTTCATAAGGGATTGGCGGATCCCCCTGGTAGGCCTATAATCTCTGCCAGGGGGTCACTGTATCACCCTGTGTCTACCTATTTGGATGCATATTTGAATCCTTGTGTTCAGCAAACGGCTGCTTATCTCAAGGATACTAATATGCTTATAAAGAAATTACAGGAGGTAGTTAGCTGGCCAGATGACATGCTGCTTTGCAGTGCCGATGTAACAAGCCTCTATACGTGCATCCCCCATCAGGAGGGGATGGAGGCCACCCGTAACTTGTTACACGGTAACCCATGTTATACTGGTCCGTCTATCGAATTTTTTATGCAACTGTTGTCTCTAACGCTCAATAGAAATTACTTCACCTTTGATGGCCAGATGTTTAGACAGCGCTTAGGCTGTGCGATGGGGTCCCCTGTGGCCCCATCGTACGCTAATGCCTATATGTGTGATATTGACAATAAATTATTTTTGGATGGCCCGATGAAGGGTGAAGTATTGCTATATTTGAGGTACATCGACGACCTCTTGATTTTCTGGGGGGGGTCCGAGAGTTCATTGATACAGCTGTTTGAGCAACATAATGCCTCTGCTAGCCCGGTCAAATTCACTTTTGCTATCAGTACACAGACGGTCAATTTTTTGGATGTAAAGATGACCTTGGTTGACAACAAATTGTCCACATCCATTTATGTAAAGGAGACGGATCGCAACACATTGTTACGACATGAGAGTTGCCATCCGCTACCTCTGCGTAAAGGTCTACCTTTCTCTCAAATGTTGAGAGTAAGGCGTATTACTAGCGACCCTGAACAAACTGTGACTGACCTCAATTTAATGCAGGACAAGTTCGAGCAACGTGGTTATAGAAAGAAAGATCTTGATATGGTTAAAAAGAAAGTTTTGGAGACCCCCAGGGAAGTGGTTTTAAACCCTATTGTGACTAACACCAAAGCACAAGTTAAAATACCCTGGGTCAACCAATATGCGGTTGATAGTCCAGAGGTCACTAAACAAGTTAAACAATATTGGCCATTAATCACGTCGGATAAATCTCTAGTCGGCTTGAATAAGATGCAAATTATGCCTGCCTACAAAAGATCGAGGAACCTAAATGACATGCTGGTTAAACTAGACATAAGTGAATTAACTAAAAAGGCAGCACCGGTGCATTTTTTGACCAGACAGGCTGGCTGTTATAGATGTGTGGGATGTACCACTTGCAGGGCTCTGCTGGTGGGGAATTTCATCAGTCATCCCCATACTGGTAAAAAAATACCCATTAAATTTGCCGTTACTTGTTCCACCAAATACGTTGTTTATGTTCTGTCTTGTCCATGTGGGCTCTACTACGTGGGCAAGACAGAATGCCAGTTCAAAGAGAGAATGGCGAACCATCGCTATGCCATCAGACAGGCTTTGTCTAGTGGCACTAGCGATCAACCAGTGGCTAGGCACTGTGTGCTTATGGGACATAGTGTGGCTAGCCTAAGATCAAAAATTATTGACCATGTGCCTTTGCCAGCACGGGGTGGAGATAGGGGTAGACGCCTTCTACAAGCGGAAGCCCGCTGGATATTTGCTCTCGATACCCTATCACCGAGGGGACTTAACGAGCAGCATGGACTGCACAGTTTCTTGTAGCGTTCTCAATGCTTAATACTGTTTGATTTGCTGAATATGCAATGTATCATATGATTATTACTTGTCATGACGATGCAGCACAATGTTTAAATGTTATTTGTTTTGTCTGTAATATTTTAAATGTATTGTCGATTTTCTATGATCACGTTTTTCACTGTTTATTTACATTTTGTTCCAGTTGCTATGGCAACCTTATGCCCTGTGAAAAGCCCCGTACGCGCACTACGTACAAGTATGGCCTGACAGCGCTGATGTCATGAAGTAGCGCCCGGGACGTATGACGCGTCATTTGACGCGACCCGGAAGCGCACTGATGCCATCAGGCAATCGGCGCTTGCAGCGTGGACGCGACAGGTGGACGGACACAGGTGAGTATGATTATTGCATCAAGGGGTGGGTCCCTAAGGGGTATATATTGTGCACATGTACCACTGTTTGGTTGTACCCTGACGACGAGCTAAGGCTCGAAACACTGTGTTGGTGCTTACACCTATTTCTGCAATAAAGCAGTTTTTCTGATTGAAAATTTCGTCTCCGAGTGCCACCTTGCTTCCGCTGTATTGAGGACCGACTGGTTTGTGGAGGGCACCGGGGCAAGCTGCCTACCGTTGATTTTGTGGAGTGCCGGATCTACTCTTTTACCTATATATATATATATATATATATATATGTGGTTGGGTGTGTATCAGGCCCCTGGGTGGGGGATGATGCAACGTCCGGCACCCCAAGGCCTTACAGCAATAAGGTGAAAAAGTTCTGGTTTAATACAACGTTTCAAGGCTCTAGGCCCCTTCATCAGGTATCACAGTGAACCTGACGAAGGCCTAGAACCTTGAAATGTCGTATCAAACCAGAACTTTTATCAGGGGCCTGATACACACCCAAACACCTATCCATCTCCCTGCAAAAGGCACCCGACCGGCTGAGCACATTGGTGGAGTGCCGGGTCTACCAGAAGCTAAATATATATAGGGGCGACACAGAAGATATTATAATTCCCAGTAGACCGAGACAAACCCCTGTAGCTTACAGAGAACACTCGGACAGGAATATACCAGCAACTACCAGGGTGATCATTGACACCCGGGTCCACTCAATTGTACAATTAGTTTCAGTAGAGGAGAGGGACTCAGAGCATCCAAATATGTCCTGCAGTGCGGGTGACGATCCATCAGAGATGTGTCGACACCCACACTGCAGCATTCAATTGATCTAGCATAATATAGTTTTGGAACCAGTGACAATGTACCTATAAGCTGTTATTTGTGTGCACATTTTTAACATTTTTCCCTTATTATCCACTAGCTCGATCCAATTTTTGTCACTCTAAACACAACATAATGATTTTATCTATAAGCAGCGCTTGCAGCTTTCTTATTCAGAAGGCCAATACTATTTAGTCTGTGTTTTGTACACTAAAGTGAAGTCAGTAGAGAACAGCTGACCATTACACTGGACACAGGTCCATTCACGTATATATGTGACACTTGTTTTGCGCAAACAGCCTATATTTTAAATGTCTGTATTTTCACTTGTCTTTGTAACTTTTTTCCATCCCAGACTGTGGCGGACCAAGGCAGGGACTTGCGCAATCACCAGCAGTAGCCAGTTACTATGACTACCGTCCAGCATCTACTCCAACAACGCTTCACACTGAGGCCCAGATGACGTCACTTCCGAGGGTGAGTAACTTCCGGTTAACGGAACGCAGCGTCCCAGCCGGCGTCCAAAGCATGAGGGAGGGGAGAAAGCCTTCCTGCACTGTATTTAAGGTATGTGCTTACTTTCTTATCACTGTTACACTGTTTTCACCTTGAAAAAGGAGCAGCAAGCTCCGAAACGTTGGTGTGGTTCTTTTCATTACACGATTTTGAAAAACTTCCCTGGAGTGCCGTGATTTTTTCCAAAGCATATATATATATATATATATATATATATATATATATATATATATATATATATACACACAATTACTCATGTTTATCTGGTGTTTTCTTAATCTATACGCAAGATTTTATTCTATATTCCACAGTGACATTAAAATAATGGGATATATATATATATATATATATATATATATATATATATATATATATATATATATATATATATGGAGAGAGGGGTATTGTAGGGCGCCACTTGTGTCCTGAACAACTGAGTTAGTTTGTATAAAAAACAGATATACCTTTTTAGAAAAAAAAAAAAAAAAGGGTGTCAGCTGACCTCTAAAAGAAACACCTTGGTAAGGGGTGTGACACAAAAAGATACAACGGTTTGAGAAGAGGTCTAAGCGACTACAAATATCTGTATCAGAGGCGTTTTACTTTTAAAACATAAAAGTTTTATTTGTAAAAAATATATATATATAAAAAATGCACAGGAGTATTTAATAAGAACAAACAAATACAAGAAATATCATAAAAAAAAACAAAAACTACAGAGGTAAAAATAGCGAAGCTAAGTAAAAAATGCCTATAAAAAATATCGCTAAAAAAGGGGAGATATATAAGTTTAGATAAAAGATACAGAGGTATCAAACTTAACTTTCTATGGAGGAGTCAGCAGGCAGTACCCAACGCGTTTCGTCATCTGAGACTTCATCAAGGGGTGAGAGGGATGTGTGCCTGGTGCTCTATTTATACTCTATATGTCTAGTGATCCCAATTATGATGTCACATCCTGTAGGATGTGGCTATCGTTTCTAAAAACATCAAAAATCATCAAAATTCGAAAACACTCCTATGGGCGTTACAGTACAGGCTCTATGCAGCCAGCGCTATTGGTGAATAATGCATATTCATATTAAAAACAGTGGAAAACATAGTTTATAATTGCGGGGACGCGTGCGCCCACTTCCGGCGGGCGCACGTCACTTCCGCCCCGCTTCCTGTGTCAGGCAATGCTTTGTAGTGCGGTGACTTCCGCCTCTCTCCGGCGGACGTTCGGGAGCGCCCCACTTCCTTTGTAGGCTTGCGTCTGATTGGTCTGTTTAGTTTGGGCGTCAGCTCTGTTTGGACGAAGTTCATTCATGGTAAATGTCTCCGTTTCAGCGGCCATTTTGTTAGAGATTTCTTCATCTTTTGCTAAGGGAATCGGCCATTTTTCTGAATACAGATGCGCGGACTTATGATAATAATACTCGATTTTTCGTGGGACATATGGAGAGAAATATATGGATAAGAGATATAAAACGTTAGTGCTTGTATTTAGATGTACATACCAAATTCATATCGCTTAATAAACCCTATCATAGCTTATATTAACTATATATGACAGATTATCTTGGTTAGAGCAGTGTAAATTAATGTCCAATGTACATTCATTTAGAATAACCTGGTCAGAAGTATATATATACGCATACATACACATACATATATATACATGTGTATATACATACACCCATAGAAATTTTAATAAATAATTATAAATATAGAGACAAATTATGCAGCATGAGACAGATAAATATAATATAGCAGCAATTTTAGTGAATTAAGAGCATATATTATGTACTCATAATTTTAGTAAAAATACAGAACCTTAGTGAGGTAAGCAAACTTTTGACAGTGATTTATAAGGTAGGAGTAATAGCTAACAGTATATAGGTGAATCATACAAGAGTAATGTGATTTTAGTGTTTATAGCTTTTTATTTTTATTTTAAAAATATATATTACAGTGATTACTAAGTGCGGACATGATGGTATATTTGTGAAATAGTGAGTTTGATTGTGAAGGTGATTGAGCCATGGTATCTCTATCTTGTCCTTATCACGAGGTATACGTTTTTCCTGTACATTACAGTACCCGTTCTTCTCAGGTAGTCACCTGTCCTGATACTGTACGGGCCCAAACACTGCTTGGCTGCCAAGATCGGACGGGGTTGGGCATTCCCAGCGTGGTATGACTGTAATGTTTATTCCATGTTCCATTTCCTCTTGGACTTTGGTACCTTATTGCTCATATAGTAAAACCTGAGTGAGGGTTTGGGAAGGAAAGTAAAAAAAGGGGAAGAAAGGAAGAAAGTGATCCAGTTTGTGATAGAAAAGTGAGGTTTAGAGGGGGTTTACAAAACCTTTACAGGAAAGGTGCAATCTCGTATCCTTCATTTAAACCGCTTGGATACAGCGTCTGGAGCTGGAAGATCCAGTACATCTCCCTTTGGGACAATTTTTTAGCCAGGTCGCCTCCTCTGTCACCCAACTGGACATGTTCGATTGCTTTAAACGTCAAATCTTCAGGGTTAGAAGCATGGGTTGCGGTGAAATGTCTCGGAACTGCATGATTATCCATTTTGTTCTTTATGCTTCTAACATGTTCCTGGATTCTGATTTTTAGGGGGCGTTTCGTCTTGCCGACATATTTCTTCCCACAGGTGCATTCTAATAAATAAATTACTGAGGTGGAGTTGCAGTTGGTAAAGTCCTTCATTTGGAATTCATTGTTATTTCCTGTATCTGTAAAGCTCTTCCTGTTAGGGTGGAGGTACTTGCATATGATGCATTTGCCACATTTATACGATCCTTTGCATTTCGGTAGTCTAGTGGATGCTGTAGGTGTTTTTAGCATGCTGGGTGCTAAGATGTCTTTCAGGTTTTTTGATTTTCTGTATACAATATCCGGTTTAGGTGGTAGGATACTCTTTAATACTGGATCCATCAAGAGAATCCCCCAGTGATTAGTTAATGACTTCTTAATGATGTCTTCATGCCTATTATAGGTGGTGATGAAAGCTACTGACTCTTTACCTTCTTCCTTTTTCTTTTTGTATGTGAGTAATGAGGTTCGGTCTGTGTTTCGTGTTTTCTCTATTGCCTTTTCAATTAGACCAGGTGGATACTCCTTTTCTGTAAATCTTTGTCCGTAGAGGGTCAATTGTTCCTCCATGTCTTCTTGCTTACTGCAATTCCGCTTGATCCTGTGGAATTGCGAGAACGGTATGTTGTCCTTCCATCGTTTTAAATGATTGCTCTTATGGTGCAAGTAGCTGTTCTTGTCCACGTTTTTGACATAATTTTTAGTTATTACTTTGTTATTTTCATGTGTCAAAATCAGGTCCAGAAACTCAATGGAATCTTTCTGTACATTTGATGTGAACTTTAGATTCATATCATTAATGTCCAAGCTTTTAAAAAATTCTTGAAAGAGTACTTCTGTTCCGTCCCATACAATTAAAATGTCGTCTATATAGCGTTTGTATAAAATAATTTCATTTGTGAAGTTTGGGTTATTATAAATATACAAATTCTCCCAGTGTCCCATAAAAAGATTTGCGAAACTCGGCGCAAAGATAGTCCCCATAGCTGTTCCGCACTGCTGTAGATAAAATTGATCCTGAAATTTAAAATAGTTATGGTGTAGAATAAAAAACATGACATCGCAAATAAAATCTCTGTGCTCTGGTGTGATTGAGGCATCTTTTTCTAGGTAACTCCTGCTGGCTTCCACTCCTTTTTTATGTTCGATGCAGGTGTACAACGATTGCACGTCTATGGTTACCCATTTATATGTATCTTTCCATTCAAAGGGTTCCATTGTGTTAAGTACGGATGTTGTGTCCTTTAGATAGGAGGGTAAGCATTTTACATATTTGTTAAGAAAGAGGTCCACATATTGTGACAGGTTTGAAGTTAGTGAATCTATGCCTGCCACGATAGGTCTTCCGGGCGGGTTTTTTTGGCATTTGTGGACTTTTGGTAAAAAGTAAAAAATAGGGGTAATGGGGTCTGATCTTAATAAAAATTGGTATTCATCTTTTGTTAAAATATTGTTCCTGAGGCCTTGTAATAAAAGAGTACGTAGTTCCTCGATGTATGTGTCCTTCGGATCATTGGGTAACATGCTATATGACTTCTTGTCATTTAGAAGCCTTTCTGCTTCTTTAACGTAAGATACCCGATCCATAATAACCAGTCCCCCCCCTTTATCAGCTGGTTTTAAAACCAAGTTTTGGTCCTTTTGTAGTTTCTTCATGGCCTCTCTTTCAGAGTTTGTCATGTTCTTCGTTTTGACTGGTGCTTGTTCTAGATCACAGAGGTCTTTTTTGACAAGGTCATAGAAAATACTGATGTTTGATCCTTTCGATTCTAGTGGGTAATATTTAGATGCTGGCTTCAAACCTGATTTAGATCTATTTTCATAGTTTGAGGTTATCGCATCTTCTTTCCTTAGAAAATGCCTCTTCAATGTCAGTTTTCGTACGAATTTATTCAGGTCAATATACGTATCAAATCTGTTCAAGCTACTTGTAGGTGCAAAGGATAGTCCTTTTCCCAGTAGGGACACTTCTGGTGCTGTGAGTACGTGTTTAGAGAGGTTGAAAATGCCTTTACTCTTTGCCATGGTTTCGATGTCTTGTGGTTTCATTATGCCGCTCTTTTTTTGGGATCTTTTCCTCCCACTGCCCCGTTTTCCTCGTCGTCTGTAAGTCTTCTTTTTAATGGAGATGCTTGTTTTACGTTCTCTTTCAGGAATACTCTCCAATCCTCTTTTCTCCTTGTTCCTGTGCTTGGAGATAAAAAAGACGAGGAAGACGGTTCTTGTTCTCCGTTTGGTCTTAGTCTTTGCAGAGCTGTGAATCTGTTGCTGGTCTTTATTGGTGCATAGTTTGGTGAATCGAAGCTCCTATGTCTCATTGATGATTTTTTGTGTGTGACATGTTTCCATTTGTTTTTGTTATCCTGTGGATGTGTATGTTCGATGTTGTTGAATCTGTTCCAATTTTTGACCTTTCCTTGGTCATAGTCTGTCTTATCCCTCAGAAATTTCTTTTCTTTGCCTTTGATGACGTCCTCCTCTATTCTTTCTAGTTTTTTATTGAGTACCTTCTCGTTGACCCTGTAGTCTTCTGTATCTTTGTAGGTTTCCAAAACTCCTTCCTGTGTTTTGATATCTACTTCCAGTTCTAACAGAGTTTTCTGTTTCTCTTCGATTAGTAGTTTCATCAAACTCAGGGAGCATGTATGGAGGATGGCATCCCATTTTTCCATAAAAGGTGAGTCTTGGTTTCCAAAGGTGGGTTGTTTTTGGATTCTTAGGCCTCTTGGAATCCTATTGACTGAGATATAGTGTTGTAGTCCCTGTATGTCCCACCAGGCCTTGATCTCCTTTGTGAGAGTTTTTTCTATGGCCCAGAACAGGTCATCTAGGTCTTGTGATGGTACCGTCTCGTTTGTTTGCTTGTTCTCATTAAAAATACTTTTACACAAAATGTCTCTTTTTGTGGTGCGTTCATTATTTCTGAACATATTTGCAAAAGTCACCGCACTACAAAGCATTGCCTGACACAGGAAGCGGGGCGGAAGTGACGTGCGCCCGCCGGAAGTGGGCGCACGCGTCCCCGCAATTATAAACTATGTTTTCCACTGTTTTTAATATGAATATGCATTATTCACCAATAGCGCTGGCTGCATAGAGCCTGTACTGTAACGCCCATAGGAGTGTTTTCGAATTTTGATGATTTTTGATGTTTTTAGAAACGATAGCCACATCCTACAGGATGTGACATCATAATTGGGATCACTAGACATATAGAGTATAAAAAGAGCACCAGGCACACATCCCTCTCACCCCTTGATGAAGTCTCAGATGACGAAACGCGTTGGGTACTGCCTGCTAACTCCTCCATAGAAAGTTAAGTTTGATACCTCTGTATCTTTTATCTAAACTTATATATCTCCCCTTTTTTAGCGATATTTTTTATAGGCATTTTTTACTTAGCTTCGCTATTTTTACCTCTGTAGTTTTTTTTTTTATGATATTTCTTGTATTTGTTTGTTCTTATTAAATACTCCTGTGCATTTTTTATATATATATATATTTTTTACAAATAAAACTTTTATGTTTTAAAAGTAAAACGCCTCTGATACAGATATTTGTAGTCGCTTAGACCTCTTCTCAAACCGTTGTATCTTTTTGTGTCACACCCCTTACCAAGGTGTTTCTTTTAGAGGTCAGCTGACACCCTTTTTTTTTTTTTTTTCTAAAAAGGTATATCTGTTTTTTATACAAACTAACTCAGTTGTTCAGGACACAAGTGGCGCCCTACAATACCCCTCTCTCCTTGGACATTATCGGTTATCTTTTGTAAGGCAGCCTGGTGTTAGGACACTTTTGCAAATATGTTCAGAAATAATGAACGCACCACAAAAAGAGACATTTTGTGTAAAAGTATTTTTAATGAGAACAAGCAAACAAACGAGACGGTACCATCACAAGACCTAGATGACCTGTTCTGGGCCATAGAAAAAACTCTCACAAAGGAGATCAAGGCCTGGTGGGACATACAGGGACTACAACACTATATCTCAGTCAATAGGATTCCAAGAGGCCTAAGAATCCAAAAACAACCCACCTTTGGAAACCAAGACTCACCTTTTATGGAAAAATGGGATGCCATCCTCCATACATGCTCCCTGAGTTTGATGAAACTACTAATCGAAGAGAAACAGAAAACTCTGTTAGAACTGGAAGTAGATATCAAAACACAGGAAGGAGTTTTGGAAACCTACAAAGATACAGAAGACTACAGGGTCAACGAGAAGGTACTCAATAAAAAACTAGAAAGAATAGAGGAGGACGTCATCAAAGGCAAAGAAAAGAAATTTCTGAGGGATAAGACAGACTATGACCAAGGAAAGGTCAAAAATTGGAACAGATTCAACAACATCGAACATACACATCCACAGGATAACAAAAACAAATGGAAACATGTCACACACAAAAAATCATCAATGAGACATAGGAGCTTCGATTCACCAAACTATGCACCAATAAAGACCAGCAACAGATTCACAGCTCTGCAAAGACTAAGACCAAACGGAGAACAAGAACCGTCTTCCTCGTCTTTTTTATCTCCAAGCACAGGAACAAGGAGAAAAGAGGATTGGAGAGTATTCCTGAAAGAGAACGTAAAACAAGCATCTCCATTAAAAAGAAGACTTACAGACGACGAGGAAAACGGGGCAGTGGGAGGAAAAGATCCCAAAAAAAGAGCGGCATAATGAAACCACAAGACATCGAAACCATGGCAAAGAGTAAAGGCATTTTCAACCTCTCTAAACACGTACTCACAGCACCAGAAGTGTCCCTACTGGGAAAAGGACTATCCTTTGCACCTACAAGTAGCTTGAACAGATTTGATACGTATATTGACCTGAATAAATTCGTACGAAAACTGACATTGAAGAGGCATTTTCTAAGGAAAGAAGATGCGATAACCTCAAACTATGAAAATAGATCTAAATCAGGTTTGAAGCCAGCATCTAAATATTACCCACTAGAATCGAAAGGATCAAACATCAGTATTTTCTATGACCTTGTCAAAAAAGACCTCTGTGATCTAGAACAAGCACCAGTCAAAACGAAGAACATGACAAACTCTGAAAGAGAGGCCATGAAGAAACTACAAAAGGACCAAAACTTGGTTTTAAAACCAGCTGATAAAGGGGGGGGACTGGTTATTATGGATCGGGTATCTTACGTTAAAGAAGCAGAAAGGCTTCTAAATGACAAGAAGTCATATAGCATGTTACCCAATGATCCGAAGGACACATACATCGAGGAACTACGTACTCTTTTATTACAAGGCCTCAGGAACAATATTTTAACAAAAGATGAATACCAATTTTTATTAAGATCAGACCCCATTACCCCTATTTTTTACTTTTTACCAAAAGTCCACAAATGCCAAAAAAAACCGCCCGGAAGACCTATCGTGGCAGGCATAGATTCACTAACTTCAAACCTGTCACAATATGTGGACCTCTTTCTTAACAAATATGTCAAATGCTTACCCTCCTATCTAAAGGACACAACATCCGTACTTAACACAATGGAACCCTTTGAATGGAAAGATACATATAAATGGGTAACCATAGACGTGCAATCGTTGTACACCTGCATCGAACATAAAAAAGGAGTGGAAGCCAGCAGGAGTTACCTAGAAAAAGATGCCTCAATCACACCAGAGCACAGAGATTTTATTTGCGATGTCATGTTTTTTATTCTACACCATAACTATTTTAAATTTCAGGATCAATTTTATCTACAGCAGTGCGGAACAGCTATGGGGACTATCTTTGCGCCGAGTTTCGCAAATCTTTTTATGGGACACTGGGAGAATTTGTATATTTATAATAACCCAAACTTCACAAATGAAATTATTTTATACAAACGCTATATAGACGACATTTTAATTGTATGGGACGGAACAGAAGTACTCTTTCAAGAATTTTTTAAAAGCTTGGACATTAATGATATGAATCTAAAGTTCACATCAAATGTACAGAAAGATTCCATTGAGTTTCTGGACCTGATTTTGACACATGAAAATAACAAAGTAATAACTAAAAATTATGTCAAAAACGTGGACAAGAACAGCTACTTGCACCATAAGAGCAATCATTTAAAACGATGGAAGGACAACATACCGTTCTCGCAATTCCACAGGATCAAGCGGAATTGCAGTAAGCAAGAAGACATGGAGGAACAATTGACCCTCTACGGACAAAGATTTACAGAAAAGGAGTATCCACCTGGTCTAATTGAAAAGGCAATAGAGAAAACACGAAACACAGACCGAACCTCATTACTCACATACAAAAAGAAAAAGGAAGAAGGTAAAGAGTCAGTAGCTTTCATCACCACCTATAATAGGCATGAAGACATCATTAAGAAGTCATTAACTAATCACTGGGGGATTCTCTTGATGGATCCAGTATTAAAGAGTATCCTACCACCTAAACCGGATATTGTATACAGAAAATCAAAAAACCTGAAAGACATCTTAGCACCCAGCATGCTAAAAACACCTACAGCATCCACTAGACTACCGAAATGCAAAGGATCGTATAAATGTGGCAAATGCATCATATGCAAGTACCTCCACCCTAACAGGAAGAGCTTTACAGATACAGGAAATAACAATGAATTCCAAATGAAGGACTTTACCAACTGCAACTCCACCTCAGTAATTTATTTATTAGAATGCACCTGTGGGAAGAAATATGTCGGCAAGACGAAACGCCCCCTAAAAATCAGAATCCAGGAACATGTTAGAAGCATAAAGAACAAAATGGATAATCATGCAGTTCCGAGACATTTCACCGCAACCCATGCTTCTAACCCTGAAGATTTGACGTTTAAAGCAATCGAACATGTCCAGTTGGGTGACAGAGGAGGCGACCTGGCTAAAAAATTGTCCCAAAGGGAGATGTACTGGATCTTCCAGCTCCAGACGCTGTATCCAAGCGGTTTAAATGAAGGATACGAGATTGCACCTTTCCTCTAAAGGTTTTGTAAACCCCCTCTAAACCTCACTTTTCTATCACAAACTGGATCACTTTCTTCCTTTCTTCCCCTTTTTTTACTTTCCTTCCCAAACCCTCACTCAGGTTTTACTATATGAGCAATAAGGTACCAAAGTCCAAGAGGAAATGGAACATGGAATAAACATTACAGTCATACCACGCTGGGAATGCCCAACCCCGTCCGATCTTGGCAGCCAAGCAGTGTTTGGGCCCGTACAGTATCAGGACAGGTGACTACCTGAGAAGAACGGGTACTGTAATGTACAGGAAAAACGTATACCTCGTGATAAGGACAAGATAGAGATACCATGGCTCAATCACCTTCACAATCAAACTCACTATTTCACAAATATACCATCATGTCCGCACTTAGTAATCACTGTAATATATATTTTTAAAATAAAAATAAAAAGCTATAAACACTAAAATCACATTACTCTTGTATGATTCACCTATATACTGTTAGCTATTACTCCTACCTTATAAATCACTGTCAAAAGTTTGCTTACCTCACTAAGGTTCTGTATTTTTACTAAAATTATGAGTACATAATATATGCTCTTAATTCACTAAAATTGCTGCTATATTATATTTATCTGTCTCATGCTGCATAATTTGTCTCTATATTTATAATTATTTATTAAAATTTCTATGGGTGTATGTATATACACATGTATATATATGTATGTGTATGTATGCGTATATATATACTTCTGACCAGGTTATTCTAAATGAATGTACATTGGACATTAATTTACACTGCTCTAACCAAGATAATCTGTCATATATAGTTAATATAAGCTATGATAGGGTTTATTAAGCGATATGAATTTGGTATGTACATCTAAATACAAGCACTAACGTTTTATATCTCTTATCCATATATTTCTCTCCATATGTCCCACGAAAAATCGAGTATTATTATCATAAGTCCGCGCATCTGTATTCAGAAAAATGGCCGATTCCCTTAGCAAAAGATGAAGAAATCTCTAACAAAATGGCCGCTGAAACGGAGACATTTACCATGAATGAACTTCTTCCAAACAGAGCTGACGCCCAAACTAAACAGACCAATCAGACGCAAGCCTACAAAGGAAGTGGGGCGCTCCCGAACGTCCGCCGGAGAGAGGCGGAAGTCATCGCACTACAAAGCATTGCCTGACACAGGAAGCGGGGCGGAAGTGACGTGCGCCCGCCGGAAGTGGGCGCACGCGTCCCCGCAATTATAAACTATGTTTTCCACTGTTTTTAATATGAATATGCATTATTCACCAATAGCGCTGGCTGCATAGAGCCTGTACTGTAACGCCCATAGGAGTGTTTTCGAATTTTGATGATTTTTGATGTTTTTAGAAACGATAGCCACATCCTACAGGATGTGACATCATAATTGGGATCACTAGACATATAGAGTATAAATAGAGCACCAGGCACACATCCCTCTCACCCCTTGATGAAGTCTCAGATGACGAAACGCGTTGGGTACTGCCTGCTGACTCCTCCATAGAAAGTTAAGTTTGATACCTCTGTATCTTTTATCTAAACTTATATATCTCCCCTTTTTTAGCGATATTTTTTATAGGCATTTTTTACTTAGCTTCGCTATTTTTACCTCTGTAGTTTTTTTTTTTTTTTTTTATGATATTTCTTGTATTTGTTTGTTCTTATTAAATACTCCTGTGCATTTTTTATATATATATATTTTTTACAAATAAAACTTTTATGTTTTAAAAGTAAAACGCCTCTGATACAGATATTTGTAGTCGCTTAGACCTCTTCTCAAACCGTTATATATATATATATATATATATATATATATATATATATATATATATATAGAATAAGTTTGAATGAAACGCAATTTCATTTATTGCTAGATTTGTGTAATGCTGGCTAGATTTCTTGTGTGGATATAGTCATGTGCATAAAAATATATAATTGTTAATGCTTCTCCAATTCTTTATATTGCATTTTTAAATTGCCTTTTAGAGATTACTCCTGCAATCTGCTCATCCCTATTAGGGCTTGAAGTATCAGCTAGCTAGACGTGCAGCATGTGCTTTCAAATTACTTGAGATCTTACAGATAGCGCTCATTTGACCTCTGATCTCCATACACACTTAGTCAATTCTGGCTGCTACAATAAGGAACATAGTCAATTATGGCTATTGTAGTATTGTAGTACAAAACACATTCCAACTCTGCAGTGGTGACAGACATGCCGCTTATGCGCATTTCCCTCAATAGCTATCTCTAGGATGCCACTATACATGGAGCGTTTTTGCCCAGCATGTATGGATAACAATGAGGGGAAAATCGCTGGGCTAAGTGCATACACACTGAGCGACCTTCGCCCTTCTGAGCGATTTTCCTGGGTAGGATGGCTTCTCATAGCAGGACTGGTAATACCAGCAGATGAGCGGCGCCCACCAGCGATGATGCAGGAGCGTGCATCAGTGCTCATCGCTGCCCCATACATACTGGGTAGCCTTTGCACTGAAAGCAGCCAAAAGACAAAACTAAACAGCTTTCAGCTCAAAATCACCCAGTGTGCATGGGCCTTTAAACTATACACCACACCGTAATGCCCCATACACTATACGTCACACACCGTAAGGCCATTTGCACTATACGCCACACCGTAATAACCCATACACTATACACCACATACTGTATTGCAACTTACACTATACGCCACATACCGTAATATCACTTAAAGAATATGGGCCAGATGCACTAAGCTTCAAAAGTGATAAAATGGAGAGTGATAAACAGCCAGCCAAATCAGCTCCTACCTGCCATGTTACAGACGGTGTTTGAAAAATGTCAGACAAGAGCTGATTGGCTGGCTGTTTATCACTCTCCATTTTATCACTTTTGAAGCTTAGAGAATCTGGCTCATAGTCACACACCGTAATATCACTTACACTATACACCAAACACCGTAATATCACTTACTGTATACTCAGGGCTATTTTTCTGCAGGCTCCAGCAGGAACTGAGGCCCTTATTCTAGTTCACTCTTTCTGACAAAATATTTCTTAGATGGACAAAACCATGTGCACTGCAGGTGAGGCAGGTGTAAAACCCCACCCAAATCTAATTATCTCTGCACAAGTAACACCTGCCTCACCTGCAGTGCACATGGTTTTGTCCATCTAAGAAATATTTTGTCAGAAAGAGTGAACTAGAATAAGGGCCTCAGTTCCTGCTGGAGCCAGCTGAAAAAAAGACCTGAGTATACTCCACACACAGTAATATCACTTACAATATATAACACACATCGTAATGTCCCTTACACTATATACCACACACCTTAATGTCCGTTACATTATATGCAGCACACCGTAATGCAACTTATACAATACACAACACACTGTTGTGCACATTACACATTATAAATTAAGCATCTGAGTGTCGGGAGGGGTGCCCCGGCGCTCACCCGCCCAGGGGTGGTGGTGCGATACTGCCGGTGCATTTCCCGGGGGGGGGTCCACTATGTGGCTGGCTAGCTGCTTTGGGAGCGGGGTGCCAAGTGGCCGCACGAACGGCTGCCGGGGGGGGGCGATACTGCCGGCGCACTGCCCGGGGGGTGGGGTGGGGGTCCGCTATGTGGCCACCTAGCTGCTGTGGGGGTGCACGGTGTGGCCGCCCGCCGGGAGGGGGGGTGTTGGTACCATACTGCCGCCATACTGCTGGGGGGAGGGAGGGGGACTGGAGTGCGTTGCTGCCGGAATACTCACCAAACAGTAACACCTATGAGTGCGTTCCTTCCTCCGGCTCTCCTCCTGCTCCTCTGCTGCTGCTGGCCTGCAGCTCACTACCGCCCTCCAGTGGCCTAGGCAAATGCCTAAATCTGCCTAGTGGTGGCGGGCCCTATATATATATATATATACACTGTATACACAAACACACAGTGACATAAAAGGATATGTTGGCTTCTCTATATACTTACTGTGGGCAGAAGCTGCAGGGGTAAAGCTTGCCATTGAATGCCCTCCTCTTTCCCAGGTAGCAGCAGCAGCATTTTAGTCATCAGCTTCTTGTTGGGGCAGAGCTTCTCTCTCAGAGCTGAGTGCAGTGAGTGGACTGTGGAAGGACAGGAGAGAAGGGGGAAATGAGCTGCATGAAATCTGCTCCATTACTCAACAGCCGGCATCTGCTCTCTCCCCTCACTTCATTCAGATCCTGCTAAGCCCCACCCATTTAGATTCCTCATAGAGTTCCCACATCAATGCTCCCTGCTGCAGTGGCGTAACTATAGCACCGCAGCCCCCGCGGTCGCGGGGGGGCGCTGTGCATGTGGGGGCGCCGGGGGGGCTGCAGTGCTATAGTAATGCCCCCGCCTCCATCCCCCGTAGGCTTACCTGTCTGCGCGTCCCGGCTCCCCTCCTGGCTTCAATCAATTCTATGGAGACGGACCACGATAAAATGGCCGCCCGATAAAGCAGACAGTTCTCTGAAACTGTCTGCGGTATGGGGGCGGCCATTTTATCGTGGTCCGTCTGCATAGAATTATTAATTGAAGCCAGGAGGGGAGCCGGGACGTGCAGACAGGTAAGCCTGCGGCGATGGCGGGGGGCGCCCCAAACCAAGGTGAGCGCGGGGCTTATACCGTTTCCACAGTACATAGGTTTTTTGTCATTCGGTTATCTCATTGGGCACACGGTCACTAAACCATCTCTTATCCTGCACTCACATAAGGGCACATCAAAACAACCCTCGTAATACACACAGAGGAGGTTGTTAGAAGGAGAGCGCAGAGTTAATCCATACTCTACTACTAAAGCTAAATCTTGAGCTAGGACGGCTCATAACTCAGCAGCCCCTTCGTACAGCAGTTATTTGAGCGCTGGCAGAACCCCCTATCTGCACTGAGAGCTCTCTCAGCCAATCTAACGTTTGGGACCCCCAGCCCACCCTCCGATGAATGTCTCTGAATTACTAAATGATTTACTCTTGGTTTTTTCATAGACCAGATAAAGTTCATAATGTTACGCTGCAAAAAATTAAAGGCACACGTCGGAACCCTGACCGGTAAGGTTTGAAAATAATAAAGTAAACGAGGAATAAGATTCATTTTAATTGCATTAACCCGTCCAATACATGAAATATGATACCCGCCCCAGTTACTAAGATCTTTTTGAAGTTGAGCAATTAATTTGGGGTAGTTAGCATCATAAAGTTTCCAATAATTTTTGGTAATGGATACTCCTAAATAAGAGATATGTTGTCTATGCCATTTAAAACCAAAAGTAAGTGCCAATATATCCTTATCTTTTTGCGAAATATAAAAATCTAATATTTCTGTTTTTTGTTTATTAATTTTATAACCAGCCAACATTTTAACTATGGAAGTCAGGAAATACTGTACAATTGCAGGCCATACAGACTTGAGATATAACAAAATATTCTTGTTAGCAGGTGCATCGGCTTTAAGCGTGCATTGATGATAACTAGTAGCAAACAATTTCCACATGTAGAAGCACCTGGATCGCAGGATACATTAAACTTCAATGTGGCAAATAGGGATGCCAATGCCGGGATCTGTATTCGCAGGATCCTGGGATTTCTGGCATTTTTGGCTGCGATTTGAATGCGCGGATTGGAGCGTCCACTCCAGGGACTTTGCCAGACATCGCTGTGCACCAGCAGCGGTCGGCTTGTATGCTGCACGGCAAACATGATTTGCGTCTGCACAGAGTGATGTTAGAGGTCGTTTTGTGACCACTTACGCCTTCAACAAGGTGGTCCTTCTGTCATAGGCTTATGCGTTTAAAGCATGGACTCTTCCTCAAGGCAGTGTGCATATTTATGGTCCTAACCCATATCTTCAGTTTTAGCTAGTAATGTACATTCATTTAGAGATCAGTACAACAGGGAGGAACTGTCCCTTCACACAAAACAAATAAAAAAGTGTGTTTACTTGTCATTATAAGATAATACATTTGAGGCATAGATACATATGCCGATAAAAAAAAAAAACTTAAAAAACACATGCACACAACAGGAGTGAAAGAGGCGGAGGATGTCATAGTTTAGATAGCGCTTAGTGCAGAATACAAAAGCATGATGACTATGCTTGCAAGGTAGTCCGTAATACTTTGTATAACAATAAATGAATTCTAGCAGCCTGAAAATACTCACCAAGGACAAGTGGTAAATATCAAGGCCCTTCTTATAGTTTAGAACAATGATTTATGTTCAAAAGAAAAATAAACAAAAAAAATGCATGTCAGTGCAGCTGTAAAATGGGGAAAATGTGTTCCCTACAAACACAGAAACTAAAGGGATGTGTCACTAATAATATGAAATCCCAGTTACTGATCACATCTATGGTGTTAAACGACATACACACTAGGAAAATAAATATACCCCAACAGTATATCAGGCGCAATCAATTAATTAGAGTTGGGTTGATTTAATCAATTAGACCACAGTGTTAATGAAATGTATTGCAGCTCCCAAAAAAACCTAGGACCTAGATATACAGAACTACAGATAGAAAAGAGAGCGCATTTATATTAATGTACACAATTTATTAAATCTTAAAAAGCAACAAGGTAATATGCAATCAATAATAATAAAATATAATTAAAATTAATACCATGTTTATCTTGAATACCAAATTGAGACAGTTAAATTCATACAGTTATAATCTTACAATTAATCCGGGAGTTCTTATTCTCTTGAGTCCTTAATAGGTATTGTTATAGTAAGGAGCCTTCAAATAACTAGGTCTGTAATTAATGTCAGTCAGTTGGTTTATCCTAAGACCGTTTGTATAGGCAGGATTATTTAGATCAGTAAGGTAATGACAACTGTTTACCAATTATAATTTTGTGGACATAATCCAAATGATACCCAAGTGGCTGATGATAAGAAGCCGCTGACAGGAGCTGGATGGTAACTTACAGATGTGAGGGATCGGTAGGTCTGTGCAGGTGGAAGAATGGTCGGGCAGATCTGAGTTGGAGGTCGCTACCACCGGCGCTGCTCTGTTGTAATGGGAGCCCGCATCGGGAGCAACCTCTGCCGCAATGAGATGTTGAGGAGTCACTGGCAACCGGCGTGACTTGATGTTGAAAAAGCCGACGTCGGGAGCAACTCCTTGCAAGCAGGAATACCTCCGGCCTCCGAACCGCACCTTGCACTTTCCCCGGCTGGGTATGGGCGATGGAACGGCAGATACCGCCGTGGGTCTCTCGCTGGAATGGTGTTAACGTTGCACTGTGCCCCCAGGTTTGGGAGACTGGCGTCAGCTGCTCCGTTATCCCTCACTATCTGTCACTGCAGGTGGGATCTTTTGGATTGAAGTTGCCACTAATTGTGGAAAAAGTCCAAAATAAACATGGGATGATTAAAAGCAAATATTCCCCTTTTTCTTGACGCGTTTCTCCATTCAAATCAAATGACGGTTTCCTCAGAAGATAAGGGTAATGGTGTTAAAGTCCTTGTTTAAATAGGAGGCTCAGCCTATCAGCGGTAGACATTCCTTAGGTTACACCTGTGTATTGTAATTAGTTCATCATTGTAACAGGTGAGCATCCTTTTCACATTTCTACATGTATAATATTAATACCATTTCGACTGTGGATTTATTTATTTTTGTATAACAGAAAAACAATTTAATGCTAATAATAATGATAATTTTTGTTTTAATAAAGTAGAATTAAATTAAATTAAATTAATTTAATTCTACTTTATTAAAACAAAAATTATCATTATTATTAGCATTAAATTGTTTTTCTGTTATACAAAAAAAAAAATCCACAGTCGAAATGGTATTAATATTATACTCGTAGAAATGTGAAAAGGATGCTCACCTGTTACAATGATGAACTAATTACAATACACAGGTGTAACCTAAGGAATGTCTACCGCTGATAGGCTGAGCCTCCTATTTAAACAAGGACTTTAACACCATTACCCTTATCTTCTGAGGAAACCGTCATTTGATTTGAACGGAGAAACACGTCAAGAAAAAAGGGGAATATTTGCTTTTAATCATCCCATGTTTATTTTGGACTTTTTCCACAATTAGTGGCAACTTCAATCCAAAAGATCCCACCTGCAGTGACAGATAGTGAGGGATAACGGAGCAGCTGACGCCAGTCTCCCAAACCTGGGGGCACAGTGCAACGTTAACACCATTCCAGCGAGAGACCCACGGCGGTATCTGCCGTTCCATCGCCCATACCCAGCCGGGGAAAGTGCAAGGTGCGGTTCGGAGGCCGGAGGTATTCCTGCTTGCAAGGAGTTGCTCCCGACGTCGGCTTTTTCAACATCAAGTCACGCCGGTTGCCAGTGACTCCTCAACATCTCATTGCGGCAGAGGTTGCTCCCGATGCGGGCTCCCATTACAACAGAGCAGCGCCGGTGGTAGCGACCTCCAACTCAGATCTGCCCGACCATTCTTCCACCTGCACAGACCTACCGATCCCTCACATCTGTAAGTTACCATCCAGCTCCTGTCAGCGGCTTCTTATCATCAGCCACTTGGGTATCATTTGGATTATGTCCACAAAATTATAATTGGTAAACAGTTGTCATTACCTTACTGATCTAAATAATCCTGCCTATACAAACGGTCTTAGGATAAACCAACTGACTGACATTAATTACAGACCTAGTTATTTGAAGGCTCCTTACTATAACAATACCTATTAAGGACTCAAGAGAATAAGAACTCCGGGATTAATTGTAAGATTATAACTGTATAATTTAACTGTCTCAATTTGGTATTCAAGATAAACATGGTATTAATTTTAATTATATTTTATTATTATTGATTGCATATTACCTTGTTGCTTTTTAAGATTTAATAAATTGTGTACATTAATATAAATGCGCTCTCTTTTCTATCTGTAGTTCTGTATATCTAAGACATACACACTAGACCAGCAGTTCTCAAACTGTGAATCCTGACCCCAAAGTGGGTCCCGACCTACTCAGCATGGGGTCACGACTCTATGTTGCTGACCATCAGGCTGATGACTTTTTCAACTCTCAGTCAGTGAGAGTAATAGTGTGTACACATGGTCCGATTTCCTTTCCAATGTTGACGATATAGTCAACATTGGATCGGAATCGGATGCAGATTGCAAGGGTTAAAACCCTTGCGATCTGCATCCGATTCCGATGTGCGTTCACGTATCGCAAGCCAGAAAGTCTTGACTGCCTTGACTATATAGTGCAGATCTGCACTATATAGTCAAGATAGTATGCAAATCGGATGTGCCTTAAGATCCGATCTGATCGGATCGTGGATCGCATCTTAAGGCACATCTGACCGTGTGTACACGCCTTTAGACTCCTCCCATCATTTTGTGCCTCCACAATGCTGCCTTGCATGTGCTGACTGCTGCCTACACATGTGACGTGATGACCTTCTGCAGTAAATTGCTGGGGTCCTGTAGTTCTTTTTACTGTCTGATGGGGTCCCAGAGCCAAATAGTTTGAGGACCCCTGCACTAGACAATATGCTCCACCACATTAACGATATGTTATACCAAGAGAATTATATGTAGCAAATACACACTACTGAACAACAGGGCCACCATCAGGGGGTGCTACGGGGACAGCTGTCCCAGGCCAGGACACTCCAACAGATTTGTGTAGTCAAATTAAGGAGGGTTCTGGCGGACATGCGGGGATAGAGCTACACAACTACACAGCGCCTGCTGCCTGCAGCCACCCAGGACATTGATACAGGGCCACCACTGCCCTCCACTCCTGTGCCTGAGGAGCTCTCAAGCCCTTATGCTGCCCTGAGCCCTCCTGGCTCCTCTCTACCTGGGCTCATTAAACGGGTGACACAGTCATGACAAGTGGGATTAAAACTGCAGCTGCTGAACAAGTGGATCCAAGCAGGGTAGGAACTGTGGTAACTTTTCATACAGACGGCAGTGCGGACAGTGTCCGGTTAGGAGGTTATTCTGCAAACCAGAATAACCTCATAAGTGATATTATAAACAATATTGCTCAGAAAGGTTTAACTAAGCAACATCATTTATAATATGGGTCTTTAATTATACTAGCATAGCACCCAAACAGCTGATCGATAAACCAGATTGACTCCCCTCTGCACATATGTAATTAAGATAAAATGACACTGTAGTTCATCAGTTCTCAACCTTTTTTCTCTCCCGTACCCCTTGATTAGGCTTTTCATTTATGAGTACCCCCTCCACTAAATTGAAATATCCACAGTAGTTGAGTGTATAGCAAGTGGCAGTGGTATGCATGTCATTATGCATGCCCTTATATTAAGGAGTAGGGAAGGAGTAGTGTGCGGTCAGAAATTGTGTCCCTCTGTGTCTGGCCGCGTACTGTCTCTGGTGTTCCCGCTAACGCCTTTAGGATTACTACCGCTGCTTCCTCCACCAGTGTCCGCATGGGGGCAGATAAATGCTGATGTCTGAGGGAAGCGCGGGTAGCTCCCAGTGAATTGCTGATCTGGCATCAGCACGAGCAGATGCTGCAGACGGAACCGGAAGTGACACAATGTGATTCTTCTACATAGCAATGGAAGACTTCTTCTCCCACCATTACAAATATTATTTTTAAGTACCCCCAACTGGTCTGCAGATGACCCCAGGTTTGGAACCGCTGCTGTAGTTGATGGATAAAAAAAGCTTGTTTTATTATACTGTATAACCAACATCAGCCAGTTTTAGTGCATCATCATAACTTTCTCTTTTGCTGACAAGTTTCTACATCACATACTCTACAACAGTGCTGTCAAACTCATGGCCCTCCAGCTGTTGTGGAACTACATGCCCCAGCATTCCTTGCCACAGATGTTATATAATGGATTGCTAAAACTGTGGCAGGGACTTCTGGGACAGAGCAGAGAATGGCAAGGAGGAGAGCAGATGTGCAAGGGGCCTGTGGCAGCTTCCTGCAATCCGTACACAACCTTGGGCATGTGGCAGCTACCTGCTGCCCATATACCATATTGGATCTTTCACAACTACCTTCTGCCAAAACTAATTTGGTCCAGTGACATCTACCTACTGCCTGATTCCCTCTATGGGTCTGTGGCACCTACCTGCCACCCAAATACCACCTTGGGCCTTTAACACCTACCTTCTGCCCAAATAACACTTTGACCAGTAGCACCTACAATTCCATGAATTCCACCATTGGCTTTCACACCTACCTGGCACCAAAATACCACATTGGGCCTGTGGCAGTAACATGCTATCCAAATATCATCTTGGGCCTTTCACACCTCACTGCTGCCCACTTACAACCTTAGGCCTGTGGTACCTACCTGCCACCAAATACCACCTTGAGCCTGTGGCAGCTGCTGTATCTGCCATCCATATATCACCTTGGGCCTTGAACACCTACTTAATGCCAAAAAAACACCTTGGGCCTGTAGCACCTACCTGCTGCTTTAATCACTCCTACCTGCTGCCCAAATTTCACCTTGGGCACCTACCTTCTGTCCAAATCCTATCATAAGCCTGTGGCATCTACCTGCCGTCCAAATAACACCTCGGGCCATTCACACCTACCTGTCACCAAAATACCACCTTGCGCCTGTGACAGCACTCTGCCGCCCATATACCACCTTGGGCCTTGAACACCTACTTGATGCCCCAAAACACCTTGGGCTTTGACACCTACCTACCACACGGAATCCCACCTTGTGCCAACATCACCTACCAGCCACCCACCTCTCACCTTTGGCCTAAGACATCTTCCTGCCACCCGCATCTCACCTTGGGCCTATGACACTTGCATGCTGCTCGCCTCTCACCTTTTGCCACTGCATTGCTATTTAGACTTTTTTAATACCTTCTTTAAATATAAATAATAAAGTGTTATTACTAGTTTTGTGATTCTGCTAATTACTGTAAAGATTCTGAATTAATTAAATAAATATTTTCCTTCCACCTACCACATGTTAATTATAGATGATCTTAATAGCACTTATAAAATGTTATTTTAGTTCCCACTATTGGAGTTTTACAAATCTGCAATTCTCTTAATGCGTTATAAAGATTTTGGCTATAAAGATAAAGGCAGGAGGCATAATGGGCAGTATTTGCTCTCACTGCCATATCCTAAATTTCTAAACAAATGTGATTCTAAAATTTAAAATGAATATGGTCAACAATGCCTCCCTACGGCCTTAAGAACATAGGCTCCCCCCAGCCTTCAGAACAAACCCTCCTGTAGCCCAGAGCCGGTCCTTACAAAATTGATGCACTAAGCAAGATTTTGGCATATCCCCCCCCCCATCAGTTCCGCCTCTGACCCAGCACCTCTTTCCCAGCACAGCACCCAGCCGCACAGATCACAGAAGCAGCCAGCAACACCCATCATCCATAGCAATTCTTCTTCAGAGCTGTAACTAGACATTTTGGTGGCTTGAGCCAGAAAGACCCCCATATTTTATGTCACACAGTAACCCTTATTCACATTACTTCACATATAGGGGGAAATTTACTAATATGAAAAACCTAGTTTTTCGTATTGGTATTTCCCCTACGGCTGCATACGACTGTTTTAGTCGTATGCAAAGTCGTGTTCCGGAGGGGAATGTACAAAGCAGTCAGATACAACTGCTTTGTAACCCTCCGATGGTGTAACCATTCGTATTAGCGGCACATATATACGGCCGCTAATACGAATGTTTCTGGCAGTCTGCACGGATCAGTCAGATCCGTGCAGGCTGCAGTGTGTAAAAAAATAGAAAAATTAAATTGTAAAAAAAAAAAGGCTGAAGGAGCCGGGGCCGGTAATTAAAAATCAGGGAACCCGACAAATAGGGGTTCCCCGATTTTTAACAACCAGCCCCAGGCTCCAGGTCCGGGGCTGGTTCCCAAAATACGGGGGACAAAATGACTAGGGGTCCCCCGTATTTTAAGAACCAGCCCCAGGCCAAACCAGCCAGCAGGGTAATGCCACAGCCGGGGGGATACTTTTTATACAAGTCCCCCCGGCCAAAGCATTAACCCTACCGACCAGTCAGCCTGGCCAGGGGCCCTGGGGGAGTGAGGACCCCCCCAATAAAGGGGTCCCCCCCCTCCAGGACTTACCTGACCAGGCTGAAGCCTGGTGCTGTCCTCGATGCCCCTGGGCAGTGGGCATCGAGCTGATAAATGGTGTAAAAAAAAGATTAAACTATTGTCTAATACTGGGGCACTATGAGTCCCAGCAAGCCTCCCCCGCAAGCTGGGACTTGGAGAACCACAAGTCCCAGCCTGCGGGGCATTAAAGGGCCCGCTGGGTCTTGTAGTGCCACAGTATTAAAAATAGTACAATAAAACACACTGACACATACTTAAAATAAAACTTTAATACATACAAAGCCCACACATACTAATACTTACCTATCTTCTTTCCGTAGGTAGCCCTGGTCCTGTGTCGGCGGTCTTCTGGATCCATGTCGACGTCCTTCTTCAAGTCAACGTATTTTGGGAACCAGCCCCGGACCTGGAGCCTGGGGCTGGTTGGTAAAAATCGGGGAACCCCTATTTGTCGGGTTCCCTGATTTTTAATTACCGGCTCCAGGCTCTGTCAGCCTGGTGCTGGTTTCGGCTGTGGGGGGGACCCCACGCCGTTTTTTTTTTTTCTATTTATTTTTTTTTTCTATTTTTTTTACACTAAAGCCTGCACGGATCTGACTGATCCGTGCAGGCTTAAAGCAAATACGACAGGGAAAGCAAGGTGTATTTTCCTGTCGTATTTGCGTGGGTGTTTCACACCACTTAGCAGCCGTATTATCAGTACGGCTGCTTAGTACATCAGGAACTACCATTCTTTTGAATTTCTGTCGTATTCTATCGATGGTGTAGACATTCGTATTTGTAAATACAAATACGAATGTTCCATCTTTAGGAATACGAATTGTTGTATTTTTGGGATTGTAAATCCCGAAAATACAAATTCGTAAAAAAAAGGTGTATTTCTGCCTACGAATACACCTTTTTTCTACGAATCCATTTTGGTAAATGTCCCCCATAATGTCCCTTATTAATGTTACACCACACAGTTTTATCCCTTTACTTTGTACACATTATACCCGTCCCAGTCCCGCCGCCGCCTGCTGTCAAGAAAAACCAGCCTTAAGCTTGGAAAGTATGCCCTTTGGAATTCCAAATGCCAAGAGGTTACTACTTTGTGACATAACACGAATAGCGTAGCAACCAATCAGATACTGTCTTTCATCTTTTAGGATGATAGAGAAAATATGATTGATTTCAATGGGAAACATCACCTTTTTTAGAAGCTTTACTAAATTTACCCATATATGTCATGTAATGTGAATAATGGGCACTACTGTGTGACATAATTTGAATAAAATAGCAAAACTACAACTGCAGACATTCACATGCTAGGGGCCTCTCAGCACAGTGCAAGGCTGCCCAGTATGAAAAAGCCCGCCCTGTGTTGGGATTTTGGGGATTCCTGAGATACGATCAGGGTCGACACCTGCCTTTTGCAGCCTGGCTGCGAAGGCAGGCTCACTGCTGTCATTTTTCCTTTTCACATCAGCTGTGTGTGACATAATGCATTCTCTAGTGCACCTAACACTTCACGTTTTCCAGGTCACCCAGTAGGAGCACCGTGTATCATTAACTGTCACATTTCAAAACTCCACAGGTGACCTGAAAAACGTGAACTGTTGAGGGTACTTGAGGATGGGGGTTGGGAATTACTTCTCTAGTGTGTACACTTAATATCATTAACAATGTTCGCTCCCGCATCTAGCACCTAAATCTCTCTGCACATGTTACATCTGCGCCAGTTGCTTGTAATAACATTATACAGGTACACCACCGATTTTCCGGCATCATCGGTTCCAGCACTGAGCCGGATTACCGATTTTGCCGGATTTTCGGTGGTGTACCCTGAATGCAGGGAGACCCCCGCAGTGTGACCCGCCGCAGCTTGATTCGTCCCTCCCCAACCCCCCCGCAGCTTGTATCATGCATACAAGCCTCCGCAGCGCATCTCCGGCTCAGCACGGCGCCACCCGTCCCCGCAGCGTAACTATCCCCTTCCGCACTGCAATACACTCCCACTTCCCTTCTAAGCCCTCCTGCTGCTTCTGCTGCCGTCCTAAGCCCTCCCACAAATTATTTTACAGACAAAACACATTAACTCCTACCTTCCCCCTGGCACCCGATGTGTCCAGATTAAAAGAGGTTCCGGACCATCGGTTTCCGGAAAATCGGGGTTGTACCTGTATCACAACAAAGGAAAATCAACGTGCATTTATTTATTAACAGTTACTTATATACAGGGCTATTTTTGTGCAGGCTCCAGCAGTGCACATGGTTTTGTCCATCTAAGAAATATTTTGTCTGAAAGAGTGAACTAGAATAAGGGCCTCAGTTCCTGCTGGAGCCTGCACAAAAATAGCCCTGCTTATATAGCACATACATATTCCGCAGCTCTTTACAGAGTATAGTTGACCATTCACATCTGTCCCTGCCCCAGTGGAGCTTACAGTCTATATTCCCTACCACATGTACTTGCACGCACACACACGCACACACACACACACACACACACACACAGACATTCTAGGGTTAAATTTTGTAGGAAGCCAATTGACCTACCAGTATATTTTTGGATTGTGGGGGGAAACCGGAGTACTCGGAGGAAACCCACACAAGTACAGTGAGAATATACAAACTCTGCACAGTTAGGGCCATGGTGGGTATTGAACCCATGACCTCAGTGCTGTGAGGAAGTAATACTAACCATTACACCATCCGTACTGCCCCAAGTGCATGCGCTAGATCTCTGAAATCTTGTTCCATGATGCACCATTGGTTCACCTCATATAGAGAATATTCATAGTTACTCTAGTTACCAAGTTCAACCTTGGCCAGAACATCTTCAAGGCACTAGCGTGTGGGGTAGGGAGAACATTTCCTATCCCAGCTACATTGGTGGACCCATCTGTTTAAAGGCCCCCAGACACTATGCGATTTTGGGCCGATTCCATGCGATTTCGGCACTTGGGCCGATAAATCGCGTGAAATCGTCCCAAAATCGCATGTGTTTGACATTTGATCCGATCCGATGCGCGGTCCCGTGCGCATCTAACCGGATCAGGAGGTCGCACGTTCAGCAGGTACGATCACGTCCGACCTCCTGCAGTGGGCTGGGGGGGGGGATTGAGTGCCCAGCAGGGGATGCCGGTGACAGTGGGGCGGGCGGGGTGATAATCACTGTGCTCTCACTGTGCAGCTTGCTGGCAGCAGCGTCTCTGGGTGCAGCGGGGGATGCTGGTGACAGTGGGGCGGGCAGCAGTGATAATCCTCATGCTGTCACTCAGCGGGCGGTCAGCGGCGGCTATTACATCTTTAAAATAACATGTCAAATGACTATCCGCCTTCGGATTGGCTGAGATAGCGGCACCCAGAGATGCTGCTGCCAACCCCCACTGCTCACCGGCACCAAAAATTTACTAAGATGAGAGTTTTATTTAAGATGGGATGTTGCTATGGGCAACCAATCACATACTATCTATTATCCTCTAGAGCAGTGGTACTCAACCTCGGTCCTCAGGACCCCCACACAGTGCACCAGCAGCTGCCAACTGTCACATTTTGAAAATACACAGGTGACCTACAAAACATGAACTGTGTGGGAGTCATGAGGACCGGAGTTGAGAACCACTGCTATAGAGGATGCTAAATGAATAAGAAGTAGAATCTGATTGGTTGCCCATAGCAACATCCCATGTGAACTCCCATCTTAGTACATTTCCACCTAGGGGTGAAATTTAATAACCTGCAAATTGCAGGCTGTGCGGGACCCTAATTAAGACCTAATCACATGACTGCTAATTTTCAGATCCTATCAGATCAGGTATATCCCGCTCCACCAGTGTGAGATTCCGCCCTGTGCAAGCCAGCGAATTGCTTAACACAGCTTGCAGAAATATCACAGGCCTTCAATTAGCTATAAATCCATTCGCAAGCCGCACACCAGCGAATGTTTTTTCCCTCGTGTGCAGTCTGTGTGTAGCCCAGGACTTACCCAGTCGCTGCGATAGAAAAAAGTTGATTGGGGCAGGAGCTGACATCACAAACCTTCCCTTCAAATGCTTCGGCACATCTGCATTTTCCCTGACACTCCCAGATAATGGCCAATTACCACCCCCCGAACGTCGCCTTCCTGTCAATAACCTTGCGATTGGCCAGCAATTAAAAAAGTAGCAGGATTTTATCGCAGAACAGCCTAGCGCATATAGATTACAGGCAGTACACCTGCACAATTGATAATCACCATGCCTACTAATTTGCAGACATGCAATCAGGTCTGAATTAGGCCCTTTGTGGGAGTCAGCCCATATTTTTAAAGTGACAATTACTTAACAAGGCAAAACCTGTTTTTCCATGTAGATTATGTTGACGCTTTAAAAATATGGTCTGACTCGCACACAAGTTCTCTCAAAGCATGCAACTTGCAGGCTATTCAATTTCACCCAAAAAACGCAGTGGTTGGCTTTATTGTCAGCTACCAGAATTCCTGCTGGGTCACTTTTTCTCTCAGTATAATGCCAGCAGCATAAACATAAGTAGTAGTTATATAACTAATGCATGTAACAAAGAATCAAATATTCATGGAAAAATAGCTCAAACTTTTCAGTTTGATTAAAAAAATGTCGAACAATGTGGATATACTCCTTGGAAATTATGAGTAAGGTGCGATATATTGGAAGATTAAGGGCTTGCGTGAGCTGTACACAATTGGCTGTATAGTGGATAATTGTAAGTTCTACTTGTATAATACAGAACATTCTCAAGAGGTAATTATCTAACTTCTAACTGATGTCCATCTTATACAGATTCTGCAGACAGTAATACAGTAATTACACCATGAAAACCTGTGGGCTGATAGCAGAAGATCAGAGGCCTGTTTCATGTCATTTCTCCCTGAAGGGAATATTCTAGTCTAGAGCATCCATTTCTATATCAGGTAAGTATTGACAATGTTATTGATGTCTTGCTGATACAATTCCTTATTAGAAAATGGTTATATTAAAAAAACATAGAATGGTGACTGCTGTTTTGATGAGATATTCTGAATTACCCAAGAAGTTTGTGGAATTAACCCACAAACTGATTTTAGCAAGTGCAATTATGTATAGGCCAGAATGTAATTTATTACAAAAGTGAAGGTGGGTGATGGAGTTGGATGTGTGTGGGTTATTCCATTACGCCGATATTTAGCTATCTTACACACCTGATCCCTGTATTTGTTACCCCATTGTTCTGTATCCACATCGGGCTCCAGATTGTAGCCAGCAATCGGTAATTCCCATGAATGTACCTGCCCTTTCTACCATGGAGGACTTAAGCCCTTATTCTGGTTGGCGACTTGCTTTGCGAGTCCACCAAATGCCGCCGGCCCCCTCCTCACACGATGAGTTTCCCTGCACGGCTGCGAATGGATGTTTAGAATAAACATTGCGTGCAGGGATGAAAGCATTCAATGATCACCTCTCTGGTGTCACATCTACGAGCGCCCTGTGCAGGAGGCGAGCAGGAAGCTGACGTTCCCTGACGTCAGCTGCCTGCCCCCCGCACCCGCGTCACAGGCACATTTACATGGGAACGCCCAGTGTTTTCATGGGAACGCCAATGAAATGTTTGGAGTTCCCATGGGCGCAACCCCTCACCGCCACACTATGCTCGCACTGCTAGGTGCGAACAGGATGGCGAACTAGCAGTTCACAGCACCCACTCTCGAGTGTCTGCACTTGTGCATGCCCGCTCACATCGAGTGTCTGCACTTGTGCATGCCCGCTCGCATCGAATGTCTGCACTTGTGCAGAAATTTGCATACGCTCAATATCGCTCCCCTGCGAGAACACGCAGGGGAGCGAGTATACCAGAATAGGGGCCTTGGTTATGACACTTGGGGACCTGACACTGCATTGTTGGACACGTCTAACACCAGCTAGTAGTTTGTCTCCAGCTTGAATTGCTGTTCATTTGACAGGTTAAACCTGCTGCAGAGTGTGCTGGTTCCTGCCCTTCGCTTTGTCTTTTAAGAGACCTCCCTGTGCGGACCGCAGGCTCCAACATATAAGCATGAAAAAAGAAGCTAATTGAGGTCTTTTGACTGTTGGATTCCACACACATTTCTAGTCCACCTTCAACATACCTAGTGCACCCCTGGCAAGCAGCAGAGAAGATTACAAGCTGAGAGGCAGCTCTGGAAGCCAAAAACTCTCATTAAAAAAAAACCACAAAGTTATTTTCTGGTTTAGTCAGCAGTCAGCATGTTTTATTATAGATTGTTTCAGTTTTATTTTTGCTGCAGGCATGCCAAAGACACTGATGGTGTGTAGTAGCTAGAACTTCTAGCTACTACCCTTCTAGCCTAGAAGGCCCAGTTGTGTCCACATATAAACTAATGAAAAATATATTCCTATATCACTATAAAAAGAGTTCACTGGAGATTTCATTTCCACTTATGTTGGTGTACCAACAATGTGAATGAGACAGAATCTTAGATGTATTTTCAAGCTTTGCCTTGATAATACTGTACCTTGATAATAGGTTAAATATGAGTCAATTAAGATCTGGAGTAAAGCCCAGTAAACACGGGGGAGATATATTGCTCAGCAATATATTGCTCAGTGTTCCCTTTTCATCAGCGACCAGAGATGGTCACTGATGAAAAGGAACCTCAGCCGGCGGTGCCGCAGAGGTAATCAGCTGGTCGCAGAAGCAAGCTCCTGCGACCAGCAATTAGAATGGGGCAGAAAACGGGAGCACATACCCGGCAATTTATCGCTGGTGCACACTCCAATCACTGGCAATATGGTCGCCAGCGACCATATTTCCAGCGATTTCAGCCCCTATCGCCCCCGTGTGTACACAGCTTAAGTACACATATGAAAGTTTTCCCCAATATGGCAATAATTGTAACTTCCCAATTAGTGAGTGCTTTAAATGAACTAGAACACTTTGGAGGACACCTAATTCATCAGTGATCACAGGTACTTTCTTCTCCCACAGCTTTCCAATTAGCTGGTGGATGCCGCATATCAGGGATTTTGTTTCTCCTGCTTCCAGCAACCAAAACAAAATCCCTGAAAACAACCCCATTCTCAAGGGAAAATGGGGCCAGGGCAGGCAAAAACAAACAGGTTTCACTGAACCTGTGTGTTTTCAAGATATTTTTTTTAAATTTGGCAATCTAATAGGATAGTCCAATAAAAAGTATCAGTGAAACATCAGGTAAAATAGTGCAAAAGTTGAAATTTTTGTTTATCGCGGGTAATGGGATACACTCCCTTAGTCTGCAGTTTTAGATTTATTTTTGTAACAATCTATGTTTTAATGAACTATGGGTTAAACATAATATCCACCATTATTGATTGTCCTAAATTCTTGGCTCTAGTGTATGTTTATTTTGCTTTTCTGTGATTATAGAAAAATTACAGAGAAAGTAACCTGATTTCCTCTGCAGTTTTATTTTATTACACTTGACAAATAACTAAACTACTAAAAGTATCATTTTATTTTATTGTATGTGTGGAGGGATGAAAGGAAAGTATAAACTAGGCAAGGGAGTCAAAGCAGATATATATTTACATAAATGTAGATAATGTTAATTTATTTTTATTTATCTAGCATATTTATCCCCATCTAGAACTCCTGTGCTTGCCCTTTAGACATACTGTATGTTTTCCTATTCAGGGAGAGATGTACTAATGGGCCCAACACACAGGTCAAAATTCAGGCATTTTCTGAGCGATTTTACTAAATCGCTCAGAAAATGCCTGAAAACGCATGTAAATCGATGTGTGTGTATAGATAAACAAAATTAAATGATGGGATTGTCTTTACATTGAATAATGTTATTTGTTTTAATAAATGGCTTTAAAAACGAAACAATAAAAAACACACCTCGGTATAAAATCCAATTAAGTAAATCTGCCACCGCGGAATAAAAAGAGACACCCACTGGAGCCATAACATCTTATTGCAATGTCTACCCTTAAGCCCAATTGAACATTGGGCTTAAGGGTAGACCTATGGATACACAGAGTGGCAGTGGCAGTATTTATGCAGGCAAGGCTGCCATCAGAAATTGTGGGGCGCAGGACTGACAAAATAGGCAGGGCCAGAGCCGTGCGGCGGGTGCAGGCAGCTGTAGAGAAGGGGGTGCTGGTGGCCATGAGGAGATAGAGCGGCTTGGGTCCTACCCTCTGTCAGTGAGGCCGGGCCTGGGAAAGTTTTTTCCATAGCACCCCCCTGATGGCGGCCCTGAATGCAGGGGCCATACTCTTTGTATGTTTGAGCAGCTGACATCAAATACACACCCTGAAAGCAGGCATGATATGCCTGCAATTTTGCTACCACTTCCTATCAACACCCCCAAACAGTCACTTCCTGTCAATCATTTTGAGATTAAATGTTTATTGCTTTTAATCACTTTTTGGAATGTTGGCTTTGTGTCTATCTTAGAACCAGACCCAATTATTATGTTTTTTATTTTATTTTAGATGCTTTAAATTTCTTCACTAAACTGAACACTGATGCTGCTTTCACACTGCAAAACCTGCTTAGACCCGGTATTTAAAACGTTTATTAAAACGGGTCGAAGCAGGTCTTATGCCCCTTTCAGACCGCACATATTACCCGGTCTTAAACCGGGTCTAAGCAGGTTTTGTGGTCTTAAGACATTTCCAACCCCCCCCCCTCCCCTAACTGAGGCATCCTATAATAAAAAACATATAATACCTTGCGCTATGTATGTGAGACTATGACGGGCAGTAGTTACACCATATCTATATATTACATACATAACCCCACAGGGCTTGCCATATGGCTCCAGCAGCCGCCGCGCATGGTGTAAGGGGCACACAGTAGCATCCAATGTACAGTATGTCCCACACATGTCCCAGGTCAGGCGCTGGAGCAGCCAGGAACGGATAGGTATAACGGGTACGCACTGTCACTGGCCGCAAGCCCGCACCCTGCCAGCTGCCAGTCAGCAACGTATCGCCCGATACGGCCACACAGCAGCATCCTGGTGCCCCCCATCCGTATACAGCAGTGGTAACCTGACCAGCTCCGGGTACTCCCCTCCGGTACCTGGCCCGTCAACATGATTCATCTCCCAGCTTTTCTTCGAATCTGTTCGATTCCGACTCTTCAGCGAACCATATAATTCCCCCCTCCTACCTGGGCAAGGCAGGGAAGTGATCCGGCTGGGCAGCAGGGTCAGGTCGGCAGCAGGTTCCTGAGGTGCATGTGATATCAGTGGTGGGGTCCCTGCGGCTGATGGGAACTAGTAGTTCCCTTCCGGATCACTTACCTGCCTTGCCCAGGTAAGAGGGGGGGAATTATAGGATGTCTCAGTGGGGGGGGGGAGAGGAGGATGTCTGGGGGGGAGAGAGGCTGCCTACCAGCGCTGACCCTGCGAAGATCCCTTCACTGCACTGGCTGACCCTGCTGCCCGGATCCCTTCCCTGCACTGCCAAGGTAAGGGGGGGGGGGGTTATAGGATGCCTCAGTGGGGGGGGGGGGGGGGGGGCGGGGTGGTTATAGGATGCCTCAGTGGGGGGGGGGGGGGGGGGTTAAAATGCCTCCGTCCCAGTACATATCTAATGAGCGCAGTGCATATTTATTAAGCGGGTCACCTACCGCTCATTAAATATGCACTACACTGGGTCCCACTCATTAGATATGCACGGAGCGGGAGCAATAGTGCTCACCGCTGCCTGGGTACAGTTTCAGACAGCAAAAAAAAAATAGGTAGGACCTGCTTTTTTACCGTTACCAAATACCAGGTTTTTGGAAACGGTAAATTGACTCTGCATCTTTCAGACCGCACATATTACCGTTTTAAATCGGTTAAAAAACGTCAAAATACCGGCTTATAAGTGCGGTCTGAAAGGGGCATAAGTCACAGCTAACCAACAGTGAGTTTTAACATCCATCATTTCACTAGGGATAATATGGGGACTATTGGCGCCCTCTGGAGTTGGCCACATGATAATGCAGTTCTCTGATAATCCACAGTATATCACAAAAGTACATGGGTGTTCTAATTCAAATTGCACAGCATAAATGTATCATGAGGTTATGTCATTTAAAGAAAGGTTCTATATCACAGTGAAGAAATCAAGTTAGTCTATTCACAAGTGCAGCAACTTGTGGGTTGGGGGGCAACAACAACAAAAACCCCTAGTATTTATCTTCATAACTTATGAATATGTAGGATCATTACAAGTTGCAGAGTATAGAGTTTAAAACAGTTTATTAATGTCAAAGAACATATATAATATTCACATTGATTAAATAACTATAAAAAAAGAACAAATACACCTCACTAGTAACTATAGTCAGGGCTATTTTTGTGCAGGCTCCAGCAGGAACTGAGGCCCTTATTCTAGTTCACTCTTTCTGACAAAATATTTCTTAGATGGACAAAGCCATGTGCACTGCAGGTGAGGCAGGTGTAAAACCCCACCCAAATCTAATTATCTCTGCACAAGTAACACCTGCCTCACCTGCAGTGCACATGGTTTTGTCCATCTAAGAAATATTTTGTCAGAAAGAGTGAACTAGAATAAGGGCCTCGGTTCCTGCTGGAGCCTGCTGAAAAATAGCCCTGACTATAGGGAATACAGCCAATAGGCTGACAGTCATGAGGTCAACATGCATTATGTTGATCACTGAAGGCTGACAGGCCTTAGTTCGAGACATGAAAAAGTTCGACATGGGTTTAGGTCGACACAAGCATTAGGTCGACATAGGGAATGTCAACAGTCAAAAGTTTGACATGGGAATTTCACTATTTTTTTTTTTTTCAACCGACATGTGCCGACATGAAGTATTTCATGCCCTACCATCCACTAGGGCGAGGAGGGTGAATATAAAATAAAAATCCACATCAACCTTTTGACTGCCAACCTTCCCAATGTCAGCGTAATGCTTGTGACAACCTAATGACCCTTTAGACCTAAAGCCATCTTGACCTTTTTCATGTGTCGAACTAAGGCCTGTCAACCTAATGCTTGTCAACCTTAGTTTGGCCCGGGAAAAGCAGAGGCTGACGTCACAATGCCATGCGCAGTCGCTCGATAAGCGCACTATTTGCAGTGTAATGTTTAGCATTGCTACCTCACAGCACTGAGGTCATGGGTTTGATTCCCACCATGGCCCTACATGTGAGGAGTTTGTATATTCTCCCCGTGCTTGCATGGGATTCCTCCAGGTACTCCAGTTTCCTCACATAGGGGGTTATTTTGGTTCACTCCTTCTGGAAAATTCCTTCTTAGATGGACAAAACCATGTGCACTGCAGGGGGGCAGATGTAAAATGTGCAGAGAGAATTAGATTTGGGTGAGTTATTTTCTGTACAGGGAAAATACTATGCTTTATTTTTACACTGCAATAGTTCTCACTTTAAAGTAAAACCCCACCCAAATCTAACTCTCTCTGCACAAGTAACATGTGCCCCACCTGCAGTGCACATGGTTTTGTCCATCTAAGAAGGAATTTGCCAGAAGGAGTGAACCAAAATAACCCCCCCCCCCCAATCCAAATATATGCTGGTAGGTGAAATGGCTACCAACAAAAATAAACCCTAGAATGAATGTGTGCATGTACATGTGGTAGGGGATATAGATTGTAAGCTCCACTGGGGCAGGGACTGATGCGGATGTACAAATATTCTCTGTAATGCGCTGCGGAATATGCGTGTGCTATATAAATAACTGGTTCTACTGCAGAATTGAGCAGGCCGTACCTCCCCCACTCCATCACAAAGACCACCCCTTCCAGGCCCTCCATGTGGACCAAGGCGAGGTAGAAGCAGTACTCAAAACAATAAAACCTAAGAAGGCTGCCGGACCGGATGGTGTGTTTCCATCCAGCCTAAGGACCTGTGCAGCTCAGCTCGCCCCCATCTTCACAAACATATTCAACTCCTCCCTGGACTTGTGCAAGGTTCCTCCCTCTATCATCGTCCCGATCCCCAAGAAAACAGGCCAATTGCACTAACTTCAGAGGCCATGAAAACATTTGTAAGACTAGTACTGAAACACCTGAGAGAAGTGACCAACTCTCACCTTGACCCCAGGCAGTTCGCCTACCGGGCGAACAGAAGTGTAGGGGATGCGGTCAACCTCAGGCTGCACCAAATTTTACAACACCTCGACCACCCAGGCACCTATGCGAGAGTCCAGTTCATGGACTTCAGCTCAGCACTTAACACTATCGTCCCTGGCATCCTGCAGCCAAAACTCCTCTACTTAGGAGTCCCAGGATCAACATGCTCATGGATAGTGGACTTTCTAATGGTAAGGGAACAGGTGGTCAAAGCTGGCACCTTCTCGTCAGCACACGAACAATCAGTACTGGAGCCCCCCAAGGATGCATCCTCTCCCCTCTGCTCTTTTCTCTCTACACAAATGACTGCACCTCAGCGGAGTAGTCAGTGAAAATCATCAAATTCGCAGACAACACCACTATCATCGGCCTAATCAAGGATGGTGAGGAGACCGCATACAGGCATGTAGTAGAGAAGCTGATACAGTGGTGCAGCAGAAACAACCTCGATCTAAACCCCACCAAAACAGAGATGGTGGTCGACTACGGGAAAAAAACAAATGCACTGAGCCCGCTAACAATACCCAACGCAGTGGTGTCGCGGGTTGAATCCTTTAAATTCCTAGGGACAACCATGTCCAGAAACCTAAGATGGGGATTAAACATAACCACAAACATCAAAAAGGCCCAACAGCGCCTGTTCTTCCTGAGGCAATTCAGGAAATTGAACATCCCACAGGAGCTGCTGTGTGTATTCTACACCGCCATCGTGGAGTCTGTCTTATGTTCCTCGATCACAATCTGGTACGGTGGCGCAAGTGAGAACGTCAAACAAAATCTGCAGAGGGTAGTGAAGACTGCGGAAAGGATCATAGGGACCGACTTGCCCCCGATAAAGGGATCTGTTCTTATCCAGGGTAAGGAAACGCGCTGAGAAGATTGCGAAGGACAAGCTTTATCCCGGTCACAACCTGTTCGACATCCTACCATCCGGAAGATGGTTCAGGTCCGTCCCTGCCAAAACGTCCAGATCCACAAGAAGCTTCTTTCCGTTAGCCGTCCATCACCTGAACAATCTAATCAAAGCGAATGCAATCCCAATATCAACAGCCAAACAACGTGACCCTACTTGACGACCTGACCACCAAAGTCATAGCTAAAAATGGAATGCATGTAATGTCTTAATGAAATGTACGTCTTTGATGCTGCACTGTAATCCACATACATGGCCAATAAAGTTGATTCTATTCTAATAATAATTAGCAAATTCTCTAACAATCCAAGATAAATTAGCCCCCTAGTGAGATAAGTGAGGAGGGTTTGGGATGATTTATATGTGGGTGCCAATATCATTCTGGGGCTACTTACTAATTGCTGAAATATAATGTGATGCTAATTAATACATATTGTTTTGCCCTACGTGTAATTATTTATTCACAAGGAAAGTATTTCCCTAATTATTAAGAACAGAATATCTTTTAAAATCCAGTGCAGTGAACAAGGCAGAAGGCAACACTCAATTAGCTTCTCACATGTTTCTATTCAGTGTTGGACTGGGGCATTAAAGGCCCAATGGGGAAATGCAGTGGTAGGGGCCCATATTTATAGGTGTGGCCAGTCTACAAAGGGGAGGAATGGCCATTGGTCAGTTGCCACAGAGGTTTAGCTAACCATTAGAGAGTCTGGGCAATTTGCGTATAGTAAATACTACCAGCATGCACGAAAATATACGAGATTAATAACAGGAATGCACTCTAAAGAATACATTATAGTCAGCATAAAGTAACATATGTACTATGCATAATTCAAGTGTGGAACCTGATCTGTAGCACAGGAGATGGGCTCCCAGGAATTGGGGCCCAACTGTTTTTATTTCCGTTTTCTTGCAAGAATATTGGTCCCGAAAGAGTTAGCAGTTCTAAATGAATGTACTAACCGCATAAAAAATATATATATATCTCGTTCCCATAGAGCAAAATGTTTTTTTCAAATAATTGGTGAATTAAATGTAATCTTTAAATATTAATTATTTCGATTCTAATTACACATTCGGCAATGATAATTCGTTTTTGTCTTTATATATCTTTAATTACTTTTGCTTTATAATGTCTGTATAATATTTACTGAAATTTGATTTTTTTTTTGTAATTCTCGCTTACAAAGAGCGGATTTGGCATAGTAATAACAGTACCTAAAATAGCCATGTTGGTAGTGACAACTCAATCAGAAATTCATGTAGATGCAGTAATTACCTGTCAGTCTCAATGGGGACAAACATATTTTAATGCATTTCTTACCTTGAAAAAAAAAGACTGCAATCACATTACTTTCACCGCCTCGTGACATGTCTCTTATATAGAGGCCTACAGTACAAGTCGTGAAATTAGTTGCAGCAGTCCCTTACATTATTACATTTCTTCATGTCCTATTCCAGCAATCGGTCTAATTTCAGAGGAATATTATAAAAAGCGGATGACAAACTCCATTTCAACCAATTAACTTTTAATGTTTACTTTAATACAATTTAACCACTTGAAGTGGCGGTATTTGCTGGGCCAGGCCAAACCTACAGGGCAGGTTTACTTACCACTCAAGGGCAGCAGTCCCGACTCCCCCCTCCTGTCGCTCCCCCCCCCCCCCGTTCCTGACCTCCGCCCTCCTGCAATCTTACACTGGAGCTCCCTGCTGGCATTCGCACTGCATCAGTGACCAGGTGGCAGGCTGCGCTCGGGTTTGGGGTGGCTCAGGGGGTCTCGGGCGCCTGAACTCCCGAGCGCTCCCTGCCACCTAGTCACTGATGCAGTGCGAATGGTGGCAGGAGCAGCGGCAGGGGAGCTCCGGCGTGCAATCGCCAAAGTGTAGAGGTCAGGGGGGAGCGACAAAAGGGGGAGAGCAACAGAAGGGTGCCTCTAGAGGTGGTGCGCCAGTGGTACATACTGGTGGTATGCCCGGAAATTTTCCGGGACAGCCCGCTGTGGCAGAGCAGCTGAGCCTAGAAAATTTCCGGGCATACCACTGAAGTGGTTAATACAATAACTGAATCATTCCTAATTGAGATCCGAATATATACTTTTTTTTCTTATTTGATAGCTGAATTATCGAGGAATTTTATCATACGCAATGAGTTTTAAAACTCATCATATATATAATAAACGGTGCTCCAGCCAAACCGCTAACGGACATTTATTTAAAAAATTATAGTTGAGAGCTGGTTGGCTGGAGCCCCATTTATCATATGCAACAAGATTTTAAATCGTTGCATATGATAAAACTTATTGATAAATCAGCCCCTTGGCAAGAGAATTAAATCACAACTATTTAAATAATATAGTGCCCTATTCATCATTGGTGGCTTTAATGCCTGAAGCATTTATACTTACCAGTCCTGATCAGGTTGACTGCACGTGTGTGAACTGATTTCTGGTATACAATGGCCGCAGGTCATTCAATGTGTAGGAGGGATCTGATCAGATCCTCTTTTCAACCCAGAGCCACCTTCTTAAAGGAAAACTTGGATCTCATTCACTTAAACACCTATGGCAGTGTTTTTCAAACACTGTGCCATGGCACACTGGTGTGCCTTCAGCTGTTCTCAAGTGTGCCCCCAGATCTCGAAATGTCCACATCAGTTTACAGCCCCGCCTCCAATTCAACTGTTATTTACTGGTCTCTTCTTTTCATGTGAGGACAAATGTATTGTAATTTTGTTACCTGTGGGGACCAGTGTGATTGTTTTTTCATATGGGGGACAATGGGTTTTTTTTTCCTGTGGGGCCATATGTGTTTTTTTCCTATGAGATAACAGGAGTGGAATTACAATAAGCTAGGTAGAGCAATATCATTCCCTAAATGAGAATGTGCATATATTAGTTGATGCAGTTGTAAGACAAAAAGCATTGTAATGTTTTTAAATTACCTCACTGAATAAAACTTATCTAAACCCAGAACATGGAGGAAGTGCAGAGTGAATAATGACTACTGATTTCAACTATTTTACTGCAATAAGGGATCTGACAGAATGGAACACATTTTGTTTTTGTAGCCAAATCTATTAAAATGTCCCAGTTTCTTCGGGAAATGTATAGGACGGAACAGTAATATGAAAATAAGTTTTTCATTAGATTCAGAGAAGTGGCAACAGTAACAACCGCATTATTCTGAAGTCATATATCAGGGGAATAAGGGGTCCGATTTATCAGCATCCGTATCTGAGGATGCAGATGTGATTTGATAAAATCGTCCCAATCTGATTACATTGCATGTTTGTATCAATTATCACATGCAGGAACTGTCCCTATTCACGAAAAATACTCTGAGTATGTACTAATAATGCGCCAACCCCATACCACGCAGACATTTTTTTATGCTTGCAGAGGTAAATGAAAACATCCCCATTGCTTTTTGAAAAGGTCAGGCATCTGACCATACAAAGTTCTCAATATATTATTTCTAAACTAGACAGACAAACTTCTATGCCTGTAATGTACCCATATTGGTAGCAAGGCTGCAATTTTTGCTGATGGACAATACCATGCTGCACTGCAGATTGGGGCAAATGTAAAATTGCACAGAGGGCCTTATTCTAGTTCACTCTTAAGCTGTGTACACAGGGGGGCAATATATTGCTCAGTGTCTCATTTTCATCAGCGACCAGAGATGGTCGCTGTTGAAAGGGAACCTCTGCCGGGGAAGCCGCAGAGGGAATTAGCTGGTCGCAAGCTCCTGCGACCAGCGATCTTAAGAAGGCTAAAAACGGGAGCGCGCACCCTGCGATTTATCGCCGGTGCACACTCCAATCGCTGGCAATATGGTCGCTCAGCGACCATATTGCCAGCGATAAATGCCCGTGTGTACGCACCTAGAGGCAAATTCCTTCTCAAATGGACAAAACCATGTGCACTGCAGGTGGGGCAGATGTAACATGTGCAGATAGAATTAGATTTGGGTGGGGTTTTTCTTCAAAGTCTATAAAGATCTATATTGCAGTGTAGAAATAAAGCAGTCAGTATTTTCCCTGCACAGAAACAAGATAACTCACCCAAATCTAATTATATCTGCACCTGTTACATCTGCCCCACCTGCAGTGCACATGGTTTTGGCCATTTCAGAAGGAATTTTCCTCTAAGAGTGAATTAGAATAAGGCCCAGTATGTGGTGTATTCAATGCTTTCTGCGAGCTGTGACAGCTCGCAGGGTCAGAATTCAACTTACCCCCTGCACACGCCGTTTCCCCCTCACTAGGGGGTTTATTCTAGTTCATTCTTTCTGACAAAATCCTTCTTAGATGGACAAAACCATGTGCACTGCAGGGGGGCAGATGTAACATGTGCAGAGAGAATTAGATTTGGGTGAGTTATTTTGTTTCTGTGCAGGGAAAATACTGACTGCTTTATTTTACACTGCAATATAGATCTCACTTTGAAGAAAAACCCCACCCAAATCTGCACAAGTTACATCTGCCCCACCCGCAGTGCACATGGTTTTGTCCATCTAAGAAGGATTTTGTCAGAAAGAATGAACTAGAATAACCCCCTAGGTTTTTGGAGCGAGGGGGAAACGACATGTGCGGCCACTAAAACAGCGAGGATCGCGTCTAAATGCAGTGGGCTCCCTGCATTAGCCGTGAGCCTAGCTGTTTGGAACAGCAAGGATTTCCCCAGCGCAAAGAATACACCCCTATGTCTCCTCTGCGCACAAATGAGATCTGCTGGTTCATTGTTTTAGTTTTATACCTTTGCACTGTTTGATGTCACTAATAAAGTTAGTTTTGCAAAAAAACATGTTACAAAGATGATGGTGGTAATATGTATTAAAATAAATATAAATACTACATTGCCAATATAAAAATTAGAGATGTGCGGGCTCGGATTCCCCAGATCCGAGCCCGCACGGACATCATCAATCTGAGCCCGGATCCGAGCAGCGCTCGGAGCTTCCCGCCTGACTCGGATCCGGGCACGCGGGCAAAACATCATCACCCGGCGCCGGATGCTCGCGGTGCTTATAATACTCCCACCATCTTCACTCCAGTCTAGGAGTGGGTTGGGAGAGGGTGTGTTGGCTGGGTGCTGCTGCTGGGGCCTGTCTCCCTCAGTGCTGCTGCTGCTGTGTACTCTGTCCTCTTTGCTTAGGGTGGGATCACCCTAGCAAGGACAGCTGTGTTAAAAACTGAAGTTATATAACGTATTATTATTCTGCTGTGTGTACTACTGTCTCCTCTGTGCTGGGGCCTACCTCTGGTGCTGTACATACAGTATAATATATATATATATATATATATATATATATATATATATATATATATATATATATATAAAAAACGGGGATAACCCTTTCACTGCGCTAAGATAGTAGGCCGCACCTCTAAGTCCCCCCTGTTAGTGGGGGAAGGAGGACAACAGATACAACAAGTATATAGAGTGCGCCTTTTTTAGTGTCACCACCACCACCAAAAGACAGGTGTATAATTGACACTTTTTTGTAATTTTTAATCATTTTAATAAATTGTATGAAATTACAAAAAAAAGTGTCAATTATACACCTGTCTTTTGGTGGTGGTGGTGACACTAACAAAGGCGCACTCTATATACTTGTTGTATATATATATATATATATATATATATATATATATATATATATATATATATATATATATATATATATATATATAGTCCACTGGTGCTGCTAGTGCTAGGCTGCCAGTAACACTACCTCCCTCCCTACCAACTGAGTAGGTAGGGAGTGCTACTGCCTACCTAGGCTATTATATTTAATTAATAATACCTGCAGTGCTGTAATAAATTCCAGTCTGCTGGTGCCTTGCCAACCAGTACCTACTGCAATATAATATCATTCTGCTGGTGCCTAATATTGCCGTATCTACCGGTCCGGTGCCTAGTACTGCTGTATCTACAGTCTGGTGCCTAGTACTGCTGTATCTACAGTCTGGTGCCTAGTACTGCCGTATCTCATTCTCTATATATACACTACCTGTCTGGTGCCTAGTACTGCCATATCTACCTGTATTGTGCCTAGTACTGCCGTATCTACCTGTCTGGTGCCTAGTACTGCCATATCTACCTGTCTGGTGCCTAGTACTGCCATATCTACCTGTCTGGTGCCTAGTACTGCTGTATCTACCGTCTGGTGCCTAGTTCTGCTGTATCTACCTAAGTCTGTGTTAAAAATAAGGCTGTGTGTTATTGCCTCACTGTGTTTATATTTTCTCTGGTGTACTGTATTGTAGTAGTTAATTATATGATTCCCTAATCAGACCATATAAGTTCCATCGGTACACTTGGACTAGTGTTATCCGTGGAATTATTCCCAATTTGTCTGGAATCAATTTTTGAACCAGTGTGTTTTAACGGTATAGGATGGACCACTTCATTTATTTGAGCAATGTACACATATGGTGAGTTATTATACAATTGCAAAGTGTATCAATTTAAAAGTTATAATTATACAATGTATAATGTAGTGAATTCTTTCACCGTTATTGGTTATATACCCATAATTGGTTCACTCTCAATACTCTTTGTTGTCACTATTAGTATGTGACAGTTATAGGATAAATGTCACTTAGAAATAATATCTAACTCAAATAACTCTAACACCACATACCTATCAGTGAATAGTTGATGCTATTTGTATGCAATTATGCTGTATATTTTCTTCAAATCTAGTATTGTTCGGTCAATAAGGTATATATCAGACTGATCTCATGCTTGCTGGTTGGTATCAGAGTAATCTCATGTATTAATTGCAAACTGTGTTGGTGTACAGGACATACACATCGATAATCAGATATCTCGCAGTGTGTATGGGGTAATGATGATGGACAATCTGCATTGGAGTCAGTATACTATAAACTGTAATTATTGCCCTCTTGATATAGGGAATGTATTCTTATTTCATACCTTTCCAGCAGTTAGTATTCTTGTCATTTATCACAGTATTGGACAGCCCAGGTTAAAGGTGGCTGATTACGGGCAGTAATTTATGCACGCTGGGTAGAGGGACTGTTATCCTACCTCTGCGTTAACAGTGATTAATGTCCTAACATTTAATGCAGTAATTGCCGACCCAGATAATGTAACCGTGATTTCTGCGTGCCGGGCAAGGAGAACTTTCTCCTGCTCTGTGCGCTCACAGTGATTGATGTCCTGTCACTAGGTACCAACAATGGCCATTTATGCTAGCAAAACTCAGTTACTGGCACCGGACAGGCAGAGTGTTCTCCTACACCGTGTGCTTCCAGCACCTATTACCCTAACATTCGCTGACACATTTATTGTTCTAACATTTATGCACCAATTGTCATTGTTCACTGATCTGAACTGTAAAATGATACTAAGTACACATTTTTTCCAGAGAGCACGCAGGAGGTTAGGACACACAGCTGAGCCGACGCACGCTTCGCTGTGAAGCTTTAAAAGGCTACCTGTCTGGTGCCTAGTACTGCCGTATCTACCTGTCTGGTGCCTAGTACTGCCATATTTACCTGTCTGGTGCCTGGAACTGCCGTATCTACCTGTCTGGTGCCTAGTACTGCCTTATCTCTTTCTCTATATACTACCTGTCTGCTGGTGCCTAGTAGTGCCGTATCTGTAATACCTGCCTGCTGGTGCATACCTACTGACGTATATAAGTGCACTCCAGTGGTGCTGTCCTGTGACATAACCACAAAAAATGGAGATCCAAAATATGGAGGATAAAAACATAGGGAAAGATGAAGATCCACTTCCTCATAGTTTTGAAGCTGCTGCCACTAGTCATGACATAGACAATGAAATGCCATTAACATCATCAGGCAAGGCCGATGCCCAGTGTCAAAGTAGAGGGCTTGTAAAATCCAAAAAGCCAAAGTTCAGTAAGAAAAAGGACCCTAAAAAAGAAATGTAAATCGTTGGAGGAGAAACGTAAACTTGCCAATGTGCCATTTATGACACGGAGTGGCAAGGAATGGCTAAGGCCATCCTCCTCCTACCCCAACCTCTAGAAAATTTAAGAGAGTTAAGCTGTCATCGACAAAAAACACAGCAAACAACTCTGCCTTCTAAAGATAATTAAGCTGAAATCCCCAAGGAGAGTCCAAGGGTGTTGGCGGTTGCGATGCCTGACCTTCCCATCACTCAATATGAAGAGGTGGCTCCTTCCACCATTTGCAGTATGCCCTCTGCATATGCTGGAAGGATCACCCACAGTCTAGTTCCAGATTTTAATAATGAAGGTTGATGTCGTACACCAGAAGGACGATATTGATGTAGTTGGCGCGGAGGAGGAAATTGACAAGGAGGATGCAGAGGTGGTTTGCTTATATGACGCACCGGGGGGGGGGGGGGGGGATTTGGATGAGACACCAAGGGATGGGGGGAAGTTGTTGTCCATTGGATGAAAAAGCCCATCGTCATGCCTGGGCCAGGACCAATAAATCCACCTTTACGGTCTGGAATTTTTTTTATCCGACTCCGAACAACATATGTATTGCCATATGTAGCTTATGTAAAGCTCGAATAAACAGGGGTAAGGATCTTGCCCACCTAGGGACATCCTTCCTTATACATAACCTGAAGACCCTTCATAAATCTGTGTTTAGTTCAGGGACTGTGGCTAGCAGTCCAGGGACACCTAAATCCCTTGGTCCTCCTGTTGGAGCCAAGCACCTGAAAAACACACCACCAACTCCCTCCTCGTCAAATTCCTCCTTGATCCGGATCGGGGGGAATCCTGCAGGCCATGTTACCAGCATGACTGACTCCTCTTGTATCCGAGATTCCTCCGGAGGATTGTGCAGCAGTCGCCTACTACTACTGCTGCTGGGAATTGGTCATCATCCCAGAGGGGACGTCGTAAGACCGCTACATCTTTCACTAAGCAGTTGACCGTCCAACAGTTATTTTTCATGAGGATGAAATATGACAGCAGTCATCCTATGGCAAAGCGGAAAACTGCTATGTTGGTGTTAGACTGCGTCCGGTGTCAGCCATCAGTGGAGTGGGATTTAGACAGTTGATGGAGGTATTGTGTCCCCGGTACCGAATGCCATCTAGATTCCACTTCACTAGGCAGGTGATACCCGCTCTAACCCTGCTTTAATCTGGGAGTCTGCCACTGCAGGTCTCACCCTGCATCACACAATCAGATGCCGCCAGAAGACAGCCTAAATTACAGGAGCATTTCTGCCACTGCCTGCAGACTGTTGCCAAATTGCCCTCTGCTCCTCGGCTGGTGGTAAACAACACAATCAAGCCAGATAGTGGGCTTATTAGATATTAAACTGATAAAAACAGATACACAGCACGCTCACAGACCAACTCAGCACTGCACAAAACGCCCACTACTACTCGGCTGCACATCATAAACATGATCAAGCCAGAGAGTGGTCTTATTGGGTATTTAACTGAACATGTACGATTAGGAAGGAGCAACCCATAATTTCAACTGGTATACAGCTTAAACCCAGGGGTAAAAGTGGTCCTAGAGAGGTGGGGGAACTCTTTTTCATCTGCCACCTAATTAATTACCCCCCTGCTCTCCACCCATTAGGCAATGTTTTGAGAGACTACTGGTAATAATCCTAGAGTTTAGCAATCAGATTACATTTATTAATAATAACACAATCAAGCCAGATGGGGGTCTTATTAGATATTAAACTGATAAAAACAGTTACACACTTACAGAACAAGTCAGTGCTGCACGAAACGCCCACTGCTCCTCGGGTGCACATCAAAAACACGATCAAGCCAGATAGGGTTCTTATTGGGGCCTAGTTTCTCAAACTACCACCCTGTCTACCACTGCAGTGCCACTCCTAGATGAGCCATGTGTTTGTGCCACACACTTGTGTGTCTTAGCATAGTTATCCAGCTACCTTGTTGCAACCTTTTGCCCTAAAAACAATATTGTGAGGTGTGAGGTGTTCAGAATAGACTGGAAATTAGTGGAAATGAATGATATTGAGGTTAATAATAGCGTAGGAGCAAAAGAAAAACCCAAATTCTGCGATTTTAGCAGTTTTTATGCTTTTAAAAAAAAAAAATCAGAATCCAAAACGTTTAGGGGGTGTTTTGGCAAAACCCATTAGAACACAAAACCGTTAGGTAATCAGAACCCAAAATGCGAAAAGTGGCCGATGCACATCCCTAATAAAAATGAATGGTGCTTTCTTTGTTAAATGTTAGGTTCCATCATATTTTGGAAATGTCTATAACAATCTTGAAAGAATTGTAGCTACTTTCTTATGAGCAGCCCAGCTCTGTGCTACTCCTACACACTGACAGTTTGCAGCTTATCTAGATTTGCTGTAGAACCCAAAACTTGTTATAAAATGTTCAGAGATTGATTTCTGCCAGCGATTGCTCCAGTCCTGGTAATCTTTGCCCTGAAGTTACTGTAGCAAGAAAAGGACAAAACCTTTGGGCTCAGCTATTGGGATTTGCAAGATTACAGGATAGACAAATTGAGATTCAAAAAACACATAACAAAAAAAAAAAATACTAAAATGCATTGATTTCAAATAGAATTTTTGTGGGGATATGAAATTAAGGTTTATAATACAGAGGTATTCAGGAGTAGATGTATGAAGCATTTATAAAGGGAGGAGAAGTGATAAAGTGCCTGGTACTTTATCATCAGCCAATCACCTCCAAACTGTTAAGTACCAGGCACTTTCTCCACCCTTATCACTGCTTCATACATTCACCCCACAGTCTAGTGGCCTCATGAATGCTGTACCAAAGATAGAGCAATTATGCTACTTCTGTGTTATTAAGGTTCATGCCATATGCGTTTCTGTAACAGGTGCAAGGTGTGTCATGCACGCCTTGGTCCAGGGGGCCCACACCACACACTCTGCTCCTATATCTTATACTCACCACTCCAGAGTCCCGTGGTGGTGTCTATGCACGGCAGAAAACACTTTCAAAATGTATGCTCTGGCTGTTTTCAAGTGACTTGCACATGCAAATTGGAGCTGTCCCTAGAAACAAGGCATGGGTGCCATATGACCGGAGACGTGGCATAATGCCAGTCTACTCTATGCCAGAGAGGTGGGGGTCCGCAACGGAGGTTGCACTCTGGCCCTTTTCTCACTTAAAAAAGCCCCAGGGTTCATAGAGTTAAAAATACCGCAACATACACAGTTGATGAAGTGAAAGAAAATGAGCACAGTGTGGGAGATGAAACTAATACTATGGGGAATATTCAATCTCCCGCAGCCATCTCCCGACAGGAAAAGTGTAATGGGCACAACGGTGTGTTCCATAATGTGTAATGCCTTTTTGTGATACCACGCCTCCTTTCCATGAGACCACACCCCCTTTTAGATCCTGTACATCAGCCTCTTCAGGGAGATACTCTTCCTCCTGAGAAAACTCTGCTAGAGACCTGGATCTTTTAGGAGTCTGGGACGTTTAAATTCCTCTTTAGAAACAAAGGCTTTCTTCATCCACTCCATTACATTTTTCAATACATCTGTTTGTTCATTCTGCTTAGTCAGTTTAACTTGAGACTCCATACATTGGTGACAAAACGCTGATTTCTGCGATGCATTAAACTTATTATCACAGGACATGCATGTATAAGATAAACATTTCTTCTTGGCTGTTTTCTTTTTAGGAATCGGTGAAGAAGGCACACTACAAAACAACGAAGAAATGCTATTACTAACTATGCTAGAAATAAAACATCTAATGCCCATAAAAACAAAGGGTTTACCTCTCCTGGGCATCTACAGGCTTAGGGGAAGAAGGCTGCTCCATTCTGAAGTCCATAAACACGCTGCATAGACTGACAGCCATGCTACCACATGCAGGTTTAAATATGGTGCCTTAACCCCATCCTTACCGCAATTGCAGTATCAGAATGGTCAAGCGGAACTAAAATTCACCAGCCGAGTTTCCAGGGGACCTGTTTAGTTGGCGCACCTGCATCAGCGCTGGGCGGAAGTGAAGGCTTTCGCACACTTCCGCCCCTTCTGTCGGAGACGCCGCAGCTGCAGCATGCAGTTCCCGCTGTCCCAGACCTACAGGTCTCTAGACAGCTTCTCTCTGCACCGATACTCGTCCACAGACCACCGGTAACGGCCGTCACGCTGGCGCACTACAGGTGCCATAATGCCCTGAACTTTCCTAAGAGAGAATATGACAGGTATATATGTGTAGTATGTGAGGCAGAAATCTACAGACCACACTCTTCACATACTATCCTTCTTCCCAGGGAGCCACCCTACCAGCTCCAGCTGTAATAGAGGTAACCCTGCTAGAAACAAAATTAAAACCCCTGCTCTGCCTAACTAACGGAGACAGGAAAAAAAAGACAGAGGGAAGGGAGGAGGAGCCTGATATACCCAAGGTGGGCGGTCCCTGAAAAAGATCCTGTCTAAACTAGGAGGAGGGAAGATATCCCAGTGTTATGGCTGCCATGGGGATCGTAGGAGAAATGGAGATATGTTTGTCTTGTTCTTTCTGCCTTTCCAGTTCCACTTTCATGCATTCGCCATTTATATAACAAGTATGCGGCTCAAAAGGAAATGGGAGAAATGCAAATTAACAAGCATAAATACAAAAATACGTAAAAAGTTTCTTAAATACAATAAAAACCTATAATTGCATGTGAAATCCATATTTGTTAGAATTGAAACAATTAGTGGTAGAGATTTCAGAACTCTTAATCAGTTCTAAAAAGCATGATGTGTGAGTGCCATGGAATTCTAGGATTCTCCCCGGCTCTACAGCACACCTCCGCCAATTAGAGCACTTTGTGCAAATAGGGGTGCAAATTAGCTGGACTAAGGGTGCATGTCCGGCTGCTGTTGCCATTGTTTAAACGCCATGACAATGGCAACTCAATCCCTTCACCAACAAATTAATTTCACCCTTACCTTTTCTAAAGATTCAATAACTGATTTAGATAGCATGGAGAACTTACATAATTAGATAGGTGTAAAAAGTTATGTACAAATTAGGGGGGTGATTCAGATTGGTTTGAAAAACTCCTTCTTTAACCCCTTCCCGACATTTGACGTACATTTACGTCATGGCCGGGATGTACTTCCCGACGCATGGCATAAATGTACGTCATGGCTTTAAACTGTCACCGCGTCTATAGACGCGGTGACAGTTTGGAGATGTCTGCTGTCCCTGACAGCAGACATATCCCAGCATGTCCAGGGGGGGCGGCGATGCCTCCCCCCCCGTCGGCGATCGCTGTGATTGGCTGTTCAAATGTGAACAGCCAATTACAGCGTTTTCTGTGTACCGGCGAATAACGTTCGCCGGTGACACAGGGATCGGTGGTGATTGGTGCTGTAAAGTACAGCACCAATCACCACGGGGTGTAAGGGTGACACTGGTGTCACCCCACCTCACCCCACCCGCCCCCAAAGGCCGTGATTGGTCCGTCGGACCGACGGACCAATCACAGCCATGGAGGGTGATTTAAACTAACGGTGACTGCACTGCAGACGCCATTCCGGTCTGGAATTGCGTGCAGTGCGGTCACCGTGCCTATCTGCCGTGATATACTGACCTGATCCTTGCAAATACTTACCTGATCACTGCTTGTAGCGTGCTGGATGCTTCCTGGATCTTGTGACTTCCTGTGTTGTGCTGCTGCAGTGTGATAGAGTTATAGATAGAGAGATAGAGAGATAGAGAGAGATAGAGAGAGATAGTGACAGAGAGTGCTATATTTTGTGTCTGCTGCCCCCCCCCCTGGTGTGCTGATCAGTATATCTGTGCTGATCAGCAACTTTTTGGGGGTGCTGGGTTATATATATACAGCTGTGCTGCATGTGCAACTGACTGCTGCCCCCCCTTTTGTGCTGATCAGTATAAATTAACTGATCAGCAATTTTTTGGGGGTGCAGAGTTTTTTTTTTATATATATACACCTGTCAGTGCTGCTGCTGCAGTGTCATAGAGTGATAGTGAGAGATAGAGAGATAGAGAGAGATAGTGACAGAGAGTGATAGAGAGTGCTATATTTTGTGTCTGCTGCCCCCTCTTTTGTGCTCATCAGTATATCTGTGCTGATCAGCAACTTTTTGGGGGTGCAGAGTTTTTTTTTATATATATACCTGTCAGTGCTGCTGCTGCAGTGTCATAGAGTGATAGTGAGAGATAGAGAGAGATAGTGAGAGAGTGATAGAGAGTGCTATATTTTGTGTCTGCTGCCCCCCCTTTTGTGCTGATCAGTATATCTGTGCTGATCAGCAACTTTTTGGGGGTGCAGGGTTTTTTTTTTTTATATATATACACCTGTCAGTTGCTGCCAGTTGCACTGTCAGTTGCACCAAAGGTTGTGCACCTGCTGCCCCTCACTGGTAATCAGTGTCGCATCAGTGATCACCTTTTTTTTTTTTTGAGGGTGCTGTGGGGTCTTTTTTTAATTTTTTTTTTTACACACACTGTGATTTTGTGGGTGTCCTGTGGCCACTGTGCGCTGATCAGTGACGTACATCACTGATCAGCTTGTTCGGCACAAGGTTGATCTATTTTTTTTTTTTTTTGATCAAATTCCTGTTGCCTTTGAGCGCTGTTCAGTGACGGACGTTACTGACCAACATCTGTGCTCAATTTTTGGCGCAGGACCTTTTTTTTTTTTTTTTAACCCCTTCATTTTTTTTTTTATTGGGATCAAATTCCTGTATAAAGTATTTTTTTTTCTGCACTACATACACACTACACACTACATACCCCCCGTGTTGAAATAAAGTTTGTACCCCCCCTACACTATACACGTGTTGAAACATTTCACTACCAGAAACACAAAAATAAAAATGGCATCCCAAATGTCATCCCAGTCATCCAGAAGAATGTATTCAGCGGAGGAGGCATATGCCATGCTTGCCTCTGACTCTGACACAGCCAGTGATGCAAGCGGGGAATTTGAAGGATTCATCTTAAGCTCCTCTTCCTCCTCTAGTGATGACGGACCCCCTCAAAGACGCTCCCGTAGAGCAGCTGAGACCCCCCCCCCCCCAATAATTGATCTCGTATGGACCCCACCACCAGACAATTTTGAGCCCCAGGTTCCTGAGTTTTTGGCCATCCCAGGAATCCAATTTGATTCCACAGGTCTCAGAGAAATTGACTTTTTCAAATTATTTTTCTCTGATGATTTTATAAATTTAATGGTGGACCAAACTAATTTATATGCCCAGCAGTTTATTGCTCAAAACCCCACGTCATCATTTGCTAGGTGGACCCCTGTAGATGCAGTAGAGATGATGACGTTTTGGGGTCTGGTGTTTCATATGGGCATAGTAAAAAAGCCAGAAATTAGGCAATATTGGAGTACAGATGTTCTGTACAGCACCCCACTTTACCATATGGCCATGACCCGGACTCGTTTTGAGTTAATCCTTAAATTTTTGCATTACAACGATAATGCACAGTGCCCACCCAGAGATGATCCCACCTTTGACCGGCTATTCAAAGTCAGGCCGGTCATTGATCATTTCAGTGCCAAATTTGCAGAGATGTACATCCCAGATAAATTCATTTGCATGGACGAGTCCCTTATACATTTTAAAGGAAGGGTTAAATTCCGCCAGTACCTTCCCAATAAGAGGGCAAGGTATGGCATAAAAATGTATAAGCTGTGTGAAAGCACCTCAGGGTACACCCACAGGTTTAGGGTATATGAAGGGAAGGATTCAAGAATTGAACCGCCAGAATGCCCCCCCTCCCTCGTAGGTGTTAGTGGAAATATTGTCTGGGATTTAGTGCACCCCTTCCTGGATAAAGGTTATCACCTCTATGTGGATAACTTTTACACTAGCATCCCCCTGTTTAAGGCCCTTGGTTCAAGAGGTACAGCAGCTTGCGGTACTGTGCGCACGAACCAAAGAGGCCTCCCAAAAACGCACATTGCCCAAGTACTGAGAAGGGGTGAAAGCAGGGGAATATGCACCGAAAATATGTTGGTCAAATATAAGGACAAGAGGGATGTCCTTATACTGACAACAATTCACGGAGACAGTACCACCTCCGTCCCTGTACGAGGTACCAGTACCCACACCTCAAAACCTAATTGTATCCTGGATTACAATAAGTACATGGGCGGAGTGGATCTTTCAGATCAGGTACTGAAGCCGTACAGTGCCCAGCGGGAAAAAAAAAACTGGTACAAGAAGCTGGCCGTGTATATCATCCAGATGGCACTGTATAACGCTTACGTGCTATTCCGTTCTACCAGCCAAAGGGGGACATTTATGCATTTCAAGAGGAAGTCATAAAGGGCCTAATATTTGGGAACCAGCAGGCAGAGGGCCCCAGTACTTCTAGTACTGGCCCCCGTATTGTACCAGGGCAGCATTTTCCTGATGAAATCCCCTCCACTGGAAAAAAGGGCAGGACACAAAAAAAGGTGCAAAGTTTGCTATAAAAAGGGAATAAGAAAGCAAACTATTTTCCAGTGTGACACTTGCCCCGACAAACCCGGCCTATGTATAAAGGAGTGTTTTAAAATATACCACACATCTATGGATTATTAGGTTCATCATTTCACCGTGCTTCGGGGGTCTTGCTAATGTCACATAGCACCCACCATTCATTCCACCAGAATCGGAGCCGCAAAATCGAAAAATCACTCCTTCCCTTCTGCGTCCTGCCATGCACCCAACTGGTATTTTTTGGTCACATGTGAGGCATTGCCGTACTCGGGAGAAATTGGAGCACAGATTTTGGGGTGCTTTTTCTCCTTCATACCTTATGAAAATGAAAAATTTTGAGCCAGAACTGCATTTTTGTGTAAAAAAAATGTAATTTTTCATTTGCACAGCCCAGTTGTATCAAAATTGGTGAAACCCCTGGGGGTTTGAAATGTACACTATACCCCTAGATGAATTCCCTGAGGGGTGTAGTTTGCAAAATGGGGTCATTTGTGGGGGGGTTCCTAACTTTTAGCATCTTATGGTGCCTAGAAACCTACATGGTGCCTAAAAAATAATCTCATAAAAAGGAGGCTCCAAAATCAAGTAGGTGCTCCTATTATGAAGCCTGTGGTTTGGTCAACGTGCACACTAGGGCCACATATAGGATATTTATGAAAACAAAAGAATTGGGGGAATCAATTTTTAGTCACATTTCTCTAGTAAAATCTACTGTGTTCCTTAGAAAAATGTATTAAAATTGCAAATCTGCAAAAAAAATGAAATTTTGAAATTTCACCTACACTTTGTTTTAATTCCTGTGAAACACCTAAAGGGTTAACAAACTTCCAAAATGCTGTTTTGAATACTGTGAGGGGTGCAGTTTTTGAAATGGCATCATTTATGGGGGTGTCTCACATACAAGTCCCTCAAAGTCACATCAGAACTGAACTGGTCCCTAAAAAAATCAGTGTTTGACATTTTCTTGAAAATTTGAGAATTTGCTATTCATATTTTAAGCCTCCTAGTGTCCAAAAAAAATTAAAAGGATGTTGAAATAATGATGGAAACATAAAGTAGACATATGGTCTATGTTAGTTATTAACTATTTTGAGTGGTATGATTATTTGTCTCACAAGCAGAAAATTTAACATTTTGAAAATTGCTAAATTTTCCATTTTTTTACGACATTTTGGTATTTTTCACAAAAAAACACACACTGTATCGACCCAAATTTACCACTAACTTGAAGTACAATGTGTCACGAGAAAACAATCTCAAAATCACTGGGATAAGTAAAAGCAAAAAAAAGTTATCCCCACTTAAGTGATACCTGTCAGATTTGAAAAAAAGGGCTCTGTCAGGAAGGCAAAAACAGGCTGCGGCGGGAAGGGGTTAATGGACAAAACCATGTGCACTGCAGGAGGGGCTGATGCAACATGTGCAGAGAGAGTTAAATTCGGGTGGGGGTGTATTCAAACTGATATCTCAATTGCAGTGTAAAAATAGAGCAGCCAGTATTTACTCTGCACAGAAACAAAAGGTACTTGTGTACTAGCACGGCGCCCATCGCATCGCAGACCATAAGGCATGCGATGGAATGGTATGCGATGGCAGCCGATGTTATACAATTTTAAATTGTATACCATCGAATTGTATGGCATTGTATGCCATTCTATCGCATATACAACGGTATGCGATTTAAAATTGTATAAGCACCCTAATGGGTTTTCTCATGTAAAAAGTGTCCTCTATAAGTTAATCAAACGTGTTGGGTGCCTACTATGTTAAAAGCACCCCCAACGGCACCCCCACTATCAATGCCAGCCCGAAGCTTGGCGAGCGCAGAGAGCCCGCGAGGGGCGGCGGTACGCGTCCTACAACCTTTTCATACCCCCACTATCCACGTCGGCGTGGAGTTGATTTTATATAGTGTGGCGAGCGCAGCGAGCCCGAAGCATGGCCACACTATATAAAATAAACTCCACGCCGACGTGGATAGTGGGGGTATGAAAAGGTCGTAGGATGCGTACCGCCGCCACTCGCCACGCTTTGGGTTGACGTTCATAGTGGGGGTGGATTTAACATTGTAAGCCCCCATTAGGGTGCTTATACAGTTAAACATCGTATAGGGGGCTTATACAATTTAAATCGCGATTATATGTCATGCGACCTAATATCGTGGGCGCCGTGCTAGTACACAAGTACCAAACAAAAATACCCAACTAAATGTAACAGTCTCTGCACATGTTACATCTGCCCCACCTGCAGTACACATGGTTTAGTCCATTAAAAGGAGATTTATTTTGCAAACCAACCAGAATCACCCCCTAAATCCCTACCATGTTGCAAGAGGAACGTTTCAGGACAATCAATACATATGAAAACACAAAACATGACATTGCAGACAAAAATGATCGACGAGTTCAGTCAGTTATATAGGTTTGATTTAAACAACTTGTCTGAATGACAGTTAAGGGTCTAGGAGCCAATCAAATTATACTTGTCATTTATCTAGCACCTACTAGAAGATAATAGCTAGAATTGTGCTGGTTGCTATGAGCAACATCTCACTTCTGTACACCAGTAGATATACTGTCTATGCAATTACTTGCATTTGGGAGCAAATGATTGTCATTTGCCCCCATATATATTACCAGAATTTCCTTCAAACCACCCATCTAGCGGTGTGGTTCGATGAAATCTGGTCTGGTGTATGGCCAGCTTTAGTTATGGGATTATACAGAGGGGGAAAGCGCTTACAAGAAGGTTACCACTTCAAACGGTGGATATAAATAAACATTAAATGCAACTGTATAATATAAGCGATATAGAATATACTGCAGTTTGATACAGAAAAATACTGCTGCTATAGCAATTACCACTCATCTAGCAATGTCACTTTCTACCACCTGGACTGGCACTGAATCTCCTATTACATGGTTTGAAAAAATAATACACTTTCTGCTAATAAGAGCAAGGGCACATCACCGAGAGGTGAAACACTGAAATGACTCTCCAGGCTTTCATATGCTTCTGCATCCATACTATACAAAAGACATTTATTAATACAGTGCCTAATTGAGCCATTGCAATATGAGTAATAAAGTGCATTCAAGTGCTTTAGCAACTGGTTCTTTATGATCTCATATGATGCTTTGTCAGAGAAAAAAAGAGTGTGTAGGCACATTACTCTGTAATTCATCACAATATAAATTAAATGAAGTAGGAAGAAAAACAAAATATTTCACTGGAAATTGCAACATTACAGGCAACTTGAACTATGGATCTGATTCAGCATGGCTCGCTAAGCAGCATACGCCGCCCCGTAGTCAAAATCACTTATAACAATCGCCCTGTACACAGCTTTAGATACCGATGCCAAGTCCATATTTTGGCTAGATCATAGACTATCATTGCTAAGTCAAAATCTCGTGTCTCCAGCCTAAATCGCTTAGTTGAAATTGGCCATTAGCCAATCTCACCGTGTCTATGGGGCTTTACTCATTACAAGGAGATTTCTGTGAAATATCGTGCATTAGGCTGTTGTCACATACTGGTGATACATGAAAGTATGCACTAACCCAAGTTTATGAAAAACCTGCTTGATAAATAGGCCCTTTAACCACCTGCCTGGCATGGTCGCATCAGGGGGGTTATTCTGGGGTTGATTTCAGAGCCTTGCGAGTCCACCAAAACCCATGTTGCGAATGGTGGCCTGGCCACCACCCATTCACAGCGCGTGTTAGCATGCACTGGCTACGACTGGATGTAAACATCCATTCGCAGAAATTACCCTGCACATGCGCATACACCCACCATCGATGCCCTTGCGAATATTCAGGTCCGTGCGTGGCAATACCAGGCTGAACTTTCCCTGACTTAGTTGCATCTGATACAACCCTTCAGAAAGCTCAGTGAGGCTGCAGGAGGAGATTCTTCATGCAGCTGCTGCTGATCTCAGAGGAACCTCTATCTGTTGTCTGGTTCCCTTCCCTGCAGTATCTGCCGTGTTGACAATCGTTGCGAATATATTTATTTTTTATTTATTTACAGTTTCTTATATAGCGCAGCAGATTCCGTTGCACTTTACAATAGTAGACAATGATCCAAAAAAAAAAAAAAAAACTGGGTGACAACAGACATACTTGGAGGTAGGAGGGCCCTGCTGCAAGCTTACAAGCTATAGGGATATAGGAGGGAAACACAGGACAGGCACCAGTAATAGCATAGCAGTCCCACCAAGTTGCAAGCCCAGAAGGGAAGCTGGTACTTGTTTCCTAGCACGGCGCCCACTAAGCAAATAGCTTAGTGGGCTATTCTGCGTAGGAAAAATCGCCTCGCATACCGTGTATAGTGCTGTATCATACATTGTGCGATGCGATGTCCATATTAAGTGCACAGGAGTGCTTTTACAATAAGATATCGCATAGGATCGCATGGCACCAAATGCGATGCGATATTTCATTGTATGAGCACCCATTCCATGTGATGTGTGCTTACTATGCCGTTGCGTCACCCTCAGTACAGGGCTTAAGGAGTGTTCTCTGTGGGACAATTATGTGCAATGGGATCTCCTTAGTCATTTTGTGCACAATAGCAATACTGCTTTTCTTTTTCAAACTGTGGGTGCTGGTAGTTACTAGCACCATTCTAAAACCAGTAACTGTAGATCTTGAACTCTTCTTTAAGCATATACTGTAGCACACCAGTAAAATCACCTACCTAATATTATGTACAGTAAGTTTATTTATTTATTAATTAATTAAAGAGGCCTTTGCCATCAGGGAATACAATTGCCATTACGTGGTATTCTTGGTCTGCAACAATGTTTGGGCGGTACGTATGGTGAAATGGTTAGCATTACTGCCTCACAGCACTTGGTTCGATTTCCACCACGGCCCTAAGTGTGCAGAGTTTGTATATTCTCCCCGTACTTGCGTGAGTTTCCTCGGGGTACTCTGGTTTCCTCCCACATTCCAAAAATATACTGGTAGATTAATTGGCTCCTAACAAAATTAACCCTAGAATGAATGTGTGTGCATATACATGCGGTAGGGAACATACACTGCTGAAAAAAATATAGGGAACACTAACAACACATCCTAGAACGGAATGGATGAAATAGTCTTATTAAACACTTTGTTCTTTACATAATTGAATGTGCTGACAACAAAATCACACAAAAATTATCAATGGAAAGCAAAATTTATTAACCCATGGAGGTCTGAATTTGGAGTCACACTCAAAAGTAAAGTGGAAAAACACACTACAGGCTAATCCAACTTTGATGTAATGTCCTTAAAAGATATCACAATGAGGCACAGTAGTGTGTGTGGCCTCCACGTGCCTGTATGACCTTTCTACAACGCCTGGCCATGCTCCTGATGAGGTGGCGGATAGTCTCCTGAGGGATCTCCTCCCAGACCAGGAGTTGGCGGGTGCTTTAGTCCAGGACAGCCTGTGGTGCGAAGTGGCGTGGATGGAACAAGACATGATGTCCCAGATGTGCTCAATTTGGAGAACGAGCGGGCCAGTCCATAGCACCAATGCCTGCTGACACACTCCAGCCACATGAGGTCTAGCATAGTCATGCATTAGAAGGAACCCAAGGCCAACCGCACCAGCACATGGTCTCACAAGGGGTCTGAGGAGCTCATCTCTGTACCTAATGGCAGTCAGGCTACCTCTGGCGAGCACAGCTGTGCAGCCCTCCAAAGAAATGCCAACCCACACCATTACTGACCCACTGCCAAACTGGTCATGCTGGAGGATATTGCAGGCAGCAGAACGTTCTCCTTAGTGTCTACAGACTCTGTCATGTCTGTCACATGAGCGCAGTGTGAACCTGCTTTCATCTGTGAAGAGCACAGGGCGCCAGTGGCAAATTTGCCAATCTTGGTGTTCTCTGGCAAATGCCAAACGTCCTGCACGGTGTTGGGCTGTAAGAACAACCCCCACCTGTGGACGTCGGGCCCTCATACCACCCTCATGGAGTCTGTTTCTGACTGGGTAGACACATGCACATATGTGGCCTGCTGGAGGTCATTTTGCAGGGCTCTGGCAGTACTCCTCCTATTCCTCCTTGCACAAAGACAGAGGTAGCGGTCCTGCTGCTGGATTGTTGCCCTCCTACGGCCTCCTCCAGGTCTCCTAATGTACTGACCTGTCTCCTGGTAGCGCCTCCATGCTCTGGACACTACGCTGACAGACACAGCAAACCTTCTTGCCACAGCTCGCATTGGATGTGCCATCCTGGATGAGCTGCACTACCTGAGCCACTTGTGTGGGTTGTAGACTCCATCTCATGCTACCACTAGAGAGAAAGCACCGCCAGCTATCAAAAGTGACCAAAACATCAGCCAGAAAGCATAGGAGCTGAGAAGTGGTCTGTGGTCACCACCTGCAGAACACCACCTTTATTGAGAGTGTCTTGCTAATTGCCTATAAATTTCCACCTTTCTATTCCATTGGCACAACAGCATGCAAAATTGATTGTCAAACAGTGTTGCTTCCTAAGTGGACAGTTTGTTTTCACAGAAGTGTGATTGACTTGGAGTTAAGGAGCATACACACAGGCATTTATCACTGGCAATTTAGTCGCTCAGCGACCATATTGCCAGCGATTGGAGTGTGCACAGTGATAAATCGCATCTAATTTATAGCCCCCTTATGATCTCCAGTCGCTGATGAAAAGAAGACATTGAGCAATATATCGCCCCCGTGTGTACTCAGCTTTACATTGTGTTGTTTAAGTATTCCCTTTATTTTTTTTTTAGCAGTGTAGATTGTAAGTTCCACTGGAGCAGGGACTAATGTGAATGTTCAAATATTCTCTGTAAAGCGCTGCGGAACATGTGAGAGCTATATAAGAAACTGTTAATAAATAAAATTATGTAGGTGATACATGTCAAAGAAACATACACATGATTGGTAGAACCCAAGGTGTCACAGCAGAACATTGTTTAGAGAATAACTGTCAGCTTGTGTTCTTCTCAGAGTACATCTTACTTCGTACAATCTCTTCCTCAAGTAACCCATCACCCACTAACTTAGTCATTTACATTATGTAAAATAAACCGTGATTTGTTAATACTAGATCACCTTCCATTATCCAGTTGAAATGTTTACTGTAGGTGTTTTCCATGGTGGGCAGGGATGAGCATGGGCACTTTGGTCTGCAACGATGCTGCAGCATATGCAGTGGGATACACTGTATGTTCTGACACCTTTCTTTTATAGCCAACGTTCGTGTTTTTTTTTTATAAATCTGTGCTACACCAGATCACCAGAAGGATCAGACCAATGGGCTAGCCTTTTTGTTCCCCATGCACATCATTTGAGTCCCGTGAGACCATGACCTGGCCCCTGGTTGTCCTACCTCGGAGCACTTGTGTCTGCTTATTTGGAAAGACCTAACATGATCTGCCATTTTGGCAATGCTTACACCCATGTCATCTAGCTATTAGAACTCAGGTACAGACAAAATCGCTCATTTCTTTAAGCTTGCTCATCTATTACAACAGGTTGCTCACTTGCTGCCTAATTTAAGCAACCCCCCCCCCCCCCTTAACTGGAAGTAAAGGAATGGTGCACCCAAATTAGCATCTGCCAAGTTTGGACACCAGAGAGCGAATAGTTAAATAATGGGGTGGCATAATAAAATACTTTCTTCTGGGGGGTCCGAAGTTGCAATCCTTCGCTTAAATCGATATCTACTGACTTATTCTCAGCAGACCAATTTTCAATCTGTATATAAAACAGAAATAGAAACAGCAATGTGTATATCTGTCAATTCCTCTCCTGTTGTGAAAAAAAAAAAAAAAAAGTATAAAAAAACTTGGTGAGGCAACAAAAAGCAACTAATCCTGCTTTATTGTTTGTCCGGATCAAGTTCTAATAGCTGTATTGTCAGCCACCTCAGAACCCTGCTTTTTGTTGCCTCACCAAGTTTTTTATACTTTGACATTTCATGTCTTTTCACAAATAAATGCTGTTTTTTCAAAACTACAAGGAGACTCCTAAAGATACGTTGATGCGAGTGGAAGCCCCCATTACACCGTGAGTACAGGTACGCCACCCATATTTAACAAAGATAACATTACGTGTGTTACCATGCTAGATTTTATGTAAGTGAGGTACGCATCAACTTGCCACATTCCTCCAAGCAAAGAGGAGAGGAATTGACAGATATACACATTGCTGTTTCGATTTGTTTTATATACAGATTGAAAATTGGTCGGCTGAGAATACATCAGCAGATATCCATTAAGAGAAGGTTTGCAACATGTAACCCCACAAAAAGAAGTATTTTATCTCACCACCCCATTATTTAACTATTCACTCCCTGGTGTCCCACACAAGGGAGGTGTTAATTTGGGTGCACCATTCCTTTACTTCCTACTAGTCTAATAAGTCTTGAAGACTTTACAAGTACACCCACAAGCAGCCACTCTAGGAGCGCCCGAGACATAGCCAATTTCACAATTAAAGAAACCCCCCTTAACAGTATTTACTCTGAATGTCAATGATTAGAGGTTATAGCTGAATATATATATATATTTTTGGTTATTTACACAACATATTGGTACATTAATCACATACTGTATTTTTGCATCCTTTATGTATCCTTCCATGTGGTGACAAAAAAAAAAACAAATCCAAACACCCCCCAAATATTAAATTTTAGAAAAAAATTTTCACAGCAATCCCATACAACAAAATATACACAAAATAGCATAATTTAACTCTCAGTTCAACACGATTCAACTATTTGTTTGGCACGTCATACACACTGGACTCAAGTATCCTAGCTGTAATCTTTGTACAGGATACGTGGCATTGCATATTCAGCTATATAGTGATGTAGTCCTTCAACTGTAGTTATATATTTGGACCAGAAAGCATCTGAAGTAACATTACGTGCTAGTCACTGTACAGATATATTATAAAGATTCAATTATATTTAAAATAAATGCTTTATATAATATATACACACATACATTTTAGTTATTTTTTTCATTTTCAAAGGTATGGGCATTGCTATTAATGTTTAATTTACAGCTGGATTGAATAGTCTTCAATTGCTGACTGAAAGAAGCTGCATTGTGATTTCCATGACACCAGGATTTACAACTGCAAACTGAAGCCTGTAGGTCAAATTCATTCACACTGGATAGTAACACGACTGTTGAAATTCATTAGTTGCAATTCAAAGTTTCTGTATTTGTAATGTGTGTAATGCAACAATAGCCTAACTAGAGCAACATAAAACCTATAAAATACAAACCAGATGGAAGTTCCAAGGTGTTGAGGCTTCTCAATGAATAGGTTTATGAGGCTTAGGAGTGGGCGTGGATCATTTCATAGTCAATAGGTCATCCCCTATTGGTCGACAGGCAATAGATCATTACCTATTGGTCGAGAGTTAATAAGACAACATATGAAAAAAGGTTGAGATGTTTTAGGTCAACGCTGACAAAATGTCAACACAAGCAACAGGAGAAGGTCAATATGCATTTCTCCCCTTTTTTAGTGTCTGTTAGTTTAATGGGGGTAAAAAAGGTAGTGAGCCTAGAGGAGTGGTTCCCAAACTGTGTGCAGTGGCTCCCTGGGGTGCCTCGGAACACATGCACGAGTGTACTGGTTTGGTGGTCCAGGACCAACTTTAATTATTAATGGTTATTTATGAGCTGCCACTAATATAATGTGTACAAACAGAAGCAAATCCTGCCCTTAACTGACCCTAAGAATCGCATATAAACCCAAATCGAATTAATTTGTTTTTGGCCATGGGGTGCTGTAAAAATTTGATACTCTAGGGTGCCGTGATTCAAAAAAAGATTGGGAACCCCTGCACTAGAGCTTCAATGCCAGGGGTTATTCAATTACAAACTTTTTCATTAAAATTAACCTGTTTTTGACATTAACACACAAAATATGGCATAAGTTCCCACAACAATATTATTTGCAAACACGAAACTGGCTAATTATCAGGCAAAAAAACTTGGGGCATCAGTGCAACCCATTAAGTTACCACAGCCAATTGAAATCTGCCCTAAATCTCCTTTCTCCGCTTACAAAAAAAAAAAAAAAAAAAAAAAAAAAAAAAAAAAAAAAAAAAAAAATCGGTACTTGTTTCCTAGCACAGCCACAATCGCGGGCATCGTGTACCTTAAAGTTAAGGTACACGATGCCCGCGATGGACCCGATTTCCTTTGAAATCAGGTCCATTTTGCCGGCAAAGGAAAAATCGCGGGCATCGCGTCGGTCGCGGCCATTAACATTGCCCCCCACGCGATGGCCGCGATTTTGCCATAGGCTTCAATGTTAAAATAATTTTTAACATTAAAATCGAGTGCATCGCGTCGGTCTTTTGCCATTATAATGGCACAAGATGAGATGGACTTGATTAAGTCCATCTCACATAGGAAACAATGTGAAATGGGCCAATATGACCCATTTCACATTGTATATGGCCCCGTCGTTACCCCACGATTGAGGCGAACCCGAAGCAAGGCGAGCGCACAGAGCCCGGTGCGCGTCCTCTGACCTTTTCATTCCCCTACTATCCACGTCGGCGTGGAGTTGAGAATATAAAGTGTGGCGAGCGCAGCAAGCCACCGAGCCCGAAGCGTGGCGAGCCCCGCGAGGGGACGCGTATACCTGTGAAGTAATTCGCGATTTTTCCGACACGACCACACCGATGGAAATCGGTGTGGCCGTGCTAGGAAACAAGTACCAAAAAAATCACTTCAGAGACTATAATGGATTTAATATGGCACAATGAATATCTGGGTTTCAAATATGACAATTCCAAAAACTACATCCTATTCCGGAATAAACAATGCATTCACCGTCATCATTGCTGCAGTTACGTTATAAAGTCTTTCTAGTCACAAAATAATTTATTAACACCAGATGTGTTTCTGCAATTTTTTCCCCCTAAAAAGTGTCTGAACATCACTATGCGAATAAGGCCCACAAGCAGACTGCGGACTGAAACACATGGCATGCCTATAGTCTGTGTACACTGCATCAGCGATCCGAATAAGACAATCATTTGTTTTTTCCTTCAACAAAACATCCACACAGGGTCATAATATAGCTACACTAAAGCTGTTGGACTGGTCATTAGAAGTTACTATGATACAAGTCTGCAAACTTCAAGTTTTACAACACAATCAGTTCACTTTTCTGCTTTTGTTTATTTTACATTAAAATATCTGCATTTACAAAGTATATATTTAGTCATGGCTACTCAACAACCCATTTTCCTATTGGTTCCTCTTCTGAGCATACAACTACATTTTGCCCAATTAGAGGTCACGGTCCTGAAATACAAAACCAGTAGTCATTGTATTGAAATAATCCCATAATGCATGTTCTTAACACAGTGCCCTTGAGCCATAGTTTATGATAATATGGGTTATTTGTATCAATGGGCAATTAACATCTTAATTCAGATATATAGCTTCTAAGAATTGTTCACTAAGTGGAAAAAAAACAGTTCCAACAGTTTATTATTGGAATAAAAAATAATTTGACTAGATTTAAGAAAGTATGGGAGGTTAAATTGTGTCAGGCACCCCCTGCCGGCAAACTAAGCATGGGCGTCTATTAGTATTTAACATAGGTTTAAAGTTAAAGTGCCCAGAATCTATAAAATTGCTTGTGCCACTGGGTGTCCGTTATTTCTGCTTGCACTGTACTGAGGTGGTGAGCAGAAACTCAAAGTCCAGCTTTGTGCAGCACACACATGAATTGCACGAGTTTAGATGCTTTACTAGGCTAACCCTGGTGTAATTAGGCACAACATGTCCAATAAGGAATGTGCGCCTGCAGAAATCATGCCCAGCAGCACAGACCATTGAATATTGCCTGTCACTTTACACGGAAGCAGCAGTCATAAGAAAGAAATTGAATACCCTCTACCAATTGAAGATAGTCTTATTTGTGACAACAGGTCACAATACACACAAAAAAATAAATAAAATAAAAAATTCTTGGGAGCCACTAAGCACATATTTTAAAGTAGGCAGATCTATTTGTGTTCATATAAAACTACACTTGCAAGCAGCTGATATGCAACACCATGGATTGCAAAAAAGTCCCTAGCCAAGGACGGTGCCTCACTTGGACAGCCCTTTATGAAATATCTCTTTGGGTTCTTCTGGAAAGTTGGCAGAGGAGTTTAAGCAAGTACAAACATATGCTAATCCAATGTAATATGTATGTAGTAGACCTGGGGTTCTCAACCTTAACTCGAGTTCTCCCAACAGGTCACGTTTTGATGATTTGTTTGTGAAAGCAGTTGGGATAATTACAGACCCAGCAAAATAGAATAAATCACCAATGCGTGACTAGAGACATCCGCAAACCATGACCTGTTCCTTGAAGACAGGAGTTAAGGTGCCCATACACGTACCAATTACCCGGTACTTTTTGTGCTAAAATAGCATTGCATCCCATGCACAACGATGCTATTTTAGCACAAAAAGTACTGGGTAATTGGTACGTGTATGGGCACCTTTAAGAATACAATGTACACTCCATAAACTCTATAAATATATTCTGGAATCTATATGGGAAAGAATATTTTAACTAAAATGGCACTGCCAACCTGTCTGTGATATACAATGCAACAAGGCATTAAAGGTCTTCTAGCAAATAAGAGTGCCACCAGCAAAGCAGATCCGTCAACACTGCAGAAGTAGATGGTTTGAATACATTCATTTTTTTTTAATCCCCACAACAAGTTTATAAGTGGCTTTCTCAACTACTCACGTCACCACAGCTTAAGGTCGATGAAAAGGCTCCCTACCCAGTGTTTTAAGTTTGTTTTTAATTAACCTCTTTCACCTTAGAGTCAAACACTGAAGGGTTAATTAATAAATGGTCATTATAGGGGAGAAGCGGTATTAGCTCCATTACCTGCGCACATACCAATTCTACTGTAAGTATGACTGCGAAGAAGTGCAGCAAGTGATGGGGCGCTGTACAAGGTAGCGCACCAAGATGCAGGGCAATGTATAAATGGTCAGTAGCATTGATTGTTCAGACATCTGCCGCTATCTATTTCAGAAGTTGCAGGTTTCAATGCCCATACACCACAGCAGGAGCAGCATCTGCCAGCTCCGGCCTGAAAGGTGATCTCACACATGCCCAGGGATCCGGCCGAGGGAAAGTCACAGCTGTGAAGGGTTTAGCAACAATTGACGGAGAAGTGAGTTTTCACTACCCTACACCGGCATTAGAGATGTTAACTCATCTCGACGTTGCAGCTTCCTGCTTTGTCTTGGCAAAGGCAAAAATATTATGAATACACGTATAAATACATTTACCTTCTTCTTTGCTCTTATTCTTCCAAAACAGCAACAATGTAGAAATGTCATCGGAAGAACTCGACCCCTCGTGGTCCATCTCTCCCATGGACTCAGTGACTTTTGCATGCAGCCCTATCTATGATGGTACGAACAAAGCTCAGCGAGTCAGCAGATAACGTAACTGCGGCATACAGCCATATAACCACCTCAACCATTTGAATTGTTCTGCATGGCGCTTATGAATATTACTAGCACTAATGTAGTCTAAACCTGAAGCTGTATTGTAGGTGTAAGTAGCCAATGTAGAAAACTGTTCAAGTTGTGCGATTGCCAAAAGGGTTGTGTGTGCGAGATTAAAGAAACACAATGTTTGTACTTTTTTTAGAACGGTATGCATATTGCATTACCCTGCAAATCTACATTTGCTTTTATTTTGGATAGGTTAGTACGTTCCTCTGCAAAACATAGTTGTGAACACAATGAATCTTTGAGAACAACTTGGAAATTTATACACTGGCCTTTTCTGCAATATTTCCTGTATTAACTAATAAATAGTTATACCCAAATTACTTACCGACAGTATACACAGTAAAACTGCTATAAATTAGAAAACAGGGCACAACCTTCTTAGGACAAAGAGCCAGACACTAAATCTTAAATACCACTTTGTAGGGACACTACATGCAAACTAGATATTAAACAGCGAAGTAGAGTAAAGTGATTAAGAAACTCACAATTATGTTTACAGTTGCCACAAAACGTCTTGCTTTAAAATTCAAAATAAAAAACGCATTAGGCAGTTGGGGCTGATATAGGTATCTGAATATACATCTGCAAAATAAAAATATAAGTCTCTTAGAATTTAGCATTTAACACGTGCTTACCAAAACAAATCCTCAGAAGTGCTCACTTGCTATAGAAATTAACAGCAATATTTTGGAGCGGGTGGTGGGGGGAGATAGCATATTTTAATTTACTGTTTGACTTTATTACCAGAAGCAAATCCACATAATACTTTTTTTTTTTTTGCATGTAGAATACTTTTTTTTTTCCTGAAAATATGTATCAATTTCTCTCCTTATCTAAAGGAACTTTAATTTAAATAGCAAGCCTACAAGGATTTATTGCTCCATGGTGTAGCAGCAATGACTAGGAGTAACCACAAAGCACTGATTGTAATCTCCCCTTGAACTATACAGTCTGGTTTTTGTTCTAGCGGTCAGTGGTAAATTCCAGTCTGGAGGTCCGGTCCCTTAGCCCTTACAAAAAGAAAAAAAAAAATAGGTGCAAGTTTATCTGTACACAACATGTGATAGTTGGGAGGATTTATAATTTAGCTGATTGTTTGATGCAAATTTATGGTGATCGCTTTTTCTGCAACAGTATTCATGGGAATAAGCAACAACACAAGCATCGCACGAGACTTTGGAGCAGACTGTGCAGGTGTTGGAAGCCCCGGCTCTGTTGCAAAAGCCACAGCGGAGTGATGTGGAAGGCTTCATTTTGGGGTTTTGCTGAGAGATCCTGTCTTGGGATGGCGTCCCATAAGAAGGCTTCTCGCGTAACACTGAGCCAGTGGAGTAACTGTCATTTTGAACAGAAGTTTTGATAGGCAAGTTGCTCTGTTTGAGCAGAGGACAGTCTGGTCTATAAATAAGCATACTGTCACACTTTTGGCATATAGAGCCACTGGAGGACATACCGCAATTTTGGCACTTCATCAAAACAGTCTCTTTGGCTACATGCGAACGCTTATGATAAGACGGATTCATCTTGCTTTCAAATAGCCAGACATCGGGCTTTGCAAGCTCCTGCCTTTTGACATTTAACATTCTAGAATCCATGTCCGTATATAAATCTACGTCATCTTCGTTAGGAAAATATCCATATGTTGCATTTGCTCGTAAAAGTCCATTAGGGTTGGACGAAAGATTTAAAAATTCGTCGGAGCAGCCGTGCAGAGAGCTTGACATGGCCAGCAAAGAGGACGAAGGACGCATGATTTCATTTTTCAGGTCATCTTCTCCATCTACCAAAATGGCTTCTTTTCTCAGGCTAAGAGGGGCTGTCAGAGGAGGCTTATTTTTGCTATCCCAGTAGCTATCATATGCATCAACTGACTTAGATGGTTTGGTTACCTTCTGTTTAAAATAATCCTTTGAAGGAGCTCTCTCACTGGCAGATTTCTGAAGGACCATCCTTGCCATGGATATGTTTAAGGATTCTTTACACTCGGAACGCCTTTTCATTTCATCCGTACACCCTCTAACGTCTTCATTACTGTTCCTTCGCTCATTCACTACATCAAGCTCCAAGTAGCCTTTATCTTTCACTTGCAAATATATTTCGAGTAGAAGTTCACATTCAACTCTTGCCAGAAAAAGTTCAAAGGAAACTCTCTTGACTTGAGTGGTGTCTACGTGTTCTTTTAGTTTGTAGACGGTGCCCAGTTCTTTCACATAACCCATATCATTCAATATATGCATGATGTCTTCATCAATTAAAGCAGATCTCACATAGTAAACAAATGGCCCAGTGTATGTCTAGTACATAAAACAAACAGAAATAGCATTAAGGCAAGATAGAATGACAAAATATTGTTTAATGAAATAAAGAAAAGATATGAACGTTTATTTCAGACAATCAAGAAACCATGTACTAATCGTTTAAATTCACAGTAATACCGTAGTTTTAGAGAACTACATAATATTTTGTTTTAATTTTAATCATAAAACCTTCAATATCAGGTACAGTGCTCTCTATACATTGTCTGTGACCCTTGACATTCCATTAATGGCTGAGTAACATTTTTGTCAGATCAGACTTTTTTTTTTTTTTAAAGCCGGATCTATTTTGTCATATCAATCCACGGACTTTCCGACACTCGACAAGCAGAACATTGAATTCCAACTGTCAAGTGTCTAATCAAATAAAAAAACACCCAGGATTCCGACTGTCAGAATCCCATATTGAATACCCCTTTGATTTAAATTCACATCAATTAAAAATGTATTATTTTATTCAGGTTTGTGACTGCTCATTAGGATAGTCACTAATTATGTAACTTAAAAATGAAGGCATGCGGGTTAATAATACTCCTGAGACTAGGTGCTGCTAATGTGTTCTTATAAAGCCAGTATTTTCCATTTCTATTTATAGTATACAAGACCAGATTAAAGAACACTTATTAGAATTTTAAAGATAAAAGAAATATCTTTCGTGCCATAACGTAACCTAAAAAAATTAAGCTGCCGTTTAACATACTACCAAAAATAATCAAACACGCAGGGGCTAAATGAATCCAGCGCAATGTGCCACCAGGCATCGCAGCAATGCCCAATTCCTCAGTTTCTATACATCATTATTACTAGAACTACTCTTTGATTTACCTTAATATCAAAAGTAACATCCCACTATTCACATAAAACGTTTTATGACAAAAACTAAGAAACCAGATTTAATACCAGACTCGACCATTACACATACATTTAATATGCCATTAAAAAAAGTTATTACAGAATAGAAGCATCATGTACAATTTAAAACTCAGGCCTCTAATTAAGATTACTGGTGAAAGCCCGACAAAGAAAGCAAATCCAGACAATGTATAGGAGTTGGCCTTGTACACAAGAACGGTATTGCAAGCTTGCTAGTTTTGTACAAAACTATCACTTCAAAAGCAGCAACATGTTTACCTACTAATAAAAACTAGATTAAACTAAAAACAGGGCAGGGGCTTTGCTCACCTTGATATTTTTGTATTCTTTCTTCCAAGGATATAGGAAGAGATTAATACCGATGGTCTCCAGCATAGCAGCTGCATTATGGAGGGAGCGTAAATTGGAAGTCCGCATGGATTTCAAGGAATTTTCACAAACTTCGTAGAACCTGATCAGCCGAAATCGATATACGGGATCAATTTTTGGCAGGCTGAGTAAGGCAGAGGCGGCGGTGCGAAGGTAATCATCGCTAATGGCTCGCTGCTTACTGTCTGAAGCTTCCAGTTTGGACTCATGGAACTGTACATATTTTCTGAAGAGGTCTTCTTTGTACTTTGTATCCATTGAAAAGTGGTTTTAGTGACAGGTCTGCAGTTACCTCATCTCATCCATGGCTTGTCTGTATGGTGAGGAAAGAATGGAGAGACATGACTATCAATCTATCAGGGATAATTAGATATCTATACAAATTGCATTTACTATTTACTTATTGAATAATAGCTATAGATAACTACTTCGGTCCAAAATGAAAAATACACTTGTTAGCAGTCCAAGTTAGTGGAGTACTCTAAGGTTCAGCAGTTATGTTTAAATGGGGCCTTCACACGTAGCGATTTGCTGAGAGATCTGAGTGATGCTAGATTGCTCTGCACACAGTGATGTGTCAGCGCCCTGTGCTGAGCGATATGTCTGAGTTCTGACCGGTGATATTACTAGATTATCCAGCATGCTGGATATTAATTGCCGACAGATATCGACGTGCATTGCTAATGCCATGCCCTTACACAGGGAGCGATGTAGAGGCATTTTCTAAGTGATATAGTGAGATAGTTTGGAAAATGCCCCTAAAATCGCTACGTTTGTAGGCCCCATAAAGTTACAATAGCTGACTTGCAATCTAGCCCAGACCTCTTAATACCAACTTCTACAGCAACAATACTATCCAGAGGTGGGAGCTGTAGAACAGTTTTGGATCATTTCATGTTAACTTACATTGCAAAGTGACATACAAACAATTAGCAATTGGTATAGTTTTTAAAAGCATGGCCCATCTTATTTTCTTTGTATACAAATAACTAAAATTACATATATACATACTATATAACTATAATAGAGATATAGATAGATCCATCTATCTCTTTTGTTGTTGATAACCCTGCATATACTTGAAGTGTCACTTTGCTCGGTAACTCAGGTTTCAATTACCCTTTTAATGTGCATTGCTATTGAGTCAAATGTTGAATAAACAAAATGTTGAATGGAATTTACATAAAATATGGAGCAGTAAAAATTCCACTTCAGCAACATATTTCACTGTGCTTTTTCATTTAATTTATTCTGGTCATTTAGATCAAATATAAGATTTTCAGAATAAAGTCTAGAGAGCCATTACAATGACAGGGGCATTCATTTAAGTTTCAACATCAATTGTTAAAACTTAACACGCGGAGGCTATTCAAAATGATTTTAAAAAAAATCTCCACTGTATCCAACATATCACAATTTAGTTGTCACGAATTGGAAAAAAACAAGTTCAATACAGTTTTGTAAAGAAAACTTCTACTTGATCATTTTAGATCAACCACGCCCAGGAGGGGAACAATTTGATTGCTCCTGTGAGCTCCCATTTAGTTTCAACATTCAAAAAACAATTGAATTACCACTAACGAAAAAAAAAAAAAAGCTTGGTACTTGTTTCCTAGCACGGCGCCCAGATTTCCTAGACACCGTAGGGAAATCGCATTGCATGGGCCATTATAGCAGCATGCCATTTTTTTAAATGTAATTTTTCCTATGCTCATTGTACCCCACTATATCGCATCGCATCTTTAGGACTAATCGTCCAAAAAAAAAAAAAAAAAAAACACGGTTTTTGGAATAATTCGGATAATAGATCTCCGGATACGTGAACCTCAACCTGTATAAGATTTTTTTTTTTTTAATAAATAAGGCGGATATACAAATGCCATTATAAGGCCATCCAATTAGATCTTTGTTTTTTGAGGTGGGGGAAAACAGTCCCGCTTTCAGGTGATAACAGATGGTATCCAGGAGAACTTCCCAGACCTCTGTGTGATTGCGGATTCATGGGCTGCTTTTTGGTGATTATGATGTGGTTGCCTGAGGCATCTGAAGGATATTACACGATAAGTGCCAGGTTATTGAGGTACGCGTCCTCCGACCTTTTCATACCCCCACTATCCACGTCGGCGTGGAGTTGATATTATATAGTGTGGCGAGCGCAGCGAGCCACCGAGCCCAAAGCGTGGCGAGTGCAGCGAGCCCCGCGAGGGGACGCGTAATACATGTGAAGTAGTCCGCGTCCCCTCGCTGCGCTCGCCACACTATATAAAATCAACTCCACGCCGACGTGGATAGTGGGGGTATGAAAAGGTCGGAGGACGCGTACCGCCGCCCCTCGAGGGCTCGCTGCCCTCGCCACGCTTCGGGTTGGCGTTGATAGTGCTGGTGGCGTTAAAAAATAGTGAGCCTCCAATAACCATTGTTACCTCATAAGGATGCATAAGATCCATGAGATGCATAAGATGAGATCCATACGATTAAAAAATAGTTTCAATTGTATTGATTGTATGCCTTAAGTAAGGCATACAATCAGTGAGACGGGCGCCGTGCTAGGAAAGCAGTACCAACAATTTTATGTCCTGTATGAAAAATTCATAATATAAGCTAAAATTATAATAAACTTACTTCTATCTATTAGCAATGTTAGATGGTAATGTGTTGTATTAACCTAAAATAAAAACAAAATGTCTGTTTTGGTGGTGAACCATATTATATTCAGTTGCCTTCTGTAGACCAATAAACTATTTATTGGTGGAGAGTATGGTGAAGGTAATGGATGAAAGATGAACGGAGTAATGTGTCAAATACTGTAAATTATATGGACATGAGTTCTAATACTAAATGATTATGGTGTACTTACAAATGGAGCTAGTCCCATCCTGGCAGGGGATGGCGCTGGCAACGCCAGCCGCTATCCCCCACCAGCGCCATATCGATGGCGAGAAGGGGACGCGCGTGCACGAGAGGCACGCGTCCCCTTCCGACGGCACTTCCATCCGCTCCCCCGCCGGCTTGTCGGCGGTAACCCGGGGTCCCCGCCGCCTGCCCGCACCCCCCCTAACCCTGTCCGTCTCCCTGAGGCGGAGATGGACAGGGTTTACGTCGCCCCGCCGACGGAGACTGAGACGCACGCGCGTCTCAGTCTGATGGATGGCGAGGCTGCTGGCGGATCGCCAGCGGGGACGTTCTTTCCAGCCAGGATGTAGCCTGCCCCATCTGTATATATTTATGATTATTATGCCAATACTACATGTCATCTCCTACTGAGTAAAGTGATTCATTTTATTGGAGCAGTGGAAATAAATGAATGACAGTTAGCATATCATAAGAACCAAAAAAATTAAATAGAAGGATTGTATGATGAGGACCAAAATATTATGAGCCAGATTCAATCATCATATCGCATCCGATCTCCCATCTAAAGCAATGAGAGATCATGTGGCGATATGCAATTGATGTTTTGTGTTTGCTCTAATCAGGCCCATTAAGGTTGGGTTTATCCACAAATAGTGGTTAACCTATCTAATAGGTGTGCCGCGAAAAGTCCTGTTTGTGCACCCAAATGAGTGACTGTGGGTTTCAACTCGCCACCCGCTGTGGCGCAAACAATTGAATCTGGCCCTATAGGTTGGCAATTATAATTCATCTTGAAAAAGGTATGTACTGTATAGTGGTTTTATGTGAACAGGGTCATATTGATATTACAGCATGGAAATCTATGTGTAACTCTTTGGAGACTTATGTTTTTAACATTTATATATATTTTTTTCATGTAATCCCCTCTCAAATTCTGTGGGCCATAATCAATTGTTTAATTGCACCTGATCTCCCATCTAAAGTAAGGGAGATCATGGGGCGATCTTCAATTGATGCTTCTATTTGTAGCAGCTAAACTTGACCAAAGTAATAGGCGGGATGTGAACAATCTTGTTTGAGTGCTCTAACAGGTGCTTTTCAGCTCACCACCCCCAGGTATAGCGAGGTAAAACCATCAGCTGAAGATGCATTTGAATAGCATTGTTGGGCACTCTCTAGTGGCTGCCAGCGCCAATGTATTTTAATACAGCCCTGTGACCTTAGAAACATAGAATTTGACGGCAGATAAGAACCATTTGGACCATCTAGCCTGCCCCTTTTTTAACCCTTCAGGTAATCTTAACTCTTTTTGATCCTTATTTCTTTGTAAGGCTATTTATATGCCTATCCCAAGCATGTTTAAATTGTTCTACTGTCTTAGCCTCTACCACCTCTGATGGGAGGCTATTCCACTTATCCACTACCCTTTATGTGAAGTAATTTTTTCTAACATTTCCCCTGAACCTACCTCCCTCCAGCTTCAGTGCATGTCCTCGTGTTCTATTACTTATTTTCCTTTGAAAATAATTTGGTACTTGTTTCCTAGCACGGCGCCCAGATTTTCTACGTACGGCACCGTAGGGAAATCGCATCGCATGGCGGCATGCGATGCGACTTTTTCATGTAATTTTTTTTTTTTCATTTTACAACACAATATCGCATCACATGTCCCGCAAAATCGCATGCAATTTTATAGGGTGTGTGATGCTATGATATATATAAGGTATAGGTATAGAAGAATATGATATGTCCCAAAAAATAGGATTTTGGGTACCTACCGGTAAATCCATTTCTCGTAGTCCATATGGGATACTGGGTCATACTATGGGATAGAGATCCTCCGCAGGAGAGACAGGCACATTAAAGCTGTCAGTGTGGGTGCACTGGCTCCTCCCCTCTATCTCCCTCCACTAGTCAGTTAATGAAAAACTGTGCCGAAGGAGAGCTATGTGAGGAGGTATGTGAACAATAACGTGGTGAGATTCTCACAGCACACCCAAACCAAAATAATAAACATAAAATAACAAAGAGGTGAATCATAACAACTTCTGAGTTCACCATAATCCTTGAAGAAGGTCAATATATGACAAGGCAACAAGCCCCAACCGTGTTGTTATAGCAGAAAGCCGCACAGAGGCAGGCTCCCAGTATCCCATATGGACTACGAGAAAAGGATTTACCGGTAGGTACCCAAAATCCTATTTTCTCTACCGTCCAATGGGATACTGGGTTATACTATGGGGAGGTCCCAAAGCTACCAGAACGGGCGGGAACGTGCGGAGTCTGATGTAGAACCGCTTGTCCGAACGGGGAATCCTCCCTGGCCAGAGTGTCAAATCTGTAAAACTTGACAAACGTGTTACTCCCTGACCAAGTTGCGGCCCTGCACAGCCACCCAAGAAGTCCCAACAGATCTTGTGGAATGGGCCTTCAACGCTGGAGGAAGGGACAACCCAGCCGATGCATCGGACTGTTGTATCGTGCATCGAATCCACCGGGCTATGGTCCTTGTAGATGCAGGAGAGCCCTTCTTTTGCGCATCATACAATACAAACAAACTATCCAACTTCCGGATTCTAGCCGTACGTTTAACATACGCCTTGAGGGTATGTACCACATCCAAGGAGAGAGGGATGTACCGCGCTGGAAGGAACCACAATAGGTTGGTTCAGATGGAATGCGGACACAACCTTTGGCAGAAACTGCGGCCTGGTCCTGAGCTCTGCCCGATCCTCGTGGAATACCAGGTAAGGGCTTTTACAGGACAATGCCCCAAGCTCAGACACCGGCCTGGCTGAGGCTAAGGCCAGCAGGACAACAGTCTTCCAAGTAAGATGTTTCAACTCCGATTTTTCCAAAGGAATGAACCAAGAGGACTTAAGGAAGATGAGGACCACATCCAAGTCCCAAGGCGCGGTGGGTGGTACAAAGGGAGGCTGAATCCTCAGCACCCCTTGCAGGAAGGTGTGGACCTCCGGCAACAGCGCCAGTTTCTTCTGACAAAATACTGACAGAGCCGAGATCTGTACCTTCAAGGCCCAAGTCCAAACCGGCTTGAAGAAATCTTAACAGATTGTTAAGGCGAAATACTGCTGGTGGCAAAGCATTTTTCTCACACCAGGCTGTGTACTTCTTCCATATCACATGGTAATGAGAAGCCATGACTGGTTTCCTGGCATGCGTCATGGTTGTAATTACAGAGGGATGTAGTCCCTTGAGGCCTAATATCTGCCGCTCAACCTCCAGGCCGTTAAACGCAGGAGAAGATCTTTTCTTAGAGGAAGACGCCACGGGTCTTCTACCTGCATGGCCTGAATGTCCCCATACCAGGCCCTTCGAGGCCAGTCTTGAGCCACTAGAATTGCTTCTACTTTCTGGTGTCAAATCCTCTTTAGCACCCGTGCCAGCAACGGGAGCGGTGGGAACAAATACACCAGCTGAAAATCCCACGTCCATCTACTGCTGTTGCCCCTGGATCCCTGGTCCGGGTACAGTACATGTCCAGCTCCGCCTGTAATAGGGCATAGTGAACAGCCCTCAGTTCGAGGTTGTTTATATGCAGCATGGATTCCATCGAAGACCAACGGCCCTGCAGGCGGACTCCCTGTATCACGGCTCCCCAGCCTCTGAGACGGGCATCTGTGGTAATCAGAAGCCAGTCCTGTATCTGGAAGCAGCGACCCGCCAATAGATTTGGCGAATCTAGCCACCACTGCAGGGAGTGTTTGGTCTGCGCAGACAGGCAAATCCTCCTGTGCATTTGCCGGGGGGATCCTGACCATTTCGTGAGGATATCCAGCTGAAAAGTCCTGGAGTTGAACCTGGCACACTGGATGGCTTCGAATGAAGCAACCATCTTGCCCAAGAGCCTCAGGCAGAGGTGCACCGAGACCCAAGGGTTTGATAGGACCTCTCACCAATTCCTGTAAAGCTGACGCCTTTTCGGCCGGCAGGAACACCTTCTGCTCCATCGTGTCCAGATTCATACCCAGGAACACCATTCTCCGGCTTGGGAGCAACGAGGATTTTGGTATGTTTAAAATCCACCCGTGGTCTCTCAACACCTGCATAGTCAGATTTAGGGCACTTCTCAGGGCCTCCTCCGATCCTGCCTTGATCAGCAGATCGTCCAGGTAGGGTATGACATTCACCCGCTGGAGCCTGAGAAGGACCATCATTTCTGCCATGAGCTTGGTAAAGACGCGCGGGGCAGTTGACAGCCCGAAGGGTAGCGCCTGAAACTGGTAATGGCTGTTTCCCACCGCAAATCTTAGAAAGACTTGATGGGGAGGCCAAATTGGGACGTGTAAATAGGCGTCCTTGACGTCTACAGAGGCCAGAAATTCCCCTTTTTCCAGGGAGGCAATCACCGACCTGAGCGACTCCATTTTGAATTTGAACACTTGCAGAAAGGGGTTCAGCAACTTCAGATTCAAAATGGGCCTTACTGAACCGTCCGGTTTGGGGACAAGGAACAGGTTGAATAGTAACCCTGGCCTTGCTCCTGTCTTGGTACAGGTAGGATTACTTTGGACAGGAGGAGCTTGTGAATTGCTCCCTGAAGGAGCAACTGATCCTCCACTGAGGCTGGGAGGGCAGACTTGAAGTAGCGTTGAGGAGGGGGCCTGGCAAACACCAGCCTGTAACCTAGCGAAATAAGACTCATGGCCCAGGAATCTAGGTGTCCCACACCTTGCTGAAGTGTAACAGCCGGGCCCCCACCTCGAGACAGTCTCGTGGTGGGTGCACCCCGTCATGCTGCCAGCTTGGAAGCGGCAGGGGCGGTGGAACGGTCCTGATGACCTGAGGGGTTTGGCTTCCTGAATTTCCCTCTATTGCCTCTGCTAGCATTAGAGGCGCCTCTGGCCTTAGGGCGGAACTTGGACCCACGAAAGGACTGCTGGGAGGGACCAGTGAAAGGGCGTTTTGCCGGAGTGGGTGCTGATGGGAGGAACGTGGATTTCCCTGCAGTAGCCTTAGAAATCCAGTCGTCCAGCTCACTACCAAAGAGCCTCTCCCCTGTGAAAGGTATGCTTTCCACACTCTTCTTGGAATCCACATCAGCCACCCACTAGCGCAACCACAGAGCCCGCCTAGCCGACACGGCCATTGCAGAATTCCGCGCGTTTATAGCGCCCAATTCCTTCTGTGCCTCACAAAGCACCCGTGTCGTGTCCTGAATGTGACGCAGGTTTTCACCTATCTGAGCCACGGACATGTCCCCCAACAAACCCTCTTGGATCTGCGTGGACCAAGTATAAATGGCCTTAGCCATCCAGCAACTGGCCAATACCGGGCGTTGTGAAGCCCCACTGGCCGTGAACATAGACTTAAGTGTTGCTTCAAGTCTCCTATCTGCACCATCCTTGAGGGTAGACACCCCAGGAACTGGTAACAGCACCTTCTTTGAAAGGCGGGAAACAGAGGAATCCACCGCTGGCGGTTCCTCCCACTTCTTCCTACCAACAGGATCAAAGGGATACGCATTTGTGAACCTCTTTGAAAGCTGGAACCTCTTTTCAGGGTTCTGCCAAGCACCTTTAAAAGCACTTTCTAATTCAGCCTGTTCTGGGAAATACACCGGCTGTTTTCTCTGGGTCATGAAAAAGGAATCTCCCTCAGAGGGTTCCTCCATAGGAAGCTCTAACACTTCACTAATGGCCTTAATTAAAGCCTCAGAACCATGAACTAAAGACTGCTCCTGAACAGTATCCTGTTCATTTGCCCCATCTCCCACTTCAAGGATGATGTCATCATCATCATCAGTCAGGGGCCATTGCAGTAGCAGGCCGCTTTGGGGGCTGAGCAGGGGGAGGGGTGAGAATATCAACCCTGGCAGACAACATGGATAATTCCCTTTGCACCCTCTGTGTCTGCTGTGTATTTGCAGAGAGCTAGGAAGCAACAGAGTCCATCAGCGTTTTTATGCTGCTGGCCCAGGCTGGCTTTTGACTATCAGCCTGTGACCCATCCACAAGTTGTGGGGGCACCCCACTGACCTGAGTGGTTACACCACTGGGCTGTGGCAGCATACACGGCTCACAGGTAACCTGTGACTGTGAAGCTGGAATAAACTTTGTGCTGCACACCATGCATGTTAACTTTTTCACCATGATGAAGCAACAGAACACCCCCAGCAGCGCACACACGCACAAACAACACCCACACCTGATGTACTGTAACTCTACACAGTAAAAGTGTAATACACCTCTGTATTAGAGACTATGGTGTGTGTACAAGTGGTTAACTAGCCAGTGGGGTAGACTCAGAGCAATATGAGGAGACCAGTACACCCTAAACCTTAACTAACGGATTTGAGTGAGCTGGTAACGCACAAAACACACAGTGATATGTCATACACAGTGTAAATAACACAGCCAAGCAACGCTGCTGCGCTGTAATAACTTGCTGTCTCTGCTGCAAAGGATCAAATCCACCACGCCGCTGAGGAGCTGTAATGGCGACCTCTGGATGCGTGAAGAAGCAGAGACATGGCGCGCCCAGCAGAGCCTGGTCCCACTCTGAGCGAAGCCCCGCCCCCTTAACACGGAGCTGGCGCTTCCAGTATATTTAAACTGGCATAAGAAGCGCTTTTCACATAAAATTGCTTAAAAAACACTGTGGGCATTCGTGGTGGCCCAGCGGCATTACCCTATGACAGTGTGATGGGGGGGGGGGGGGGGGGTCGCGCAGTCCCTGCGAGAGGGCCGCCGCCATCTCACCGCACCTAGCGGTTTGGGGTGTCCCCTTGTGGGACCCCCAACCTGTACTCACCACAGACGTCTTCGGACCAGTCAGGGGGTGTTCGGCAGCTGGGGGCCTGCTCGCTACAGCGCAATGCTGTGCGGTGACAGGCCCCACTCAAGACAGATTATCCTGCAGCAGAGTCAGCTCTGCATCTTAAGAGGTTGGGGACTGACCCAACCCCTAACACCCTCGAAGTAGGACAGCTGCCTGGTCAAAGCAGGGCCCCAAAATAATAAACTAAATAAAATTTGAAGAAAAAGTCTGGAGCATCCAGAAAGCACTGCCTCTCCTGAGGCACATTTTTCTAAACTAGTGGAGGGAGATAGAGGGGAGGAGCCAGTGCACCCACACTGAAAGCTTTAATGTGCCTGTCTCTCCTGCGGAGGATCTCTATCCCATAGTATAACCCAGTATCCCATTGGACGGTAGAGAAATAGATGTAACGCATCCCCCCACTATCCACGCCACCCCAAAGCGTGGCGAGCGCCACGAGGGGCGGCGGAACGCGTCCTCCGACTTTTTCATTACCCCACTATCCACGTCAGCGTGGAGTTGATTTTATATAGTGTGGCGAGCGCAGCAACCCCCGCGGATTACTTTACATGTATTCCGCGTCCGCTCGCCACACTATATAAAATCAACTCCACGCCGAAGTGGATTAGTGGGGTAATGAAAAAGTCGGTGGGCGCGTTCCGCCGCTGCTCGCCACTTTGGGTTGGCGTGGATAGTGTTGAGGGGGATGTGTTAAAGCTATTTTTTGGGACATACAATCATATGATTGTATACCTAATGTCATGCCATCAAACACCCTATAAAATGACTTGCAATCGCATGCGATTTTGCGGCAGATGCGATGGCCCAGGGCTTAGAGAGCAGTGAATAAATTACATAGGAAAATGCGATTTCACTACGCAGAATAGCCCACTAAGCAAATTACTTAGTGGGCTCCATGCTAGGAAACAAGTACCGAAAATATCCCTTCTGTACTATGTTAAAACCCTTCATATATTTGAATATTTCTATCATGTCCCCCCTTTTCCCTTCTCTGCTCCAAACTATAGATCTTTTAGTCTTTCCAGGTAAGTTTTGTGATTTAGGCCATGCACCATTTTAGTTGCCCTTCTTTGTACACTCTCTAATGTATTATATCCTTTAGTCTCCAGAACAGGAAACAGTATTCCAGATGAGGCCTATAAAGTGTCATTATTACGTATTTTTTTTCTGCTACTGATTCCTTTCCCTATGCAGCCATTGCTACATTGCTTTCCTGCCTTTAAGATCCCTTTCCTCCTCAGTAGTTTCCATTATAGTACCCTTGATACTATTTTGAGCTTTTGGGTTTTTGAGTCCCAAGTGCATAATTTTGCATTTTTTAGCATTAAACTGTAGTTGCCATGCTCTTGACCAATTCTCAAGTTTACCTAGATCATCAGTCATTTGATTTACCCCTACTGGTGTGTCTACGCTGTTGCATATCTTTGTGTGATCTGCAAAAAGGCATTCCCTTTCCCTTCAATACCATTTGCAATGTCACTAACAAAGATATTAAAGAGCACTGGTCCAAGTACAGATCCCTGGGGTACTCCACTGGTAACATGTCCCTCCATAGAATGCACTCCATTTACTACAACTGTCTGTTTCCTATCCTGCAACCATGTGCTTATCCATTTAATTATTTTATAATCTAATCCCACACTTCCAAGTTTATTTAGCAGTATGATGCAGGACGGTGTCAAATGCCTTACTAAAGTCTAGATATGCCACATCTACAACCCCCCCCCCCCTTTCATCTAATATTTTGGTCAAAAGTCAATAAGATTTGTTTGTCATGATCTCCCTGCAGTAAAACCATGCTGTTTTGGATCCTGTAAGTTGTTTAAATTTAAGATATTCCACTATTCTTTATTTTAATAGTGATTCCATTAATTTCCCTACTACTGATGTAAGGCTCACTGGTCTGTGGTTACTTGATTTTTTTTTGCTTCCGCTTTTGTGCAGTGGAACTACATTTGCCATTTTCCAGTCCTCTGGAACTGCACCTGTATCTAGTGACCCTTTTTTATGATGGATGGATCCTGGTGCTATTTTACTGCAGTTTTAGAGACTATGGGGGGATATCCAGTTAGCCCTGATGCATCTATTGTCAATAAAAACATCCTGATATTCTGATTTAAAAGACATGGTCATTATCACGGTTTCCAATTAGAGGCTGTTTTTATAAGTTTAAAATGTACCCATGAACGCCTGGAAAACACATTGAATCCAGGATAAGTTCATGATCCCATGTGGTATCACGGCTCTGGCAGCTTCAAAGCATAAAGGTGGCCAAACACAATCTCCCCTAGAGATCTCATCTAGAGCCTTCCCGGGTGGCAAGATCACATGTGCAATGCTTACAGGACCAAGGATAGCATTGGACCTGCTGTTATTCATCTGCAATTTGGGCTCTTACTTTGATCGATTGCCGAAACCGCAGGACAGAAGCCCAAATTGCATGTGAATTGCCTAGTGTAATAACTAAGCATCGGTATCAGGTGATAAGGACGTCGAGGCTAACCTGAAAGCTCCTGGCGAACCAATTAGCAGTGGTAAAGTACCGCTGCTTATAGGATATCCCACCTATGTTTATCATAGCATATTTTGTTATTTCTTACATGTTTTGAGATCCTAGATTTTAATAGTGGTCCAGCCTATGTGTTGTATCCCGCAGGAACACGAGTTAACAGATACAACGTGTTTTGTATTGCATGAAATTTTCTGTTATATGGTGTAATTCTGTCGAGTAGTGTTATATGATGTAATCAATTGCTTATTCTTAATTTTCTTTGCAACCTATGCATGTTCCACAGTATTGGAAACCCTGTCTTTTTTTCCCCCATCTGGGTGGTGTGTATTCCTAACTGGATTATTACAGTTCTAGACGTGTTTTCAGATCAGAGCTTTTATGGAAGCTAGTTTTAATTTTGGGGGTAGCACTCTTGCTAGGACTACATGTTAATTTAATATGTGACAAATGTGTTTAATCTTGCCTGATGGATTGCTGAATTGAGCCACAAAGTATATCTCAGTGTTAGCACTATTTTTAATGCCCCATCCACTACATCAATGTGATACCCCACCCACTCACCAGGCAGCTGCCAAGCAGCAGGATCGCACACGATACAAAGTATGCGATTCTTTTGCATACAATGTATAGTACGCAATCCAAGAAAGGGCTATGGGCTGCCAACAATATTGATGGCAGCCCATAGGATTAGCGACTGCGGTGCGAGGCACACGGGAACATGCCTCATTATAATCGCAGAAAATTGAAAAGCGATGTGTCACTTTTCACGCAATCTGTCAGAATTGCATAAAAAGTGTCCATACCACAGTAGTAGATGGAGGCCTTTAGCTTCTAGTTTATTTTTGTGTTTGAGCAGTTATTCCCAATCCATTTTTTTATATTCTCTCAAAGGCCTGATGTACTATATTGATGAGTTATTTTTTTCTTTTTTTACCTTTTGCCCTTATCTAGTCTGGTACAGTTCTGACTACTTCTAGTGAAATTACTGAGGGATATACTGGTTCAAACCAGTCAGAACGATTGCTGCCATTGGACAGAAATGTAGCTGTTTACATCTACTTATGTGGAAAATGTTATGGTGTGTACACACGGAAGATGTGCCTTAAGATCCTATCCACGATCCTATCAGATAGGATCGTGGATAGGATCTTAAGGCACATCCGATTTGCATCCTATCTTGACTATATAGTGCAGATCTGCACTATATAGACAAGGCAACCAAGACATTCTGGCTTCCGATACGTGAACGCGCATCGGGATCAGATCGGGATCGCAAGGGTTAAAACCCTTGCGATCTGCATCCGATTCCGATCCGATGTTGACTATATCGTCAACATCGAAAAGGAAATCGGACCGTGTGTACACAGCATAAGTCTCAATCTTAGTTCAGTTATGTAAATGTTGCGATCTAAAAATTCCAGTATTTTGGGCTGTATTTTGTAGTGAAGCTTACATTTAGATTATTTGAGTTGTTGTATTATATGAAGTTCTGTAATTCCTTTCCAGATAAATAGAATGTCATCAATATATCTTCAACATTGGAACAGGATGGTATAACTCGTAGGCAACCTTGACTCCATAGCTGTGCCTGTGTTATAGATAGAAATTCTTGTCAAACCAAGTGTAATTAGGTTCCAGTATAAAGCCTCTTGTGTTTATGATGAATTATCTCTCTCTATGGGTAGTAGTCTTATCCTAACCTAGGAGTGTACATACGGAGAACTTTTAACCGGAGATTTTGACTAGATAGTCAAAATCTCCTAGAAGGTTAGCCAAAATCTCCCTATGTTTCTCCTGCTTAAGGTCCACACACACTGGGCGACTATGCCCAGCGTGTATTGACAGCGATGATGCCAATCATCGCTGCGGTGAAAGCCGCTCAGTGCATACACACTGAGCAGCTTTCCTCCTGCCCGGCGCTGACGGAGGGGGGAGGACGGCTTTGCATAGTGCAGCGCTATACAAAGCCGTCCTGAAAGCCGCTCATCTGCTGGTATGAACGGCATTCCCGGCAATGATGCGGGAGCACGCAGCAGCGCTCATCGCGGGGCATACACACTGGGCAGCTTTGAGCTGAAAGCTGCTCAAACTGGGTGTTTTGAGCGACTTTCAGCTCAAAGTCGCCCAATGTGTATGGGCCTTTAGTCAATATTGTCTAGCAGAAATTGCTTAGCATGGATTGACTGTGCAGGCAAGACAATTTTGACTAAATCATAGACTATCATTGCTTAGACACAATCTCCACTGCATCTAGCCAAAATCTCTGCCAAAAGTGCTTACGGCCCATACACATTTGGCGACTTTGAGCTGAAAGCCGCTCAAAACAGCCAGTTTGAGCAGCTTTCAGCTCAAAGCCGCCCAGTGTGTATGCCCCAGCGGTGAGCGCTACTGCGCGCTCCTGCATCATCGCTGGGAAAGCCACTCATCTGCTAGTAAGGTCCAGATATTATAGAATGGATAAAACTAGTAGATAACATAATAGAGCACGAGAAATATATACACATATCAAGAAAGTCAGTAACAAAATTCTACAAGGTATGGGGGGGTTGGTATTATAGGGGGACAGGGGGAGGGGGTGGGGATGGGGCAGCGTGATATGTGTTCGAGGAGGAATCTTTTTGTGCTATTTCCCCCTAGAAAATTACCTTTTTTTTTTTTCTCTTTTTTTTGGTGTGGGGGCACGTAGGGAAGGAAGGGGGAGGAGGGAGGGGAGAGAGGGAAAAGGAGGAAAATGTAAAAAAAAACAAAAAAAAAAAACTGCACTAACACATTTGAACATATAAATGGAAAAAAAAGGAGAAAAATTATTATTATTTTTTGTTTCCTTTTGTTTTTTCACAGAATCAATAAGTAGATCACGTTTAATAAATACACGAGATGGGTAAGAGAAAAATGAAAAAAAAAAAAAACCCATATAATTAAATATAGTCACGAATAAAACCCGCACTTTAACAAAGAGTCTAGAATGAAATCAATAGTGGCATATCCAGGGTACGGAGAACATTCTTGAGGGGTGGTTAAGCAAGCTTAGGGAAAAATATTAGTTGGTTATCTAGGAAAATCTTCCCCTAAATCCCCCGAAAAGAAGGGGGACAGGGTTAATCATGAAGGAGAGAGGAAAAAAAAACAAAAACGGAGAAGTATGGGGGTATAAAGACGTAATTGGAAAGGAAACGGGACTAGCAGAACCTAAGGTGGAAGTAGAGGGTAACCTACTGTAGGTATCGAACGAAGTATAGGAACCTTTTCAAGAATAGATTAATTATTTAAGGCTGTATGTAGTGTAATGTTTGTGATAAGTTTGTGATATATGTCTAATGATATGTGTATGTGTTTTTTTTAAAAGATATCTAATAAAAAGGATTAAAAAAAAAATTCAGATTAAAATAAAATTGCAGGGGGGTTAAAACTTTTGCAAAGCATGGCACCTATAATTAGTTGTGCAAAATAATATAAGCAGCTACTGTAAACAAAGCTCAGCTTAAAAGCTGGTAACTAACCCTACTGCATCCTTTACCAATTGTATATGGACAACACTAAAGTTTATTTAGTGGGTGGAATTCAATTTTTTTCCCCTACAGCTGCCAGTGGAGCAATGTCAATTGTTGCTTCATTCCGGCACGCAAGTAGGAGGTAGGGCAGGCATGTCCAAACTATGGCCTTCCAGATGTTGTGAAACTACAAGTCCCATCATGCATTGCAGCAGTTTGCTATTAGAGAATGCTAAAACGATTGCAAGGCATGCTGGGATGTGTAGTTGCACAACAGCTGGAGGGCTGCAGTTTGGACATGCCTGAGGTAGGGGGACATTTCTAGTTTGCAACCTGAAAAGTGTGAAAACACTATGGTTTAGGCACCCACACACCACATTGAGCACCATAACTAAGATTTCAGATGGGTAAACTGCCCTGCATGGCTAAAATGGGTACTAATGAGCACACAAACACATAACTATATGAATGCGCAGTGAGGAGGAGGAGGGGGGGGCAATTGAATAGCCTTGGTGGGTTATTCAATTCAACTGTTGAATATCAACAATACCATTAAAAAAGGCACCTCTATGTACAGAAACTCTAAAGTCCTGTACACACTATGCAATAAAGGCAGACGATATGCAATATTATTGTTCACCTCATTCAGTGCGTTTGAGAATAATGATGTGTGCGCCCACCGGTCGTTATCGATTGACTCCCTTTCTTATCTATACATGCAGTCAAATCTAGTTTAGGACTAGATACATATCGCTCAATGTGTACAAACATTAAAGAAAAATTATTCATAAAACAAGATGGTCACTAGTAAAGCAAATTCTATCTTTATTGTACTGTGTATGCCAGGCATTCCCAACCACGGTCCTCAAAGCACAGTGCAGGTTTTGTAGATATCCAGGCTTGAGCACAGGTGACTTAATTAGTATCTGAGATATTCTGATTAAACCATCTGTGCTGAAGCCTGGAGATCACTAAAACCTGCACTGTTGGTGTTCCTTGAGGACCATGGTTGGTAATGCCTGGTGTATGCACTATATCTTTCATTCTGGAGATCCAGTTCAAAGGAAATCATTTACTAGATCATTGACAGCATATTTTATAGTGTGCATGCAGCTTTATGCCCTGTACACAAGTGAATTGCACTTTAAATTTGGACTATGCTTATTACCCTAATTCTTCACATTGCTGCGGTCATCATCCCATAATGGATTGAATTCCTGAGAGCAGCAGCATGAAGTAGATCCTGGTGCTGGCATCAGCTTCCCAGTATTTCCACTTTGATCAATACTCTGGGTAGGTGGACGATTACAAAGAACATTCCATAAACTACTACTTTTATAATAAAAACAGTCAACACACCAAGTAGAGCCCAACAATACTGCAAGGGCATTTTCAGGTAAGAAACATGTAGAATATATAAACTGTATACAGGTAACCGCCTCCACAATGCAATACAAGCAAGTGCAGTTTTGAATTTAAAAACAATTGGGTCTTTTCAATTCTGGGCTCTGTGAATAGCGCTGGGAGAGAGCTGCCGCAGCTATTGTAACAGTGCCCTGCTAAGTCAGTGCTTGTCATTAAATGTCACACTTAGAAAGTAGTGTTGTAAATGTGCATACAGTATGTGACAATATCTGTATAATTGGACAGTTAATTCTTTATCATAAAATGGCAGAACACTGATATTGTATTAATCAATTGGTGCATATGGCATTACACAAAATTGAAACTCAAACCACTTAGCATTAGGAAATGTAGTAGCTGGGACTGCATGGCATGACAGCAGCATATACTGTACCCGATAGGCCCCATACATATTATGCATACAGGTGGTTTAGTGCAATGTGTGGCAAGGAATTGCATACATCTACAGCAGCCTTGTCCCAGTACAGGGTGCATTGCTCAGCTGCTGACTGCAACGTTTTCAGTAGCTACACAGTATGCCCTGCCCTAGCAATGCACTCCATACATCAGCCGGTTAGGTGCTGAAGCCGGGTGTCAGCCGCACAGCATTATCTGTATGATACAGGTGACTGGGGCAGGGGGTGCTGCTGCTGCCGGCTCCCTGTCACTCTCCTCCCCCTGACAGAGGAAAGACACCACCTAGTGCGCGGGCCCGGACACACGCACCGTCCATGGCACACCTCCCCCTGGCCGCCCGAGATACGCACCCGAGCCGAGAAGTAGGGAGGAGAACCCGCCGGAGCGCTCCCCTTCACATCCCGAACCGCAGCTTCGCCCTCACCTCCGCCATTATGGGAGAGAACGCTTCACTTCCTCCTTCTTGCGACGTCAGCGCGCAGCCGGTGGGGGCGTGCACGTCAGCGTGGCCCCGCCTCCTGGCTGCTGTGCTGCGCGCGCCCCCGCAGCCTCATAGAGAGTGAGACACACACACAGAGCAGCAGTACAGTTCTAGAACAGCAAGGTGCTTGGTCTTATGTGAGCCTGTGGCGGGGAACCTGGTTACCTGCTGTATCTTCAGTCCCAGCCATGCATGTTGTTTGTCTCAATTTAAACATTGGTAATCAGGGACGGCTCTAGCATTAGGCAACTGCCTATGTGCTTCAGAATCTGGGGGTCTGACACTGAAGGGGTGTACACATGTTTCGATCCGGCGGCCATCGATATTTCAGCCCCTATCGCCCCCGTGTGTACATAGCATTAGAGATGGACAAAGCCATGTGCACTGCAGGTGAGGCAGGTGTAAAGCAGCCCAAACACGCTGCTTTATGGGCGTGCTTTCCGTGCTGTACTAGCACGGATCAAATCGCATTGCATTGCATGTGCACACGTGCATTCAATGCGATGCAATTTGATGAGAACTAGGTACAAAACCTATGTGCAAGCACATACGTTTTGTACTGTGCGATGAGGTGCGCGGGAGCGCGCACCTCAAAGCACACATCGGGTCAGCTCTCATAGCAGCGTGTATGGGCTGCTTAAAACCCCACCCAAATCTAATTATCTCTGCACAAGTAACACCTGCCTCACCTGCAGTGCACATGGTTTTGTCCATCTAAAGGTGCGTACACACGGGGGCGATTTTGTACAATATCGCGGGAAATGTGGTCGCTAAGCGACCATATTGCCCACGATGGGAGTGTGCACCGACGATATATCGCCGGGTGCGCGCTCCCGTTTTTACCACTGTAGTGATCGCTGGTCGCAGGAACATGATCCTGCGACCAGCTGATTACCACTGCCGGGCTCCCCCCGGCAGTTTCTTTTTCATCAGCGACCATCTCTGGTCACTGATGAAAAGGAGAAACTGAACAATATATTTCTCAGCAATATATGGCTGAGCAATATATCTCCCCTGTGTGTACGGGGCTTTAGAAATATTTTGTCAGAAAGAGTGAACTAGAATAAGGGCCTCAGTTCCTGCTGGAGCCTACTGAAAAATAGCCCTGGCTATAGGAGGACAAAGAGGGAGGGGGTGGATGCTGCATAGAGCAGCATTACACGGCCTTCGATCTTTCAGAGAGGCACCCTTGTTGAACATAATGAAAATGGCAGGTCGAAAACCAGTGGCTAACTAGATACATGTGGGCCCCATAGCAAAATTTTGTAAGGGCCCCTAATTATCATCTCATACTGAAAAATGTATACAGCACATGATACTTTGACAGGCTAAGTGGGCCCCTCTGCATACCTCCCAACTTTTCATTGGAAGAAATAGGGACACTCGCGCGGCGAAGCCGCGCGAGCGCCCGAAAAGGGGGCGTGGCATATGCAAATGAGGGCGCGGCTTATGCTAATTAGCCACGACCTCATTTTCATACGAGAATAGACGCTGTGCGCATGTGCACAGCGTCTATTCTACTACATTGGGGGGTCTCCCAACTGCCACCCCCCCGCAGCGGGACAATGCCTGCCGCGGGTGGGACGTCGGGACAGGACCCGAAAATCGGGACTGTCCCGACGGAATCGTGACAGTTGGGAGGTATGCCTCTGAGCTCTGGGCCCCATAGCAGCTGCACCCCCTGCACCTATGGTAGTTACGCCATTGTCAAAAACTCTGAGGAGCCACCTCCACACTTTCACCTGAGGTTCTGGAAAGTCTGTATTGGTGTGTGGATGGGAGCAGTAAATTGAAGTTTTGCCTAGGGTGCCGAAAAACCTTGCACCAGCCCTGTATGTAGTAGGGTCTAAATTTGCCAGAGGTGCAGGACACTTTATATCGCCTGTTCCGTTGCACTTTACTATATGTCTCTGGACACCCATTAAAGAGGCAGTTTCAATAATCAATGGGTTTTAGACAGAATCTATCCATAATTCTTTTAACCGCAGAGAGTCAATGTACAGTATACAGCATAAAACTTGGTCACAAACAGCAGACATAGAGGGTTATTCTAATGCATTCGCACGGCGGACCGATGTTGCATGTCTGCGCAGGCGCGTTTCTGCGTATGTGCAAACGTAGGGTGCGTGCACACAAGGCAATCTTTCTGTTTGCCGGGTGTACGCACTCTACACAGGGGGCGCCGGGCTGCCCCATTACCATATGGGAATGCGCAGTGTTACATGGGCATTCTCATGGTAATGGTCCCAGCGTGCACGCATATGGAAGTGACTTGAAAGTCACTTTTCTCTTTCGTCCAGTCCGGTGACACAGCTTATGATGGGATGTAGAAGGGGTCCGCAGGAGCCAGGCACCTATGCTGAAAGTCTTTGGGAGCAGGCTCCTCCCTACTGCATCCCACAATGCTTCAGTTAGTTTTAGGTGCCAGGAGTGGGTGCTATGCTGAGCAGCTGCTACTGCAGCTGCACTTTTTTCTTTGGATTTTTTATTAGACTAGTAAGGTTTTGATTGTTTTATTAATTTACTAGTTAGAGCAGGTTTTTGGCCAGTGTGTTACTTCTTATGAAGTTCACACACACTGAGAGCGCAGCAGAAGGCTGACAGAATAGCGTCCTGTCAGCTCTCTGTGTGCAGAGGGCAGCTGTCTGCTCCCTCTGCACAGCGCTTAACCTTTAGCTAAAAGAGGTTTTTCCTGGGCTCCGAGGGTGTCCTAACCTGCTCCTGGCTTAGAAGGGGATCTTGAGGGACGAACCCCCCCGCGATGGCGGCCGCCATCTTGGATGAGCTTAAAGACTGAAATCCCGCCAGGGAGTTGAAGTCTTTTACAGGAGTCCAGCGCTGCTGGACAACTCCAAGTGGTCCCACAGTGAAGGGGAGACACTGGAGGTAAGGAGAGGCACTTGTGGGAGTGGCTAAAGTTGGAAGGGCGCCAAACAGGCTACCCTCCCCGCTGAAGCAGAGACTTGGTCTCTTCCTGCTCTGTGCACTGGCGCCATTTCTCTCCATGCTGCGGAGCTGAAACAGGGTGGACACAGACTGCAGCCTCTCCTGAAAAGTGCTTCCCTCTCTGATGGCTGGCAACAGAAAACTACACACAGATAAGTACACTGATACATTATTCTGTGCTTTGCCTTACGTTTTGCATTGTGTTTTTTAACATGACTGAGAGGTGCACTTCTGTTGCTTTGGAGGAGGGAGCGTGGGACATGTTTGTTTTCTGCAAAGTGCGTGGAGTTAAATGTACATGTGAACACGGGGACGAGGGGGAATTGTGCCCTTCATGTGACTCTGTCCCCAGTGGGTCACAGGTCCCGAGGTCTGAGCAAGCTGAACCAGCATGGGTTGCTGCTTTAGGGAGGTCCATGAATGCCTTAACAGAGGCTTTAACCAGGCAAAAGGATTCCTTGTTAGGGTCTCCTGGCCATTTTCCTTCATCTCAGACTTCTGTGGGGTCTGTTACCCCAGCACAGGGGGACCCTGTTTTGCTGCAAGCTATGCAGGACACTTCTCAGGGTGTTCATAAAATGACATCATTTATGGAGCAGTTTACCAAGTCCTCTGAGGATATTGCTCATAGACACCCTTTTTTCTACACCCCCTCTCTTGAATTTGGATTCTGATGATGACGGTGTATGTAAGGAGGATTCGGGTTGGGTGAGGAAGCTGTTGCTTCGGTTCCTGGTATTGAGGATTTAATTTTGGCTGTGAAGCAGGCATTAAATCTATCTGAGGAGGAAAAAGCTCCTGTGCACTGTGTATTCAAAAAGAGTCGCAGGGACCCTATTTCTTTTCCTTCTGATGAAGGTATGATTTCTTTGCTGGGTGAAGCAGCGAAAACTCCCGACAAGAGATTGTTAATGTCTAAGAAATATGCTAATATGTACCCCATTCCGGAGGAACATGTAAAGTTACGGAAAAAGGTTCCATTGGTAGATGCATCCGTGGTCAGATTAACTAAGTCCACAGCCTTGCCAGTACAAGGGGGTGCGGCCTTTAAGGACCCAGTGGAAAAAAAAGTGGAAGGTTGTTTTAAGGAAATTTTTGAAGGCGTGGGTTTCACGCTGCGTCCCATTATTGCTGCTGCTTGGGTTGCTAAAGCAATGATTAAGTGGGCGGAGGCTCTGAACGGTCAGCTCCACCATGATTCAGAGGCTTTTACATTGCCTGAAAAGTTGAGATGTGCTGCAGAGTACATTTGTGAGGCTGGTGAGGAAGGTGCTAAGATGGTGTCTAGGGTCTCCGTAACCTCCGTTACAGCTAGAAGAGCACTTTGGCTAAAGTCATGTGAGGCAGATAGCAAATCAAAAAAGTCCCTGGAGACTTTACCGTTTAAGGGTGAGTTACTATTTGGGACGGAACTGGAAGCCATTGTAAAACAAGCTACGGGTGGAAAGAGTACATTTCTCCCAACTGCAGCTAAAACTACAGGATCTAAGTTTGGAGTTTTTAAGCTGTCCTTTCGCTCCTCCTTTCGGGGCGGAGCGTCTAACAGATGACAGGCAGGGCGTGGTAGATTCCAGGCCAGTAGAGGAAAGACTCCCAAATCCCGGTTTGGGGCCTTTACAAAGAAACATGCCGCAAAATGTGAGGATAAGTCCTGTGCATGACGGGGCGGAGGCTCCCCGTTCTGGGCTCAGAGTGGGGGGTCTCCTCCTGCAGTTTTGGGACAGGTGGAAATATTCCACCAGGGATTCTTGGGTTTATTCCATTGTTTCCGAAGGTTACCGGATAAATCTCAGGGGCATCCCTCCAAAGAGATTTCTTCCTCCTCCTTTACCACGGACCGCATCTCTGAGGTCCGCGCTTCTAGGGGCAGCTTTGTCACTCAAAGAGAAGGGGGTAGTGGTCCCGGTACCTCAGGAGGATAGGAAGAAGGGATTTTATTCAATCCTTTTCTTAGTCCCCAAACCAGACGGGTCTTACAGACCTATTCTAAATTTGAAATATTTAAATCTTCATCTATGGGTGGATCATTTTCGCATGGAGTCTCTGCGCTCAGTGCTCTTAAGCATCAGTCCCTACTCTTGTTTGCAATAGGGGAGAACCATTGGCAGTTTTAAGCTCTGCCGTTTGGTCTGGCAACGGCTCTGAGGGTATTCACAAAAATGATGGCGGTCATGGCTGCAGCCCTCAGACTGAAAGGAAAAATAATTATACCTTATCTAGACAACCTTTTATTCAAGGCGGAGCCGGCCAAGAAGCTTCAGGAACAACTGAGCATCGCAACACAATTCTTACGAGATCAGGGGTGGGTGCTAATTCTCCCCAAGTCTCATTTGAAAGCCACGCAGAGTCTGAAATTTCTAGGGGTGATTTTGGACACGCACCTTCACAGATTGTTTTTACCAGAACCCAAGGCAGCGGAGATTCGTCACAAATGTGTTGACTATTTTACAAGCTCCTGCACCAACGGCGTGTCAGGGAGTACGGTTGCTTGGGAAAATGGTGGCAACGTTCGAGACACTTCAGTTTGCCAGATTCCACTCGAGGATATTTCAGTGGAACATCCTGTCGTGTTGGTCGGGGAACGCAAAGACCATGAAGCAGGAAAAGTTGGTTCTGTCTCAGGAGAGACTCCCTGAACTGGTGGACAGATGTAGAGACCTTACAGCTGGGACGTTCCCTTTGCTCCTGGGATTGGCTGGTCATTACGACCGATGCCAGTCTCAGGGGTTGGGGGGCGGTAGTTCTTCACCTACGGTTACAAGGTCTCTGGTCCAGTGAAGAATCCAGTCTCCAGATCAATATCTTGGAACTTCGGGCAGTCTGGATTGCCTTGCTACAGGCGGAAGAATTTCTGAAAGGATCACCGCTAAGAGTACAGTCCTTTAATGCCACATTAGTGGCTTACCTGAACCACCAGGGCGGAACTCGCAGCAAGATGGCAATGAAGGAGGTATTGCGGATTTTCACCTGGGCAGAAATCAATATTCCAGTATTGTTGGCTGTGTTCGTTCCGGGGATCCGGAATGTGGAAGTGGAAATCCTCAGCAGGGCTGATCTGCTGGAGGGAGAATGGGCACTTCATCAGGAAGTTTTCCAGGAAATTGTGGACTGCTGGGGCCTACCAGAGATAGACCTAATGGCGTCAAGGAGCAACTGTCAGGTACCGAGGTTTTGTTCCCGGTCAAGGGACCCGACAGCTTGGGCAGTGGATGCCATGACGATTCCTTGGTGTTTCAAGCTGGTCTACATATTTCCCCTGTTTCCGATGATCCTGAGGGTACTGAAGGGCCAGGGCGTGCAAGTTATTCTGATTGCAGCAGATTGGCCCAGGAGGTCGTGGTACTCCGACATACTGAGATTGTCGACGGACTCTTGGCGTCTGCCTCTTCGACCGGCTTTGCTAAAGCAAGGGACGTTTCTACAACTGGATGCGCTGGTGGTTTAGGACATTGGATCCTCTCCAAAAGGATAAGGACCCTGTTAATCCCCAGTCCCCTCATGGCCAAAACACCTACTTTGGTTAAGAGGGTCAGAGGTTCCACCTCACTGAAGCTTGAAGAGACCCTCAACACCCAAAGGGTTTTCATATACAAAATGACTATCATGGCTTCAGTGCTGTTAGTTAAAGAGCCTGATGCAGGGGTGCATGCAATGTCTGTATGAGGCACAGTGGAGTGTTTTTATTTTATTTTTTGCCATCGCACGTGTCATAGTCAAATTTGTCTTGTGCATGATGGTCTTACGACAATGATGGCAGAAAGGATTTATTCACAAAGTGACAGGTAGCCAGTGGTGTCACCAGGTGTAGCAAAGGAGAATGTTTTCACGTTTGTGAATTGGGCTTGACCTTGTGTAACAATGCCTTTCTATGGTGCCTGCCACTGTCCACTCTGTCGTTCCTAAAACTGTCTACTGCCTATCTTAGCTGAATATAAGACGGCAGTAAGAGGAAGACTACTTAGAACACCAGGGATAGACATTTAAAATATCTAGTTCTGGTTCCCGGCCTTTGCAAATCTCTGGCATGATTTCAAACATTTGTCGACAAAAGTGATGTACCTATCTTGATAAAATGTTTCAAGAAATCTCTTAAGAGCATTATAGAAATGTAGCAGGTGTTCTATAATGCCTTTGGGTGAATTATTTAATATGTAAACAGAAAATTATTTTAGACAATTTATCACTAATTATTCTTGTGGCATCCTTCATGTCTGACTTACCAATCTCAGTCACATGAAGCTTGAACTCAATTAGCCACTATCGAGTTTCACCAGTTGCAGCCAGCATTTATTTAGACTCCAATGCTGTGTCAAACTGCCATCAGACACCTTAAATAAGACTATTGATCTGCTGCAGTTGAGGAAGACGTATTGTCAGGGGCGGGCTGGGCCGGGGGGCAGAGTGCCATATGCCCCCCGGGCCGCTTACCCACCCACTGGCTGCGGGCCGTGCTGCGGCTGGATCAGCTTCTCCAGCCCTCCTGCACTGGCCGCGGCTTACAGAACACGGCCGCGGCTACAGGAAAATGGCCGCCGGCCCCCTGCACTGAGGACATGTTCTCAGTGCAGGAGGCCGGCGGCCATTTTCCTGTAGCCGCGGCCGTGTTCTGGAAGCCGCGGCCAGCGCAGGAGGGCTGGAGAAGCTGATCCAGCCGCAGCACGGCCCGCAGCTAGCGAGTGGGTAAGCGCTCTCCCCCCCCCCCCCCTCCCTCACCCCAGCATATGTGTTTCTGTCACTGTGGGGGGCATATCTGGCACTGTGTGGGGGCATATCTGGCACTGTGTGGGGGCATATCTGGCACTGTGTGGGGGCATATCTGGCACTGTGTGGGGGCATATCTGGCACTGTGTGGGGGCATATCTGGCACTGTGTGGGGGCATATGTGTATCTGGCACTGTGGGGGGCATATCTGGCACTGTGGGGGCATATGTGTATCTGGCACTGTGGGGACATATGTGTATCTGGCACTGTGGGGGCATATGTGTCTGGCACTGTGGGGGCATATGTGTATTTGGCACTGTGGGGGCATATGTGTCTGGCACTGTGGGGGCATATGTGTCTCTGGCACTGTGGGGGCATATGTGTCTCTGGCACTGTGGGGGCATATGTGTATTTGGCACTGTGGGGGAATATGTGTCTCTGGCACTGAGGGGGCATATGTGTCTCTGGCACTGTGGGGGCATATGTGTCTCTGGCACTGTGGGGGCATATGTGTCTCTGGCACTGTGGGGGCATATGTGTCTTTGGCACTGTGGGGGCATATGTGTCTCTGGCACTGTGGGGGCATATGTGTCTCTGGCACTGTGGGGGCATATGTGTCTCTGGCACTCTGGGGGCATATCTGGCACTGTGGAGGAATATGCGTATTTGGCACTGTGGCAGAATATCTGGCACTGTGGCGGCATTTGTGTCTGGCACTGTGGGGGCATATGTGTATTTGGTACTGTGGCGGAATATCTTGCACTGTGGGGGCATATCTGGCACTGTGGACATCACATTGTGCGGTGTAATGGGCATCATGGTATGGGGCGTAATGGACATTACGGTGTGGGGAGCATTGGGTAATTGCCATCACAGTATGGGGTGTAATGGGCATCAAGGTGTGCAGCATAATGTGTAATTAGCATCACAGTGTGCGGTGTATTGAGTAATTAGCATCGCAGTGTTTGGGCGTAATGTGTAACTGGCATCATGGTGTTCAGCATAATGTGTAATTGGCATTACGGCATGTGGCTTTATGTGTAATGGGTATTACAAGGTTCGCTAAAATGTGCAATCTGCAGGTACACAATACAATCATGGTACAGGCAACGCCCCTTATGATAGGCCACGCCCCTAATTTTTCGGCGCGCCTACGGCGCGCAAAAGCATTCCTTCCGACGGTGACTTGGCTGATTATGGGCCAGTGCTCTGGACTTGCCCCCTAGGCTAAAAGTTGCCAGCCAGCCCCTGCGTATTGTTAACCTCATATCCCACACTAAACCACAAATAACTTTATAAATATCTAAAAATATCTTTTAAATATCTTTTTAAATATCTAAAAAGGGATCTAACCACAATATTGTATTTAGTTCAGTAATCATTTATGACAGTTCTAAAAGCATAAACCACATATCCTAAATTTCACAGTAATATTTTATACAAAGTACCCAGACCTTGACATAAATTATCTAATAGTCGCAACATTTGTTTCATGATTTTACATCAGTAGTTTTAGTTCAGTTGTTATTTAAAAAAAGAAAGACATAAAAATCGAACACCTTTACTTTTGGAGATGACAATTGTTTTGCCTTGTTAACTAGGTTATGCTTTGTTTTCCTTAATCTGAATAGTATTTTTCTTTGTTATATTTATACAGAAATGTAAAATAAATTAAATTTAGAAATAAAGTTAACTTTGGCGGTATTAGGGGCCCATACTTAAGCATGTGGATAGACTTCACATAGGCTTGGCTACCCATCCCAGAGTGCATGGTCTGTGCACACTCACCAGGCCGTTCGTTGCAGGGGGGGGGTTTGCATGAACGGGGCATGCCCATAGGACCGGCCAGCATTTTATTAAGCGCTGGGCATTCCCATGGGTGCGCAGGCAGGACCATGCCTGCCAGGGTCGGCAGCTCAGCTGCCCGCCTCGTCTTTGTCCATAAATAAAAGGTTAGGTGCTTCATTACGTTGCTGAAGCTTTCTCTGCTGGGGACCTCACAATCACACACACCCCAGCCTGATGGTCTACGTGGGGATGATGTTGGGGTCCTTCTAACCACCGATTACTCCTTCCAGGTCCACGATGTCGCTGCTTAGCAAGCACTGAAACACCATGCAAGGGGAAGTGTTCACTAACATATATCCCCTCGCATGTCTCCGCTAACAGTAGATATCATTCGATGGTCACCGACCATCAAAGAATTTCTCCTGCCTTCGGAAATAAAAGTCAGTCTAAACTGACTTTTATTTCCTTCGGTGTCCGGCGTCATGTGATGTCAGCCGCCTGCCCCCAGCCTGCCTGTGTTCCCAAGTAACACCCACCATTTTATGGGGACACCCATAAAACGCTGGGTGTTCCCCTCCAGATGCCCCCTGTCTACTCCCCCCCCCCCCCTACACCTCGGCGACTGTCATGCACACATAAGCGAATATGATGAGGACCGATCAGTGTTGAATCAGGCCTTAAGTTCAGACATTCCCTCCATTCTCTTAGGCTTAGGTGATTTCAACATATCAAATGATATCCCCACAGAATCCTTTTTTTTTATACACCTTAACCTCACATCCTCACTTGGTCTCTCCCAGTGTACCTCCTCAACCACCCATGTGAGAGGGTAATCACTTGCTATGGTCGCCACTCACCATCACTAATGGCAACATCGAGGCCATCGACACAATTCCTTTTCCTCCCTGATTGACTCACTTCTCTCTCTCTCTCATATTCTCTATCTGGTGTCCTAGACAAGCTACTTCCCTATACAATGTCTCCCTTATGTCTGCTCTTTACTCTTTTGCTCCAGTGACCACTATTCACCCTTCACAGATCAACGCCACAACCCTGGCATTCCAAATTCACCAGATACAGTACCTAAAAAAAATGTTCACATAATTCCAAGCAACAGTGGAGGCAATTACGCTCTAAAGCAGATTTCATCCATTTTAAATCTCATCCTTTAGTGCTGCCCTTTCACTCCCTAAACGGCCATACTTCAAGAACCTTGTCTTGTCCCAGTCTGTGAACACCTGGTGTCTCTTTGCTACTGTCAACTATCTGTTCTCACCCCCACCTCAACTCCCTTCTTAACTCTCTGCCATTGACTTGGCCACCTACTTTACATCCAAAATTGCCTACATAAACCAGAAGATCACATGCCAATAGACCCTGAACAACCCGCCCCTCCTTTCCCTGACCACCCCTCCACATCCATCTTCCCAATTCATCCATCTTCCAAACTTCTTTTTTCACTGTATCTGGAGATAATGTTATAGCCCTAATCCAGTCATCCACCTCCCCACTAGACCTTATCCCCCTCCTGCCATGTCTGCTCGGCCCATATTTTCGTATGGGCTTAATGGGCACTTGCCCAGGGGCCCCGGGTGTATAAGGGCCCTATGCTGATAGCTGAGGATCCCCTTTTTCCAAGGATACCAGAATTTTGAAAATCTGCCTTGGGGAACTGGAGATATCCAACTTGAAAGCAGCAGTCCACATCTGACCTGTTAATTGCAATTCCCAGTCATATTTCTCAGGTTTTCTCTGAGTTTTTCTGAGAGTATATTCCAAAAGCTGGGACTCTCCCCTTATAGCGGCTAGTCTCTATCATGCCCAGAACCAGAGATATCAGCCTTCCAGCAGCCGGTCCCTGATCCAGCTCCAAATGACTGGTGTACAGTTTTATATTTTTGTCAATGGATTGCTCTGGCTCCTGATCTCCAAGTTCCCAGCACCTCCTGAAAGTTGGGACTCTAGGTTTTTATACTATTGAAGGCTAAGAAATATATTTCCAGATAATGGTGATATCTGCAGTCAAACAAGCTGCCCTTCCAATGGAAAATGACGAATATTAAGCCCACATCATTATCCAACCCTCCACTGCATATAAAACACCCCCTACCTTTCTGGAAGTCATTTACAAGGGGCCCTTCATTCAGCTCAGTGCCCCCTTCCACAAGGTAGTGTTCACCCTCCCACCACCTGTGCAGTAAAGGAGTAATTAGCAGAAGTTACTGCTCCAGGTCCTACATGTTGAATGGAAGATAGAGTACCCCCTGCCACCCGTGGGACATCAAAGCTGCTGCTGATAGCACCCCCCACCCCTAGGAGGGGAGAATGGGTAAGGGCCCAGTGCATTGCTTTGCCCAGGGGCCCACACTGCTGTTAAGACGGCCCTGTGTCTGCTACCTCTCTCCTTCAGCCTGCTCCCATCTTTCCCACCTCTACAATCTCTCCCTCTCATCAGGCACTGTACCTTGTGCCCTCAAGCATGCCCTTGTCTCTCCTTTTCTTTTTATAAATCATTTTATTGAGCATCACAGAGAAAACAGTATACAAATAATAAATCAATAGAGATACAGAAGAATATACAAACAATGAATAAAGATCTACAATCAAATAGTACAATCCAACAAAATGAACAGCAGATGATGAGAGGCTAGAACGGACTGAAAATGTACTTACAGGAAAATGGGAAGGGCTTGAATGCAGGAGAATTCAAAATGGGGGGGGGGGAATCTCCCCTTCAGTGTGACCATGTTATAACAAACGTCTTGATATTATCATTTTCTGTAGCAGAAAGAGTCAAAACATAGGGCAACCATAGGGCAACCATTAGGCCCCAAAATTGCCGGGATTTTGGGATTAAACTAGTCTAATGCTGGGCAGGGTCTGAGCACTCGCACAGACACTGCCCAGCTACTCCCATCCTGGTTGTGCAGCTCAGACGCACAGCGTGGTCAGAGGTCATGTGTCACACTGTGCAGCCAAATGAACACGCCCCCGCACCGCCGCTCTGTACTACCGGTCCCGGAGCTCCAGTCTTCACTGAGATCTCGCCTCCTGCCACTGTGACCAGGCATGACTGTGTGGCCGGGAGAGGTCAGGCAGCGAGCGAGTTGTGACACCAGAGGTGGAGAGCTGCGGCCTGCGCAGCGTGACCTATGGGTCACGCTGCGCAGGCCGCAGCATTGAACCCACTCGCCGCCCGACTTCTCCCTGCTGCACAGTCCAGTGTGTGACTGTGACTAACCTACCGTACTTCCGGCGTCACACCAGCAGCCTCCGTCCATTCCACTGCCGCCTGCGCCGCTCAAAGTAAGACAATGTGGGGGAGAGTGGGGTGGTTTTCTTATTAGGGATGCCAATCTTGGGATCCTGGGAATCCCGGGATTGAGCATTTTTCAATCCCGATTCCCGGGATTGAAAAAAATGCCTCGGGATTGGCATCCCTGAAGTCTCTCCTTTTCTTTTTTTTTCAATAAATTTATTTTTATTAACAATCAAATACATTACATTAAAAATATGAATCACAGTTGCACTTCATTTCTTCACCATTGAATATAATTTTACATTATTTAGACCTTCATCCAAGTTTGACCTGTATTCATTTTCCCTTTTGCCCTTTCCCTGATCTTCTTCCACTGTGTATTTAATCTGTATCTTAACATATATTCCCTAAAAAGGAGGTTCATTGTTATTTAGCATTTCTTGTGAGTACCAGGATGTATTTATAAAGGAATTTTTAAGAGCTGTTTTTAAAGGCAATGATAGGGTTCATACAAATGGTAACCATACCTCGAAAAATTCTTTAGTGAACTTATCTTTTTGAAATGCTGTTTCTGTCCAGTCCATAAAGAATAAGTGTGTGATTCTAAGAAAGACTAGAGACATAGGAGTTGGTGCGGGTGTAATCCATTGGGATTATATTTTTTTTTAGTGGTTGCCGCCGATTTGTTAAGCAGTCTCCTGTTTCCTTTCGTCAATCTTTCCTGTTTCTTTATCGCATATATATCCCAAAACACCAAGGTTTTAGAAATTACAAAATCTATGTGTAAATCTTGCCTAATGTAGTCTTGTAATTTTTGCCACAGGGTTTGTATCATCTTGCATGACCACATGCAGTGGATCAAATCTGCCTCTGGTTCTTTACATTTATAGCAATTATTGTCAGCAGATTCCCCAATTAAGTTTTTAAGTTTTGGGGTAAGATATGCCCTATGTAGCAGTTTCTGGTGCATCTTGATATATGAAGTCGATCCCAGGTTCTCATTTAAATTAACATATGCTTTCAGCATTCTTTGCATCTTTAGTTCTGGAAAATCTAATTGCCATCTCAGCATTCCTTTAGGTTTTTGATCTAATTTTATCTGTGATCGACTTCCTTCATATATCTGCGATGTAGACATAGATTTCCCTAGTCGCGTGTTTGTGTCCAGGGAACCTAGTATGTTGTCTGTCCGATATTTTGTTGTTACGGACTGGGCATAGCCTCTGCATTTGAGTATAGACAAAGTTTGGTATTTGCAAATGTGGGTATTTCTCTTTCAGTTCTGTGTGTGTGAGAGGAGTCCAAGAGTATTTCTTTAATAAGTTTGCTACGTTTTTCAATCCTCCCACATACCAGGTTCAGAGGTAGATTGGGTCAATCGCACAAGATAGACAAATAAGAGTAGTGGACCCCTAGTACGGATGATCTGTGTATGTTATATGACCATAGGGGTGTGCTACCTTGGGACAAGAAAGTTTAGGACAATATTTACGAAAGAGAAAAGAATGTCCTTGATAAGGTGCACCTTAAGAGATTTTATTAAAATGTAACCTTTATTTTGTATACTTAAAAGGCTGCGAAAATTTTATTAAAAAGACATTAAACATACAGGGGTAGGGTTCACACAATAAAAGACTGGGGTGGCAGGCAGATGTGGCTGTAATGTAGATGTTTTACAGTGATGAGGTTGTGTATAGGCTGTCTGGATCTTATGCAGACCCTGCGAGTGCAGAGTGAATCGCAGTGGCTGCTACCAGATCTACACATGCATTGTACTGGGTGGGAGTGGGTTAATTCACTTCTCCACTAATGCCTTTAAACTGAGATCTAGTGCAAAGGGCTCATCCGTACTACAGAAATTGCTACGGGTAATAGCCTCTTTGGGAGTGGGTAAAGTAACCTCATAAAACTCCTATGTATCCACACACCTCTGATAAATCATAAATAAGTGTGTTATAATCCTCTATATGACGTACTGGTAATAGAATATGAACCAGTACACTGTCAGAGCCTCCTACGTATATACGGGTGTCCCACTGTGTTAATACAACAGGGGATCTCAGCCCAGGGAGGGATAGGATTCTTTTTATATTTCAAAGGGCGCTCTGCACCTTGCTGACAGTGAACGCACTGACACACAGGTGCGGGCGCATGTAAGCCTAGGTGGTGGCTTCAGAGATACATACACTAGCCTAAGTACACAATCGTAAATCACATTATATGAAAAATAATAAAAATCAATTAACAAGCCATCTGCCTGCGCACCGCTAGCCGGCACGCGCTTCGCAGATTAGCTTCTTCAGGGCCAACCAGATGCTGCCACGTAGTAGGTTTATATAGGTAGAGTCTTTAATAATCATCCAATCCCCATTTTACAGTCAGACGCGCCTCCGCAACGTCACCTGGGGTTCTCTGTCCTATCACAGTGTGTGCTTACGTCCGGCGCGTCAGCGTCACGCGTCTCGGACGGTAGTCATGGAGATCGCGCACAGCGTCTTACGTGTGCGCGTTGTATCCGGGTTGTCAGTTCGCCCTAATAGGTTCTCGGACCTATGCGTCGTCCTGGCAACTGGTTACAGCTTTTCAGTGGGCGGAGTGAAGTCACGTATGTCTCGACACGTCTGCCATTGCTATGGAAACCCTGATCGGCGTCTCCCATATGTCAAACAATAAGGTCTGTGTTGTTGCCTGGCGCGATCATACCTATAATTCATGCTTGGCTGTATGGTTACTCTCGTATAGTCCTGCTAAGTATGGAGTGGCTTTACCAATGGGGATCTAAGTCCTAGAGATTACATGGGTGCTGGGTTTTCACCTATAGTACCTATTGGAGTATGAAGGAGAAACGCCGATTCTTTATTGTTATTAAACTATATAACATTCATGATGGTAACTTTCCACAAGCATCTGTGATTTGTAGTACTGATACTGAAACATATATAACGTGGGGTCAGAAATAGGGGAGAAAGGGGAGAAAAACATAATTCTTAGATTGTATAATAATCATGATGGTAAATTTCCCACAAACATCTATAATTAATAGTGCTGACACTAAAATATATGTAGCATGGAATCAAAAATAGGGGAGAGAGGGGAAGAATAGATGGTAAATTTATCTGTGTAAAAGGGGATAGGCCTCCCTTTGTGAACGTGTATATGAAAGAATGAAGTGAGTGAATATAAATCCACTATAGGGTTCCACTGAGTGCAATCAAAAAAGAGGTCTGCAGGTAAGTCCCTGCAGGGTCAAAAAACCTATATGGTGAAATCACCCGAAGGTGTGGTGTAAATCTATATGTTACAATACAGTCTGGAAGAAGTGAGAATTAGTTAAAACACATTAAGGCTCAAAAACCAAACAAAGTGAATATATAAAATGAATAACAAAATTTATAACAAACAACACGTGTGAACTTGTGAGCAAAATACATGTGTAAATATGAGGTGTGCCAGCATACTGCTGGAAATAAGAAATAAAAGTCTGAGGTAAGTAAAAATAATCCCCACTGTAGGTACTAAGGGTGGCATGTCGGCACACGTATGGCGGTGTTCAAAGAAATGCAGAATAACTGTTCTCCTCATTGAGACCATGAGGTGTCATAGTGTTCATCAAAAAGATGAGTCTGGTCTCCTGCTTGAGGAGTTCGGTATCGATATCTCCTCTTCTTATTCCCATATCAATTTTGAGCATTCCATAGGCTGTTAGGCCTATGGTCCTGCTCTGGTGATATCTAAGGAAGTGACGGGCGACAGGGGTAAGTATTTTCATCGCCCTTTTGTCCCTTTCTGCATTCCTAATACTGGAGATGTGTTCAAGAAGTCTCTTTTTAAGTGGTCTTATGGTTTTACCAATGTAAGTTTTCTTACAGGGGCACTCAAGATTGTACACAACCCCTGCTGTGTTGCAGTTAATTAGATCTTTTATTTTCCATACATGGCCAAATTTGTCCGTGTATTCTTGTCTCCGTGTCATTACTGAGCAGGCTTTACACGTCCCACATTTATAAGAGCCCACTCTTTGTTGTGTCGGCCTCTTCATTTTATCCAGGTGGCTGTGGACCAGCGTGTCACGAAGGTTGGTACTTCTTCGCCAGCTCAGATGGATCCGTTCATCTAATACTTTGGCCAGGTCTTGATCCGTTTTTAGCACATGAGCATGTTTATTCAGAATGCCCTGTATCTTTTGCCATTCCTGGCAGTATGTTCCTATAAAGCGTATCGGTTCACCTTCTTGGTTATCTTGCTTGTTAGTCTTGGGTACCAGAAGTTGTTCTCTTTTGTACCCCTTTGTTGCATTGTACGCTCTTTTCACACTCCTCTTACTATATCCTCTATCCATCAAACGGATGCTCAGTTCCTTAGCCCTCTTCTCAAAGGTGACCTCATCCAAACAGTTCCTTTTAACTCTTAGGAATTCTCCTCTGGGTAGCCCTCGTATTACTGGTGGGAAATGGGAACTTGAGCTATGTAGTAAAGAGTTCGTGGCTGTCTGTTTCCTATACATGTCTGTGGACAGTGAGCCATCTTCCTCTATCGAAATGTGCAAGTCCAGGTAATTCACTGTCTTCTTGCTGATGTCAAATGTCAGACGTAAATTAAGATGGTTTCTGTTAAGAACGTCCATCATTTCGATAAATAGATCTTTGTCCCCCTCCCATAGTATGAGGAGATCATCTATGTATCTAATCCATAATAGGATATGCTCGGTGAATCTCTCATTTTCTTCGCTGAAGACAACTTCCCGCTCCCACCACCCCAGGTACAGGTTTGCATACGTGGGGGCACAAGTGCTCCCCATCGCAGTCCCCCGTACCTGGAGGTAGTAGCCCTCATTACAGACAAAATAGTTCTTAGTGAGAACAAATCGGAGTAGTTGTAAAATTAGGTCATGGAAGTTGTCTTTTTTGTCCATTTGTAAAAAGTACTTGACTGCCTCCAGGCCGTACTGATGGTGAATGCTCGTGTAGAGGCTTTCTACATCGCAAGTTATTATCCATGCGTCCGGGCTCAGTGTCACATCCTGTAATTTGTTCAAAACCTCCATCGTATCTCTCACATACGATGGGAGTGTAAGAACATAATCCCTGAGATGTGCGTCCACAAATTGGCTGGCTCTTTCTGTGAGACTGCCTAGGCCGGACACTATGGGTCTGCCTGGTGGTGTCCTTTCGTTTTTATGGACCTTGGGGAGGAGATACAGTGTTGGTATCTTGACATCCTTTACAAATAGAAAATCAGACTGGGCTTTCGTGAGGGTCCCTGAGCGTGTGGCTTCATCAATCATTCTGAGGCTATTACCCGTAGCAATTTCTGTAGTACGGATGAGCCCTTTGCACTAGATCTCAGTTTAAAGGCATTAGTGGAGAAGTGAATTAACCCACTCCCACCCAGTACAATGCATGTGTAGATCTGGTAGCAGCCACTGCGATTCACTCTGCACTCGCAGGGTCTGCATAAGATCCAGACAGCCTATACACAACCTCATCACTGTAAAACATCTACATTACAGCCACATCTGCCTGCCACCCCAGTCTTTTATTGTGTGAACCCTACCCCTGTATGTTTAATGTCTTTTTAATAAAATTTTCGCAGCCTTTTAAGTATACAAAATAAAGGTTACATTTTAATAAAATCTCTTAAGGTGCACCTTATCAAGGACATTCTTTTCTCTTTCGTAAATATTGTCCTAAACTTTCTTGTCCCAAGGTAGCACACCCCTATGGTCATATAACATACACAGATCATCCGTACTAGGGGTCCACTACTCTTATTTGTCTATCTTGTGCGATTGACCCAATCTACCTCTCTACCTGTATCGACGTGGTGAAGAAAACTCACCTTCCTGTCTATCAGCACAGATTGTTATAACAGTTTATTCTGTATTTATATTGACACCCAACATGGTGTACTAGAAAGTTCGTACACCGAGACAACCAGATTCTGCCCGATAGGTTATCATTTATAATATAATTTGATCAAAGTGTAACCTGTCACTATAAGATCAACAACATGTCCAACTCTGAGCCCACAAGGGATCTCAACCCTACATTCAGCCTCAGCCAGGAACTGTCTAATAGACAGAGCAACCTACAAAAATGTATGGAATCATTGTTAGAAACTGACATCTCTAATATCAATACCTCTAAAGAAGACTGGCTGAATGACCTGTACCAACTTAAATTTGTCCTCATAAAACAATCGAAGACATTCTGGAATAAGATGACGTTCGAGAGTTATCTAAAGCAAAAGATCACACCACGGGGACTTAGACCGCGTGTGTTCCCTTCATTTGAACTCGCTGATGACACCCTTAGAGTGGAATGGGAGAAAACACTCACCCAATGTTCATTTGACCTAATAGGCATCCTGATAAAACATGATCAAATCATGCTTGACAAACACTCCACTGAGATCTCTAGACTGAGTACCAAATTAAAAGACTTTGAAGGGCTGGACAAATTCCAGAGGACCTATAACAAATTTAAAACCGAAATAGAAGGGATGGAGAAAGAAATTATTAGCAGAAAGAAAAGTAAACTCCAGAGAGACATTTAAGATTTTAGAACTAACAGAGTATACAGGTGGAATGTCCCCAGTAGCAGGAGAACACAATCCTCCAACCCTCTCAACTATAGCACCTCTGACATCGATTCCTCTGGGAGTGAAACAGCTACTGATACTACTTCAAGAAACCCACAAAGGAATTTTTTAGGGGTGAGCCCAAGAGATACGAGAGAGCGGCTAGGTTGGGACACCGCAGGACAAGGAGGGGGAAGAAGAAAAAAGAGGCCCACAAGAGATTGGAGGGAGGATCCAAGAGATTTCCAACGATATCGGAAATAAGATCTGATCCCGACTCCCTCAAAATAATAAACCTGTCTGACCATACTCTTACGAATATACAGACACAGGTGTTACAGAGGGGTCTCTCTTTTTCCCCTACTAGTTCCTTTAACCGATTTGAATTAGAAAAGGACCTAAACCTTTTCTCCAGAAAATTGTTACTCAAAAAGTTCTACAGCACTAAGCCTAATGACTCCCTGGAGAATGATGCTAATAATTCCGAACCCCCTACCGGTTCAGTCCCACTCTTCAGCAGAGAAGAGGAACAGATTTTATCTGTCTTGGAAGAACTACAGGAGGAAGGATCAACTGATCCAATAGATAGTGACACTGGTGACAATGATAAAACACAAAGGATTAAGCTAAAAAAGAAATCCAAGTTTTATCCCAGCTTTCAGATTTGCCCTGTAGTCAGAGTTTACACAGACTTGGTCAGTCAAGACTTAGACCAGCTAGAGTCACAAAAACATACCTACCAATATGAAAAGAACCTCAGTGCACAAGAGATGAAAGCCCTTAAGGTCATCAAAAATTGGGATGACACGGTTATTAAACCATCCGATAAGGGTGGGAATGTTGTCCTCTGGTCCAGATCACTGTATGTGAAGGAACTAGAGAAGCAACTGAGCGATACCACCTGCTACCGTAAACTCACCTTCAACCCCACTCAAGACTATCTGGCTCTATATTCCAGAATGATTGATGAAGCCACACGCTCAGGGACCCTCACGAAAGCCCAGTCTGATTTTCTATTTGTAAAGGATGTCAAGATACCAACACTGTATCTCCTCCCCAAGGTCCATAAAAACGAAAGGACACCACCAGGCAGACCCATAGTGTCCGGCCTAGGCAGTCTCACAGAAAGAGCCAGCCAATTTGTGGACGCACATCTCAGGGATTATGTTCTTACACTCCCATCGTATGTGAGAGATACGATGGAGGTTTTGAACAAATTACAGGATGTGACACTGAGCCCGGACGCATGGATAATAACTTGCGATGTAGAAAGCCTCTACACGAGCATTCACCATCAGTACGGCCTGGAGGCAGTCAAGTACTTTTTACAAATGGACAAAAAAGACAACTTCCATGACCTAATTTTACAACTACTCCGATTTGTTCTCACTAAGAACTATTTTGTCTGTAATGAGGGCTACTACCTCCAGGTACGGGGGACTGCGATGGGGAGCACTTGTGCCCCCACGTATGCAAACCTGTACCTGGGGTGGTGGGAGCGGGAAGTTGTCTTCAGCGAAGAAAATGAGAGATTCACCGAGCATATCCTATTATGGATTAGATACATAGATGATCTCCTCATACTATGGGAGGGGGACAAAGATCTATTTATCGAAATGATGGACGTTCTTAACAGAAACCATCTTAATTTACGTCTGACATTTGACATCAGCAAGAAGACAGTGAATTACCTGGACTTGCACATTTCGATAGAGGAAGATGGCTCACTGTCCACAGACATGTATAGGAAACAGACAGCCACGAACTCTTTACTACATAGCTCAAGTTCCCATTTCCCACCAGTAATACGAGGGCTACCCAGAGGAGAATTCCTAAGAGTTAAAAGGAACTGCTCGGATGAGGTCACCTTTGAGAAGAGGGCTAAGGAACTGAGCATCCGTTTGATGGATAGAGGATATAGTAAGAGGAGTGTGAAAAGAGCGTACAATGCAACAAAGGGGTACAAAAGAGAACAACTTCTGGTACCCAAGACTAACAAGCAAGATAACCAAGAAGGTGAACCGATACGCTTTATAGGAACATACTGCCAGGAATGGCAAAAGATACAGGGCATTCTGAATAAACATGCTCATGTGCTAAAAACGGATCAAGACCTGGCCAAAGTATTAGATGAACGGATCCATCTGAGCTGGCGAAGAAGTACCAACCTTCGTGACACGCTGGTCCACAGCCACCTGGATAAAATGAAGAGGCCGACACAACAAAGAGTGGGCTCTTATAAATGTGGGACGTGTAAAGCCTGCTCAGTAATGACACGGAGACAAGAATACACGGACAAATTTGGCCATGTATGGAAAATAAAAGATCTAATTAACTGCAACACAGCAGGGGTTGTGTACAATCTTGAGTGCCCCTGTAAGAAAACTTACATAAGTAAAACCATAAGACCACTTAAAAAGAGACTTCTTGAACACATCTCCAGTATTAGGAATGCAGAAAGGGACAAAAGGGCGATGAAAATACTTACCCCTGTCGCCCGTCACTTCCTTAGATATCACCAGAGCAGGACCATAGGCCTAACAGCCTATGGAATGCTCAAAATTGATATGGGAATAAGAAGAGGAGATATCGATACCGAACTCCTCAAGCAGGAGACCAGACTCATCTTTTTGATGAACACTATGACACCTCATGGTCTCAATGAGGAGAACAGTTATTCTGCATTTCTTTGAACACCGCCATACGTGTGCCGACATGCCACCCTTAGTACCTACAGTGGGGATTATTTTTACTTACCTCAGACTTTTATTTCTTATTTCCAGCAGTATGCTGGCACACCTCATATTTACACATGTATTTTGCTCACAAGTTCACACGTGTTGTTTGTTATAAATTTTGTTATTCATTTTATATATTCACTTTGTTTGGTTTTTGAGCCTTAATGTGTTTTAACTAATTCTCACTTCTTCCAGACTGTATTGTAACATATAGATTTACACCACACCTTCGGGTGATTTCACCATATAGGTTTTTTGACCCTGCAGGGACTTACCTGCAGACCTCTTTTTTGATTGCACTCAGTGGAACCCTATAGTGGATTTATATTCACTCACTTCATTCTTTCATATACACGTTCACAAAGGGAGGCCTATCCCCTTTTACACAGATAAATTTACCATCTATTCTTCCCCTCTCTCCCCTATTTTTGATTCCATGCTACATATATTTTAGTGTCAGCACTATTAATTATAGATGTTTGTGGGAAATTTACCATCATGATTATTATACAATCTAAGAATTATGTTTTTCTCCCCTTTCTCCCCTATTTCTGACCCCACGTTATATATGTTTCAGTATCAGTACTACAAATCACAGATGCTTGTGGAAAGTTACCATCATGAATGTTATATAGTTTAATAACAATAAAGAATCGGCGTTTCTCCTTCATACTCCAATAGGTACTATAGGTGAAAACCCAGCACCCATGTAATCTCTAGGACTTAGATCCCCATTGGTAAAGCCACTCCATACTTAGCAGGACTATACGAGAGTAACCATACAGCCAAGCATGAATTATAGGTATGATCGCGCCAGGCAACAACACAGACCTTATTGTTTGACATATGGGAGACGCCGATCAGGGTTTCCATAGCAATGGCAGACGTGTCGAGACATACGTGACTTCACTCCGCCCACTGAAAAGCTGTAACCAGTTGCCAGGACGACGCATAGGTCCGAGAACCTATTAGGGCGAACTGACAACCCGGATACAACGCGCACACGTAAGACGCTGTGCGCGATCTCCATGACTACCGTCCGAGACGCGTGACGCTGACGCGCCGGACGTAAGCACACACTGTGATAGGACAGAGAACCCCAGGTGACGTTGCGGAGGTGCGTCTGACTGTAAAATGGGGATTGGATGATTATTAAAGACTCTACCTATATAAACCTACTACGTGGCAGCATCTGGTTGGCCCTGAAGAAGCTAATCTGCGAAGCGCGTGCCGGCTAGCGGTGCGCAGGCAGATGGCTTGTTAATTGATTTTTATTATTTTTCATATAATGTGATTTACGATTGTGTACTTAGGCTAGTGTATGTATCTCTGAAGCCACCACCTAGGCTTACATGCGCCCGCACCTGTGTGTCAGTGCGTTCACTGTCAGCAAGGTGCAGAGCGCCCTTTGAAATATAAAAAGAATCCTATCCCTCCCTGGGCTGAGATCCCCTGTTGTATTAACACAGTGGGACACCCGTATATACGTAGGAGGCTCTGACAGTGTACTGGTTCATATTCTATTACCAGTACGTCATATAGAGGATTATAACACACTTATTTATGATTTATCAGAGGTGTGTGGATACATAGGAGTTTTATGAGGTTACTTTACCCACTCCCAAAGAGGCTATTACCCGTAGCAATTTCTGTAGTACGGATGAGCCCTTTGCACTAGATCTCAGTTTAAAGGCATTAGTGGAGAAGTGAATTAACCCACTCCCACCCAGTACAATGCATGTGTAGATCTGGTAGCAGCCACTGCGATTCACTCTGCACTCGCAGGGTCTGCATAAGATCCAGACAGCCTATACACAACCTCATCACTGTAAAACATCTACATTACAGCCACATCTGCCTGCCACCCCAGTCTTTTATTGTGTGAACCCTACCCCTGTATGTTTAATGTCTTTTTAATAAAATTTTCGCAGCCTTTTAAGTATACAAAATAAAGGTTACATTTTAATAAAATCTCTTAAGGTGCACCTTATCAAGGACATTCTTTTCTCTTTCGTAAATATTGTCACATACCAGGTTCCGAAGATGTTGGTGTATTGATTTGATGAGAAGTTCTGGTTACCCCAAAATGAAAGAAATATAGATATGTCTTTAAACCTTCCCATTTCTGTACGTACCATCCTCCATGTCTTATATGTGGTGTTCAGCAAGATATTATTTTTAACTTCCTCTGGTATCGTCCTCGGTGTTCTATGTAATAAAGACATCAGGTTGATTTCTGGGATGAAGCTTTGTTCTTCCAGAAAGTTAGTATATTTATTAGTGTCTATTATCCAGTCCATAGCAATACGGTAATTTGCTGCTATGGCATATGATATCAGGCACGGCAAGTTAAGTCCTCCCAAGTCCCTTTTTTGCTGCATTTTATACAAAGATATGCGTGGACGTTTTCCGGACCATAGAAATTTAGTGAGTTCGGTACTTGTTTCCTAGCACGGCGCCCATCTCGTTGATTGTATGCCTTAACTTTAAGGTACTTAAGGCATACAATCAACGCGATGGACCCGATTTTCTGTCAATCACCAGCTAATTTGCCGGTGAAAGAGAAAATCGTGTTGATCGCGTCCATCGCGGCCCTTAATAAGGGGCCGCGATGTGACTGATGCGATCAACGTGATTTTTCCATAGACTTTAATGTTAAATTATTTTTAAAGTGAAAATCGGGTTGATCAACGCGATTTTACATAGGTGACAATGGAAAATGGGCCAATATGGCCCATTTCACATTGAATATAGTTGTAAAGTATGCTTAATGCCCCGTCATTATTAACGCCACCCTGATATTGACGCCAACCCGAAGCGTGGCGAGCGCAGGCGGTACGCGTCCTCCGACCTTTTCATACCCCTACTATCCACGTTGGCGTGGAGTTGATTTTATAAAGTGTGGCGAGCGCAGCGAGCCACCGAGCCCGAAGCGTGGCGAGGGAACGCGTATACCTGTGAAGTTATGCGCGTCCCCTCGCGGGGCTCGCTGCGCTCCCCACGCTTTGGGCTCGGTGGCTGCGCTCGCAACACTTTATAAAATCAACTCCACGCCGACGTGGATAGTGGGGGTATGAAAAGGTCGGAGGACGTGTACCGACGCCCCTCACGGGCTCGCTGCGCTCGCCACGCTTGGGGTTAGCGTCAATAGCGGGGTGGCGTTAACAATGGGGGGGTCATTTCAAACATGAGGGTGGGTTTGGTATTAAAATGGGGGGTTTTGGGGCTTTTTACATTAAAATCAATGTAAAATCGGGTTTCAGGGACCATTTTACATTGATTCCAATGTAAAAATCGGGTCGATCGCGTCGATCGCATCGCATGCGATTTGGTTGGCATGCGATGGGATCGATGCGATTTTTCCGACCCGATGGATACAATCAAAATCGGTGGCGCCGTGCTAGGAAACAAGTACCGTGAGTTCTTTATTGAATTTTGCTATGTCATGTTTAGTAGAGATAATCAAAAACATTTGCAATATATAGAGGAAGCGTGGAAATGAAATAATTTTATATAAGTAGCCTCTACCCATATAGGACAGAGGTAAATGTTTCCATTTCGCAAAATCTGTTATTATTCTAGCCCATAATGCATTGTAATTTGATGAATACAGTTTAGAAGGACTTGGGGGGATTTTAATCCCTAGGTATGTTATCCCTTGTTTAGGGGCCCACGTTTCTTAAGAAAAACCCCTACCCTTGATACTAACACCTTCCAACTATTGTCCTATCTCTCTTCTTCCTTAAGCATATTGTCTACAACTGCCTTTCTTTCCTCCAACTCTCTGCTTGACCAGTTTCAATCTGGTTTCTGTCTTCTTCACTCTACTGAAGTTGCCCTCACTAAAGTCTGCAATGGCCTCCTTGTAGTGAAATCCAAGGGCCTCAACCCGTGGCTTATTCTCCTTTACCTCTCTGCTGGTTTAAACACTGTGAACCATTCTGCAAATCCTTCACTCCATTGGTCTACATGATACTGCACTCTCCTGGCTTCCCTCCTACCTCTATGACCATTCCTTCTCTATCTCCTCTGAAGACTCCACCTCTCCCATACTTACCCTAACAGTAATTGGCACCCAAATCTACCTCTCCTCCCCTATACTCTCCCCCTCCCTCCTAACACTTATCTTCAACTGTCTCTCTTCTATCTCTTCTTTGATGTCCCAGCATTATATAAAACTTAACAGGTCTATTGTTACACACAGGGCAATGTGCTCCAGCGATCTGAGAAATGTAGAATGCTCAGTTGCATGTTGCCCTTGCCTGCTCAGATCTTTAGCACATGCAGTGATTGATGTTCAGTATACTGACGCCAGCATCCTGACTGCTGTCAGAACACTGGCACCAGGACTTCAAAACAAATACCGACAGCTGATATCCAGAACGTAAGTATGCCAGGTGAGGGTCAAAATGGTCAAGGGGGAGGGTAGTTAGGATTAGGCACCAGTGGGGGGAAAATAGGGTTAGGCTGTGGAGGGAGGTATTAGGGTACACACACACACACACACACACACACACACACACACACACACATATGTCTCTCTCTCTCTTTCTCTCTCTCTATCAGGGGTTAAAGTGAGGGGGAACGGGGTGGAACTGAGTTCCACCACCTCTAATGGTGAAGTTGAAAATTTTAACCTCCACATTGGTCTTGCACAGTAATTCTCACAGAAAAGCATTCTAGTTTGCAGGGGGATGACAAACACCCTACCACTGGCCCTGCCTCTGCCTAATGGGGGGGGAGGGGAGAGGGTGTAATTAGGTGGCATAGAGAAATGAGTTCCCCCACCTCTGCATGACCACTTTATGCCCTGCTCTCTATATATATATCTATGGATGTACACACATACTGTATCTATAAACTTTTTGAACACATACAGACAGGCAGCATACCCTCCAACATGACCCATTCCATTAGGTACACAATGCTCTGCTCCTGGACTTCCTCTTAATATATGATTGTCGTCACCTGTGGTGAAACACCTTTCTCGTCAATTAACTAGTTCAACACAGGTGATGGCAATCATACTGTACGTTAAGAGGGAAGTCCAGGAGCAGATAATTTTGTACCTAATGGAATGGGACATGTTGGAGGGTATGAGGCAGTACTGTGCTGCCTGAACACACCTTGTATCATCTTTTTTCATTAAGCATCCATTTTCCAGCAGAGGTACCCGTCCTCTCCACCCCTGCAGTACACAGCAGGTTAGAGGGTCGATGGAGGATGGCAGAGGAAGTATGGGCCTTGCGGATGTTGAAGGGAGGAGGAGGGGGTGTGGACGGCGGAGGGTGAACGAGACTTGTGCTGCGCAGTGATGAGACGGGGAGAGAGGGGGGATTTAATGCGGCAGAGGGCGGGGGGAGACTCACGCTGCACGTACCAGTGATGGATCTGGGACAGCAGAGAGCGGAGGAAGTTATTGCACTGTGCTCAGTGGCGTAACTAGAAATTTTGCTCCCCCCAGCCCCCAAAAAATTCCCCACCACTCCCATTTTCCCCACCACTCCCATTTTTGGCAAAACAAATAGGACTATTTGTTGGTAATTCGGCGCTCCCAGTGTGAACAGTACAAATATGCCCCCCCATATTAAAGAAAAACATAACCATTTATGAAGAACCAATGCTTATTAGACAATATGCCACACACTGTAATGCACATTACAGAATATGCCACACACTGTAATGTCTATTACAGTACATATTATACCACACACCATAATGACCCTTACACATTATGCCCCATACCATAATGTCCATTACACATTATACCACATACTGTAATGTCCATAACCCATTATGCCACACACAGTTATGCCAAATACACATTATGGAACAACATAATGCCAATTACACATTATGCCACATACCAATACCCAGGGGCGGATCCAGAACAAAGTGACGGGGGGCACCATGACAGTGGGAAAGGTTATTTGTGTGAGCTCTGGAACAGTGGCTATGGCCTCACAATGGCGTAGTCTCAAAGGGAATGATGTAGAGAGGCAGTGGACAGTGAAAAGGTTACAGGGAGAGGCAAAGAGTGATGTCTGAAAGAGGCAGAGACCGACAGGGGAGAGAGGGAAATGGGGACATAGTGACAGTGACACCGGGGAGAGGTAGAGGGTGATGTAGTGGATAAAGGGGAGGGATAGTGGGAGATAGAGGGGCAGTGATTAACAGGGAGAGACAGAAAGAAAATGGAATAGAACATTGTTGGCCTGGAAAGCGGAGATGCCCTCATTGCCGGAATATACTGTGGTCCTGAAGCACTGCCAACAGACACTGAAATACCTACACTCGGCCTCTCTACAAGAGGCACACTGGAAGGTGTTACATAGAGCTTACGTGGCGCCCATGCAGAGAGCCCATATGATACCAGGGGAACCTGACACATGTGTCAAATGCGGAGAAAGGAGGGCCACTTTCTTTCATAATCTTTGGCAGTGTGGCAGGATAGAAACGTTTTGGAACAAGTTGATTGCTTTTATAAACACGTCATTTAAATTAAAGGTAGTAAAAAATCCTGAGGTATGTCTGTTATTGGTAATGGGTAGTTGGGATTGGGATGGTAGGAAAAAGTCTCTATTGCCAATTGTTACAGTAATCTTGGGAGTAGCAAAGAAATTGATCATGAAATACTGGATAAAGAAATCGGCACCTACCATCTTGGAAACTAAAACTATCCTACTTAATACTCTGTATATGGAGAGACAGGCCACGGTGCCTGATGTGGAGCAGGGGGTGACGAGATTTTATAAAAAATGGGGCCCTTACTTAGAAACTTTACCTAGCACGACCCAGACGCAGATCTTACGCCTATATGAAAATACAGCCTGGTACTTAATAAGGCAACTCAGTGCTCCATAGGAATCCGATAAGTAACTTCTGGAAATTACGAGGGGTGATTTACCTGTCCCAAACTGTGATATCTTGATGTTCAACCTAAATTTGAAATTGTGCATAGCCGTCTCATTGCCCTTTTCTTCCTGTTCTTTCCCAATGTTTTGTCTTCCTTGTCTTGGTCTTATATGTGTCTTTTCTTGTATGCACTGTTTGAAGGTTTTATGTTATTAGTGATAGTTTTTGACACATCCATAAATCACATAGACAGTACTATTGAAAATTGTACATTTCGAGATAAAAGTGAACAATGGTCGAATTTAGTAGTTGTCACTAAAGGTCTGTAATATGTTTTATATTACTGTTCTAGAAAAATAGAAAATGTGGTCACCCTGCGTGGTGCAATTTGTCTAACAAGGTTGTGATATCACCTTGGAATTTGTCAGTGATCTATGTGACCATTTTAATAAATAGTGTTTGAAAAAAAAAACCAGGGAGAGACAAAGGGTGACAGTGAGAAGCACTGGGTGACCTCAGGGAGAGAGTAAAAGAGGTAGTAAGTGGGTGATGCCAGGGGAAGGCAATATGTGACAGAGGATGGCAGGTAGAGGCATTGGATACACCCTGCGCTATATCACACTGATGCACTCCCTCACCCTGCGCAATATCACACTGATGCACTCCCTCACCCCATGGCCTGAGCTCTATCACACTGACGCACTCCCTCACCCTGTAGCCTGTGCTTTATCACCCTGCACGATATCCCAAGGCACACTCAATCGGCCTGCGCCCTATAACGCTGACGAACCCTGTGGCATGCGTACTATTATGCTGATGAGCTCCCTAACTCTCCGTCCTGACCCACCACAGGATAATTGTGACCAGTGTTCCCTCTAAGCTGTGCGCACGTGCGCGCGCACACACCTTGACGAGCATGCGCACAGACATTACAACTGAGCGCACAAATCAGCAGTGGTCCCTTTTTGCAGTTGTGGACTCAATTAATGTGTGTTTCACCCATTAACTACATTGTGTGCTGTATTTTGAATGTTTATATGTTTAATATCATTTTGAAGTAAAGTTAACACAAATGCTGAACGGCATTTTCCAGTTATATATAAGTGACGCACAAAAATGTAAATTTCATTCCAAAGTTGCACAGCCAAAATCTTTAGCTGCACACAGCCTTTGTAAAATTAGAGGGAACATTGATTGTGACCCTCCCCGCTAGTGATTAACCCTCGTACCCTGAGGCCTAACCCTTTCCCCTCCTCAGCCTAAAGGCCCCCATACACTATGAGATTTATCTGATCTGTAAAATTCAGTGACGTGCGGTGAGATCAGTCACTGGTGAGGCTCTGTATTTTTAAAATTATTATTTTTATTTTTACCAGTTATTATATAGCACACACACATTCTGCAGCGCTTTACAGAGTATAGTTGAACATTCACATCAGTCCCTGCCCCAGTGCAGCTTACAATCTATATTCCCTATCACATATACACGCACACACAGACATTCTAGGGTTAATTTTTGTTGGAAGCAAATTAACCTACAGTACTAGTATGTAAGCAATCAACTTATGCTTTTAAGTGATGCCCAAATAAATGTAGAAACAGGGGGCACACCATACACAGTAATGCCCATTGCAAGTTGGGCAAAATAAACCCGCCGAAGAGCTACTAACAATTAAAAAAAAAAATCTCCCTATTACCAAATAATGCCCTTTACACATTATGCCACACACTGTAATGTCGCTGACACATTATTTATGCCTATACCATACTATGTGTGCACGCCACAGGCCACATGGGGTGCGTCCAATGAAAATAGAGGGTGTGATACACATATGCCCCCAATAGTGGAATCAGTGCTATTTGAGGGCACATGGTGTGTATGTGGACATGTAGTATCCCCACTAGGCATGTACCCTGCCAGGTACTTCTGTTTGCTTGCACCCAATGTTTTTTTAACAGATGGACCTGGCAGGGTACCTGCACAGTGGGGATACTACATGCCCACACACACCCTGTGCCCTGAAATAGCCAGTATAAAAGAAAAAAAAACATTGGGAGCAAGTAGATTTTAATTAACAAATGTACCTGGCAGGGTACCCCGTGCCCTGAAATAGCCAGCATTAAAATAAAACATCGGGAGCAGGCAGATTTCACCTTGCAGGACCTCATAGCTAGCGGGGATCTCACACACAGCCAGCGGGGAACCCACACACAGCCAGCGGGGATCACACACACAGCCAGCGGGGATCAAACACACAGCCAGCGGGGATCACACACACAGCCAGTACCAGAGGCGAGATGGGTATAGCTGTCGGAGGAGTCCCATAGCTGTCCCTGGAGTCTCAGGGAGATGACCGCGTTCCAGGCTCAGTCCGGACGACCACGATTTGTAGCAATCTCCAAGTGAGTCCCGCACCACGTCGGCGCCGTCGCAGCAGGAGGTCACTTTCTTATGCAGTTGACCTCCTGCCGCCTAGTGAGTCCCGCTCCACACCGGCGGAGCAGCAGGGGGGGGGGGGAAGCTACTCTTTGCTCTGCTAGCGGCCAGCTGCTGCCGCTGTTCTCAAGGAGCAGGCGGGTGTGCGGGCTGCACAGCTCCGGCACCATTTGACCTCTCGGTGCCCGGAGCAGGTGCTCCACCAGCTCTGCCCTCCCTACGCCCCTGGCCGGAGATGCCCGCTACTGTCACCGCCGCCAATGCCTGCCACTGCCGCGCCCGCTGCCCACTCCAACCACCGCCGATGCCCGACATTTTGCAGGTCATACCTTCTGGGGTTGGGGGGGGTCTGGTTATGCGTGCCCCTCAGCTGGACCAGCTGCTGCAGTGCAGGCTCGTCTGATCCCGGCAGATAGGGCTGGCTCTGAGAGTGGATACAGGCTGTCAGTGTATGACAGCCTGTACCCGCTGTCCTATCACATCTGTCTCAGTGACATCCCTGTCACTGAGGCAGATGTGTAATTGCCGCTTCCCCATTGATTTCTAACGGGCTTTTCTGACTCTTATTGTGCCCGTCCTAAGCTCCGCCCCTCGCTGCTGACAATATTCAATTATCAGCAGGAGGCACCGCTCTCACTGCCTCCCAGCTTCCTCAGCGTCCCACCATAAATGATTTAAAAAAAAAATACAAATATTTCTTGCACAGTATATGTGTTTTAAATATGTTTGTATTTTTTTTTATCATTTATGACAGGTGAGGCTCTGCCTCCCCTGCCTCCCCTGACTGCACGTCCCTGGTAAAATTGCATCTGATTTCCCTTGAACTACCCTGGCAGCTTCCCAGGAGGCCTACATACAATTTGAGACTTGATGTGCCATTTTTTACATCCAATTTGTGTCAGATAAATCACATGTGATTTATCACATGTGATTAATCACGTGATTTATCTGACGCAAATGACTTACTTCCCCCCTTCCCTGAGCCTAACCCTTCCCCCCCCTCAGCCTAACCCACCCCCCAAATATACACACATACCATTACCCTCACTCTTACCTTTGGAACATCTACAGAGTGCAGTCTGGCTGGTTCTGGGCAGGCCTGGAACTGTGGTTGCATAGCAGCATCTCCTTTCCTTCTTGCCCAGGCAGCAGCAGCCACTAAACTATGTAGCTCCGACCACCGACCGGGTCCCGTTTAGCTCCGCCCATATCAGGTTGCACAAAGCCACGCCCACCCACCGAGTGGGGATGCCGGGCAGCCGAGCACTGAGTACAGTGCGATTTAGTGGGGTTGGGGGCTGTTTTGGGGGGGGGCCCTCTTGCCGGGCCAGGTAGCGGCTGGCTGACGTTCTCTAATGCACGCAGTGCAGAAGGGGGAGCGGCAGCCACAGTGGAGGGGTAACGGGGTGCCCAGCGCTGGACAGGATGGAAGGGGGAGCGTCAGGCAGTGAGGAAGGGGAAGCGAGCAGACTCTGGCTGTTTGTGTGAGGACGCTCAGTGACCCACCCCATCAGCAGAGCTTAAGCCTTGTATAGGACTCATTCCTCCGGCTCCGTGCTGCACCCCAGTGGTGCTGGCTCCTCCCCGCCACAGCTAGGGCTGCGGAGGCCTAGTTACGCCACTGATTAAATATCTCTCGCAGTCCTGCCATTTCCATCTCAAAAATATTTCCAAGATCAGACCCTTTCTCACAATAGATGCTTCTAAAGCTGGCCATACCCTAAGGCAACTTCTCAGGGGATACGGTCACTAGGTCTACAAGCATTAGGTCCAGGGGCAAACGCAGGATTTTCAAAAGGGAGTTTCCAGAGGGGGCGGAGCAAAGCACGAGATGGACACTTAGGTGACCCAGTATATGCCGGGTCAGTTAAAGTATTATAGATAGACCAAATGTATATTAATAATAATAATAATAATAATATATACACACACACACACACACATATATATATATATATATATATATATATATATATATATAAAACGCGTTGGGCCTTCCGTTCTGAACTGATCAACCCACCAGTGTTGTCGATCCAATTGTGATTATCTGCATCAATTCACCAGAGTTGTACATTTTTGTGATTACTTGTAACTGCTACACCCAAATGGGTGACTTTTATGTCAAATTTTAATTGTGGTTGTATTAAATACCATTCTTTTATTGAAATTGACGTGTTACTCTAGCGCCCTCTGAAATCCCACTCTTTTTCACTTCTATTCCCTGGATCTTGCCTAACAGAGGATCCCTCAGAGGTGCTGCTCTTAAGTACTTGAGCGCAGAAAGGGGACCCCCCCCCCATATTTGGTTTTATATATATATAGATATATCTATATATATATATCTATATATATATATATAACAGCAGTGTAGACCCCTGGGCATAGCAATGTATTGGAGCCCCTACCTATCCTCCAGTGGTAGGGGTGGGCGGTGCTATGAGCGGAAGCTTTGATGTCCCGCGGGTGGTAGGGGGTATTATATCAACCGCTCAGCATGTAGGGCCTGGATCAGTAATTTCCACTAATTCCCCCTTTACTGCACAGATGGTGGGAGATGAGGTGGGAGAAGGGGGCATTGGGCTGAATGACGGGGTCCTGATACATAACTTCCAGGGTGGTAGAGGATGTTTAATATGTAGAGGAGAGGTGTATAGTGGAGTGGGCTTATTATTCATAATTTTCTAGTGTTAGGACAGCTTGCTTGACTACAGATATCTCCGGTTCCCGGAAATAGATTTAATGGAATTAAAAACTAAATAATCCCACCTACCAAATGGTACTGGGGACTAGGGGATCAGAGTTCAGGAGGCAGAGCAATCTGCCAACAAGTATATAAAACTACATACCAGGTGTGTGGAGCTGGAGCAGTAACCAGCTGCTGGAAGGCTGATATCTCTGGTTCTGGGCAAAGTAGAGACAAGCTACTAGTGTCCCTCAAAGGGGGAGAAAACCTCGTATACCCCTTTCACATTGCACTTTTAAAACGGTATATTGCCGTTTTTTTCCCATTTTAAAACGTTTCAGGCTGCAATGTGAAAGTGCCAAAGTTGATTTACCGGTTAAAGATAACCGGTATTTCAACACGGTTAAAAAGCAGAGTCCTACACGTTTTAAAGCCGTTTTTTAGGCAGTGTGAATGGCTCTATTTCAATGGCTTGAAACGTGTCCCTTGGAGGTTAAACGGGTTGAATTTTGAATGGTATTAAATGATTTTTAAAATGGTTTTCACCTGCAATGTTAAAGGTCTCAAGGCTCAGACCCGTTTTAAAGTCCCATTTAAGAATACCGTGTCCTTACCCATTTCTGAAATGTGAAAGCAGTATAAGTCAGACAGCACCTGAAATATCTGACTGGGAAGAACAATTAACAGGCTTGGATGGGGGCCACTACTTTGAAGTCAGTTATCTCCGGTTCCCCAGGGCCGATTTTTAAAATTCTTTTACCCATGGAAAGAGGGGACCCTCAGCTTTCAGTCTATGGCCCTTAGATTCCTGGAGGGGGTTCTGGGTACTCAGAACCCCCCCCCTGCTTGCGCTACTGATTAGGTCGACAAGCATTAAGGTCGACATGACTGAAGGTTGAGATGGGTTAGGTCGACAAAAGCATTAGGTTGACATGGGGAAGGTCGACAGTCAAAAGGTCAATATGGGGTTTTTCACTTTTCTTTTGAGTTGACATGTGCCGACAGGCGGTATTTCATGCCCTACCACTAGGGCAACAGTGGGTCCCGACCTTGTCAGCATGGTGTCGCGACTCCATGTTGCTGACCATCAGGTTGATGACTTTTCTAATCTCAATCAGTGATTCAAGGAGTTTGAAAAATCTGTTGAATTGTCTGTTATTTTAGACTCCTCCCATCAGTCTGTGCCTCCACAATGCTGCCATGTATGTGCTGTCTGCGGACTACACATGTGTTGTGATGACCTTCTGCAGCAACTTGTTTGGGTCCTGTAATTATTTTTTATTGTCTCATGGGGTCCCAGAGCAAAATAGTTTGAGGACCCCTGCACTAGGGTGCTGGGAGAATAAAATAGTGTGCCAAGCATAGCAAGGCACCATGCCCGAAGCATGGTGAGCGCAGAAGGCCATGCGAGTGGATGGGGTGCTGCGTTTCAGTGAAATACCCGATCAACCTTTTCATACCTCCCAACTTTGGAAGCCCAGCAGGCGGGACGCTGCTGCTGCACGCCGTAGGCGCGTTGAAATTTTCGGGGCGTGGCCTAATTTGGGGGCATGGCCTATACTCGCGGCTCTCCCGCGAGGCCACGCCCCCATTTTGCCGCTATGGGGGCATGACCCAGAGGCTCTGTGAGCCTCTAGCCATGCCCCCAGCCCCCTGGCTGCGGGAATAGACGCTGTGCGCATGCGCACAGCGTTTATTCCCCGCTGCTTAGCAGCTGACAGGGGGGACTCCCAACAGCCCCCCCACACCGCGGGACACTGCCGCTCGTGGGTGGGACAGCGGGACAGGCCCTGATAATCGGGACTGTTGGGAGGTATGACCTTTTGACTGTCCGTCTTCCCCATGTCGACCTAATGACCTGTTGACCTAACCCATGTCGACCTTCAGTCAGGTCGACTTTAATGCATGTCATCCTAGTGGTTTCGACCTAGTTGCTGTCTGTCCAATGATCCATACCCCTTCTCAGAGAGGTTGCCATCGATGGCAAAAGTGCAACTGGCCATCGATAGTGTATTACTATGCTCTGTGTCCTGACCCCTTGGGGTAAAAAGCAAAACAAATCTATTCGCTTATGCTTGACATGGATGGTGGGAAACCATCTGGTTGTTCTTCCCCATTGATGGCAAAACTATTTGATATCGGCCATAAAGCAATGATGATTTATAATCATCGATGGTCGATGGCCATCCATCCGCTGCGGGGGCTTGTTCTGCAGATCTGTGAGACTCATTATAAGCACACCACTGGCCACACAATTGGTACATGTACAATATGAAATATTTAGTTTCCACTAAACCTCCACTTTAACCTGATATGTAAAGATTACTGTAATTGAATCGAGTGCTTTCCTAATACTGATTGTATTTTATTTATCTATATAATCTAATAAATATTTATTTTATAGATAGCCTGGAGCTTTTTCAGATAAAGCTACTGCTATACTGTATCTATAGATATAAGATATTAACTGATCACAGGTGAGGTAAGTGCTTTAGGAAATTAAACGTACCACCATTGCACTTAGCATGGGGTGAATGACTGCAGCAGCAGCTAAAGCAGAAACTGTACACTTCTGCACTATCGTGTGTGTGTCTGTGTGTGCCTGTGCCTGTGATCCCGCTGACGTCACCAGGTGGGAAGGGGGGAGTCACGTGGTGGCAACGGCCGGCAGAGCGGAGTGACGTCACCGGGTGTTTGCGGAAGTGATTGGGGCTGGGGATGATGGCGGGGGAGCAGCGCAGACAGAAGAGCGGTTTTGGAGGATCTCGGGACAGCGACTCCATGGACCGGTTCATGTGCCCAATCTGTCTGGAGCTTTTCCAGGATCCTTTCCAGGTGGCCTGCGGACATATGTGAGTGTGAGCGAGCCCAGACCTCCTCCACTCTCTACTGCACTCTGCTCTTCTCTCCTAACTAATCCCTGTGTGCACAGGCTTGCCGACATATCCCTGTAGCCTGGAACACCGGGGATTTACCACAGGTTCTGTGATTTCAATTCAAGCCTGCATTTCACCAGGTTTTACCTGTCCGTTTAAATTATAGGTGTCCCGGTTGACAGGGATGTCTTTGTGAGATTGTGTATATTTGCTATACTGTGCTGTACTTTACTTTGTACACATACAGTAGCTCATCTCTGGTGGCACTGTGCTACAACTTTACAGGGTCTCTGTATATTTTTAGGGATAGCCCTCTGTAATAAACACTGTTTTGTATACACCTTGGTTTACCACTGTATCAGTAATGGACAGCCTGTCGTCTCTCTGAAGCAGGGTACACATGAGTGACGGGGATCAGAACAAATCACTGAAATCAGGGATTGCTGGTACACACTGATATGTCGTTAAGGAAAGATCACAGTATGCATTAGGACGCTAGTGATATCGTCAGATTTAATGAGCACATCAAATGCGATAGCCAAAGCACGCTTATCGCCAGTACACATTAAGCGATGTCAGTCTGATCCACCCAACTGTGCAGCGTATACCCAATTTATTCTTCAAAAGGGCTGCACATTATACTTAATCTCAGTATTAAATTAAAACTGCAACTAATCAGATTAGTTACAGCTTTAATCTGTCTAGTTTTTGTCTATGAATGTATTAGGGGCGTTCAAGAGTGTGGCTACTTCCATGACTTTTCTCTAGGGAAATCGTGTCTGACGCGGGAATTAATTGAATAGCCCCCTGGAGCGAAATTCCTGCATCATAATTAAATCGCCCACATAGATTTTATTTTATATGATGTAATTTGTTGATGTTCCCATTTAATTACCATGTCCCTCATGCTGTGCACTGAAGGTCAAACTACTGAAATTATTATTTATTGAAAACTGGGGGTCTGTTGTCACCCAAAATATTTCAGTGTGACCCAGAATATGTTTGATAAATCTCTGAGGACAATGGGTTCTTATTCAGCTTGAGTTTCTCCTGTATGTTTTTATGCATAGCTGTTCTTATGTTACCGGCCATTTCTTATCCATCCTGAGTGTATATGATGAAATGAAACTGAAAGGAGCAGTGAAATTATAAACACTTTCACTTTTCTCAAAGCTTTATTATTCCAATTCCAGGCCCAAAGAAACCTTGTATGCAGAGTGCCTGGGGTCTAGTAACTAGGATTTTCTTCATTGTTCAGAGAAAAAATTACTTTGTTATGTTTCACCTTTAATTCATTTTTTTTTTGTCTCATCGTAGAATAATGCATATTTTCTGTATGTGTCAATTTGTAAAGGGCAGAAGGTACTCATTAGTGGTTGTACATATGCAGGGATTGTTATTTGTACCCCTTTCACGCTCCCGGATGCTTCCCAGGACACTACTCAGGAATGTACCTTTTCACACTGGCCATCCGACTTGGAATGAAGTCGGGCGGGTGGAGGCTTGGCCGGGGCAACGCTGGGAGGTGTCAGCACCTCCCTGCGGCGCGTTTTCACTGCAGTGAACGGGATCTGAGTCACGCTGACCCGTAATACCCGTTCACACTGGCCGCATCCCGTGTCGATTCCGGGTTCTACCCAGGTCAGGATCTGGGTAGAGATCCCAGAATGCTGAACACGGGATATTCGTCCAAGACCCTTTCACACTGAGCTAAATCCCGGGTTGATGCGCGTTCATGTGCAAAAACCCGGAATATTTTTGCAAGTGTGAAAGGGGTATACGTAGTGTTATTTATCAAGCATTATTATGTGTATACAATGACTCCCTTTATTTGCTAGTTTTAATCCCTGCTGCTGTAGTTCATATAGTAAGTCCAAATTTCCATCTGAATAAAAATGTATTTAAGAAGTATGGGCTTTTTAGTGCTGGGACCAATGTTTACATTTCACACTCCAAACAACGAGTGTATAGTCTGCTTTACGGATAGAAAACCAGCAAGGCGTGCTAATAGTTTGGGGAAATTTGTTACTATTTGATTTTCCATTGCAGGAAGAGACTGATTTTCTCTTTTAAATGAATAAAGCTGCACAAAGTTGATTTCTGGTCTGTTAAGCATAATTATATTTAATGTACTAGATTGCCTGTTCTTCCAGGGTTTCTATTAACTATCTGTATTTCTCTTTCGTCCTTCCTGGTGACACAGCTCAACCATGGGATATAGGAGCGTCCGCAGGAGCAAGGCACCTATGCTGACTTTTTTGAGAGGCAGGCTTCTCCCTTCTTCATCCCAGAATTCCTCAGTTCACTTTAGCTGCCCACCGGAGTGGGTGCTCTGCTGACTGGCTGTGTGCTGCAGCCTTTTTTTGTACTAGTTAGTGCAGGTTTCCAGTGTGCGACTTCCAGAAGAAGTTATTCGCACTGAGAGCGCAGCAGAGGCTGACAGAAGCACATCCAGACACCCCTTATCTACACCTCCCCTGTTGAATTTATTTAGATTCTGATGAGGAAGGTGTGTGTGCTGAGGATGTCTTTTGGGATCAGAGGGAAGAAGTTGAATCTTCTGTCCCTGGTATTGAGGATTTGATCCTTGCAGTTAAGCAGACTTTAAATCTTTCAGAGGATAAAGTGCCTGCTCATTGTGTATTCAAGAAAATACGCAGAGATTCAGTGACTTTTCCCTCAGATGAGGGCATGATAGCTTTACTGGGAGAAGCATGGAAAACTCCTGATAAGAGTCTTCTCATGCCTAAAAGGTTTGCTAACATGTACCCAATGCCAGAGGAGCATGTAAAATTATGGGAAAAGACTCCTTTAGTGCAGGGCTTGACAAAATCCGGGGGCCAGGGTCGCCATGTCGACCAGATTCTGCTTCCTGGCGACCAGATTTGCCAGGAAGCAGAACCCGCGGGCAGAGTGGTGGCTTGACAGCAGCGGGCAGCAGGCAACAGCAGTTCACAACTCTCCCGGCTGCCGGGAGATGGACAGGGAGAGGCAGGGAGCTGGCAGCAGCCTCTGTGTAAGTAGCGGGTCCCCGTGGCTGGTAATCCTGGCTGGTAATCCTATCAGCACTTACAGCAGCCTCGGGTGCCCGTTTCAGACACGTAAACAGATGGTGCTGCAGTGGGTTATGTTCAATATAACGGCCAGCACGGCGGCAGCCCGGCAGAGCGGTGTACAACTCTCCCGACTGCTGCTGTATCAGAGCAGGTCCGCAGCGTGCCTATTTCAAAACTCAAGCACAGAGCTTGACTTATGTAATAGGCGCGCTGTGGACCTGCTCTGATACAGCGGCAGCCGGGAGAGTTGTACACCGCTCTGCCGTGCTGCCTGTTATATTGAACATAATAACCCACCGCAGCACCATCTGTTTACGTGTCTGAAACGGGCACCCGAGGCTGCTGTAAGTGCTGCTAGGATTACCAGCCACGGGGACCCGGCTACTTACACAGAGGCTGCTGCCTCTCCCTGTCCATCTCCTGGCAGCCGGGAGAGTTGTACACCGGGCTGCCACTATGCTGGCTGTCGTTTTGAACATTATAACCCACCGCGGGGCCATCTGTTTATGTGTCTTTGTTTTAACAGGGGCACCCAAGGCTGTTGTAAGTGCTGATAGGATAACCAGCCACGGGGACCTGCTACTTACGCAGAGGCATCAGTCTGCCCCTGCCAGGCATCAAGCCAGAAACCCATAGCAATGAGCATGTAGGTAAGCAGCACTGTGGCATAATATGCCATGGGCATTACGTTGTGTGGTATTATATGTAATGGGCATTACGGTGTGTGTGGTATATGTAATGGGCATTATTGTGTGGTATAGTATGCAAAAGGTTTTTCAGTGTGTGGCATAATGTGTAATGGGCATTGTGGCATGTGGGTATGTGTAATGGGTATGTGACGTGTAATAGGCATTATGTGGTTACTTTTTGGCGCACACTGTCACTATTTTTTTTCTGGCTCCTACATTTTCATCCTGGCTCCTAGATTTATTTTAAATTTGTCAAGCCCTGCTTTAGTGGATGCACCTGTTGCCAGGTTGTCTAAATCCACGGTTTAACCAGTTCAAGGAGGTGCTGCGTTCAAAGACCCCGTGGACAAGAAAATTGAAGGATGCCTTAAAGCTGTGTTTGAAGGGGTGGGCTTTACCCTATGCCCTTTTATTGCCTCTGCGTGGGTATCCAAGGCTATGATAAAATGGGCTGAAGCCTTATGTAATCAACTCCAGCCTGACTCTGAGGCTTTTGCCTTGGCTGAAAAGCTTAAGTGTGCTTCAGAGTATGATTGTGAGGATGGGGAAGAAGGAGCGAAGATGGCGTCAAAAAAGTCGTCCACATCTGTGACGGCGAGGAGAGCACTCTGGCTTAAAGTTTGGGAAGCTGACAGCGAATCCAAGAAGTCTTTTGAGGCCCTGGATTTTAAGGGAGAACTTCTTTTTGGGGCAGAACTTGAGTCCATTATCAAACAAGCCACGGGGGGAAAGATCCCTTTCCTGCTCACCACGTCTAAACATTGTGTCCAAGTTTGGGTTTTTTAAGCCATCCTTTCATTCCTCCTTTCGAGGGGGTGCGTCTAATAGAGCACAGGCAGGAAGAGGAAAGTTTCCAGCCTGCAAGGGGAGGGCACCCAGATTCGGGGCCTTTGCTAAGAAACACCAGTTCAAGAGTGAGGATAAGTCCTCAGCATGACGCGGTGGAGACTCGCCGTCCTGGGTTCAGAGTGGGGGGTCGCCTCCTGCAGTTTTGGGACATGTGGAACATCACCACCACGGACCCTTGGGTTCTCTCCATAATTTCTGAGGGTTACAGAATAACTCTCAGGGGGGCTTCCCCAAAGAGATTTCTTCCAACACCCCTACCGCGGGAAGCTTGCTTGCGGAAAGCCCTCTTGGGGGCGGCAATGTCACCTCTCAAAAAAGGAGTGGTAGTCCTGGTACCTTGGGAAGAAAGAAGGGATTTTTATTTTATTCTTTTCTTGGTCCCCAAACCAGATGGATCTTTCAGACCCTTTCTAAATGTGAAGTCTTTAAACCTACACCTGTGGGTGGACCACTTTCGCATGGAATCTCTTCGATCAGCGCTTTTAAGAGTTGGGAGAATTTCTAGCATCAGTGGACATCCAAGATGCTTCTCTTCATGTGCCTATCTGCAAAGAACATCAGTTTTTACTGCGTTTCGCGATAGGAGAGACTCATCTACAGTTCCAAGTCCTACCTTTTCGTCTGGCCACAGCGCTTAGAGTCTTCACAAAAGTGATGGCTGTCATGGCAGCGGCTCTCAGGCGAAAGGGGATAGTAATTATCCCATACTTGAATGACATCCTGTTCAAGTCCCGAAGTCTCATTTGACACCCACACAGAGACTTCAGTTTCTGGGGGTGATCTTGGACACACACCTACATCGTGTGTTTCTTCCGCAATCCAAAGCAGTGGACATTCTTCAGTCTCCAAATCCAACAGTATGGCAGGGTGTAAAGCTGTTAGGCACGATGGTGGCAACCTTCGAGACACTGCAGTTTGCGGAGTTTCACTCAAGAACCTTTGAGTGGAACATTGTGTCCTGTTGGTCAGGAAATTCATAGACCATGAAACAGGAACGGCTGTTGCTGTCTCAGGAGACAAGGGATTCCTTGATCTGGTGAACAGATCTGGAGTCTCTGCAAATGGGGAGTTCCCTCTGCTCGTGGGATTGGCTGGTTGTCACGACCGATGTCCGTCTCAGGGTCTGTGGTCCAAGGAAGAATCCAGACTGCCGATCAACATCTTGGAGCTCCGGGCGGTTTGGAAGACCCGTCTACAGGCAGAAGATTTCTTGAAGGGATCACTGATACGCATACAGTCAGACAATGCCACGGTTGTGGCTTACCTGAATCATCAGGGCTGGACTCGCAGCATGATGGCAATGCAGGAAGTCTCGCAGATTTTTCAGTGGGCAGAAATGAACATTCCTACTCTGTCGGCTGTGTTCATGCCAGGGATCCGGAATATAGAAGCAGAGTTTCTCAGCAGGGCAATATATATATGATATTGATATGATATAAATAATACATTTCCGCTATGAAGTAATCATGTACTTTGATATGTGACAATTATTCGGGAACTTACATGGAGGACTGTTTTTTAATGTGAATATGATGAATTACATTTAAGGGCTGAAATGTAAACATTGTTACCAGCGCTGGAAAGCTCCTATTTCCTATATACATGATTGTGTGTGACTATTACATCTGCACTCTGAAGAGTTAGCTAATGTTTGGTATTCCTTTCCATTTTGTGCTCAGTTGTTAAATCGCGCCCAATCTCCCATCTAAAGTGATGGGAAATTGCAGAATGCAAAAATAAAATGATAGAAAGAGCTAATTGAGTTCCCAAATTGTGGTGGATACCAGGAGTGAAAGAATAAGGTAAAAGTCACCACAAATGTTCATTCAATAAAGGAATATCCTAATGGCAGCTAGGTTCCTCAATTTTGTATTCCTTCTCCAAGATTGGGATATGGAATAGATCAGGGCTCGACCAACCCTGGGTGCCAGGTTCTGCTTACTGGCTACCAGATTTTTTGGGGGGGAGAAAGCAGAATCTGGTCAGAGCGGTGGACAACCCAGAGCAGGTCTGCCGCGGCTATTTCAAAACTGCAGCCGGCATCGCAAACCAGCACTTCACCCACAGCAGCCCGGCCTCCAGCGCACACAGCCCTGACGGCCGCCCCCAAACCCCAGCCTCGGCAGCCAGCCGGTCCACCCCCGCAGCAGGCAGCCGGGCCAGCCGAGCTACCCCCGCTCACGGCTGCGGCAGACAGTCCAGACCGCCCCCCCGCTCACGGCCGCGGTAGACAGCCCGTCCACCCCCGCTCACAGCCACGGCAGACAGCCCAGCCCGGCCACCCCCGCTCACGGCCGCGGCAGCCGGGCCACCCCTCCGCCGCAGCTCCGGCTGGCAGGCCACCATGTATCCGGCAGCTGCTCTCGGAGCAGGGAGACTTTCTTCCCCTGGTGACCAGCAGCTGCTCAGCCAGAGCCCCTGGTCCTAGAGGAAAGGACCTGAGCATGCCAATAGCACACCTCTGGCCTTATTAGCTTAGCTACAGCCTACTGCAGGCTTGCCCAAGTGACGGCAAAGCCAGGGGCTCCTACAGCGGCAACACTTGGAAGTGCAGGAACTACAGCAGCTAGGTAATTGGGTGAATGATAGTGCTGCACACACCAGTCCTGTTACCCTGCTGCTATAGAGAGGTGATATGGGTCAGGTCACCCGAAAGGTTCAAAAGTGTACTCTCGCTCACTGACACACTTCCCAGGTCGATCGGCAGACACACAGGTGTACTCATTACTCACTGACACTTCCCAGGTCACCCGTAGATGAAGCATAACATGTATCTTCTAGGGTTTAGCATTTGTGCACCTTTCTAAATCTAGCTACACAACTGACTGATTTGACAAACCACACTAGCGGGAACTAAAGGATGATCCGAAATACATTTGATTTTTTGTGTACACACTATACACCCATTATGGCCTGTGGTATAATACGTAATGGGTGTGTGACAGGTGTAATAGGCATTTTTTTGAACACTTTCATCCTGGCTCCTAGAATTTAAAGAAATTTGTCGAGCCCTGAAATAGATAGAGAAAACATATAGTGCATAACTTTTGTAACATATATGTTTAATAAAGATGTACACTTACAATATATACAGGATAAAAGCATATAAACAAAAACCCAGGGTAAAGCAGGTCACAGTGTTGTCCAATGGGGTGGCAGTCCAGCTCTGGATCTGGTAAACAAAAGTGGCAGAATAACCTGAAGTCCCAAGGGTGTAAAGAGTCCAACTAATAGTGGCAAGGCACTCCAAACACATTTCAGATCCTAAGCTCCTTCTTCAGTAGTGTGCTCTCACGTGGCCAATATGCTTCTTAAATAGCAGTGGAAGTTAGGTGGCTGTGCATTCCACCTGCGGCCGGGTGCATCTGGAATGCACCATTCCAGATGCACCCGGCCCCAGGCGGAAAAGTGGTAGATGGGGAAATTGCAGGGCAAAATGCAATTGATGCTTTTGGTCGTACCTATAATCGGGTTTAGGTGTGTGCAAAGCGGCTTAACCTTACCAAAGTAATAGGCGAGACTCAAAGTCCAGCTTGAGCGCTCAAACGACTGATTTTCTCAACTTTCAGTTCACCGCACCTGGGGAGTTCGAGCTGAAATGTCAGCGTCTGCAACCTTAACGGAGCTGACGTAGCCTTAACGTAGCACCCTGCGACCTTCCAGCCTGGGGTGTCGCTCTCTGCTATGGTTTTTCTAGCATAGTCAGTTCTGTATCTTAATGCAGACCAGATTGTACTAAAAGCATCAAAGCAAACGGCACCAGGTAGGAAGGAGGAACTGCACAGGTTTTGAAAGGTGCAGGGTGCTAGAATGAAGACTATGGGGGGATTTTGAGATTTTTGCACTGCTGGAAAAAGCATGGCTAAAAAATATATATAATACATATGTTCACAGTCCTGCTCATTTCTTTGGCTTTGTAGATTCTGCTCTCTGTGTTTACACCAGTGTATGAAGCAGAAGAACCCTACATGCGCAGTGTGTCGCTCTGTTTTATGTCCTGATAGAAAGGCATCTGAACTAGAAAAGCAGATGAAGGATTTTCGAGCTGCCTGTAAAGGATGTAATTCACAAGTAAGTGAAAGAACATCACCCTTTTTTCTACCATAGCGGCTTTTCCCAGTTGGTGACATGCGGGCTGCCCTGCCTTTTCTGAGACCACTTTAATCACATGATTTACCATTGCTTTATTTTGGTGTTCGCATTAATGGTGAACACTTTAACAAAGTTGATCTAGTGTGAGAAGATATTGTGTAAATAATGATTAATGTCAAAGTTGTCCTGATTTGTTAGAAAAGATTTGTATACTACTGTTAAATACCCCAATGTTGGAAAAATTTATTCTACAAGAAATAAATGGTAAAGACAACCGCCGCTATGTTTGGCAATAATTTTGTATCCCTCGGCTAAGGTGGAACTGACAGGTGCCGGACGGCTCCCCGACAGTCGGGATTCCAACAGTCAATACTCCGGCGTCGGAATCCCGACTGCTCCCTTGTGGGGGTCCACGACCCCCATAGAGGGAGAATAAAATAGGTGGCGAGCTCAGCTCGCCACCGTGCCCGCAGCATGGCGAGCACAGCGAGCCAGCAAGGGGCTTCATTGCGCTCCCCCCGCTGTGCAGTCGGGATCCCGAGGTCTGAGTAATGACTGTCGGAATCCCGACTGTCGGTGAATTATACCACACCCAAACTGACAAATGAATGGCAGTTCAAGAGTGCGGAATGGTACATCCCGGGATATATACTCTTCCTTAACTCTAGTGTCGGGTTCATTAACCATGAAGTTTCAATCCAATCAAAAAGGACCTCACATCTGTAATCAATGCATTTCTACCTCTCAGCTGGGGTCTGAACCTTGACAAAGAGCCCAGCTGATAGGTAGTAATGCGTTGGTAACAAATGCGAGGTCCTTTTTTATTCGATTGAAACTTCACTGTTAACGATCCTGACATCAAAGCTAAAGAAGAGTATAAATGCCAGGATATACCATTCTGCGCTCTTGAACTGCCATTCATTTGCCAGTTCCACATTAACCCGAAGGATTCATAATATTGGAAAACATAGGGCTGGTTGAGTCTCTTTATGCAGGTTCGGTTTTACTCGGTTCTCAAATTGGAGTTGTATTGGCTTTCGGGTGTTGCATGTTTTGGATGGCCAAATGGTTTGGATTTTAGAAACAAGTAAAACTGAACCCACACATCTCGAGTCTTTACCATTTCTTGTCCCGTACAATGTATTGTTGGTGAAGGGTAGGGAATCCTAACACACTGTTACTTCGGAAAAAGACATGCCTACCCTGCTGTTACCTGATTCAAGGATCTTAATGGTACCCTAATCAGGGAACTGTTATTATTTCTTACTACTATTTACTGCTACTCTGGATAAAAGGCATATCATACATATTATGCTCACATTAATATAAAGAGTAAGATGAGATCTGAGACCAGATGAATATGAGTGGACCTGTGAGAGGAGTATATGCAGGCCTATGGAAGCGTACAGTATATATAACCGTGATGTTAGCTTTCAGAGGTAGCACAACCTAGGTGAATATCGAAGTCTTGTAGGTGGGAGTGTGAGGTGGTTATCGGCTGGGAGGCAAAATGTATGCCACAAGCATATAAGATAAGAGGTTTGAGATGGCGAGGTTGAGGGCTGTACAGGTGAATAATTTAAGGTAGTTGGAAATGTATTCCTGAGGATATAGGCCCTTATTCTGGTTCACTCGCAAAGGAAAATTCCTTCTCAAATAGACAAAACCATGTGCATTGCAGTTGGGGCAGATGTAACATTTGCAGAGAGAATTAGATTTGGTGGGGTTTTTACTTCAAAGTGACTTCTATATTGCAATGTAAAAATACAGCAGTCCGTATTTTCCCTGCACAGAAACAAAATAACTCGCCCAAATCCAATTTGCTCTGCACATGTTACATCTCCCCCTCCCTGCAGTGCACATAGTTTTTTCCATTTGAGAAAAGTGAGTGAACCAGAATAAGGGTCATAGTCTTGACGTTTACAGATTTTTGTTGCATTGAGAGGAAGATCAGTCTTCCTGTGGTGTTTAGGTTGAGGATAGGTAGTCAGCGTTGGGAGTAGGATTGGGTAATAAAAGAACAATATGTATCACCATCAACATCTGTTTTTAATTAAATAAAAAAAAAAAATGCTCATTGACCTACATTCCGCATTAGTGCACTGATATCACACACCTGATACTAATTACTGTACAGAGGTACCATTGATATCAGACATAATACATGCTAATCACACTGTGTGTGACGGCACACACGCAATACACACTGGTCACTAAGGTCTCTATCAGGGTAGTAGTTAAAGTTGTCTTTGGACCTTTTGATCTCATTGAATCATTCAAACACTCATTCATTCCACATGCTGTATTGACTGAAAATAATGTGTTCTACTTTTGCATAATGAAACCTATACAGAAATCAGAAGTATCCTCTAGTGCAGGAGTGGCTGGACTTTTGTAACCCAGGATGTACTTTTTGTATACTTCCTTACCGGTGGTCAACCGGCATCTCCCCCTGTGCAAAATATTCTCATACCAGTACAGTACGACCCTTGCACATTATGCCACTGAGACACATTTCCTCTTATGCCACATGGAATGATGGTGAGAGTGTCTGTAAGGACCGAGAGTGTGACCGCAGGGACATAGGAACAAAGAGCGGGACAGCACCACATAACTGTAAATAACATGTTTTATATATAAACCTCTGTCACAGACAGCAACTGAGATTTTTTTTATTATTTTAGGGGGCACAAAACTCATTACCTGGGGTGAACTAACACTTTTAAAGAGACCCACGTCCCCCTCCTACTGTATACCAGCCATTAAAAAAACAAAACCTTTGTTATATAGTGCAGCAGATTCCGTTGCGCTTTACAATAGTAGACAGTGATAAAACAAACTGGGTAACAACAGACAGCCTTGGAGGTAGGAGAGCCCTGCTGCAAGCTTACAACGTATAGGGACATAGGCGGGAAACACAAGGACAGGCCCCAGTAACAGCATAGCAGTCCCGCCAAGTTACAAGTCCAGAAGGGAAGTGCCTCAGAGGGTTATGCGTGTAGAACTTAAATATGATAGGCTTGCCTGAAGAGGTGAGTTTTCAGGGAACACTTGAAAGTTTGGAGGCTAGTGGAGAGTCTTATTGTGCGTGGAAGGGCATTCCATAGGATGGGAGCAGCCCGATGAAAGTCCTGTAATAGTGAATGGGAGCTAGTGATCCATGCAGAAGAGAGACGCAGATCTTGTGCAGAGCGTAGTGGTCGAGATGGGAGATATTTAGTGATAAGTAAAGAGATATATGCTGGTGCAGTATGGTTAATAGCTTTATATGCGAGTAGAAGTGTTTTATATTGAATACGGTAAGATACATGCAACCAATGAAGGGACTGGCAGAGCGGATCAGCAGACGATGAGCATCTTGCTAGGCAGATCAGCCTAGCAGCAGCATTTAAAATGGATTGCAGTGGCGAGCGTCTGTTCTTGGGAAGACCAGTTAGGAGAATATTGCGATAATCAATGCAGGATAATTGGTGCATAGATAAGAGATTTAGTAGTGTGAGATAGGGTCATATTTTGGATATGTTTTTTAGATGCATGTAACACGATTTGGAGACAGATTGAATGTGAAGTAAGTTGAGGATGACCCCTAGGCAACGAGCTTGTGGGGTAGGGTAGATTGTCGAGTTGTCAACAGTAATGGAGATATCAGGATGGGAACTGTTCTTGGTTGGTGGGAATATAAGTAATTCCGTTTCGGAAATAGGAACCAATGTACCCATCATATAATAAATCTTACAGGAAGTTGGCTGTTGACAGTCCGTGCTCTGTTGCCGCTGAGCCGCACCACACAACCACTGGGTTAAACTGGCTCAGACGAGCTCCTCACTAGCTGTGCACGGTGACATCGCCCCAGCACCAGCCGCAATGCGTCCCTTCACTTCAGAAGTCGGTCGACATCAATATTCTGGCCAGATCTGCTCTAGCTATCCCTCCCAATATAATTTTAGATCAGGAAAATGTTTAATTTTTTTTTTCACTAGCTAAGGACATCAGTAGTACAGAGCAAGTGTTCTATTTTTATTTATTAATTTTCTTTTATGGACGGGAGTGACCATGTGACTATTCCACATGCTTAGGCCGGTGATGAAGGGAGAATAGCCAGGCATTTTGGTGCAGCTAAGATAAGAAAGGGATATATTCTAGCAGTAGTGTGAAGGTGGAAGGCAGAAGTGTCCAGATGTGAGGTTTAAGGTGGTGGCACTAGAGGGTGGAGCCAATTGGGATATCTGTGTAGCAGGATTTGGTATGTAAGAAAAATATTGATAATTTTTGTGAGGGCAGCCTTAGGAGAATATTTAGGCATGAAGCCCAATTTCAAAGCTGGGAAAGCAAGATAGCCTGAATATAAACTGATTAGGAGGATAGGAAGCTGCCAGTGGACGCAGACAGGTTGAGGAGAAGTAAACATTAATTTGAGTGGAGTGGAAGTGGAGACTTTGATGTTATATTATTGTCATGGTTGCAGATTGTGATGTGAGAAAATGGGTATGCGGTCAGAGACTGAGTAGCGTTACTAAAACTTCTAGAAGTGTCCATTTTTTTTATTTTAAGGATGCAAGATAGAATTATAGCTAGAATCTGATTGCTATGGCAACCCCACTTTTATTGTAAAGCCCAGTTGATCTCCTTTACTCACAAATAGAGATTTGCTGGTAATGTGTATGACATAGCTTGGACTGTACTTGCATATGCTTGGTTCTAGATCATGCTCAGCACAAAACATGCAAGGTACTGTATGTGTCCAGTCAGGTCTTAGGGGCAGAATAAACTGTGTGTGGATAGGGGGTTCCAGAGTTTACCTGTATGTGGCTATACAGAGTTACGTTTAGTCTGCTTTTTACTTGTTATTCAGTTAGTGATGAGCATTATTCTGAGTCCTATGTTTGGACTTGACATAGGCTGACTGACCCTATCCTTTATGCACCTTTTAATTGCTCAATATTGACTCATGACTACATAGTTAGGAGATATTTATTTTGCCAATCCATTGTTTTATATAGAGTAGCCGGTATATGTCTGTGCTTCTTCATATATATGCTATAGGGCAGGGGTTCCCAAACTTTTTATAATCACGGCACCCTAGAGTATCAGAATTTTTCCAAGGCACCCCTAGGCTCCAAAAAATATATATCAAATTAAGTAGATTGTGTTTATATGTGCTTCTTAGGTTCAGTTATGTGGTAAAGGGCAGGATTTGGTTCTGATTGTACACATTTTATGATTGGCAACCACCAGCACTGGTTTTGTCCAGAAATAATTGATCATAAATAATTTGAATTGGTCCTGGACGACCAACCTGAGGCACCCCAGGAAGCCAAGGCGCACAGTTTGGGAACCACTGCTATAGGGTTTTGCAAGGCTACTCTGTGTGACACTTTTACAAAGAATGAACTTTTGAGCCTGGTCTAGCTCAAGGTGACATTTTATTCTTTTCTTAGTCTGTCACAAATTCCCCTCCAGGCTGATCTCGTTCAGAATAGTGACAGTGACAAAGCACTGGGATTTCCAGTGTGGGGTAGAACTTCCTTTGCTTAACACAAGGGGATTTCCATTAAGCACAACATTGTTTATGTTATGAGATATATATTTGAATTCACAGATGGCCCTTTCAAACATGCGCGCACACTCTGCAACCTGTTCTAAATATGAGAGTTACGTCATGGAAGGAATTAAATCTGTGACAAAGGAGTCAAAACACTCTAGGTAAGTGTCTCATGCCACTAGTGACTGAACGTTTAGTTGCATTTTGTGACCAAAGGTTGTAGTGTGTGTATGTATGCATGTTATATATTTTACTAAATATTTGCTGACTTATAAAGGCAGCATGTATATAATTATATTGTGACAATTAATCCCATAGGCTGAATTGAAACAAATTCTGGTTCTAGCAGATAGACCGTATACCAGGATAACAGCTTGACAATTCTAAGGTTACTAAAGCAATGGCAGGTTTCAGCAGGCAACACACAAACTTCACAATAAGGGTACTCCAGGGAATCCCTAACTTAATCATACATTCCCCTCAGCCTCTGGCCCAGCCGCTAAAAGGCATTGAGAACACTGACCCACTGCTCTAGACAAACCTATAACTGGTGTTAATTAGACAGTGATTCACAATACTGTATCTCACTGGCCCTGCTACTGCTCCTCTAAATTCTGGACTGGATTTGTCCCTGCCACTATATAAATAATATTTTTTTTTTTTATAAGATTTTCATCAACTTCATATGTTGGCAGACAGTGCTAGAACGTTTCAGGTATTGTTGTGTAATCTCATGTGGGGTATTTACATTGGTTAGTGCTTTATCTAGCTCAATCAACTCCTAACTGTTAAGGTTTGGGGCAGGTTTATTAAGCCCGGTGAAGTAATAAAGTAGCTGGTGATAACAACGCAGCCAATTGGCTACTAACTGTCATTTTTCAAACCTGGGGGCAGATGTATTAAGCCTTAACAAGAGATAAATGCAAAGGTGATAAAGAGAGATAAATGCCCAGCCAATCACCTGCTAACTGCCATGTCACAGGCTGTGTTTGAAATAAGTCAGTAAGGAGCTGATTGGCTGGATGTTTATCTCTCCTTATCACCCTTGTTAAGGCTTAATACATCTACCCCCTGGTCTGTAACTTGACAGTTGGGAGCTGATTGGCTGGTGTGTTATCACTGACCACTTTATCACTTAAAACTGCCCTTCAGTATGTAAAATGAGACTCTATCTACAAGGTTTCATAAATATCACCCATGGTGCCAAATTTGCTTTCCACTGTTGTTGGATCATTTGTCTCACTTTGTGTCCTTCTAGAACTTTTGTGCCTTTTTTCAGATAGTTTTACTGATTTATATAACTGAGCTGGATAAATCAATTTATGCGCATACTGTTGGTTGTTGGATTGCAGTGCCTGGACACCAGGGATAGAAGTGCAGGCCTTCATTCAGCATTTAATGCCCTGTTGTGTTAAGGCCTGAAGCAACTGGGAAAAAGGTTAGCGTTGGCTGGACAGGAAAGGATTATTATATTTTTGTTGATGGCATAACTTTAGGAATATGTCAATTATTTAATTCGGAAGTACATTGTGAACAAGAAACTCCACATAAGGTATAATACTGTAAGCTTCAAGAGAGAAAGCAAGGATTGCTGTTTTAATTTTCAACTAATTTCTGCTACGTTTTATTGGATCATTCTGTATTAGTCTCATAATATTCCTGTGATTCCTATGCTTGCAGCATATTATTCTGGAATGTGACCTAATCTTATCAGAAGTACCTTACCAAAAGTACAGGTGTTTACTGCTACATTGATACTGCTTGTTATCATTGCTGCCAGGTCCCATTCCCTTCAGTGGAATAGCAGTGAAGTGAATGGGAAGCAGGAGTTTGCACACGCTGTCTCCAGTTCAGTTCAATGGCATAGCAGGAGCGTACCGATGTCTGTTCTCCACTATGCTGCAACATCCTTGAAATACATACGCATCACAGCAAGGATGTAAAAGGTCGCATCTGTAGTCAGGTGCTATGCAATAGAGTTCAAAAAGTCTCTCCACACTGAGCACTGTCTCTGGATGCAGATCTCCTCTATGGTATATTATAGTGTTGGATTCATTCCAACATTCATATGTGGAATGTAGGATTTGGCTGCTGATTGCTGCTCACTGCTGGCGCTGGGATCGGTTGAGCAACGGCATGAGACGCCAGAATGGGTGAGCATCGCAGGAGGATGGCGCCGGGTGAGCTGGCCGTCCTCCCTGCCTCAATCCGACATTTTTTCAAATTGGATTGAGATTGCCAGGACCAAAACCTGTTGGATTTGGCCATGTTTCAATCAAAAGCAGGTGGATTTGGGGCTATTCCGCCAACATGCCTGGTTTCCAACAGGTCGGAGCATTCTGACCTGTCGTAAAAAAGCAGCCAACCCCTTCCAACCTATTCCAACCTATTCTAGTCGGAAATTGCCATCTTTCCAGCAAGCAGGCAGTTTTGACTGTAATTGGATATACCCCTATAACTGGGAGGCAAATCAATAAAAAAATATTTTATTTCATTTCCAAACAGTGTTTAACAACAATTATGTTGTCCTATTGCTTAGCACACATTGTTAAACAGAGAGACTTGCTTAGCAATGAGTCACTACAGAGGGACTTTTTCAACTCCAACTCATTGCAGCTATTTAAAGCATATAAACTTCACACAGATATTAGCAGTTTTATGCAAAACCAAAAAATTTTGTTTATTGGAGCGCTGGTTTTATATATGTGCCTGCATTTTTTGGATTCTAACTGATTGTCCTTACTTTTGATCCAGAGATGTCCCAAATCGGTTCACCTTTGTTTGTCCATATTGTCGTGAACAGAACCTGGACCAAGAAGGGTTAGTGGACCATTGTAAAAAGTATCATTTCACAGACACCACACCCGTGGTAAGTTTTCTCTGTTCGTACATTCTACCATTGCCCTTCCTGTCTACTACTACTACCCCAACCGTGTTCATTTTTATAATAGGTTTGTCCTATCTGCGCCTCTATGCCATGGGGAGACCCAGGTTACCGAAGTGCCAATTTCATGGAACACATCCACCGCCGACACAAATTTTCATATGATACGTTTGTGGTACGTACATTTGTCAGAAACCTCAAACAAATTGTTTTATGTTGTATTTTAGTTTTCACCTAAGCTTAAATAACCAGAATAAATGCAGTAATGTGACACTACGATAGGAGGTGGCAAATCTAATGTGATATCTTAGCTATAGTTCCCTGCTATAGGCTTTCACAATATGTTTTAAACTTTCTATCACTGATGAAAGTTTAAAAATGTAAACTGAAATGTTGGATGTAATCTTTGTACTGCTTTTTCTAAATGTCTGCAGTCCTAGGGGCTGATTCAATTGGGGATCATGTCCCCTGCTGAGTGTCTATTGTAGTTATGCAAATGTTGCTCTGATCAGATGGGCATTAGTAGTTTTTTAGACCTGACCGCTCCAGGTTTATCCACTCCAAAGCTAAACCCATCTGAAGAGCTTGATTGGGCATCCAAACTATGCACCTATGTAATGTTTGCTTACATCTCTTTATTTTATAGGATTACAGTGCTGATGAAGATGCCATGATGAGAGAAGCTCTGGTGCGATCCCTAATGGATAACTAAAGGCAGCAATGACTGAAGTCTAATGGCGATGTCTGACTCCATGTATCCGGCTGAGCCCAAATTCTCTGGCTCTCTGGATAACATACGTAAAGGCAGTAGGCTTAAGAAAAGTCTGTTTTTGTGTAGACATTGAAATCGGGTGCTCCTCCACCACCGACTGTGTTGAGGTGATAGATGTCTGTATATGTGAACTCCAAAAGAATTATTTTATAATGTTTCAAAATTGATTGTGGAAGGTGTTGGGTTTCATGATCATTACATCAGGGGCCAAGACCAAAATATTCTTCTTTTTAAATCTGCAACTCACACATTTATTTTTGTTTTAATTTGTTTTGGCGATCAGAAATGTTATTTGCTTATTTCTTTGCTAAATATTAGTACTGATTTCATACCTTCATTTGTTATAGACTTGATGTACTGCTTGGAGGTTTATGTTTCTGTAATTACAAGTATCCCATGTAGGAAATAACTTCAGCTTGGTATGTGGTCACTGGGTAGACAAGGCCTAGGTCAATCACTAATGGTTGACCGTAACTAGGTTGACACCTTGAAATGGTGGACATACCCAAGTTCTACATTGACAAATAGTCGACACAAGCGTATGGTTAACATGTATATCGACGTGAGTTTTTTTACTTATTTTTTTAAAGGTGGTTTGTCATACTTTACTATCCAAGTGTGCATAGAGCGGGAATGCAATAGTGTGCCGAGCGCAGTGAGGCGCCATGTCCGAAGCATGGCGAATGCAGCGAGCCATGCGAGAGGAGATGCGTACATTTTGACTTAGACAGCAAAAAAGGTGAAAAACTCATGCCCAACCTTATTCCTGTTGACCATAAGCTTGTGTCGACATTTTGTCACTGTCAACCATAATTGGTTGACCTAGTCACTGTCGACCAAGACTTTGTCTACCATTTATACCGTAACCCTTTAGTTTGGGGTAAAAGAATGATCTGGTCTACTTTTAAGTTTCAGTTTCAAATTTCCACAAGGGTCAAAGGGTCCCTGTAGTACTTTCTCACTTCATGGTGCTGGCTAGATCGAGGCATTGTGGTGCATGTCACAGAGCACAGTAGCAGTCAGTGCATTGCACTAGGTTTCGTTCATCACAATAGCCCCCATTCAGTATTTATCTGCAGAATGAAGAAATACTTGAATGATCCTGTGCAAATGTTGTGGTAAGTGGCAACAAATGTGGTACAAAACACTTAAAGGTAAAGGCTTTCCTCGCCTTCTCTGAGATTTGGTCTGGTACATCGCAATGTTTTCTGTAGCGCACACATCAGCAGTGACTAATGTTATTTAGCCACTTTCACACATGCAGCAATATCCCCATTATTTGCACATGAAACCACATCAACCTGGTATTTTTTTATTTGTGAAAGGGAACAACCCAAGACTGTTCCAGGGTCATGGACCTGAGACCATGGAATTTGTGTCCCTGCTAGTCCTGCCAATATCCCATGTCATACATCTGAAAGTGGCATCAAATGTCTTTTTATTTATATAGCTTGGTAAAAGCATGTGCAGTCTTAATTTAATATTGAGTAGCTGACGTGAAATTGTCTGGTCTTGCAATGAGCAGCAGCCCTCATCTGAGCAGGAGATGGTCTGCTGTTCAGGTCCCTTATGTCCCTGCTGCACCAACTACCCCTGTAATCAAAGTAGATTTTCTAGCCATAGAGAATATTACACTATAAGCTGCAGAATAGTGATCAGATGGGAGCATGCTGCAATTTCTATACAAATGTTGCTGTGGCACTGGTAGCGTCTTATGTGCATAAAGTGTAACTAACTTACCATACATGGACTGATCTGTCCTCTCTGCTCGATTAATAACCCTTTCACATGGTTATTTCCAGGTTGTTGCCAGATTGACTCGGGTCGATGTGTTGTGTGAAAGCATCAAACTGAATAAACCGCGTCGACTAACCTGGCAATTTAGCCCGGGTTATAAAAAGGGTTAAACCCGGGTCTCCCTTTGTATAATGGGTGCCTCTGGATTAGTGTAAAAGGGTTGGAGCCAGGTTGGACCCTACTTAGCGAAGTGCATGGAAGTATAAGGGTGATTTGTGGTGTAAAAATAAAGCAGATCGTATTTACCCTGCACAATAAAATACAACACATCCTAATCTAAATATGTCTGCACACGTTACATCAGCCCCATCCTCAGTACACCATGGTTTTGCCTTGTTGTGTGCTCACAAAGCTGAATCAGGCCCTGTGTTGGTAGATCCTAGCTGCATCATGTAAAATTCTCTATGGAGACAGTTACTCGAAAACACAATATAGAAGTCATGCATGTTTTTTTTTATTTTTAGGGTGTGTGAATCACTATCTGAGAGATTTTGGGAGAATTTTCACTTTTTACTTTTTTTTTGTTAAAGTGGCAATTAATAACATGGGAAAATCAACCTGTTTTTTTCAGTGTAAATGATTGCCATTTTAAAAATACTGGGAAAACTCCCCACAAATCTTGTTTTCTAATTATCACACCCTATTGCATTTGGCCCCTTGGTTTTTGAAGGCAAGGCAGTACCAAAGCACCTAGGAAACCGGCTGCCCCAGGTTAGAATTAAAAAGGTTAACAGGTGTATGACCGGATGTGACCACAACAAGTATATTTACCAAATGAATCCTACCATATTGAAGTCTAGCTATAGGCCTTCTGTGTGTGTATTCATGATAGTTACACTGTAGTGTAAAATACATTGCTGTTTTAGTGTTAAGGTGCCCATACATTAGTCTGATTTGGGACGATTTCACCCGATCCCGACAGATCGACCCAATGTGAGGTCCCGTGCACATCGGATCTGAGCTGGATGTCGGACCTGCAGCCTGTCCGACCTCCGACTTAGCCCCCATCCCGAAGGCGGGGAATGGGGGGGAAGGGGGTCACATGCAGTACATCGCATGTAAAAAGAACTGCATACGATGTTCTCGGGGGGGAGTAGTGTTTGACCATCTGAAATTTCTACCCATATACAGGATTACAGTAGTAGCCCCTCCTGTCCACCAATGCTTTCTCCCCTCAATACATATATTAGTGTGACTTATTTATTTTAATTTGTTTCTTGCCCAGTAAAAACAAACAAAGTGCAATGTTTCTTAAGGCCCCAATACACTAGTGCGATTTTTTTTTCACACCATTTCGACGCTTTGGGCCAATAAATTGTGTGAAAAGTGTCAAATCGTATGTCTTTTACTACCGATGTGCAGTCCGGGGGGGAGTAGTGTTTGACCATCTGAAATTTCTACCCATATACAGGATCACAGTAGTAGCCCCTCCTGTCCACCAATGCTTTCTCCCCTCAATACATATATTAGTGTGACTTATTTATTTTAATTTGTTTCTTGCCCAGTAAAAACAAACAAAGTGCAATGTTTCTTAAGGCCCCAATACACTAGTGCGATTTTTTTTCACACCATTTCGACGCTTTGGGCCAATAAATTGTGTGAAAAGTGTCAAATCGGATGTCTTTTACTACCGATGTGCAGTCCGGGGGGGGAGTAGTGTTTGACCATCTGAAATTTCTACCCATATACAGGATCACAGTAGTAGCCCCTCCTGTCCACCAATGCTTTCTCCCCTCAATACATATATTAGTGTGACTTATTTATTTTAATTTGTTTCTTGCCCAGTAAAAACAAACAAAGTGCAATGTTTCTTAAGGCCCCAATACACTAGTGCGATTTTTTTTCACACCATTTCGACGCTTTGGGACAATAAATTGTGTGAAAAGTGTCAAATCGTATGTCTTTTACTACCGATGTGCAGTCCGGAGAGTTGGGATTGCATGCAATACATCGTAATCAAACTGACTGCATGCGATAACTTGGCTATGTGTACGGGGACTTTAGGAAGGTGGCTTTTGTTTTTAGTTGCATATTTAGATTGTTGGTACCCAAGAAGTAGTGGGTTATTTTTTTAATTACTATAGTTTATTGCCTTTAACAATATTTAATTAAGTAAACAAAAATCTGGATCTATTATTTTTTAATGTTTATAGGATTGTAAAATATTGAACCATAGACTAAGCACTTTGCCTTATAAGCTATTATTTACACAATGTAAAAGTCTTTTTTAAAAAGCAGCAAAACATGAATGGAGTTGGTGTCCGGCTGCACGCACAGGAACTTTCCTTAGGTTTTAGTTCCTACAGTAGAACGTAGACTGAAACAATAAAGTAACCTAAACAAAAAAAATGAATAATAAGTGGAAGGAGCAATGACTCTTTATATCACTGCCAATGCTAACGTGACCTGCTTCATTTGTTTTTAGTGGAGTTCTACTTTACAAACATCTATTTAAAGCACGCAAAAAAAAATATTTGTAGACAGATATAATCTTGTTATACAGGTTTAAATATAGCTGAGCCTTAAGTATATGTGAACATTGTCATACATGCCAACATTCTGGCTGCCCCTTGAGGAGGCAGCCATGATGGCATGATAAATGTCATCAGAACCCAATAACTGTGGGGGACTGGCCAGGAGACTTGCCCACTCTTCCAGGAGGTCGGGAAGACTTGCCCACTCTTCCAGGAGGTCGGGGAGACTTGCCCACTCTTCCAGGAGGTCGGGAAGACTTGACCACTCTTCCAGGAGGTTGGGGAGACTTGCCCACTCTTCCCAGCCATTAGTATGCATAACGTGTGTTTCTAGTAGTAGCAGCCAGCAAATACAATGCATTTTAACACACCGCTCTACATTTTCCAGAGTAAATTGTTAGGAACTTTATTATCTGATATTAAGATGGATAGTTTTAAAATTGTAATAAAAATAAATGCTAAACCAGGTTGCCTAGCATTTATTTTTGTAGCCTTTATATAACTATCACTCAAAGCTGCTGATGATTGGTGACAAGCTGCTGCTTAGTTACTCAACAAACTTTAAAAGAGAAGAACATGGACAACTTGGTAAGAGCGATTTTATTCTGGTTTTTCTGGTTGATGCTATAGAGGGTTTGTGCACTGTGAATGTTGGTTGCAGCTTTAGTCCAGGCTCTACAGAAGTGGACTTTATCTGCCATAGAGACCAGAGGGTGATTTAGATGTGACTCCCGATCAATCTAATGCTGCCTGTATTATGACTAACGCTTATAGCAGTGGTTTCCAAACTTTGTTGGTTAAGGGCACCTTTGGTGTCTCCAACTTGTTTTGTGTCACCCTTGTTGGTACTTGTGAGTTATCCGGGCTGCCGAATTTGTCCTTAAGTTTAGTTAACTTAAGGACACCCGACCGACGCGATGCCCGCGATTTAGCCCCAAATCGGGGGCATCGCGTCGGTCGTGGCCGTTATAAGGAACCGCGACGCGATGCCCGCGATTTCCCATAGACAGTAATGTTAAAAGACACGATGGACCCGATTTCCGACCCGATTTCCCATAGACATTAATGTTAAAAGACGCGATGGACCCGATTTCCCATAGACAGCAATGTTAAAATAAAATGACAATGTGAAATTGGCCAATATGGCCATTTCACATTGGATATGTTTTAAAAAAAAATGTTTCATGGCCCCCCACCACCGTTAACGCCACCCCGCTATTGACGCCAACCCGAAGCGTGGCGAGCGCAGCGGTACGCGTCCTCCGACCTTTTCATACCCCTACTATCCACTAGGGCGTGGAGTGAGAATAGAATAGTGTGGCGAGTGCAGCGAGCCACCGAGTCCGAAGCGTGGCGAGCGCACGCGGATACCTTCACAGGTATCCGCGTGCCCTTGCGGGCTTCACAGGTGTCCGCGTCCCCTCGGGTCGGAAATCGGGTCCATCGTGTCTTTTAACATCTGTCTATGGGAAATCGCGGGCATCGCGTCGCGGCCCCTTATAACGGCCACGACCGACGCGATGCCCACGATTTCGGGCGCGATGAAAAAATCGGCAGCCCGGATAACTCACAAGTACCCCCTTGTTTCCAGCAGGGCCAAACGCAAGAGTTATGCTTTTCACAGTTTAGTGCGTAGGAGTCAGAGGGTTGTATTCAATGCTCTATGGCAAGCTGTCAGTATTCAACTGACCCCCCCTGCACTTGCCGGTTCCACCTTGCTATGTTTTTCCAGTGAGGTGGTAACAGGAAGTGCGGCCGTCAAAATGGCGAGGGTCGCCGCTATATGCAGCGAGCTCACTGCATTAGAGGCGAACCTTGCCGTTCAGAGGAATCTGATTCCCCCAGAACATAGAATAGGGTGATTGGCTGGCGAGGGGGTTATATGGCGAGGATGGCTTGTTTTAGGCGATTCTCACCAAAAACAAGCCACCCTCGCCAGCGGCATTGAATACCGCCCAGAGAGTAGCTCCCATTGCTAATAATGGGGACTGTAGTATGCAACACTGATTAGCCTTCTGCAGGAGATTTCTGTGAAATCTTCATTAGGATGTTATTATGGGTGGTGGACATGGATAGTGTGCAATACAAATAAGTAGCAGTTAAAATAGTAGATCAGTGCACATATTTTTTTTTTTAAAGTACATAGATTACAGATAATGTTCTTTACCTTTTTGTAGTTTTTCTCGATCCACACATACACCTTCCTTGTTCTTCAGGCCCACGGGAGCACCCATTTCGCTGCTGACATCTTCCTCTGGCTATTTGGGTTTCCTCTTGCAGAGGGGAGGCGAGGCATGCTGTTCCCCACAACACCATAAGAGTGCTGCTCTGTATCTAGTCTGTCTATTCTGTGGAGGGTGTATATATCAGAGGAGATGAATGGAGGGTGTGGAACCAGAGATGGTTGGCAACCACTACAGCTTGATCAGTACAAGTGGCCAGGTGCCGGATGGCCTCCAAGAGTAGACCTACATCAGAATCCCGACTGTTGAAATGTCAACAGTCGGGATCCCAACTATTCTCCCTCTTGGGGGTCCACAACCCCAATATAGGGAGAATAGTACTTGTGGCGAGCCACCAAGCCCGCAGGGTGGGGAGTACAGCAAGTCCGCAAGGGGCTTTGTAGCGCTCGCCCAATCTGAGTACCGACAGGATGGATTCTGATGTTGGTCTAATGACGTCATAATCCCGACTATCGGGAGGTCATACCACACCCAATGTGGCCATGCTCTGTAATTGAAACCAGTCACGGCATGAACTAATTATCTGCTGGCACAAATTGTTTCTTGGGACCAGATTGGTCCTCTGGGCCACAGCACACCAGTTTGGTAAATGCTGGCTTATAGTATATAATTCAAATATTATATATTGTAAGCTATTCTGCTGATCACTGACAAAGAAGTGACCAGCACCTTTAAGAAATGTGCCCCGTTACTGAATGGAACTAGTATTGTGTTTTACTGAATTATAAATGATGTCGCCTTCAGAAGCAAAAATTAGTATACAATGGTAAAATTCAAACCTAGTGATCAGACTGATAAAACAGATTCCTTATCCATTTCTAGTTTAATATGCTTTTTATGGCAGGGGGAAATGTTACAGTTCAACAAGTTCATTTTGTCTTGAGTTTCATTTTATTCACTTTTTATTGTTTCTATCCAGTATTGTTTTTCTCTCTCTGGAAAGTGACAAAACTTTTGTATAGTTAACTATTTAGTCATGCTGACTTCATTTTCAAATGTTTCTGAAAAATACATATATCCCTCACCCACTGTCTATTTTATTGTCTACCACACCACCAAAGGGGTAAACACTGTTCGGCTTTTGAGCTGAAAGCCGCTCAAATGGTAAAACTGAGCTGCTTTGTGCTCAAAATCGCCCAGTGTGTATGGGTCTTTTAGTCAAAATCTCCAGTGCATATATACAAAATCTCTTGTGCATCTACTCAAAATTGCTTAGTCATAATTGGCCATTAGACAATACCTCACAGTGTGTCCGTAGCTTAACAGACTGTTGCCTCTGTCTTTACCTGATCTGGCCATGTTGAGACAACAAAGATGCTTTTCAGAATGGTAAATGCAATTATTAAGGTAGTTAACATTACAAGGTAGAGAGCATGAGTGCAGTCCTTGGTTACTATGGACAACTTCTCCACTGGTCCAAATCTATTCTTTTCTCTGCTTGATTCATCAACCCCTAAAGGAGGGACTTTATTAAGGATAAATGTCATTGAAATTGTATGTTAAGAGCTGTGGGGTATATGTATTATGTGGTGCCGCTATAGTACTTCCTGCTTTGTCTCATTACCTAGGCAAAGCAGGATGCCACACTAATAAGATGTATTAACATCTTGTCATTGCCCCCCCCCCCCCCCCCCCGCGCTATCTCCCACTGGGCATTCAAGAGATCTCGCTAATCTTTTAGATCGCAGTGCCAATACAGGAGGGACTTATGGGGAAAAGTGGTATCAGCCCACAAAAGGTGCACTGTTACCACTTCAGCCCCATAACTTAGAGCAGGCTTTCCCAACCACGGTCCTCAAGGCACACCAACAGTGCAGGTTTTGTAGATATCCAGGCTTGAGCACAGGTGACTTAATTAGTATCTGAGTGATTCTGATTAAACCATCTGTGCTGAAGCCTGGATATCACTAAAACCTGCACTGTTGGTGTTCCTTGAGGACCATGGTTGGGAAAGCCTGACTTAAAGTAATACATCTACCCCAGTGTTTCTAAACTTTTGTTCTATTGGAAACCCCATTATTATGGCAAATATTTGCCAGGTACCCTCTAATGTGTCACTTTTGATCAGGCAGTCATATAACAATTAATTGATTAATCATTCTGAAGACAACTCTTCTTGTATGTTTTATACCTGTATCTTAAACTCTGATTTTCAGTTTAATTGAACCATTGGAAATACCCCTACCGTTAATGTACCACATGTTGAGACTTCAGACTAAATGCTGTTTATCAGGTTATTTTAATAACTTAGAAATTGGTAGTCTACCTCTCTGTGTATTGAAATAGCAGTTATAAATCTGGGTCGTTATTAAGAAGGTCTTATAACATTTCTCTGTGTGGTCTTTAAAGGGGCACTATCATTATGTTTATGTGGTTGTATATACGTTTAGAGTTTGGGACTGCGGAGAAGCAGAGGCAGTTTGATGTTTTAGCTATCCATTTGTGTTGCTGTATGATTAGGGATATTATGCCAATATTACTACTGCTTAGACTTGGTGGTTTGGCACTCCATCCACTTGTAGCAACTGAATTATGCCATTTTGGGGGTGAATGAGTTTGAAGCATTAAATACACCGGTCCTTTTTCTGTGTGAAAAGGTCAATCCGAATCTTAAACTTCGGATCTCCGACCTTTCAAATGAACAGGGTCGGAGACCCGGAGTTTAAGATCCTGGTTGACCCTTTCACACAGGCAAAAACCCTGTGTAATAGAGCAAATCTCTGGGTCTAAATTTTAGATCCAGAGATTTGCTCTCCTGTGTGAAGGGGGTCTGACAGCGAGCTGCCGAATAATCCAGCACTTCAAAAGCCTAGTAATTACTGGGTTATTCGGCCACTGGGTGAAAGCGGTATAAATAGTCGTTTGGATGAAGGAGCCGGGATTCATTTTTGTCACTTATTCAAATTAAATGAATTTATATTAGAAGTGGGAGTCTTGTTTTTTTACAGTTATTAAGGAACCCATTTTCACTTGATATGAAACACAGGAGTTCCATCCATTCATTCTCAAAACTCTGCCGGGCTGGTAACCTCAAGAATAGGAGTTAACTCCCTTTTCATTTCAATTTGTTCAGCTTTTCTCTAATAAAGGTGCTAGCATGGTGCTGATTTGTACTTTTCATCAAACACCAACCGGTTTCCTGGGGAGGACAAATGGACTATGACCAGTTATCACAACAAATCCAAACAATCATGCACATATTTAAAAAAAGTTTTGTGTTAAACTGTAAGTGTTCAGTCCTAAAAAATATATATATTTTTTGTGATAGTGTCCCTTTAAAATTGTTAGCACATTTTTCACCTCCATGTATCCCTCTTATAATATTAGGGTTACATGTGTCCAATTTTGCAGTGTACTGTGAGTCTGAGCTGTAACAGAGACCTGGATTTATAATACTGCAGGTTGGGTCAGCACATATAGTATGTGAAGAGGCGCAGCCTTCTATCACTGATACATGGCAGGTCGACCCAGCCTTTTAACTTGTTTATGCAACTTATTTAGTGTATCAGGATATTTACACTGATTTTACAAAGCAATGTTTATCATTCTGAGCAGCAATAAAGCACTTAGAAATTGAATGGCATTTGTTTCTTTCCTGCGTTTAGTGCAAAGTGTTTTCTATCCTGCTAAAATACGGTAACAGTATACCTGGGGCGAAATGTAATAGGCTGCGATTTTTGGACGAGTTCCAAACTCGCCAGAAATCGCACCTTTAAAAATCGCATTTTTAGACGCTAATTCGCATATGTAATGAGATGCGAATCAGCGGCAAAAAATGCGATTTGCCGCGATTTAGGTCGATTTTTTAGTCATGAAAATGTGCGCATTTTCAGTCCTGAAAATGTGCGCATTTTCATATATGCGATTTTGGTTGTAAAAAAAAAAAAAAAAAAAAAAACGGCGTGCGGTCCCCCCCCCCAAACATAACCAGCCCCGGGCTCAAAAAGCCGGTGCTGGTATCATAAAATCAAAGGAACAATCAAGTTGGGGTTCCCTGGATTTTATAAAACCAGCACCAGGCTCAAGGTCCGGCGCTGGTTCCCAAAATACGGGGGACAAAATGACTAGGGGTCCCCCGTATTTTAAGAACCAGCACCGGACACAACCAGCCAGCAGGGTAATGCCACAGCCGGGGGGAGACTTTTTATACAAGTCCCCCCGGCCAAAGCATTAACCCCCTGGCTGGTCAGCATGGGCAGGGGTCCTGGGGAAGTGGGGACCCCCCCAATGAAGGGGTCCCCCCCCCTCCAGGACTTACCAGCCCATGCTGATAGTCCGGGGCTGTCCCCGATGCCCCTGGGCGGTGGGCATCGGGCTGATGACTTGTGTAAAAAAAAGGATAAAAACTATTGTTCTTTACTGGCGAACTATGAGTCCCAGCAAGCCTACCCCGCATGCTGGGACTTGGGGAACCACAAGTCCCAGCATGCGGGGCATTAAAGGGCCCGCTGGCACTTGTAGTTCTGCAGTGAAAAAAATAGTGCACAAAATCACACTGACACCCTGTAAAATAAAACTTTAATACACACAAAACACACACACACACACACACTGATACTTACCTACCTTGAGCCCGTAGGTCGGTCCCTGGGTCCGGGCTCCAGGGCAGAAGAGTCCGGTTCCGGGGCCTTGGTCCTGGTTCCGGGGCTGGTCCTGGGGTTCCGGGGCTCCTGGCGTGAAGAATCCGGGGTCCGGGATCCGTGGTAGTCCAGAGGGGTACCTAAGGAGGCAAATCCTACTCACCTGCTCCCCGGCGGCGACCTCCGGTGACAGCGCTGCTCCCGACTGGTACCCGGCTTGAAGGACTTTGCCCGGCGCTGAGATGTTTCCTCTTCGCCGTCTGTGAACAGAATGATTTCTCGGCCAATCAGGAGCCGAGAAACTCGGCTCCTGATTGGCCAGAAATCATTCTGAATACAGACGCAGACGGAGTAACATCTCTGCTCTGGATGCGCTGAGATGTTACTCCGTCGGCGTCTGTATTCAGAATGATTTCTGGCCAATCAGGAGCCGAGTTTCTCGGCTCCAATCCTGGCCAATCAGGAGCCGAGTTTCTCGGCTCCTGATTGGCCGAGAAATCATTCTGTTCACAGACGGCGAAGAGGAAACATCTCAGCGCCGGGCAAAGTCCTTCAAGCCGGGTACCAGTCGGGAGCAGCGCTGTCACCGGAGGTCGCCGCCGGGGAGCAGGTGAGTAGGATTTGCCTCCTTAGGTACCCCTCTGGACTACCACGGATCCCGGACCCCGGATTCTTCACGCCAGGAGCCCCGGAACCCCAGGACCAAGGCCCCGGAACCGGACTCTTCTGCCCTGGAGCCCGGACCCAGGATCCAGGGACCGACCTACGGGCTCAAGGTAGGTAAGTATCAGTGTGTGTGTGTTTTGTGTGTATTTAAGTTTTATTTTACAGGGTGTCAGTGTGATTTTGTGCACTATTTTTTTCACTGCAGAACTACAAGTGCCAGCGGGCCCTTTAATGCCCCGCATGCTGGGACTTGTGGTTCCCCAAGTCCCAGCATGCGGGGTAGGCTTGCTGGGACTCATAGTTCGCCAGTAAAGAACAATAGTTTTTATCCTTTTTTTTACACAAGTCATCAGCCTGATGCCCACCGCCCAGGGGCATCAGGGACAGCCCCGGACTATCAGCATGGGCTGGTAAGTCCTGGAGGGGGGGGACCCCTTCATTGGGGGGGGTCCCCACTTCCCCAGGACCCCTGCCCATGCTGACCAGCCAGGGGGTTAATGCTTTGGCCGGGGGGACTTGTATAAAAAGTCTCCCCCCGGCTGTGGCATTACCCTGCTGGCTGGTTGTGTCCGGAGCTGGTTCTTAAAATACGGGGGACCCCTAGTCATTTTGTCCCCCGTATTTTGGGAACCAGCGCCGGACCTTGAGCCTGGTGCTGGTTTTATAAAATCCAGGGAACCCCAACTTGATTGTTCCTTTGATTTTATGATACCAGCACCGGCTTTTTGAGCCCGGGGCTGGTTATGTTTAGGGGGGGGACCGCACGCCGTTTTTTTTCTTTTTTTTTGTTTTAACTATTTTTTTTACAACAGAACCATGCACAGATCTCAATGATCTGTGCATGTTTCTGATAAAAGCGCCAGGCAGAACCTGGTCTATTTTTTTTGCGATTTTTAGTAAGCTTTACTAAAAATCGCAACCCATTAAATATGCGACTTCTATCCTTTTTAATGGGAAAACATCTGGATGCGATTTTTAGTCTAACTAAAAATCGCACCTTTAAAAAATGCGATTTTTCCCGCAAATCGCACCCTATAAAATATGCGATTTTCGGGAAATGGCCGAAAACGGCATATTTTGCGGGAAAAATCGCAAAAAAAAAAAAACGCACCCTATTACATTTCGCCCCTGATGTCTTACAGGGGATTGGGTCATGGGGAACGGTCGACATGGGTGTAGGTCGACAAGTCAATAGGTTGACACAAGCATTAGGTCGACAGTCAAAAGGTCAACATGGGTTTTTTCACCCGAATGTCGACAGTGGACATGGACACAGTTTCCAGTGCACCGCATCGCTCGCTATTCTTCGGGCACACTATTTTATTCTCCCACTACGCCCAATATATAATTATTATTATTCTATACTATCATTTTCTAGTGTGTACCCAGTTTTAGTGTGCCTTGAGGATTGGAGCTGGGAACTCCTGCACTAGTGATTAGATACCACTAAATGTGTGCTTAATTGTGAAGGTGATGGTCAACATTAATAAAATTGCAAGTTCATTAAAATGTGCAATATTTAAAATCCATTCCTTAGACGTCAGAACAGCTGTTTTAGTCTAGAACAAATTTATACCAACAATCGTTTTTGTCTGATTTGACTGATCATTTGCTCATAAACATTACCAGATTTTTGCTCCCACCAGACAGGTTGAACAGCTAAATCGTAGGTGTGTATCCAGCTTTAGGGTGCCTTGAGGACCGAGTTTGGGAGATCCTGGCTTAGATCAATAAATTGTCCAATCAGCCTTAAAATAATAAAAAGACCATTTCATATCTTTTTACTTGTTTATTTAGTAAGACAATCCGTATTATGTACAATTATTTGATTTGCTCTTAGTATATGTCTTTAAAGGATTGTTAATTGTAAAAGATGCTAAACATTCAGCTCCTGGTCTTTGCCCTTCAGGTGTGGCTAAGTGCTATAAACATCACAGCTAAATGTACAAAGGGCTGTACCAATGGGATTGTTAGCTGGCTGTTGATTGCACGTTGTGACATGTCTCTGTGAATGTTACCTCTATCCTGTCTGTAACCACTACACCTGTTCAGTATTAATACATGGCTGACAACAGGAAACCTGTCCCATAGCCTATTCTATGACTAACACTATGATTTGCATGTCGTTATGTCACAATCTGCAGTGATTATCACCTTAAAAGAATCTTCTTAGATAGTGACTACAACTGGGCAGGTGCTAATACTCTGGTCTGATGGTTTACTGTATTTATAAGTATTCCTTTGTTATCAGTTATTTATATAGCACATATAATCTGCAGTGCTTTACATCAGTCCCTGCCCCAGTGCAGCTTGAAAACTATACATACACTATGCGATTTGGGCACTATTTCACCCGATTTGGATGAATCGGACCAAATCACACGTGAGGTTCCGTGCACATCGGATCGGAGTCGGATGGGCTGCACATAAGATTTACTAAATCTTATGTGCAGCCTGGAGCTGGGCAGGGGACGGATGCTGGTGGGGGATGTTGGCTACCAGAGAGCCGGGTGGAGGGAGCAGGGGGGGCAGTGCAGGGAACCAGGGAGCTGGGCAGGGGAAGATGATGCAGTGCCAGTGGCAGGAGTAGTGGAACACTTACAAATGAATAGGTAGCCATTGATTGGCTGAGAGAGGCCAGTGGCTGTCCATTAATTTGTATGTTTTTTTTTTACCCTGCGCTGCCCGGCTCTCTGGTCACAGGCACCGTTCCCTGCTGCAGTTCCCTAGTCCCCACGCTGGCGTCCGCTGCCCCCCTTCTACCTCTGCCTGAAGCTTCCCGGGAGTGTATGTGATAAATCCCAACTTGCAAATTATATTATAATTATACGCTGTGCAAATGGATGTGTATGCCTGGCGCAGATGTTGAAGCTGAGCAAATATGTCCAAAACCCTTCGAAACAGGCTCACCATCTAATGATTTACGGTCGGACCCCCCTCCTAGCTGTGGGGAAAAGGGGTTTGCATGTGATAAATCACATGTGAAAGGACTGCATGCGATCCTTCCTGGGGGGCTCATGGGGGATTGGATGACCCATACACTGCTGCAATACATCACAGTAGTGTATGGCCAGCTTTACTCGGCAGCTGCGATTTTTCTGTCATGCCTAGCTTTTTTCTTGGCACTCCAGATGCTGTGCCGTCTTTCCCATTGTGCTTAATGGACAGTTGCCCAGGGGCCCAAGGATTCTAGGGGCCCAACCCCCTCCTTCCTTGAGTATGTGTTAGAATGGTGCGCTTGGCACCTGTCCCCAGGAAGCAGCAGCATTATAAGCCCCGTAAGGCTATTTTGTTCCACTGCGCCTCCTGTCCCCGCTTGTGGGTGGTCCCCAGCGTCCCTGCGTGCTGCGTACACGTTAAGTGACAGCGCGCCCTTACCTCAGACAGAGAAGCTTGCGCTGCTGAAGGAGAAGCTGACCGCACGCGTGTCTGTGTCAGCGCACCTGTCAGTGTGTCCCACGTACACCTGCCTGTGAAAGTGCCATCTACAAGGGTGCTTGAGGTAGTGGAACACCTTAGCTCTTTCTGGCACTAAGCTGCCATTTACATTTTTTATTCCCGGGAATGGGTCTGAAGAGGTCCCAGAGCATTGCTTTGCCCATGGGCCTGCACTTCTGTTAAGATGGCCTTGCCCAGATGCCTACTTACTGTCAATCACCTGGCAAATGGCCAGTGAGCAAAAAAAGTAGCAGGCTTTCATCGCAGGATGACCTGTATAAGGAGTTTGGGTATCTTTCAGAGATGTCCTATATACCTATGGGTGTAGGGTGTCTGTAAAAGATACCCTAACTCCTTATACAGGTCCCCACAGAGTGATATTGCCTGGACCTCAAACAAAAATCCTATTATTGACTCTCAACTGCACTCCGGTTGTAGAGTAGACACCACTTGATAGTTGATAATAAATGTGTCATTTTACAAATAACTTAAGACAACATTCTTAATCATCCTCATGTCCATCTACATAGAAACAGACACACAGAATCTTATAGGACATACCACACTGCATGCACACATATTAACTACATTGGCTTATTTATTTACACAATCATATGCTTATAAGCATTAGCAGGACCATACCATGACATAGATATACCCCAATCACATTTCATGATACTTTTCCATCTTTTACAATACAAGAGAGTACTTTGTACACCTACATGATTCCAAGTCTCTTTCACAATGCTATACCAATCTCACTCTATAAAAAGTCTCTCTTGCAGCATCAAAACAATGCTAAGGTTGTTATCCTGGTCTGCTAGTGTGCCACTTATCCTCCATCCATAGTAGACTGGCTCTTTAAACAGCACATTAGTTTAACTGCTTACAAGTCTAGCTTTGGATATCCTATGTGTATTGTACCCGAATCATAGATCTACATGGTCTAGGTCTAGGGTTACCAAACCGGTCCTCGAGATCTACCAATGGTTCACGTTTTAAAAATCACCTATCTGATGCACAGCTGTAGTCATTACTAACTGTCACATTTTCAGACCTGCTGCATTCATTTCCACTATAGATCCACAGGTTGACTGATTTACATGAACTGTTGGTAGATCTTGAGGACAGGTTTGGCCACCCCTGGTCTAGTTAGACAGTCAATAGATTTAAAAGGTAGGAGTATAGAGTGGTTCCCTAGAAGAAGGCCCAAATAGGCTGAAATGCGTTAGGGGTACCTACCTACCATCTCCCAGCAGCACCACCACCCACCTGCAATCACCCAAGGACCAAATGCTGCGCGACTCCCACTGTAGAGCACCCCAAAGTGAGCTCCTACACCAAACAGGTAGAGGCAAGAGAAAAGAAGGCACAGCCGGAAAGCGGGAAGTGCTAGTGTGGACACAATCGGGAGGGAGAAGGTACAGGTAAGTGAGGGCGGATCCATCGGTGTGTATTGCAAACGGCCAGTCCCTTCATGGTGAGCTGACTGCACGTGCCGATCGCTACCAGCCATGTCCCCCGTGGCAGCGAACATAACAAACAACAGGGGCAAACCCATGGGGCTGACACATGGCAGGTCCAGAACCGCCCGCACTGCAACCCTCTCCGGAAACCTCTGTATCCCACAAAGCACCACCAGACACAGGCACTGGGCTCCCCGACATCCAGCCCCTCCTCAGGAATGCCACTCCACCAGCACCGGGTTCCCCGACACCCAGCCCCTCCATCTGAGGAACACCGCTCCACCGGGCTCCCCGACATCCAGCCCCTCCTCAGAAACACTGCACCACCCTGTGCCAACATTAGGGCCCCATACCTGTTCACTGCAGAAACTATAAAAAGCAGGTCCAGACCAGCGGGAAGCCATGATCATACCAGGTATGTTGGACACCCCCACCACAATAACCAACCGGACTGTAGTTTACCCCACTCTCCATCCCCCCACCAGTATCCTTGGACAATTGCAATAAGTGACCGCATCACCATTGAACCACCTACATTGAAGCAGAGATAAGAGCTCTCACTTATATATTATATTGTATGCTATTTGTATCCAATTTGATTTTACCCAATCAAATTGTACCCCCTGCATTGTATCATTTATGCATGATTGTGTGTTTTATTAAGTAAACCTTGCTTTACCCATTACACTGCATTGTTGTTCGTTATTCACACACAACCACAAAGGAATGGAGCGCAGAGCTATCCAATTGTTTGCTCAGGTTTAAATGGTCAACGTGACAATGGTCGACACATATGGTTGACACAAGGTTTTTCACATATTTTTCTTTTGATTAACCATTACGTGGACTATAACTGGGAATAATAACGTGTGCAGCGTTAGGCAGCAGTAGAGCGAGGCACTTTGCCAGAAGCCTAGCAAATATCTATGTTTGCTATAACTGTGGTTACATATCATAAAACATGCAATAGTACACTAAAGGGGTTTTACAAAAAAATAAACGTGTTGACCCTGAGGACCTTCTCTACTGTCTACCTTTTCCATGTTGACCTTTTGACCCTGTCGGCCATATGGGGTTAACCAAATGAGAAACACAATGGATGACCATCAATAGGTAAAAATATCGATGGTGATCCCTTGCATAGTTTAGCGCTATCAATGGCCAGTTGCACTATTGCCATTAATGGCAATGATGGCCATCCCTACCTGAACGCCAAATAACTTTATATGTAAAATAGGTGTTCATGTGCATTTTCTTATGTTAATAACACAACGGGTACTCCTATCCGAAATGGGATACGGTCATTGGGTCACCAGCATGATGGTCGACATGCATTAAGGTCAACGTGAGTCTAGGTCGACATGGGTTAGGTCAACAGAGTCATTAGGTCGACAGTCAAAAGGTCAACATGGGGTTTTTCAAATTTTTTGAGACGACATGCCGATAGGCGGTATTTCATGCCCTATCATCCAGTAGGGCGTGGTGGGAGAATAAAATAGTGTGCTGAGTGTAGCAAGGCTTGTCCTTGTGTTTCCCTCCTATATCCCTATAGATTGTAAGCTTGCAGCAGGGCCCTCCTACCTCCAAGTCTGTCTGTTGTTACCCAGTTTGTCTTATCACTGTCTACTATTGTAAAGCGCAACGGAATCTGCTGCGCTATATAAGAAACTGTAAATAAATAAAATAATAATAAGAGAATGTACCCAGTTGGTATTCTTAATAATCATGTTATTCATTTTCTTGCCAAAAGAGGGCATACTTGCTCCTTCAGTTGTCTTGGACATATCCACCTATAACATAAATGCAGGGTTCTAGGTTGAGCTTAGATTTTCATCATTGACTAGAGAAAATCTTTCCCTGTTGCATTAGGAATTATGTGTTCAGTAACTACTTTGATAAATCATACACATAAACTGCAAATTGACATCTGTTACAAGATAGTCGATACATTATCTGTACTTTATTAGTTTACAGTTGTCATTATTGTGTATGACTTGGAAACTGAAAGTGCATGAAACCACCAGGGGTGGTGAACTGAAATAAGCGAAAAGCAACCCATATGAGCATCTAAACTGGTCTTTTTGTGCCACACGACACCCATTCATTGAGACGGGTTTAGCTGCTTAAAGCAACCCTAAAGATCGCAATTGGTGTAATAAACACATCACCTGGGTATCGCTCGACAATCTCACTTCTGTGATGAACTACTGGATTTCCTTTTTATAATGCCATATTGAGAACTGCATCACTGACATGCATCTCTTCATTTTTTAATCAACTTTTAGTTAGTATTCAACCCGGGTCCCGACTGTTAGTACGTCCCGACAGTTGGGACCCTGGCCCATTTTCGGCCCGCTCACCAGTTTATTGGCAGGCAGGATTCAATATGCCGCCTGGCGATCAGCAAAAAGTGGGCATGTCTTTCAATCCATGGCCGTTTTTTTATGTGTGTGTGGGGGGGGGGGGGGGGGGGGGGGAGGGATTAGTTACAGTAAGTAAATTGTGCCTACCTGTCATCCTAATGGTCAGCTATGTAGTGGTGTACAGTTGTGTTTCTGATTGTGTACCTGCTTTATGATTGGCAGCTATTAACACTGGTTTTACCTATCACTTTGACCATTAATAATTTCATTTGGTTCTAAATCAGCAGCCGGAGGCACACCTGCAGGTGTATTGGGGCACACAGTATGGGAACCACTGTAAGGTGGCCACACACGCACCGATTACAGTGCTATGCGTTTTTAGCAGTACAATGGTTCTATACAATTTTTCGGCCAGATTTAAGCATGACCCGATGCGATGGTTATTTAGCCGTTTGCGATGCGATGCTGTGCTGTGCTGTGCGATTTAAGCACATTTTTCACCTGACTTTTCTGAACTTTTTTTTGGCTGAAGTTGACAAGTTTGAACCCATCAATAAAGTTGTTGATAACAATTTGAATGTATAAAAAAAGTGATCAGAGTTTATTTATAGGCCAAAACTGACAGACTTCAATTCCTTTGCGCAGTGATTTTGTTGGTGATTTGGGCTATTCCCAGAAATTTGTTATGGATGAATTCCAGTATCAGGCGCAAATACTATATGCTCAGGGCATCGCAGTTATGCAAATGGCCCATCATCATCATACAGGTGACCGAAAGGAACGTAGTTGCTGGACAAAAGAATGGCTCCTGAAACGAGATAGCATGTCCCATACCTCACTCCTTCAGGAATTGCAAGAGTCAAATCCTGATGATTACCGCAACTATTTGCGCATGAACGACCACACGTTTCAAGAACTACTCTTAATGGTCACGCCCTTGATTGTGAAAAAGGATACAATCATGCGTAAAGCAATTTCACCGCACGATAGGCTAGTAGCGACTTTACGCTACCTAGCCACAGGTAGATCGTTTGAGGACCTCAAATTTTCCACCAGAATATCAGCGCAAGCTTTAGGCCAGATCATTCCAGAGACGTGTGAAGCCATATATTCTGTGTTAAAGAAGAAGTGTTTCCAGGTAATATTTTGCTTTCACTTTAAAAATGTAAGAATAGCCTTTACTCTGATCGGTGTGGATATATACTCATGCGTTGGGCTGGCCGATGTTTTGTGTCTGCGCATATGCAGAGGCGTCTCTGCGCATGTGAGAGCAGGGCATATGGGTAAATGCCGCATGACCTGTGAACACTCCGAACAGGGACTGTCGAGGTGCGTGAAGGGCTATTTGTGCGAATTACCATATGCATACGCCCCCCATTTCATGGCCCTTCCCATGCAAACGCTGGTCGTACGTATGGTTATGCAGTCGTGACGCACGTGTAGGGGGCGGACATCTGACATTGCTGGATGTCAGCTGCCCGGCCAGATCCCTGCTTTAGCATGGAAACATGTCCGTGTGCTTGCGCTACTTGGTGGAGCAATTGCTCCTGCATTCCATGGTCTGTGACCATCGAATGATGGGGGAGGTTCCCTTAGATGGAGGAGGCGTATTGCGTGTCAAATACACGTGCGGACCATTCCGCCACCTTCTTACCGCATACGGACGGAGTTGGCGATCCGTATGGAAGGCGGGGTTTTGCGCACACGGTCCGGCCTGCATAATCACCTGTGTCCGCACCGATCAGAATCAGGGGCAATATGTAATGCAAGTAAATCCGTTTCATTTCCCCCTTGCTTTTCATAACATACTGATTGTCATTTGGTAGATCTCACCATTTCAGCAATACCACACCGAGGGACACACTTATCAATAAGCTGCGATGTTCTGCCCCTAACATTGGTGGCCATGCCATTTGCAGGGTCTTTAACACCTAAATGTATCAAGGCAAGTGGCCAGTGGCAGCATGTGTGTGAAAAGTTGCATACATGGATCCGCAGCTTCCAGCAAAGTTCAAGCATTACACTCCCCTAGACACTACCCCATTTTCCACAGCCCACTGAAAATGTTTGATGCTAATCATGTGCACAGAGGGAGCAGAAAGTACTATGTGTTGATAGGTCCACCTGTGTACATAGCTAGCTGCGCCTGTTGGGGTCCTTTATGCTGGGAGTTCATAGCTGCTGAATCAGATGACAGTGATCTGATGTGTCCAGGGTCCAGATAGTGAGGAACACGGATTTTGATGATTTCAGGCCGCCACTGTGGCGCCATTAATCTCAATACATACCGGACCCCGGAGGCAGGTGCTCCCCGCTCCCCATACACACCAGGTCTGGCCTTTTCCCCCTCCACACACATGTGGTTCTTTGGCCATGATAATCTCGGCCAAAAGACTGTCGACCTAGGTGTGCTGCAAAATTGTAACATATCGGTTTGTGGCTGGGACAGGATTGTCACTGTAGACTACCGGGATCTTTTTCACTGGAGATCTGTTTTGCCATTACATGCAATGCATTTTTATACTCACATCAATGTCTGCCTCTATCTTTCTCTCTCTCTGTCACTCTCTCTCTCACACTCAAAACACATCAATTCTTGTATACATACATACATACCTACCTGCATACATACATGCCCTTGCATACGTATACACTATATATTTGCATGTCTAATTTTGAAAACGATTTTAAATATTCACTAATATTAAATTTCTCTACATCTAGTTTCCCAGAAATTCGGACCAATGGTTGCAATTGGCTCAAGGATTCGACGACAGATGGCAATTTCCAAACTGTGGCGGTGCCATAGATGGAAAGCATATTCGAATCAGGCCACCAGCAAATAGCGGCTCCTTGTTCTACAACTACAAAGGCTACTTCAGCACCGTTATGATGGCAATTGCCAATGCAAATTATGAATTTATTTATGTTTCAGTTGGTGCTAATGGTCGCTCCTCAGATGGTGGCACATTTAAGGCAACCAAATTCTACCAAAGGTTGCAAGACAGTACACTTCATTTGCCTACTGCAAATGAATGCAAGTTTGGGCTTAATTTTGTCTTTGTGGCCGACGAGGCCTTTGCCCTCGAGAATCATTTACTGAAGCCCTATCCTCAACGTTCGCTGGATCATGACAGAAGAATCTTCAATTACCGGCTGTCAAGAGCACGCCGGGTAATTGAGAATACCTTTGGGATTCTTTGTAGCAGATTCAGAGTGTTCCATACCACTATTGATATGACCCCATGCAAAATTGACAAGGTAGTTCTTGCAGCCTGTTCCCTTCATAATTTCTTACGTCAAAGTTCACCAACTACAGTCAGACCATGTACACCATATGTCTCTGATACAACATGTGAAAGTATTGAGACTTGCCCCCTTGACAACTTTCATGTCACAACCTCTGCACAGGGATCCAGCACATCTGCAAGAAATGTACGAGAGGAGTATTTGCAATATTTCAATGGGATTGGAAGTGTACCATGGCAGGAACTAAGCATTTCGTGAAATACATATTCCTCAAGGCTACATTATTTTTGACCAAATTGTTCTTTTCAATTTGCAGTGTTCATGAAATAAAAACCCACCCATCACTTACAAACACCTTACCAGTGTGTAATTTTTTTGAGCCATATATGTCATAGTTTGTCACTACATTACTACTGTACGTAAAGGTCATGTGTGCACCAATTCTAGAAATTTCATTTTTACCATCCTTGAGGCAAATTGTGTCACATAGGCCCTTATTGTGATCGGTGCGGATAATCCCGCTTGCATACGGTCCGCCGATGTTTATCTTCTGCGCATGTGCAGAGGTCACTCTGCGCATGTGCAGGCGCTTGCGCCGCAACGATTCTCGATACGCCGCACAGGTGGCGTGAGGGGCTACTTATCCTCATTACCCTATGCATACGCCCCACGTTTCATGGGCCTTCCCATGGAAACGCGGGGCGTACGCATGGTAATGAGGCTGTGACGCGTGGCTACAGGGCAGACATATGACATCGCCGGATGTTAGCTGCCGGCCCCCATACAAGAGTTCACACAGACAAGTGTCGGTGTGGTCTTGTGTTGCGGGATCTGGTGGAGCGTGCGGCCCTGCATTCGATGGTCGGCGACCATCGAATGGAGGGGCTTCTCCCACCATGGAGGAGGCGTATCCCCGTCCACATTCATGCGGGCCGCCACATATCCGCATACGGACGGAGGTGGCGATCCGTATGGAAGGCAGGGATTCGCCAAGACGGACATCACCGCATATTACTGATCGGGCCGCACCGATGAGAATAAGGGCCATCGATTTTTCATTTTCAAAAGTTTCAAACCATTATGTTAATAGGTCAATACCTTGCTAAATTAGACTCATATCCCGTGACAAAACAATGGTTTTTGGAAACAAAAACCGTAATTCCACCTTTCAAGCTTAGTTTTCTACCAAAATTGACTTATATTAATATACAGTGTTTGGTTAATATGCAAAACAACAATGTATGGCTTGGAGCAATATCTATACATTTGCAAGGAAAAAAACAGCACACGGTATTTAAATTTTGAAAACTTTACTGCATTCGGCAGATTCTGTCATCTGGACACGGTTCATTAAGAAAAATGAGGCATACAACTGCCTCGGAGGAACCATTAACATAATAAAGAGAAAAGGAATCAAGCACATATCAGCAATTATGAACATGCAAGGCACGAAACAGTGCTGCAGACTATACATTTGTACGGAAGAAAAATGCAAAAATGGGAGACAGAAGTGGAAAAAGGAGCAAATCAGGCACACAAATCACAACGATCAGGAGCACAGAACCAATAACATCTCCAATAACCAAAACTATGGACAAACAACATCATGAGTTTATTATCGAACAGACACCAATTTGAACAGCACGAACCTTTTTTTAAGTACCAACAATTAACGCATGCCAAAATCGAAGCCAAATTAAATCAATTTATTTAATAATACGCATCATCATCTGGGGGGAGGGATGGATTGTTCAACATAGTCCTGAACAAACCGCCAGACAATGCGCTCGGTTGAGAGGTGGAAGATGATTGGGTGGATGGCCCGGGCGCTTCAAAAGAAGTATGGGGATGCGGAGGTAGACCCGGCGCATTGACAAAGGGGTGGTGATATGGATAAGGGGCCGGTGGGGGCTGTGGCTGGTGCCGCATAGCTGATGGCGTTATGTCACACTCATCATATAGGGTGTTATCTGATGCGCGTATCATACCGACATGAACTATGCGTTTGAAGATGCGATACTGTTCTGGACGCATCTTCCTGCACTCACTAGCCATATGGTTTGCAAACATTTGAATATCATCCGGGGGCTTATTTAGAACTTCCTCCGCGCGCTTAAAAAAAGGTAGCGCACAGGATGCAGCCAAACAGGTCCCCTGTGGCGGTTGCTTCCTCCTCTGTTTTTTTGGAGGAGCAACAGTTGGCGACTCATCCACAGGTCCCTCTGCTTCTGGCTCGACCTGAGCCGTTGCATCCTGCTCCGAGAAAACGTCCTATGGATAATAAGAAAGAAAGAAGACATTAAAATACATTACATAAGCCATTTGAAAACCAAAGATGAATCAAAAACTTACTATGTCACCACTCTCCGGATCTTCAACGGGAACGACTTCCGGAGAGTCATCATCCATAGGCGTTTCCTGTGCTGTTCTTCTTGGTGGCTGTTCGATGATAAACTTCATGATATCGTAGTACCATAGTTTTGGCTTGTAGATATCATCGGTTCCTGCTCCTGATCGCTGCGATTCAAGCACCTGATTGTGCTCCTTTACCACTACTGTCCTCATATTAGCAATTTTCTTCCGCACAAACTTCAAGTCTGCCTCGCTGTTTCGTACCTTGCAGTAATCAATTAGCTTCTGATATGCTCTATTCCTTTTCTCTTTATTATGGTAATCTTTATTCGTTGTCCTCCAGAGACAGTCGTTCTGCTCATAGATCTCAATGAACCGTGTCCAGTAGTTGGTGCTCATTGTAGCTGGAAAATCTGCAGGAACACAGTCCAAAAAAATACACTTGTTAAAGAACTTGATTACAAAAATATGAACTCACCACACCCTGGCAAAAATCATAAACTTTCCATTGTGAAATCCTTTGCATAAACGTCATTTGGAAAATGTTACGTCGTAATGACAGATACATTACTCATTTAAACAGACAATTACATATACTTATGCAGTGGCCATTGCTATTTTGAGAATTTAAGTTTGAGTAGTTAGCGAAGCCGGAGTACTGATGTCTTATTGCATATTACTCTGTGTCACTAAGCAAGCATTATTATTCACATCAGAATGTGATTGTCATGAAGGATAATTTCCTCAACTATAATGAATGCTGGCTACCTTCTACATTTGTGCTTTGTGGATGCTTTCCATGATAAAAAAACAATAACAGCTTAAGTTCCTGCCTTTACTCGGGAGATACACCCTGACCTAATTGATGGTGTGCAATGGTCCATTGTCATGAATTGGGACATATTGCAACTGTGCTAGGTAGGCTAGGCGGGAGCAAAGCATCATCCTCATCAAACGCCTGTTCCCTCATTGACACCCTGTACCTGGGAGTTTGCCCTTGGCTGTGATGAGAAGCTGCAATCTGGCTGAGTATTTCCCCTAACTATGCCACCCATAATTGGCAAAATTACAAAAATGATTAATTGCATTGCTGGCAGAATTACATTATTACTTATGTTTAAGTCAGTTAAATAGGGACAATAATAAAAACATGTTTGAAACGACGCACCCCAAAATGTGTATACCCATAATTCCCAATAAGCAGAACAACTCTACCTCACTAACCCACCTTGGTGCAATTACACATACCTTTCTGCCTGTGCAGACCTTGACTGGCAAGATGCTATGCAAATGTTCCGCGTTGCCTCACAGATTTCAGCAACTGGAAAAGAAAGAGGCAACATTGTCATGTGAGGAACAGACATAGGCAAAGGCAAAAATACACAAATAAAAGAAACATCGATGCGGGAATAATAGTAGTGATTAGACAAATAACTTTGTTAAATATTGCAGAAACCAATCAATTTGTCCAAAGAGTACAAACCCCCGACATAACTCATCAGTCCAGGCTACCGACTGATCCAGAGCTCCCTTTGCATAACCTAGCAACATGCATTGTTTACTACACAGCGACTGCACAATATGGCATGTGAAAACCATGTGAGATGCACTTGCAGCTACCCAGTACAAATCAACCCCCCCAACATGGTGCTGTTAACATACCTTTCGGACTTTCTGGACCCTGATTGGACAGATGTTCAGAGATAGTCCAACGTGGCGTCAATGCTTTCAGCAACTGGAAAAGAAAGAGGCAACATTGTCATGTGAGGAACAGACATAGGCAAAGGCAAAAATACACAAATAAAAGAAACATCGATGCGGGAATAATAGTAGTGATTAGACAAATAACTTTGTTAAATATTGCAGAAACCAATCAATTTGTCCAAAGAGTACAAACCCCCGACATAACTCATCAGTCCAGGCTACCGACTGATCCAGAGCTCCCTTTGCATAACCTAGCAACATGCATTGTTTACTACACAGCGACTGCACAATATGGCATGTGAAAACCATGTGAGATGCACTTGCAGCTACCCAGTACAAATCAACCCCCCCAACATGGTGCTGTTAACATACCTTTCGGACTTTCTGGACCCTGATTGGACAGATGTTCAGAGATAGTCCAACGTGGCGTCAATGCTTTCAACAACTGGAAAAGAAAGAGGCAACATTGTCATGTGAGGAACAGACATAGGCAAAGTTTTTCACAAAATATACTGACATATCCATTTTCTGCATTGCCCTCCCCTAAAATAGAGAGACCCAGGTGGTCTTGTGTGGCGTAAATATAGTGATGTACAATTGTGGTTGCACACAGTAAGGAACAGGGCCCTCTCTCTGCTGATGTGGTTTTGCACAATCCTTCTATTGGAATAGCATCACTGGTTTGTGTTGCAACCATCTTTGAAATCACTATTTTACATGCTTAAGCTCATTTCTTCATCTTCATATGGGCAGGTGCAAAATAACAGGTGTAGCACCATATTAAATAACCATATGGCTTCCAAATGAAGTAATGCTGCCTCAACTCAATATTAATTTTGTTACGCAAACATCTGTCCACTAACTGTGATTCTACAAGTCCACTTTTAGTCCACATTCCCTCCCTGGCATTACAGTGTTGGCATGTTGTGCACAGGCCATTACAGCGTGTGACATTATGTGTAATTGGCATTATGGTGTTTGCATTATGTGTGACAGACAATATAGGCCCTTATTCTACTTCGTGCGGTACGGCCCGCGTGCGGCCGTACCGCCGATGTTTTTACACTGCACATGCACAGAGGTCAATCTGCGCATGTGCAGCCCCCTTCGCCGCAGACGTATTTCGTCCGCCGCAAAGGGGGCGTATAGGGGCGTGAGGGGCTTCATGCCCTCATTTCCCTATGTGTACGCCCCGCGTTTCATGGGCGTTCCCATGCAAACGCGGGGCGTATGCATGGTAATGAGGGCATGACGCCACTCATGGGGGCGGAAAGCTGACGTCGCCGGATGTCAGCTTTCAGCCCCCATACAAGCTACCACACGGACGATTGTCCGTGTGGTCTCAGCTTGCGGGAGCTGCCGCGGCGTGCGGACCTGCCTTCGATGGTCGACGACCATCGAATGCAGGGGGCAGCTCCCACCATGGTGGAGGCGTAGCTTCCACCATTTTTATGCGGATCGCCAGCCGTCCGTGTACGGACGGCCGTGGCGATCCGTAGGGTGGGCGGGGATTGGTTTGTGCGGCCGGAGCCCCGTGTGCGGCTCTGGCCGCACCAACCAGAATAAGGGCCATAGTTTTGACATTATGTGTAATGGCCATTATAGTGAACTATAAAGGAGAGAGCTGCTGCAGCAGCCCTGCTCCATTTTGTTTTCCCTGCCCGCCCCTGCATTAATACCCTGCTGTGGCAGGGGGTCCACTGCCCCCTGCCACTTCTTGACTGGGGTCCCCCGCTGTGCTTTTTTTTTTTTGCGGCCACCTATACAGATGTATAATGGAGAGAGCTGCTGCAGCAGCCCTGCTCCATTTTGTTTTCCCTGCCCGCCCCTGCATTAATACCCTGCTGTGGCAGGGGGTCCACTGCCCCCTGCCACTTCTTGACTGGGGTCCCCCGCTGTGCTTTTTTTTTTTTGCGGCCACCTATACAGATGTATAATGGAGAGAGCTGCTGCAGCAGCCCTGCTCCATTTTGTTTTCCCTGCCCGCCCCTGCATTAATACCCTGCTGTGGCAGGGGGTCCACTGCCCCCTGCCACTTCTTGACTGGGGTCCCCCGCTGTGCTTTTTTTTTTTTGCGGCCACCTATACAGATGTATAATGGAGAGAGCTGCTGCAGCAGCCCTGCTCCATTTTGTTTTCCCTGCCCGCCCCTGCATTAATACCCTGCTGTGGCAGGGGGTCCACTGCCCCCTGCCACTTCTTGACTGGGGTCCCCCGCTGTGCTTTTTTTTTTTTGCGGCCACCTATACAGATGTATAATGGAGAGAGCTGCTGCAGCAGCCCTGCTCCATTTTGTTTTCCCTGCCCGCCCCTGCATTAATACCCTGTTGTGGCAGGGGGTCCACTGCCCCCTGCCACTTCTTGACTGGGGTCCCCCGCTGTGCTTTCTTTTTTTTGCGGCCACCTGTAAATTAAATAAGTTATGCACTACTTACCTTGTACGCAGTCCCGTCGCGCCGCTCCGCTGCTAGGTGTGGTGTCCCCACGTGACTGGCCGTCTCTCGCGCGAAAGCAGGAAGGGACTGAGCGGAGGGGAGGGTTTGTAAAAAAAAGAAAAAAAAAAAACCATCGTATAGCATCGGCTCGCATGCCTGTATAATGCTGAGCCCGATGCTGTGCGATAATGTCCTAAAAAGTAGCTGCGGCACATACTTTTTAGGACATCTAAAATCGAGCAACGTGAACGCGCATAGTACAGCATCGCGTCGCACACGCCGCGCTACTCCAACACTAAAATCGTACGCATGATGCGTTTTGTACTTTAAAAGTACAAAACGCATTCTAAAATCGATGCGTGTGTGGGCTGCAGTGACTTCCATATCTATTCTTGCCACTGACATTAACTACCTATCACAGCTTATTGGTGACCACCATTGTTCCTTACGCAGTCATTGACACCCCCTAAATCCACCCATTTCTTAAATGCAGTGTGATTTAGTTGCAAATTACATTTTATTCTACCCCCAAAGTTTTTTAACGTGTTCACCAAAAGAATATTGAACTAAATTTTCATTGAGAATCTAATCATACAATAACGAAATAATCTCTCTTGTGTAACTATTAAATTTCTGTGTTGATCTTTATAAGTAAAATGTTATTTTAATCGTGTATGCAAAATGGTTTGTTTCCAAGTTGTTGCTGAGGGAATTAAAGTAAGCGTTTTGCCACTGGGGGGCGATGTTACCATATGCTATGTAATGCTAATTGGCAAAATAATGTACACTTATTCTCTCTGCATGTGTACACTGTACAGTAAAAGTAAATCACAGATTTTCATTTACAATACAGAATTACACAGAACAATGTATCCATAATTCCTAACGTATCAGACCATCTCTTTAGGTGTTTGCATAGTAAGGATTCAATGAATGTTTTACTTTCATTACCTGCCTAGACTACAGGTGACTTTTATCTGTAGTTTACAGATAGCAGCCTCATTTGCATGATAGATTATAAAACCCAGGTTAACCCTTTCCTCTCCAGCTGAGCCATTTGTTTTCATGGCTTGTTTACAGCGATGCATATTAGTTTTGCATTTTGGTGTATGCTGACTGGAAACTGCCAATATTATCCCACAGTAGATAGGAATGAGTAGCTATTATTATTATTATTATTAATAATATTTTAAGTGCCATCTTATAAGGCAGGATTTGCTGCTATCTACAGTATGCAGCTTATTAATTGATCAGAAAAATGACAGGATACAGCCAGCAACTCCTGAATAACTCTTGAGTAAATATCTGTGCAGCACTGCGAATCCATACAGTCTGCTAAAGTTTGTGCACAGGGTTAGTCCTGCTTAAATAAAAGCTAAACGTATACACACAGAGACAAAGTACACTACTATTTCCCAGCCACCCATGGCTAAGATGAGAGGTGCCGGTAAGTTGAAAGTGACATGCAGGAGACCGGATTCCACTGGGTCTACTGTCACCTGTCCATACTGTGGTGTCAGAGGAATGCAGTGGGGGACAGGTGCCATCTGGCTGACACGTGTGGGCCTGCCTGAATCAAAGTTCAAAAAAGAAAGCACTTCCCCTGAAACTCTACAATTCCAACACAGAGGGTGCTGAGATTAAAGAACAGCTTGATAGTCAGTTGTCTAAAATGACTTTGTAAGTAGAGACGGCATTACCATCAGGTTTTCTACCAATGTCTGCATAGTCAGAAGCTCATTCATATATTGTTTCTTTTAATATTTAACACTTATGGGGCCTACACATGAGGCGATTTAATCTGACTAGATCGCTTAGAAAATGCCCTTACATTGCTCTGTGTGTAGGGGCCAACGCGATAGTGATGCCCGGCCCATGTGGTGTTATCGCCCGGTGATTAATATGCAGCATGCTGGATAAATCTAGTAATATCGCCGGTCAGGGACAGTGGTCTCACCGGAGAACACTGGCCCTGACAGATCGCTCAGCACACATCGCTGTGCAGCGCTGAGCGATCTTGCTGAGCTATCGACATTGCACAGATCGCTCAGCAGTGTCACCCCCTGTGTAGGCCCCATTAAGTGGAGTATTTATCAGCACGGAGAAAGATAAAGTGGAGATAAATAAACCACTAACAAATAACTTTTTAACTCTTTTTCCAGGCTGTGTTTATTAAAAATGGCTGATTGGTTACTATTTTATTTCTTTCCGCTTTATCTATCTGCATGTTTTGATAAATACCCCCTACACATGTAAATGTATTAAAGAGCATACATACCGTGACTTATAATTATTTACTATGATGTAATCTAGAAAGTCGCAAAGTTTCAATCATGTCACATAGTTTGGACAATATTTACCTTGGTAGATATAAATAAATCCCAGGACATTGTGACCCTTCCTTATACACACAAAGAAGGAAGCCATTTTGAGAGATGAACCAAAGATTTGATGATGAGAGTCTATGCATTTTTTTGCAATAGTGTCTACTGAGGCGTGAGACATCAGATGCCTCTTGCTACAATGTCACTGAAGCTAATGGATAGTCTGGATTTTTACTCAAAAAGGCTGCCTCCATTGTTTATACTTTTAAAACATATATACATACTTCATTTGGTTCTCATGCAATGTGGACAATGGGCAGGATTCAGTTTCGGAGCGGCGCATGCGGCAAAATACCAATATTTTATACTTTGTGCATGTGCACCAGTACTGAGCATGTGCAGGATGGGTCTGCCGCGTTGTATGCAGTACAGCAACTGACTGTCATTGATTGACAGTCTGCTGCCATTTGGAGGTTTAGAGGGGGTTTTGGGAAACAGAGGCTGTTGTCACCATTGGGGGGGGGGGGCAGGATCTCTATTGGAGGATGGCTATTTAGTAGGATCTGCAATGGCTGGCTTGCAGGTCCTTAGGGTCATGCATTCAGCCGCCAATGGTATCGCAGTTATTCAGATCAGTAAAGCAGCGGGAATGTGCTGCCTCCTGTCGAACTACCATATTAGTGGTATTGCTGCTGCTTCCATGTAAGAAGCAGCGTTAGCTCCTCCGACCACAACTGAATCAGGCCCAATATACTGTACAAACATGGTGGAAGATGAAAATTGTAGCATGCTTCTCAAAGTGGGCATTTCAGCCATTGCACAGTCTGTATAACACTCGTGTACCAGGGAAAGGGTTGATACTAGTTTCAGCTTATAGAGGTCTATGTATACTTAGCCTTAAGGTCCATTCACACTGGATCACTATGCCCAGCATGTATGGACAGTCATGATCACTATCATCGCTGGGGGGAAAACCGCTCAGTGCATACACACTGAACGGCTTCAGTGGGGGGAGGATGGCTTTGCATAGCGCAGCACTATGCAAAGCCATCCTCAAAGCCGTTCATACTTCGGGTATTACCAGCAGATGAACAGCTTTCCCGGCGATGATGCGGGAGCGCGCAGTAGTGCTCATTACTCATCACCGGGGCATACACACTGGGCGGCTTTGAGCTGAAAGTTGCTCAAACTTGCTGTTATGAGCGGTTTTCAGCTCAAAGTCACCAAGTGTGTATGGGCCTTTAGAGAGAGATAAAGTGGATGGACATAAACTACCACGCAGTCAGCTCCTAACTGTCATTTTTAAAACAGTCTGTAACCCTTAATCTCTCTGCAAGCCTTAGTACATAAAAACCCCATAGCCACAAATGTGACAACCACAAAAGATACTAAAGAGGTCTCAGTAGCCCAGTGTGACCAGCACGATTGACCAAAAACCCATGTACAAATAAATGTACTATGTAAATAGACCATAGACCACAAACTAACACTGCAATAAAGGGGCTTTGAAACTTATTTGAACAACACAAGGTCTGGTATTGTCAGAGTAAAGTGCATAGTTTAGCTGTCACAAAGGATTTTTGTGTTTGGTTACAATGTACTGAAGATGTGTCCCAATCCTTCAGTGTGGATAATACTCTGAAAGACCTCATGTGGACAGTCTAATCTGATGGACCTCTCTTTTTTTGCCCTGTTAATGTTTAGTGACCTGTTAAGCAGCAACAAAGGGATCTGTGCCCGATGCAGGTATGGTGTGTTGGAGGAGGTGAAGCAGGTTTTGCTGTCAGCAGGAGTTTGCCTGGAGATACAATAAAAAGTTTGCACTCTCCTATTATAGGGGTGGAGAAAGTAGCAGGCTCACCATCCAAAATTCACTGCTCCAGGCACCTGCTGCTGCGGGAGAGATTTTGGGAGGAACGCTTCTTCACTCCCCTGCATGCTGATTGGCTGGGAGTTGACAATGGTAATTTGCATGGCCCCGCCCCGGCCCGCAGGCTGCATATTAAGGCTGTAGAGCGCTGACACAGGCACACTAGTGCCTTCTGTTATATCCCGGAGTGCAGAGTCCCATGTGAGACCCTCTTTGCCTGGATTGTGTCATCGGCAGTAGCCACCGCTTCTCCAAGATGCCCCGATCATTCCTGGTCAAGAAACACTTCTCTGTCACCAAGAAGCCAAACTACAGTGAACTGGAAAGTCAGACAGGTACAGTCACATTACATTGTACCCACTGCACCCAGTCCTGTTGCTGCACCGTGCACAGGGCAAATAGAACGTTCACATTTTAGTATCTTTCTGGACCAGGTGTGTGCTAAGCCTCAAACTTGGAGAGAGATAAAGTAGCAGCCAAACATCTGTCAATTTTTTTTAACACAGCCTGAAACATGCCAGTTAGGATCTAATTGGCTGCTACTTTATCTCTCTCCACTTCACTTTTAAAGCTTAGTGCCTCTGTCTGATCTGCAATGCAGCTGCTGATAATATCATATAACAATCTGTAGTTAATGTTGATGCTTCTAAAGCTAATGTGTTTTGTTTTGCTTTCTTCTCTCTAGTGTATATCTCACCATTCCTATATGACAAGTACCCCATCCCTGTGATACCTCAGCCAGAGATCCTCAGCACAGGAGCTTACTTCCCACCTCTTGTCTGGGACACTGGGTTACTTACCACGTTCTTTACCACTGATCCCGACTACAGTAAATCTCCAATCTCCACATCCAGCGACGACTCTAAACCTCTAGACCTCACCTCTTTCTCCAGTGAGGATGATGAGGGGAAAACCTCAGATCCCCCCAGCCCAGCCTCTTCAGCCACAGAAGCGGAGAAGTTCCACTGTAACCAGTGCACAAAGTCTTACTCTACCTTTGCTGGACTGTCTAAACACAAGCAGCTGCACTGTGACTCCCAAAGCAGAAAATCATTCAGCTGCAAATACTGTGAGAAGGAATATGTCAGTTTAGGGGCCCTGAAGATGCATATCAGGAGCCACACACTTCCCTGTGTCTGTAAAATCTGTGGCAAAGCTTTCTCAAGACCATGGCTCCTTCAGGGACACATCAGAACACACACAGGTAAGATACAGTGCAATAATCCGCTTCATTCTGGCAAATAGTATTAAATGTTTAAATGTGGCATTAATATTTACTGTAATGTCTTGGTCTGTAGGAGGATATAAATGCATGCATGTCTTATGTTGGGGCATGCTAGTAATAATGGGCAGGTGGAAATTAAACACCTAAAGGATAACTGGAAATGACAAAAGCCAACATACAAATGGATTATTTCAGCATCACTAATTCCCTTTCTTTGAGTGAGGCAGGCTGGTGTTAAGGGTGGGCACAGGAAGCACTGTGAATTGCACCTGTTGCAGTACAGTTGCCTGGATGGGTAATACACTCCCAGCTGCCAGCCTTGCTTGTGTTCTTAGCAAGGATCACATTGTACCAAATCTTTTATCCCAAACACAGGGACAGTCTGAATGTTGTGTATTTTGTGGGTTTGATTTCACACCCCCTTCAAGTGCTGTAGGCAATGCAAAAGAAATTCAAAGCCATTAATTGTGTTAACTAAATGACACTACCCTGACTATAATAAATAAATGCAGTGTGGATATTAGCATTTGATAAAAAGGCAGAGTGCCAATTTAATTAGGCACTTTGCTTCCCAATAAAGCACACACACCCTTGTATACCTAATCTCTGTGGTTGCAGTGTGTGAGATGGGGGTGCTTTTGCTCATATATTGTGCACATATAGTAAAAAAAAAAAATGAAATGTTAATTGGTCCTTGTTAATTTATTGATCATTAAAAGCATTTTTTTTTTTTGCTTACAGGTGAAAAGCCATTTTCCTGTACTCATTGCAATCGGGCCTTCGCTGACCGCTCCAATCTCCGAGCCCATCTACAGACCCATTCAGACGTCAAGAAGTATCAGTGCAAAACCTGTTCAAGGACTTTCTCCCGCATGTCACTCCTTCACAAGCACGAAGAGACAGGGTGTTCTGGGAGTCACTGATCACTATTTTGTGCACAATTGACTATTGCTGATACTCCAGAAGGTCATTCTTTTCCCAGATAAATTTGCCCTGGCTATATGTAGCAAGTGCACCCAAATCATGTGGTTTTTGGGGGACCTATAACACTTTTATGTAATGCTCTTAGTGGCTGAAATGAGCTCTTTTGTATTCCAGAACTTTATTGCATTATCACCGGGAACAAAATACATTTTATATGTTTGTATGCTTAAATGTTTTGTTTATTCAGTTACCAAAAAAAAAAGCAATAATATGGCGCTATTGATTGTATTTTGAAATGACGAGACCCTGTGATTTGCAAGCCTTAAACCAGCAAGAAAGATGATTTTTATATTTTTGTGAAAGCCGTAAAAGCCTAATTCCTCTATTTTATGAAGGACCGATTGAAAGTGTTAAAAAAAATGTGTTCTTATTTTTGTGATTGTATATATAAATATATGCAAAATGAGTACTTTAAGAAAAAGGTGTTACTATGCAATAATAATATCACACTTAAAGGGCAGCTGTTTTGCCGCAGCACAATGACAATTTTTAATGCCTGCAACCATTAACAATGATCAGGAAAACGAGAGCTTGTGGTGTTACCAAACAATTGTGTTTACGGAGCTCTTGAGCACCTGTTAATATGACTCTTAAACAACTGCCTTTCATGAGTGCTCAGATTAATAGTGAGCAGTTGTCAAGTGATACAATGGCTAGTTGTGGGAGCCAGCCTCGGACAGGTGGACGCCAAAAACTCCTATTTATGTCTGTTGACAGGTGTTTTTCTACTATTATTCTTTTTCTACATAATCCTTACAAAGAATGTTTACATTTCAAAGGTACACTGGTATTTATATTTTTTTATCTGCCACATTTTGTACTGATGAAACTTTTTTATAGTTAAACACAGTTTATTTGATAATAAAACAAAACTTTAATTTATAAATCTTTTGTTTTCTTGTGAACTTTATTCTTTTGTTCATCAATTAACTTTATTAAGCTTGTGATACAGAGCAGATTGGCAACACGGAAAAAAAAATCACTGTTTTCTCTCAGCTGATGTGGAACTATAAATCCCAGCATGCAACTGGAAGACACAGGTTGCTAACACTGGGTGAAACAATCTGGACATTGTACCAGCAAATAGTGCAGACTAGTGTACTATGCACCTCATGGTAGTAGGAAAGACCTGTTCTAAACTCTCATTTCTGTCCATTTCATCTCCGGAAGGCAGGTGGTGTGATTGAGCAATAAAACTGTTCAGAAAGTTGTCAAGGGACAGACCATACAAGCTCTGATGTTTTAAACACTTCATATTTTTATCCTTCTGCTTTCCTTCCTACATCTCACTAGAGAGTTTAAACTGTAGCACCATTGACTCAGTCAAAGAGTCAGTTTGCAGTGTCTTTATATTATTTTAAATACTGGAACATTTAAAATACAGGGACATGCTGACCTGAGGGCAGGTTTCATTTAAATGGTCACATTTTCTTCCAGTAAATACAGTAGCCAGCGGCTGCTTCATGACCTCCAGGAAGAAGAGCTGTCACTTCATTCCTTAAACCGGGAAGAGACATATTGATGACTGACATTCCGTTTGAACAAGATGTTCTACAGTTACTAAGAGCATTCAGTTTCAGCTGAGTGAACTGTGGCATTTCCATTTCTGTAGGTGTTCTAGTTAATGCAAGTGTGATGCGTTCTAATGCCCTGATATCTAGGTAGTTGGGATTCACATAGCCTCTGGGAGCATTTCAGCCAAACTTCTGGTATTGAGATGGTAGGTTGGATAGTCAGCACTTCACACTGTTTATGGCCTTAGGGCTGAGCTGTGACTTATACACCTCTTGCAAGTTAACAAAAGGGTGAAGAAAACTTAATTGGCGAACAAGTATAATCGGTGATTGCCTCCAGCCAGCCTTCAAGACATATATACAGTGTTATTTTGCAGGTGTATCTGTCCTTTTCAATCCAATCTAGAACCAGTTCATTCAGTTCCATAGACAAAATGCATGTATCTGAAACTCTTCAATATATATTTATTTATATGCCTTTTATAGGGGAAGATGATTCCTTCTTACCAGATAACACTTTGTTTACCTAGTTATACTTTTTTTTTTCTTTTAATGAAATCTGTGTTCATTTGATGGAGTAGTGCAGCATAATGTAAGAAATGATAATGCTGCTGTTGTGTAATGGAAATTTTACCTGCCAAATTTAGTCTCCAATATGACAGGTTTATGTCTAGGCAGCAATTGATGAATCTCAGTAATACTTACACAGTAATACAAAATGCCTTCATGGCCTGATTCAGCATTGGTAAGGTGCCCATACATGGGGCCAGATGCACTAAGCTTCAAAAGTGATCATATTGAGAGTGATAAACAGCCAGCCAATCAGCTCCTGTCTGACATTTTTCAAACACAGTCTGTGACATGGCAGATAAGAGCTGATTGGCTGGCTGTTTTTCACTCTCCATTTTATCACTTTTGAAGCTTAGTGCATCTGGCGCATGGTGTGTTGCCAGCGGGGCAGTGCGGTTAGTGAGGTTCTGTGCTAACTGCGCATGGGAAGACCCCGGCACCTGGCAAAGTAGATCTAAGGGACAGACTCCTTTCAGAGTCCCTGTCCCTACGACTGCAGGGACATACATTCCAGCGATAGAATCACATATTACAATACGATCCTCAGTGGTAAGATTCCGCCTAGATCGCATTGTATATGCGATCCATTATAAATGGTCCCCTCAAGCTTTTATTTAGCTGCAGAATTTGGTGCCTATTAATCATACTTCCCAGTATCCTTGTTGTCCCCCCAAGAAGGGGGCAGCCTGATGGGAGGTCCTGTGGTAATGGTGCATTCAGGGGCATGGCATCAAGATTGCATCACTGTGGATCAGCGCGCTGGCGTTCAAATACATGCTTAGTGGCCAAAGCTCCTGCTATACAAAGCCATGATTCCAGTAGCTGTACTCAGGAGTGGGCAGTGGCAGCAGCAGGTGGCCTCAGGGAGACTTGCCTACTTTCTTGCCCATCCAGAGCTGCTCTTCTGAGCATGTGTGGAGTATGTGCAGTGCATCCTCATGTGGGCTTTCAGTTCAGTCACCCAAATCCTGAACAGTATTTCACCGCACTGTCCTCTGTCCTTCCTCAGAAGAGGAGAGCATGGGACTCAGAAATAGGGATGGACATCGGAAGCCCACCATCAAATGATGGCTGGACTTCCAACAAATCTTTTGCTGTGATGGTCACTGTCCATCGCATCAAAAGAATTCGAAATTAAAAAAATCATATGATTGGTGCATTCACAAAAAAAGCATTTTCTTTGTGCATGCGCAAACATCTTCAGTGTGGGCTACACATGTGCAGAAGTACTGCACCATGGCTGGCCAGGGGTTGGAACCATCGGAACACCATCAAATGTTACCATTCAAGAGTGGAAAACATCAGAATGCCACCATTGAATGGTAAAACTACTACCATCGGAGCAAAAACATTGATGGTAGTAAAACATTGCGATGTGATGTCCATCCCTACTCCGAAATAGATGGACCAGCTATGGTCCAACCAGTGGACCAATTATTATTTTTCATTTATTTCACCATAAAATTCTGTAGTACAGTAGGGCAGTAGAGTATAGTTTAAGTATGCAGAGGACCAATAGCAAAACAAATGATATTTAAGAAGCATAAATGCAAAATGTGACTGAAAGTTTTGTAATTGAGGGTTGATACATTTTAATTGGACTTGTTTGTTAATTATACATTCCAATGGTCCCTATAGAAATTACCAGGGAACCTCTGGTGTGTTCTCCATTTTGTTCTCAGTTACCTTGCCAGGTCTGGAAAAGGGTGTGTACTGTATGTGTATGTTATATTAACCATATAGTGACCATTCCAATTATAATCACATTTACATAAAACTGACAACAACATAATGTCCCTATAGTTATTGTGAGGAGCTGTCCACACAAAAGCAACCCTCTAGTTCAGCAGCTGGCCAGTCATTGGCTCTTTGGGCTTCCATTTACTTATCGTGCCCCGGACAAAGGAGGGCGTCGTAGAGGTGAGACTGGGAGCCACGTGGTATATGTGCATCACCACCGTGGTGTATGCTGCTGTCAGTGGACAGGCGTCTTGGTCCATGGTAGTAGATTAAGTACTAGCGTTCATTACATTCTACGCTGTGAGTAGAGTACAGTGCTCACAGTTACATACATACATACATACATTGCAGTTTACATGTGAGCATAAGAACTGCATGTCAAGCAGTGCAGTCATGAAGGATGGACCTGGATACATATGAATACCCTGGTAATTATTACTGTTACTGTTAATGCTGTACTAAAATTATCATACATGTACTGTTATGCCTCGGAAATATGTTAATTTATGTGGCCTCGGTAGATGATTACACCTGCTTGTGTCCCAAAAAAAAAAAAACACATTATTCTCCAAAGTGTAGCTACACATTGGGGGTTATTCTGATTTCATTGCTCCACCCGCGCGTTGCACGGAGGAGCGATGTTTAGCGTCTGCGCATACACCTGCATCTGCACTTGTGCAGACGCTTGGTGCACTGCAGGCGGGGGCAGCGGCGAGGGGTCGTGCCTATGGGAACGCCCACCGTTTCTTGGGCGTTCCCATTAAAACACTGGGTGATCCCATGTAACGCTTCCCGTACAGTGCGCCCACAGACCTAAGACACCACACAAGTGTCTTAGGTCTGAGTTGCAAAATCATTCAATGGTCAGCGATTTTGTCCAACATCAAGCAGTATGCCAGGCTTTACCCTGCACAAAAACCCATTAGTCTCTGCCCACATAAACTGTATATTACAGCATTCAGCATACAGTGTTTAATCCAACCCACCTTCTATCACAAACCTGCACTACACCTGCCTGTCTCTTCACAAAAGGAACATAAAACACTTCAGTTTGTGACCCTAAAATGCAGACTAGATGGGGCAAATGGTTCTTATCTTCCATCAAATTCTGTCGTAATCAATTCCTGGGTTCTAGTGATAGGACTGACCTTCACAGCTTGAGAGGAGATAGAAGTACAAACAGTAGGACATTATGCTAAATTTATTTGGTAAATAATTAAGGGGTAAGGCGATTGACATTTGTCTAGTCCTGTAATAGTTTATTAATACAAGCATCATGTATTGCACTGTGTGTTGTGGAGATCACAATACAATTAAATAACATACAATAACAAGAAACATGGTAAAAATGCCCCTGCTTAAATAACCTTACAAACTACAATATAAAGATATGGTATATATATATATATATATATATATATATATATATATATATATATATATATATATATATATATATATAATATACTCTGCGTTTGTATTATACAATGGTTGACAGAAAATGTCTAGGTCAACCTTGACAAAAGGTCGACATGTAGAAGGTAAACACTTTAAAGGTTGACATGATTTTTCAGAAATTTTTTTTGGGGGGGGGTTTCGGCACTTGTTTAGTTTCACGGAGGCAGATAAATTGCATGCGATGCGATTGCATGCGATGCGATTGCATGCGATGCGATTTCATGCGATGCGATCGGATGCGATTCGGTGCGCTTTTGAACCTGTTCATAACCCCACTATCCAGTTGATTTTATATAGTGTGGCGAGCAGTTGTGGATTACTTTACATGTATTCCGCATCCCCCTGCGGGGCTCACTGCGCTCGGCACGGAATACATGTAAATTAATCAGCGGCCGCTCGCCACGCTTTGCGCTCAGTGGCTCGCTGCGCTTGCCACACTATATAAAATCAACTCCATGTGTAGTGGATAGTGGGGGTATGAACAGGTACAGAGCGAGGCACCTGGCCCAACCCATCTCGCACAAAGCGATCCACAATTTGGGGGTCCACATGCTCTGATGTCGACATTGACATCACAAAAAAACCTTAAAAACCGCAAGTCAACCTCTTCATGTGTCAACCTGTACCATTTCGACCTTTTGCTTGTGTCGTCCTGTTGATTTTTCTGCCACTGGAAGGTCCCGATATTTCCGCTACAAGTGATTGTTTATTGTTTTTAAGTTTCAGATTTTCTGCAACACCGCAGGGAATTTGCATACGCCTGCCAACAAGGAGGATGAGGTAATTAAGCTAAACCATAGGAAATATGGTCAGATTATCGAGAATGCATACACTGCACAATATTGGGACCATTGGCAAATATTGTAGTCAACGCCGACTGACCGGATAATCAAAACTGGCTGTTGTTTTATCACACTACAAAATACAACAATCATTTGATTATTGGCAAATCGGACCAATAATTATATAATGTGCACCTAGTTTAAGGGCTGTGTGTTGACTTAAAATGAGCATGTTGCTAACCCTCAGGGCCGGTTTAAGGCTTCACGGCACCCTAGGCAAAATATACTTTTCTCTTTCAGTTAAGAAATGTTATGCCAGTTCCTGCCAACTATAGGCCAATCAGCCTTAAATATATGTAATTAGTACTCTCTAAAAAAAATGAAAAATTAGACCACAACCATGTTTTAAATGTACAGTGTCATGCTAAACATGAATAATCACAGATTTCTATCTTGCGTGTTTTGGATCTATTTCTAAGAAAATAAGAATATATTTGCAGGATTTCTATGCTTAGAAGTAAATTCGAGTTAACTGATGTCTCCTTGTTTTTCTAATTGGCGAGTCATTATTGTTTGGCAGGACCAGATTCACATGTTGATTTATTTAGAATTTAACTTCCATACATTCCCTGCATAAAACATGAGGCACTTTGGATGGATCAGCCTGAAACTTTCAACAGGGCAGTATTTTATTAAGATCTCTTTTAATAGAAAGATGTAGTGATCACTAGCCTAATGGAAATGGAATTCAAACAAACCATCGGCAAAAGGAACCATGTCATTATCATTGCTGATACTTTTGAATAATGTAAGCTGTTCTTTTTTCCCTTGGTCTAAGAAAAATGTGGTAATGCTCTCTTAAAGGGGCCAGATGTACTAAGCTTGAAAAGTGATAAAATGGAGAGTGATAAACCACCAGCCAATCAGCTCCTAACTGCGATGACAGTTTAAAAATGACAGGTAGGAGCTGATTGGTTGTTGGTTTATCACTCTCCATTTGATCACTTTTCTAGGTTTAGTACATCTCGCCCTTAGGATTAAGTTAACTAAAGCTTCTAAAAATGAAAATAGGTGATGTTACCCATAGCAACCCATTAGATTATGTCTATTTTGTAGAATATGATAGAGCAATGATAAACAGATTTTGACTGGTTGCTATGGGAAACATCACCTCTTTTAATAGGTGATCATTGTCAATGCTGAGTTTGGTTGCAGTTGAGAGCTCATAATAAGACTATCCAGGGTTTATTTACTAAGATGGGAGTTCTATTGAAGATGGGATGATGCTATGGGCAACAAATCAGAATCTATTTATTTATTTATTTATTTATTTATTTAGCTCCTTCTAGATGATAATATATAGAATCTCTTTGGTTGCCTATAGCAACATCTCATCTTCAATACAACTCCCACTTTTGTAAATAAACTCCTCCATCTATGTTATAGACTTACTATTACTACCCTAAAATTAGTTGTACAATACCTTTAATAATGCCCCATACACACGGGGTGATGGAGCCTCCATGCTGAGGGAAGTAGTGTAGTACAGATTGCTCAGCATACATTGCTGGCACACATGCGATGCGATGCACCACATTATTGTCTTGTGTCTTCTATTAGACACATCACCTCATCCTATTGTCTTCTTATATGAATACACATTTCTCCTTACTTGTGTAATTTGGTATACACCTGCTTCCCCCACAAAACCTGGACACATCCCCAGCAGTGGGTTGTATCCATTCTACAGTTAGCTGAGAAAAGACTAACATTTCCCTCATATATAAATAAAATGTAGAAATCTTTGGGCAGTATCAAGATAGTCATGATATTTTTTGGCTAATGGGGGATACAGTCATTGGGTCACCAGCATGATGGTAGACAAGCATTAAGTTGACACCATTAGGTCGACATGCATTTAGGTCGACGTGACTTAAGGTCGACATGGGTTAGGTCGACAGGGTCATTAGGTCGATAGGGTCATTAGGTCGACATGGGTAAGGTCGACAGGGTCATCAGGTCGACATGGGGTTTTTTACTGTTTTTTTAGCCTAAATGTGCCGACAGGCGGTATTTCATGACCTACCATCCACTAGGGCACAGGTGTTCAACCTGCGGCCCTCCAGATGTTGTGGAACTACATGTCCCAGCATGTGGCAATGCATGTTGGAACATGTAGTTTCACAACATCTGGAGGGCCACAGGTTAATGAAGACCCATGCACTAGGGCGTGGTGGGAGAATAAAATAGTGTTCCTGAAGCACGGCGAGGGCAGCGAGTCATGCGAGGGGGCGCAGTTCTACGTTTTAGTGTTTGTGTTATCTGTGTTGACATTAAAAAGTTTACTTTTTCAATGTCGACCTTACCCATGTCGACATAATGACCCTGTCGACCTTTCCCATGTCGACCTTATAACCTTGTCGACCTAAAGTCATGTCTACCTTCCTGCATGTCGACCTTAACTCATGTTGACCTAATGCTTGTCTACCATAATGCTGGTGACCTAATGATTCATACCCGCTAATGGATTCACCTGGGGCTATCCGAACAGCCCAAAAAGCCAGCGGGAGCTGTAGCTTTTTTTGGGATTTTGTCTCACCTTCTTCATACGTTTCACTGAAACTGTATTACACAAGCCAATTTTTTCCAGGTCTTTAAATAGGATAAGGTTTTTTTATCCCGGTGATATTTCACCACTAATTAGATACCCCCTAGTTGCACACTTTCTATTTCCATTTTCTATAATGAGCAACTGAGACCCCCCTTTGCCACATTATTTGTTTTTTTTTTATGATTTTCCAGATTTGTAAGCCGATATTTCACAATATATACAAATACAAATATATTGGTATTGATACAGTTTTTGTGCCATGTGTAATGGGGCATACACACGGGGCGATTTTAGATCCTTTTCTAAGTGATTGCTTAGAAATTAGGCATTGATCGATCCGTATTTATGCCCCGAGCGATGGTGATGCATGGTCCCGTGCATCGCCATTGCCTGCTCAGATCTTTAGCATATGCAGTCAATGAAGAGCTAGTTAGATTGTGCTGCATGTGCATCACAAAACTGAAGTTAGCACAGATCGCTTAGTACACATCTCTCTATATAGTGTGCATAAGGCAAGGTGTGCTAAGCAATCTGTGCTAACTTCATCATTGAGCACACACGGCACATCGCCCTGTGTGTACGGGTGTGGTATGCGGTTCCGACAGTCGGGATCCCGACAGTCAGTAGCCCGACTTCGGGATCCCGACTGGCCGGACTCAGACAGCGTGGCCAGCGCAACAAAGCCTCTTGCGGGCACAGTGGCTTGCTGCGCTCGCCCCCTATTCTATTCTCCCTCTATGGGGGTCGTGGACCCCCACGAGGGAGAATAGCCGACGGCCGTCAGGAACCCGGCCATTGGTGTTTAATAGTCGGGATCCCGACGTCGGGGTCCCCGTCCAGCACCCGTGTGGGGGGGGGGGCTTTAGAAACTCACATATTGAATGACTAAGATTCAATTTGCAGGTTTCTGCCGCAACAATAACTTATTTTCTCCTAAATTAAGTAATTATTGCATGGTGTAAAGACTCACATTCCCTTTATGTGGTATATACCTTTGGTGAAATACAGTAATACTTAATTTTTCAAATAATGAGTGTATGCACACAGTTTACATAATAGATTGGAATTTAAAAAAAAATTGTCTTTAATATTGTAGTTGTGTTCTGACCCGACCTGATTTTGGAGAGACAAAATTCATGGTCTTGAAGGGGAGACTATTGAATGTCCATTTGTTCTAGGAGCAGGTTGTGAGCTAGTAATGTCACCTTATTCTGTCTGGCTGTGTCTAAGGGGGTTTTTAAAAAACAAACAAACATACACATTCCTTTCCCAGCAGTGATTCCTGGCACCAGGTAGTGACGCAACCATGTTACTTACATGATTCATTCCATTCTCGGTAGCAATACCTACAGTATAGTTTAATGAGCCAGAGTACCAAGATAATTGTTTTGGACTTCGTTAATTATGGATTTAGAGTGTCTAAAATTAGGGTAAAAAATTTTCAAAATATTTTTTTTCCTGATCTATATATTAATGTGCCAAATTGGAAAGTGAAATCCAACCTTCACCCAACCTGTTAGACAGTATTGCTTTGTTTAGATATTTAGTTTCAGTAATAGAGGTATTTACTTACAAATACATATATACAGTATATATATATATATATATATATATATATATTTTTTTTTTTTTTTTGCCATGAGGCATCACTGAATATGCATTACAATCATATAGGATGTTGTACAAGTATCAGAGAATTGGATACAATCCGTAGAGAAATATTTGTACAGTTCAAATGTAAAACATGTTTTTTATGACAAAAATAAAGACATTCTGGTGATAAAGTCAGAACTGTTTTCAATTATATATGATCGAAGAGATAAGTACAATAAACAACATTGTTTAAGGAAAGCTACCGGTGTGGAAGTCTCGTCTTTTATCCTGCATTTCAAATATGAGAGTATCTTTAGTTGTGACAGTCTCAAAGCCCAGAGAAGTCATTTCCAAGAGAAATACATTTAATTTAGATTTATCGGGAGATTGTTCGCTGCTAGCTGAGTGAGGTACCAGGTAGTATCTTTAAGACTGCCATGTAATTGTTTCCTTATAGAAATTGATACATTATCTATGTATATGGTTCCCAAAGGGTCAAGAAACGTGCTACCTTCTTCTCCTAGGAAAGCATAGTTTCCATCAAATCCATTCTGACGGTGTAATGGTTAGCATTACTGTCTCACAGCACTCATGGGTTCAATTCCCACCATGGCCCTAACTGTGCGGAATTTTTTATATTCTCCCCGTGCTTGCGTGGGTTTCCTCCGAGTACTCCGTTTTTCTCCCACAATCCAAAAATATACCGGTAGGCTAATTGGCTCCCAACAAAAATTAACCCTAGAATGTCTGTGTGTGCGTGTGTGTATGCGTGTGTGTGTGTGTGTGTGGTCGGAAATATAGATTGTAAGCTCCATTGGGGCAGGGACTGATGTGAACGTTTAAATATTCTCTGTAAAATGCTATGGAATATGTGTATTATATAAATAACGTAATAAATAAATATATCAAATTTATTGTGTAATTCCAGTGATCCTTTTTGAGAATTTTAATGGCAGTTTATTGTAAATAGTAAAATATCTATTTATCCTTGAAGTTATATGTACTACTAAAGCCACAAACATGAAATATATTTAGAGTCAGTGACTTGCAGGTATTGCATTTTTGTGGGGGTCCTTTTTTATTGTTTTTGTCCTCACCTTACTTGATCTAGTACATATCTGAGCAAAATAAAAACCAGATACAACTTATTTTCCTTAAAGAGATGCAAACGTTGGCAAACTGTTACTAATCAAGAAGTAATAGTTCTCTCTTGTCCTGCTTCCACATATAAGCTTCTAACGACAGCATAAAAATGACATTGTTATTTAACTAGCCTACCACATTTTATACTGAGTACAAAATGAGGTAATATAACATACCGACCACATCTAAGATGCGAGTTTTATTAGTTCAGTGTGTGTCTAGGAAAGTGTTCCAGGAACAAAAGGACTCAAATTGTAATAATTTAAGAGGATTTAGGGGGAAATATCAATCTTTGGTCATAAGTAGTTCTTAGACTCGAACATATTGTGCAAGCAGTTGTAATGACATAAGTAGTAGGTACCTGAGTTAGGTAGTCAGCCATTTTGTTTTTTTTCGCCAAATTTTACAGCATAGATTATGTGATGTAATTCCATGATCTACTTACTAGACCCTTACTAGGAATATATAGTTGAAGGAAAGAAAAGACTGTCTTGTGTGTGGCGCACTCGGAGAAGAAGATAAATTGATTACACGTAAAAATTAACTTTTAATGTTTTAATTAATAAAATGGCGACATATAAAACACAACATACATGGGTGAAAGTTGGGGGTAAGAATAAAAAGGAAAAAACTGGAGGTTTTTCCTGCTTAGTGGACCCCTTAATCCCTTAAATCCTGTGATTGATCGGAGTGTGGCACATTAAATACCTGTATTATTATTAAATAAAACTCACTGTGGAGTAGGTATGTTGTGCACTAAATACTCCTGAAAACTGTATATCCTGTGGATCCCCTTGAAAAAAGATCTCATGTGCTTTATTATTCTGCGTCTCACCAAAAATCTCCTGGTGTGTATCCTGAGTATTTGAGCACTTGGTGAGTATCTGAGGTGACAATAAATATTGTCACGGTGGGTATACTTGGCGATATGTCCTTATAAGTGTAACACATCGAGTGGTTCCTATAGATAGGAGATAGAGTCGGCCTGGTACACCTGAGGTTCAAAGTGGCATAATCTATTGATATACTAGGGAGCCGGGATCTGTGTGAACTGTCACCCGCTGCCCTAAGTCAATATATCTATGACGCCGTGCTCAGCGTGCTTAAGATTGCCTGGTGTGTGTTAACTCAATTTTATATGCAAAAATTGCCTGGATAGTGACTCATTTGGCAATTTGTAAGCGATCTATAGGTGAGTATACAACCATATAAATTGGAGCGGTACTGGTGTATCATGCGGTAAGGTGAGACAGATATTGATGTAAATCATATACCAAACTTTGCTTGTAGGATGGAGAGCCGGGATCTATACATACTATCCCTCACAGCTCTCACCAGGTGTGTACACACCGTCGTGTTTGACGTGTCTTAGGCTGGAATTGCCTGGTGTGTATCCACTTTTATGGGTGGGGTTGCTTCAATTATACAATTTAGTATGGCTTTTTTAGTATTTTTTTTTTTTTTTTTTTTTGTGTCCTTACTAGGAATATCTATGGAAGGAGAAAATGTATTCTCTCTGCTTTTGTGCCCGCCCCCCCACCCCCCCCAAAAAAAGAGAGAACTGTTTCTCCTTCCATAGATACTTAATTTTACACTCATGGCAGGACGTCCACTAGAGCAATTGATACGGCTGTATCATACTCATAGGCGAATCTAGAATTATGGTAATGGGTGGTCCCAGATCTAGACATAACAGCAGGGGGACCTTTGCGTGGCGGAGCCGCGCAGCAAAATGGGGGTGTGGTCTAATGGGAAGGAGGCGTGGCATCACAAAAAAGGGCGTGGTATTACACTTTAGACCATACACAGTAATGCCCATTACACATTTTTAGCAAACTCCGTAATACCCATTACACATAAAGCCGCACACCGTAATGCCAATTACACATAAGGCCACACACCATAATGCCCATTACACATTGTGCCACACATCATGATGCCCATTACATACTACTACTTACCTACGTGCTCATTGCTAGGGGGTTCTTGCTTGATGGCACCATAGTACCCATTACACATGATGCCGCACACCATAGTACCCATTACATACGATGCTGCACACCATAGTACCAATTACACATGATGCCGCACACCATAGTACCCATTACACATGATGCTGCACACCATAGTACACATTACACATGATGCCGCGCACCATAGTACCCATTACACTCGATGCCGCACACCATAGTACCCATTACACATGATGCCGCGCACCATAGTACCAATTACACATGATGCCGCGCACCATAGTACCCATTACACATGATGCCGCGCACCATAGTACCCATTACACATGATGCTGTACACCATAGTACCCATTACACATGGTGCCGTGCACCATAGTACCCATTACACATGATGCTGCACACATAATGCCCCTTACACATGATGCTGCACACATAATGCCCCTTACACATGATGCTGCACACATAATGCCCCTTACACATGATGCTGCACACCGTAATGCCCCTTACACATTAAGCCACACATTATGCATAATGCCCCACATCCCGCCACTTGTAGCGTCCCTTAAGCAATGCCCCCAAAAGTGCCACTTACTGTAAATTTTTATATGAGCCTTCGCTGCTGCTGCAGGGAGAGATGGAGAGCGGTGCAGCTGCTTCTATGGGGAGAGGAGCAGAGTGCAGCGCAGAGCACGCTCCCACTCCCCTCCTGGTGTCCCCTCTAGCCGAGTGGACATTTGAAATATTGTGCACGCTGTTGTTGTGCGTGACGTCGGGGGAACATGCTGGGCGCCGGCACCACATGATTAAAGGGGGGGCGGGCTGAGGTGAAAGCGGGGAGAAGAATTGGAGTGGAAGCTGCAGGGGTGACAGTCATTGACAGCTGGGCAGAGAGCAGGGGGCTGCCCGGCTGTATTCAGAGCACTGCAGGTCACGGCTGTTTGAAATAATACCCCATTCACAACAGAAAATGCAGGGATTTACCCGGGAATATGGTCCAAGGATCATGCAGGGACATTCCGAGGCTGACCCCTTATACACCAGCCTAGTCCCTGCATTTTCTGGTGTAGGGGGGAGAGACAACCACTCCCCTCTCCCTACCCCCCTTTAACCAACCAGCTATATCTTCGGAACCAACTGACTCATTTACATGAGACCAGTATCATATTGAAGAACTTTTGAGTTGGCTTCGAATGATTTTGGTCCTGTGAAACTGGGCTGTTTGGTTCCAGAGAAATCTGCCCTCAAAGAACATAAACAGTCATGAAATTACATTTAAGAAATGAAAAAAAAAACAAAAACGGTTTAACCTCAATATCCCTGGAACCAATTAACCCATATGGATCCAGCCTGGTATCAGATTGAAGGCCCAGCGATTTGGGTTCGACTGAGATCAACCTTGAGCTTCTGTGATGGCGAAGGGGGAACTGGCAGCCATTGAACTGGGTGGGGGTCGGAATTAGCGGGTCCCATGTTATCCTATAGGGAAAACGTTCCAGGTTTGCCTGGCAGTATCTCCGGTTCCCAGGAGGCTAGAGACACGGGGCTGGGCTCGTTGGAAAGCCCAAGCCCTCAGCTACAAAATGGGCTAATAGGTGGTCCTGTGCACCCCCGGACCACCCCCTAGATTCACCTATGATCATACTATATAAATTGTGGATTAACTATATCTTTCAACAAATAATCTTGGAACAAAAACTAATCATGTAACCAGTGTAGCTTCCAAGATAGGTGCCCAAAGCTATTCAATTGACGCCATCGTGCCTACCACTTAATTCAGGAGGTGCCGTTTAACGTGACTAATACCCAGTCATTTACCATGGGTGATACTGTAACACTGAGACAAGCCTCAAGGCAGATTTATGCTTGAACTTAATTTGGGTATGAGCAGAAATACGCTAGATGTGGTTTTACAGCAAAAGTCATTAAATGACTCCAGAGACCTATGTCTAGAACCATATACCCATGCTTCCAATTGAATTCCTCCAACGGTTTTCCATTGACTGCTTCCTTAGGCATCATACTGTGCTTGATTTTAGCAATGTGTATAATAATTGTCATCTATTTTTATTTACACCTGACCCAAATTACAAGATTGTAAATCCTTGGTATAATTGTGAACGAACAATGTGCTTCTTTTTTGGTATTTTTCTTATTTAAATATACAAACTAACATAAAGATCGGATTAATAATCACTTTACCAGTGAGTAGCACACAATTGCTTTCTAAAGTGGATTACTGCAATTCATTACAAATGACAGCAGAAGTCATGTTTCTGTTTGTGATCCCGAAGTATGTGACTATATACCGCTCAGGCTTTCTTGCAAGGCTGTTCAACATCAAGAATATTATGTTCACTGCTCTGTCTGCTTTTTTAATTTGTAAAAATAGTTTTATTTTTGTTTTATTTTCAAAAACAATACTACAATACTCAGAACATAACCAATCTGCAATTGTGTTCCTTCACACAGGGCATCCATTGAGGCTCAGGAAGTAAAGCAGTCAGCCATTTTGTTCAATGGAATAAGTCATTTCACACTGAGGTAATTGTTGAGAGAAATAAGAAGTCATCCATTTTGTTCAGTCAGGTAAAGTTTGCTCCACAGGTATTTTTTTTTTATATTTATTTAAAAGGTAAGCCTATGATTAGCAGCACTGACAGCAGGGGCCATTTGTTGACCACCTTGTGTGAACATCTGCAAGAGATTACAGTGTCAAGGCTAATAAATACTGTGATTTAATCAATTTAACTCCAGGTATCCATGGAAGGCTGCACCATGCAGGGGACCCAGCATGGATTGGGTTCATTAGATCTGTTGTTCCACATTCAGAGTCCACTCCAAATGGAGTTTTTATTTTGCATTTCCTTTATACACCTTTGCTGTCTCCTTTGAAATTCAAAGGGAGCTTGATGAGGTCTATTTAAAAGTGATTGGGAAAAACAGTAGTTATTTTAGCTAGTGGCTGCAAATGTCATTTATGACCTTTTGCTGGCTCATGGTGTTTTAATACTTTAAAACTGTCATTTAAAAGTAAGTTTTTGTTTATTTTTTACTCTGGCGTTTTCTACAAGAAAAGAAAAATCTTGATTAAAAACAAGAACATTGTTCTTATCTCTAATCTCACATAAACATTTTCTAAATTTGTAGAAATCTGTCAGGTACCATTGTGCAGTGGTGGTTTTTACCTATGGGCTGCAGGGCTACAGCCCCCCCCCCCTAGGTAAAATCCGCCACTGTAGTGAAGCCAGATGCAGTCTGTGAGACTGCACTGGCTTCACTGTGACTGGCAGTGACTTCCTACCTGCCAGTCACAAAGGCAGTTTGGTACTTGTGTATTATCTGGGTGCCCGATTTTTTCAGCGCATGCCACTACTTAAGGCATGCGATGCGAGCACAGCGAGCCACCGAGCCTGAAGCATGGCGAGCGCAGTGAGCCTGCGAGGGGACGCAGATTACTTTACATGTATTCTGCGTCCACTCGCCACGCTTCGGGCTCGGTGGCTCGCCTCGCTCGCCACACTATATAAAATCAACTACATGCGTAGTTGGATAGTGGGGGTATGAAATCACCCATGGGTGACTATACAATTAAAAATCGGGTCTTTACAATGAAAAATCGCATCACATGAATTGTATGCCACTATATTGCGATGCAATACAATGAAAAAATCGGGCGCCCAGATATTACACAAGTACTGGCAGTCCAATTGGGAGGTGTTCCCTCCCAATTGGACCCCTTTCTGTGGGCTGTGACTCACGTGTGGGGGGCAGACAGCTGACATAGCCAGATGCCAGCTGCCCGCCCATATCCCTGCTTTCGCAATGTCTGATACACGGGGACGCGCATCGGAATGTAAGTATAAAAAATACTGATCGATGTGCACACACAAATCGAACGATTAATCGTCCAAACGAGCAAAAACAATGAAATCGGACGATTAATCGTTCTAGTGTGTGGGCACCTTAAGACATTTCTGGATGCTTCAGGGGGCTTTGTCAGGCTCTCAAATCATAAGGCAGCACTCATAGGCAAACGCAGGGGGGTTTCTGGTTGCCCAGAAACCGCCCTCCTCTTGCCAAGTGCCTTAACCCCTTCCTGACAGAGCCAGTTTTTGCGTTCCTGACAGAGCCCTTTTTTTCAAATCTGACATGTATCACTTAAGTGGGGATAACTTTTTTTTGCTTTTACTTATCCCAGTGATTTTGAGATTGTTTTTTCGTGACACATTGTACTTCAAATTAGTGGTAAATTTGGGTCGATACAGTCTGTGTTTTTTTGTGAAAAATACCAAAATGTCGTAAAAAATGGAAAATTTAGCAATTTGCAAAATGTTAAATTTTCTGCTTGTGAGACAAATAATCATACCACTCAAAATAGTTAATAACTAACATAGACCATATGTCTACTTTATGTTTCCATCATTATTTCAACTTCCTTTTAATTTTTTTGGACACTAGGAGGCTTACAATATGAATAGCAAATTCTCAAATTTTCAAGAAAATTTCAAACACTGATTTTTTTAGGGACCAGTTCAGTTCTGATGTGACTTTGAGGGACTTGTATGTGAGACACCCCCATAAATGATACCATTTCAAAAACTGCACCCCTCACAGTATTCAAAACAGCATTTTGGAAGTTTGTTAACCCTTTAGGTGTTTCACAGGTATTAAAACAAAGTGTAGGTGAAATTTCAAAATTTCATTTTTTTTGCAGATTTGCAATTTTAATACATTTTTCTAAGGAACACAGTACATTTTACTAGAGAAATGTGACTAAAAATTGATTCCCCCAATTCTTTTGTTTTCATAAATATCCTATATGTGGCCCTAGTGTGCACATTGACCAAACCACATGCTTCATAATAGAAGGAGCACCTACTTGATTTTGGAGCCTCCTTTTTATGAGATTATTTTTTAGGCACCATGTAGGTTTCTAGGCACCATAAGATGCTAAAATTTAGGAACCCCCCCACAAGTGACCCCATTTTGCAAACTACACCCCTCAGGGAATTCATCTAGGGGTATAGTGTACATTTCAAACCCCCAGGGGTTTCACCAATTGTGGTACAACTGGGCAGTGAAAATGAAAAATTAAATTTTTTACACAAAAATGCAGTTCTGGCTCAAAATTTTTCATTTTCAGAAGGTATGAAGGAGAAAAAGCACCCCAAAATCTGTGCCCCAATTTCTCCCGAGTACGGCAATACCTCACATGTGACCAAAAAATACCATTTGGGTGCATGGCAGGACTCAGAAAGGAAGGAGTGATTTTTGGATTTTGCAGCTCAGATTCTGGTGGAATGTTGGTGGGTGCTATGTTGCATTAGCAAGACCCCCCAAGCACCAATACAGTGGAACCCCCCCACAAGTGACCCCATTTTGCAAACTACACCCCTCAGGGAATTCATCTAGGGGTATAGTGTACATTTCAAACCCCCAGGGGTTTCACCAATTTTGATACAACTGGGCAGTGAAAATGAAAAATTACATTTTTTTACACAAAAATGCAGTTCTGGCTCAAAATTTTTCATTTTCAGAAGGTATGAAGGAGAAAAAGCACCCCAAAATCTGTGCCCCAATTTCTCCCGAGTACGGCAATGCTTCACATGTGACCAAAAAATACCATTTGGGTGCATGGCAGGACTCAGAAGGGAAGGAGTGATTTTTGGATTTTGCAGCTCAGATTCTGGTGGAATTTTGGTGGGTGCTATGTCGCATTAGCAAGACCCCCCAAGCACCAATACAGTGGAACCCCCCACAAGTGACCCCATTTTGCAAACTACACCCCTCAGGGAATTCATCTAGGGGTATAGTGTACATTTCAAACCCCCAGGGGTTTCACCAATTTTGATACAACTGGGCTGTGCAAATGCAAAATTACATTTTTTACACAAAAATGCAGTTCTGGCTCAAAATTTTTCATTTTCACAAGGAATGAAGGAGACAAAGCACCCCAAAATCTGTGCCCCAATTTCTCCCGAGTACGGCAATGCCTCACATGTGACCAAAAAATACCATTTGGGTGCATGGCAGGACTCAGAAGGGAAGGAGTGATTTTTGGATTTTGCAGCTCAGATTCTGGTGGAATTTTGGTGGGTGCTATGTCGCATTAGCAAGACCCCCCAAGCACCAATACAGTGGAACCCCCCCACAAGTGACCCCATTTTGCAAACTACACCCCTCAGGGAATTCATCTAGGGGTATAGTGTACATTTCAAACCCCCAGGGGTTTCACCAATTTTGATACAACTGGGCAGTGCAAATGAAAAATTACATTTTTTTACACAAAAATGCAGTTCTGGCTCAAAATTTTTCATTTTCAGAAGGTATGAAGGAGAAAAAGCACCCCAAAATCTGTGCCCCAATTTCTCCCGAGTACGGCAATGCCTCACATGTGACCAAAAAATACCAGTTGGGTGCATGGCAGGACTCAGAAGGGAAGGAGTGATTTTTGGATTTTGCAGCTCAGATTCTGGTGGAATTTTGGTGGGTGCTATGTCGCATTAGCAAGACCCCGAAGCACCAATACAGTGGAACCCCCCCACAAGTGACCCCATTTTGCAAACTACACCCCTCAGGGAATTCATCTAGGGGTATAGTGTACATTTCAAACCCCCAGGGGTTTCACCAATTTTGATACAACTGGGCAGTGAAAATGAAAAATTACATTTTTTTACACAAAAATGCAGTTCTGGCTCAAAATTTTTCATTTTCAGAAGGTATGAAGGAGAAAAAGCACCCCAAAATCTGTGCCCCAATTTCTCCCGAGTACGGCAATGCCTCACATGTGACCAAAAAATACCAGTTGGGTGCATGGCAGGACTCAGAAGGGAAGGAGTGATTTTTGGATTTTGCAGCTCAGATTCTGGTGGAATTTTGGTGGGTGCTATGTCGCATTAGCAAGACCCCCCAAGCACTAATACAGTGGAACCCCCCCACAAGTGACCCCATTTTGCAAACTACACCCCTCAGGGAATTCATCTAGGGGTATAGTGTACATTTCAAACCCCCAGGGGTTTCACCAATTTTGATACAACTGGGCAGTGAAAATGAAAAATTACATTTTTTTACACAAAAATGCAGTTCTGGCTCAAAATTTTTCATTTTCAGAAGGTATGAAGGAGAAAAAGCACCCCAAAATCTGTGCCCCAATTTCTCCCGAGTACGGCAATGCCTCACATGTGACCAAAAAATACCAGTTGGGTGCATGGCAGGACTCAGAAGGGAAGGAGTGATTTTTGGATTTTGCAGCTCAGATTCTGGTGGAATTTTGGTGGGTGCTATGTCGCATTAGCAAGACCCCCCAAGCACCAATACAGTGGAACCCCCCCACAAGTGACCCCATTTTGCAAACTACACCCCTCAGGGAATTCATCTAGGGGTATAGTGTACATTTCAAACCCCCAGGGGTTTCACCAATTTTGATACAACTGGGCAGTGCAAATGAAAAATTACATTTTTTTTACACAAAAATGCAGTTCTGGCTCAAAATTTTTCATTTTCAGAAGGTATGAAGGAGAAAAAGCACCCCAAAATCTGTGTCCCAATTTCTCCCGAGTACGGCAATGCCTCATGTGTGACCAAAAAGTGGCAGGACTCAGAAGGGAAGGAGTGATATTTGGATTTTGCAGCTCAGATTCTGGTGGAATTTTGGTGGGTGCTATGTCGCATTAGCAAGACCCCCCAAGCACCAATACAGTGGAACCCCCCCACAAGTGACCCCATTTTGCAAACTACACCCCTCAGGGAATTCATCTAGGGGTATAGTGTACATTTCAAACCCCCAGGGGTTTCACCAATTTTGATACAACTGGGCAGTGAAAATGAAAAATTAAATTTTTTTACACAAAAATGCAGTTCTGGCTCAAAATTTTTCATTTTCAGAAGGTATGAAGGAGAAAAAGCACCCCAAAATCTGTGCCCCAATTTCTCCCGAGTACGGCAATGCCTCACATGTGACCAAAAAATACCAGTTGGGTGCATGGCAGGACTCAGAAGGGAAGGAGTGATTTTTGGATTTTGCAGCTCAGATTCTGGTGGAATTTTGGTGGGTGCTATGTCGCATTAGCAAGACCCCCCAAGCACCAATACAGTGGAACCCCCCCACAAGTGACCCCATTTTGCAAACTACACCCCTCAGGGAATTCATCTAGGGGTATAGTGTACATTTCAAACCCCCAGGGGTTTCACCAATTTTGATACAACTGGGCAGTGCAAATGAAAAATTACATTTTTTTACACAAAAATGCAGTTCTGGCTCAAAATTTTTCATTTTCAGAAGGTATGAAGGAGAAAAAGCACCCCAAAATCTGTGTCCCAATTTCTCCCGAGTACGGCAATGCCTCATGTGTGACCAAAAAGTGGCAGGACTCAGAAGGGAAGGAGTGATATTTGGATTTTGCAGCTCAGATTCTGGTGGAATTTTGGTGGGTGCTATGTCGCATTAGCAAGACCCCCCAAGCACCAATACAGTGGAACCCCCCCACAAGTGACCCCAGAAAAAGCACCCCAAAATCTGTGCCCCAATTTCTCCCGAGTATGGCAATGCCTCATATGTGACCAAAAAATACCAGTTGGGTGCATGGCAGAAGGGAAGGAGTGATTTTTGGATTTTGCAGCTCAGATTCTGGTGAAATGTTGGTGGGTGCTATGTGGCATTAGCAAGACCCCCGAAGCACGGTGAAATGATGAACCTAATAATCCATAGATGTGTGGTATATTTTAAAACACTCCTTTATACATAGGCCGGGTTTGTCGGGGCAAGTTTCACAGTGGAAAATAGTATCCTTTCTTATTCCCTTTTTATAGCAAACTTTGCACCTTTTTTGTGTCCTGCCCTTTCTTGCAGTGGAGGGGATTTCGTTCGGAAAATGCTGCCCTGGTAAAATACGGGGGCCAGTACTAGAAGTACTGGGGCCCTCTGCCTGCTGGTTCCCAAATATTAGGCCCTTTATGACTTCCTCTTGAAAGTGCATAAATGTCCCCCTCTGGCCGGTAGAACGGAATAGCACGTAAGCGTTATACAGTGCCATCTGGATGATATACACGGCCAGCTTCTTGTACCAGATTTTTGTTTTCCGCAGGGCACTGTACGGCTTCAGTACCTGATCTGAAAGATCCACTCCGCCCATGTACCTATTGTAATCCAGGATACAATTAGGTTTTGAGGTGTGGGTACTGGTACCTCGTACAGGGAGGGAGGTGGTACTGTCTCCGTGAATTGTTGTCAGTATAAGGACATCCCTCTTGTCCTTATATTTGACCAACAACATATTTTCGGTGCATATTCCCCTGCTTTCACCCCTTCTCATTACTTGGGCAATGTGCGTTTTTGGGAGGCCTCTTTGGTTCTTGCGCACAGTACTGCAAGCTGCTGTACCTCTTGAACCAAGGGCCTTAAACAGGGGGATGCTAGTGTAAAAGTTATCCACATAGAGGTGATAACCTTTATCCAGGAAGGGGTGCACTAAATCCCAGACAATTTTTCCACTAACACCTACGAGGGAGGGGGGGCATTCTGGCGGTTCAATTCTTGAATCCTTCCCTTCATATATCCTAAACCTGTGAGTGTACCCTGAGGTGCTTTCACACAGCTTATACATTTTTATGCCATACCTTGCCCTCTTATTGGGAAGGTACTGGCGGAATTTAACCCTTCCTTTAAAATGTATAAGGGACTCGTCTATGCAAATGAATTTATCTGGGATGTACATCTCTTCAAATTTGGCACTGAAATGATCAATGACCGGCCTGACTTTGAATAGCCGGTCAAAGGTGGGATCATCTCTGGGTGGGCACTGTGCATTATTGTTGTAATGCAAAAATTTAAGGATCGTCTCAAATCGAGCCCGGGGCATGGCCATACGGTAAAATGGGGTGCTGTACAGAACATCTGTACTCCAATATTGCCTAATTTCTGGCTTTTTTACTATGCCCATATGAAACACCAGACCCCAAAACGTCATCATCTCTACTGCATCTACAGGGGTCCACCTAGCAAATGATGACGTGGGGTTTTGAGCAATAAACTGCTGGGCATATAAATTAGTTTGGTCCACCATTAAATTTATAAAATCATCAGAGAAAAATAATTTGAAAAAGTCAATTTCTCTGAGACCTGTGGAATCAAATTGGATTCCTGGCATGGCCAAAAACTCAGGAACCTGGGGCTCAAAATTGTCTGGTGGTGGGGTCCATACGAGATCAATTATTGGGGGGGGGGTCTCAGCTGCTCTACGGGGGCGTCTTTGAGGGGGTCCCTCATCACCAGAGGAGGAAGAGGAGCTTAAGACGAATCCTTCAAATTCCCCGCTTGCCTCACTGGCTGTGTCAGAGTCAGAGGCAAGCATGGCATATGCCTCCTCCACTGAATACATTCTTCTGGATGACTGGGATGACATTTGGGATGACATTTGGGATGCCATTTTTATTTTTGTGTTACTGGTAGTGAAATGTTTCAACACGTGTATAGTGTAGGGGGGGTACAAACTTTATTTCAACACGGGGGGTATGTAGTGTGTAGTGTGTATGTAGTGCAGAAAAAAAAAATACTTTATACAAAAAAAAAAATTGAAGGGGTTAAAAAAAAAAAAATTGAAGGGGTCAAAAAAAAAAAAAATTGAAGGGGTTAAAAAAAAAAAAAAAGGTCCTGCGCCAAAAATTGAGCACAGATGTTGGTCAGTAACGTCCGTCACTGAACAGCGCTCAAAGGCAACAGGAATTTGATAAAAAAAAAAAAAAAAATAGATCAACCCTGTGCCGAAAAAGCTGATCAGTGATGTACGTCACTGATCAGCGCACAGTGGCCACAGGACACCCACAAAATCACAGTGTGTGTAAAAAAAAAAATTTAAAAAAGACCCCACAGCACCCTCAAAAAAAAAAAAGGTGATCAGTGATGCGACACTGATTACCAGTGAGGGGCAGCAGGTGCACAACCTTTGGTGCAACTGACAGTGCAACTGGCAGCAACTGACAGGTATATATATATTAAAAAAACCTCTGCACCCCCAAAAAGTTGCTGATCACCTCAGATATAGTGATCTGCACAAAAGGCGGGGGCAGCAGACACAAAATTTAGCACTCTCTATCACTCTCTGTCACTATCTCTCTCTATCTCTCTATCTCTCACTATCTATCAATCTATGACACTGCAGCAGCAGCACTGACAGTTATATATATGAAAAATAACCCCTGCACCCCCAAAAAGTTGCTGGGGGTGCACAAAAGGGGGGCAGCAGACACAAAATATAGCAGTCTCTATCACTCTCTGTCACTATCTCTCTCTATCTCTCTATCTCTCTATCTCTCACTATCTATCACTCTATGACACTGCAGCAGCAGCACTGACAGGTATATATATATATATAAAAAAAAACCTGCGCCCCCAAAAAGTTGCTGATCAGTTAATTTATACTGATCAGCACAAAAGGGGGGGCAGCAGTCAATTATATAAAAAATATATAGCACAATCTGTCACTATCTCTCTATCTCTCTCTATCTCTCTCTCTCTATCTCTCTCTATCTCTCTCTATCTCTCTCTATCTCTCTATCTATAACTCTATTACACTGCAGCAGCACAAAATATAGCACTCTCTGTCACTAGGCCTCTCTATCTCTCTCTATCTCTCTCTCTCTATCTCTCTATCTAATAACTCGCAGCAGCACAACACAGCACAACACAGCACAGGATGTCACAAGAAGAAGCAAGATCCAGGCAGTGATCAGGTAAGTATTTAGCAAGGTTCTGGTCAGTATATGGCGGCAGCTGGGCACGGTGACCGCACTGCACGCTATTCCAGACCGGAATGGCGTCTGCAGTGCAGTCACCGTTAGTTTAAACCCCCCTCCATGGCTGTGATTGGTCCGTCGGTCCGACGAACCAATCACGGCCTTTGGGGGCGGGCGGGGTGAGGTGGGGTGACACCAGTGTCACCTTACACCCCGCGGTGATTGGTGCTGTACTTTACAGCACCAATCACCTCCGATCCCGTGTCACCGGCGAACGTTATTCGCCGGTGACACAGAAAACGCTGTGAATGGCTGTTCACACTGAACAGCCAATCACAGCGATCGCCGACGGGGGGGCGGCATCGCAGCCCCCCCTGGGCATGCAGGGACATGTCTGCTGTCAGGGACAGCAGACATTGTCCCTCTGTCACTGCGTCTCTAGACGCAGTGACAGTTTGAAGTCATGACGTATATATACGTCATGTGTCGGGAAGTACTTCCCGGCCATGACGTATATATACATCAAATGTCGGGAAGGGGTTAAATTATGGCAACAGCACTGGTATATAATATGATCAACAGTGACGTGTGGTAGTGGCTGTGATCAGAGAGGCACTGTCACAGCCACCTGGGAGATCAGTGCTTCCAGAAGCTTAGTCGACAGGGGCTGCTGTGATTGGACAGCAGCTGGATCTGCTGTCCAATCACAGCAGCCCCTGTCAATGAAGCACTTATATAAGTTCTTTTGCCGTTATTTTTAATGGCCTTTTTTAGCCCAGGGCTTAGCCCCGCCCCCATCTTCATCCCCGTAAACTAGTTAGTGAGAGGCACACTTATTAATGCCTCCCAAACTATCCTACATATTACAAATCGCTAAAATATTATAAAGAAAATACTTATGACACAGAACTTGTGTCATAGGTAATTTTTGGTATTATTTTAAGGTGACAGGGGAAGCAGTGCCTTCCGTGCCTCCCCTGATGCATGTCCCTGATGATTAATAGAGCTGCCACAACAACATGAAGTGTAAGGGACAGAGCAGAGCTGCTGCACATGCCCAGTGTACCAGCTTCTTCTACCACATTTACTGTATGTGCGTATCTGAGCCCTCTAACATCGCAATGGACCAGAGAGAAGCTTCAAGGAGGAAGAGACAGGAGCCTTACCATGAGGTGGGAGATTGTGAGCTTAGAAAGGGCAGTACTGGTTCTATTATAAAGAAAGGAGTGTCAGACGGTTCTTGATTGTCTAATTGATCAAGTCCTCAGGTATATATATATGAGCCTTGAGCTCTCATTTGGACACTTGCTCCTGATGAAGCCAGATGCACAAACCTTCCAGGTAAACGCATTGAGCTGCAGTAAACCTGGCATACTGACACCATCCTTGCTGAATCGGTGACCTGTCCGACCTACCCACAGATGTCCCTCGATATTCAACTGGATCAATCGCATTTGGGATAACCGCCTGATCCCTAATTATTCCAGCAAAAACAAGAGGAAGTCTACACAAGTGGGAACCGTGAGTCCTTGAAAATATAGGACAACTCAGGACACTTTCAGTCACCAGTCTGGACACATCCATACACCAGACCACCCAGGATGGTAACATTGATTGTCAGTTATTAAGTGCCACCAAGCCCAAATATCCCGGTGATATAATGTTTAAAAGATTAACAATTGGACATTCAGCCTATTGATACACACCTATTTATCTAATACATTTATTTTAATTTATATTGTATTTTTTATGTTTATTAAATTTGTTATATCTTTTGAGAACCGTCTGATCCAATTATTGGCATAGCCAGCGCTGACACTCCTTTCTTCTTAATTTTTAACCTATTGGGGTCTGACAACCCTGTGTCAGCTGCTGTTTGGTTGCGCACCACGCACACCCATTCTTTTTTCTACTGGTTCTATTATGTTTGTTTATGTATTATGATATGTCTTCCCTTATCCTGACCACTTATGTTATTTAAATGTTTGAAACAGCCTATCTGTACGGTTAAATATTAATATTGTTTTCCTTACAGTATCCAGTGTATAAAAAGACAAATTTTCAGGGGTGGTTCCGCTCTCCCATACACCCGTACTTACTCCAAAGTAGAGTGGGAGATTTTGGATTATATTTGGACCCCCCCCCTCTTAAGATCCTGCTTTTGCCACTGGCACTCCAACGTGGGAAAATGTAGTGATTTGAGGGATTCGTTTTAGACAGGGTGCTGCTAAAATGACAATATTCATGTCCTTTATTTAACACTGCACCTTCAATACGGCTCCAGGATTACTGCGATAATCTCCCCATCCTGCCCACTTCACTCAGAAGCAGGTGGAATGTGGGAGATTCTCCTATTCTTGCAGGGATGCAGGTGACTACACGAAAAATCGTGAGTATCCCACAATTTCCAGGAGCATTGGCAAGTATGCTCTGCAATATGTTCAAGATTTGCATTTCTCTTTTAAAATGTGTTCTAATCAATCACTCAGGGCTATTTCCTTGGGACCCTCCCACATGTATGTAATGTTTGGGATGATGTTGACCTATGTACATTATCTCTGATCACAGTGACTTTTATAGCTTGTTAATTTTTGGCCTTTTTGCAGCACTTTTTTAGTGCCCTCCTCGTGGCCTGATTCAGGCAGTGTGGTTCAGACCCATGCCCTGGGCTGTGAATTTGATGCTCGAGTGATTATGGAACGATTGCACATGTGCGCATGTGTGAGCCCAAAGGCAATGAACGAAGGCTATCCTACGCTCGCTGCTCACAGGGTGTTTGACGTGCCGCCGATGTTTACTGTTCATTCCACAGAAAGCGCAGACGTTACCAGTCCATTTGGAGGGAGGGCCGCTGATGTAATCTGCGGCCTCCTACTCCCAGCGGCCTTCCCGCAGGGGAAAATCACTCAATGGCGAATGATTTCCCCCCTGTGTGCACAGCTGTGTACGCGTTTGAAGCGGTGCACATGGGGGAGGGGCATTTGTTGCTTGCTGGGCTCCGAACACCCACAGCCCAGCGATCAGTCTGAATTGGGCTAAGCGTCTTTCTCAGATCCCCGCGGAGTTGTCTCACTACAAGCATATCTGGCTAGTCTCTCCCTTGCTGTCAGTGGGACCTGATAGAGAGGGATATCTCTATTTACAGAGAAACTGACACCAGGTGTAATTATTGTGTGATGGGGTAATGTATTGCACCTGTACAAACTGGAGCCAGCAACGACATTGGGGATGTAATTCCTGTATTACAGTTTTAGTAGTTTATGGAACAGTTTAGTGGTGTTTATTATGATTTGGTATGGTACTTAATACTTTCTGGATCAGTGTCAAAAAATCCAAACTCAATTGAATTTATGTAAAAAAAAAAAAAGAAGTGATCCGGAAAGGTCGAAGTCTTATAATGTGAATATATGGAAGTGTTCTTGATTCTGATTCTTGATTCTGTATGGCGCCTCAGGGCTTTTGCCATTGAAACTTACACCACCTACAAGGTCAGGCAAAAATTATACTTTGTTTTACTGTACATTTTAAATAAGTCTTTGGTACTTTTCTCCCTTATGCTGACCTGTCTTACATAGGCCAGGCTTCCCGCTACCATGTCAAGAAAATAGTAGGTAAATGTTTTTCTGTATATATAAACAGGACACAGCAGTTTCAGCAATGTGGTAATGGGTCTGATTCAGACCTGTTTGCTTAGCGGCGAATTAGCAGCCTGAGCATTAATCAAAACAACTGCCCTGCGCATGGTACACAGTGCGCATGGTCCCCCTGAGTGGATTGCCCAGTGGGTGGATTGCCATCGCTGGCCATTCTCTAGGTGATTGACAGATGTTGGCCGCTTGAGGGCTGCATGCCAGCGTTTTCTGAGAGTGCCCTGAAAAAACACAATTGACGCCCGGCCATATGGAGGGAGGGCCGCTTACGTCCGCACAGTGGCCTCCATCTCTACAAGGACATCGCAGAGCCAAGTAAGTCTACACTTGGCGGCTGCGAACATGGGGAAATCCATTCAATGGTGAATGATTGCAAATGGTTTTCCCCAGTGTGCACGGCTGCGAACACATTCACAGCTGTGCACAGGGGTGGGGGAAAACTCTCTGGCGGGTCGACGACTACCTGATCACTGGGCTCCAAAGATTTGCAGTCCTGCGATCAGGTCTGAATCAGGCCCACAATTAGGATGCACTGCAAACTGAACACTCCAACATTTCACAAGCATCTCTGTCCCAGTTACTTTAATGTGCAATCCTGCCTGTTGAGCCATGTTTATTAGTTACACCAATGTGGTAGGTTCGGCGCTTAATGACTCCCTGTTTTATTTATTTATTATTAATTTATTAACAGTTTCTTATATAGCGCACACATATTCCGCAGCACTTTACAGAGGATATTTGAACACTCACATCAGTCCCTGCCCCAGTGGAGCTTACAATCTATATTCCCTACCACATGTACACACACACATAGACATTCTAGGGTTAATTTGTTGGGAGCCAATTAAACTACCAGTATATTTTTGGATTGTGGTAGGAAACCGGAGGTAACCCACGCAAGTACGGGGAGAATATACAAACTCTGCACAGTTAGGGCCATGGTGGGAATTGAACCCACGACCTCAGCACTGTGAGGCAGGTATGCTAACCATTACACCATCCGTACTGTTTTTGTACAATGAGCATAACATCCATACATGGTTCCTTCAATATAATTCATGCAATATTAATCACAGTTTGGAAAGGTGTCAAGTAAATATTATACAGCAATGGCCATTGTGAGAAACAACAAGGCAAGTCTTTCATCAACAAAACTATTATATATTTGTTTTTGGGATTTGTTTTTGGGGTTGTGTTATGGCTAGTCCATTTTTCAACATAGGTCCTATTCAGCTTGCTCACATATGATAAGCTGCTCACAGCAGCTTATCATGTTGCGTTACTTAAGCAATGCAAATGAAGAAGATGCAGAAGATGGGTAAAGGTGCATACAAGACGACCATTGGTCTCAGTGTCCCTCTGTGACTTCATCTTGAGTAAATCTAATCTAACTCAGGCTGCCTGCTGCAGTCCAGTTTGCAAGGCCAAGGAAATTTGGCCCTGCCACTCCTGAAAAATGGGAGTGGGGGTGACATGTCCCCTTTTCCAGAAACCACAGGTGACCCCACTTCTCCCCGTAGACACCTCTGTCTGTCGCGGGACCTTGAAAAAGACCCCACTACTAGGGGTTGAAAGGCGTCAGTCAGTGGACTGTGACTGTTGGAGAGACTTAAGCAGTGGACCCGACACTTGGGATATACAACTGAGCAGGGAGAGGTGACTACTACCCGGGCTGTATTTACTTAACCCCACGCTCCCTGAACTGGTGATTCATCACAGTTAACACAGGATTCGGTAATTTGCTGTAGGTCTGCCATCCTTCACGGTTGCATGGATGTTTATTGATGTCATTTATTTCTGGATGTGTATTTTAATGTTGCAATCAATTTTTTTCATGTGTATCCATTAAACCTACTGTACTTCACTATTATCCCCCGTTCTGTATTTTGGGGTCCATTGCATTGGAGATATTGGAACAAAGAAGACTGATTTCATATACTCAGCGCTAGCTAAGTAGATCTCCTACTTTTTGTTTGATTCGTACCAGCTGCGTGATGAATGTTCTCTACCCAATACCAAAATAGGCCATCTCCTATCAGCTTGAAAAACGTGGGACAGGGTGTAACACAGTCCTCAGAAGTAATAAATAAATATTTCTTGCTTGTCTGAAGGTTGCATCACTATAGTGAAACATATTAATCCCTACCTGTCCCGGACGCTTTAATGGTTAGCATTACTGCCTCAAAGCGCTAAGGTCAAGAGTTCAATTCCCATCATGGCCCTAACTGTGTGGCGTTTGTATATTCTCCCCGTGCGTGCGTGGGTTTCCTCCAGGTACTCCGGTTTCCTCCCACAATCCAAAAATATACTGGTAGGCTAATTGGCTCCCAACAAAATTACCCCTAGAATGTGTGTGTGTGCATGTACATGTGGTAGGGAATATAGATTGTAAGCTCCACTGGGGCAGGGACTGATGTGAATGATCAAATATTCTCTGTACAGCGTTGCGGAATATGTGTGCGCTTCCCTGACCCACTTTGTGTAGTGGTCGGACCCCTTTTTGAGCACTGGGACCCCACAGAAAGTGTCTGACTATCGCTGTGTGTGTGTTGCTCACACAGCAATACAAATGCTCGGTCCCACAGGACCGCGATGTAGAACAGACCTGCTGGTTATGATAGCTCAGAAGGCTGAGCGATCACTGTAGCCTTGCGGGAAAACCGGCTTCTCCTCCTCCTCCCCATTCTCCGGTGCCCCGGGTGGCATCGGCGAGCTCCCCCCCAGGCAGCTTGGCACCCTCATAGGGAGCGGCCAGGCAGGAGGGCACACAGTGGCTAGGGAGCCGAGGACAGCGCTGTGTGGAGGATCTGCTCGGAGGGAGGGGGAGAGCTTCACCTCTCTCCCCAGCAGCCAGTCCTCCACCTTGGCTCCAGCAGATGCACCCTCCTCCTGGCAGCAGTGTGTGTGGAACTACTAGTCCCAACAGGGACGCAACACGTGGCCCACTGAACCAGCAGGAACACAAGGGACAATACAGCATGGTATAAAGCATACAGTGGAGTTACTGTAACTACTAGCTGCGGTCACCCCACGGCTCCTACTTCTTTATATATTGCTTTTATTTTGGTTTTAAAGGGGGGGGGGGGTTCAACTTTTAATGTTTAGGGGAAAGGGACACTATGCACTAACATTTAATGTTTAGGGGAAAGGGACACTATGGGTTGTATTCAATGCTATGATGGCGAGCAGCACCGATAGCTCACTTCTACTTCACTGTTTTTTTGTTTTCCAGCAAGGTGGCAACGTCTAGTGTGCCCATTAAAATGGCAGGGCATACCTCCAAATGTAGCAGGCTTTCTGCCTTTGTGGCAAACCTCGCCGCATAAGGGAATCCGCGCTGTCCTCTGAAGGTGAGGATTTTTGCAATACATTGAATATGGCGAGGGGGGTTGGACGGCAAGGATGGCTTTTCCTCGCCAAAAAAAGGCAAGGATGGCAAGGATTGCTTTTCCTCGCTGCCCGCATTGAATACAACCCAATAGCACCGACGTTCAAGGTTTGGGAAGGTGTGGGGCGGGGGACACACTTTAGAACCAACGTTTATATGTGAGTTTGAATACTTTTTTTATTCCCTGAAATCACCTAAACACTTTATGGGGGGAATGTTCTAAACAAATATTAAATAAATAAAAAAAAAAACAAGGAAGTTCAAGCAGCGGCGGGGATCGCAGAGGGCAGCTCTTATTGGGAGAGCTGCCCTTTGCGTTCCTCACTGCAGGTTAGTACGTCTGTGGTGAGCATCAGCGCAGTGGACGGAGGGATGCTTGTACATCCCATCCTCTGTGATGGGCCCCACACACAGCGCATTATTCAGGCATTTTCTGAGCGATTTTAACAAATCACTCAGAAAATGCCTGAAAACGCATGTAAATCGCTGTGTGTATAGCCCACACAGTGATTTACATGCCCCGTTCTGAATCTGCCCGGGATTCAGAACGGACCCGCCGGACATTTCAGAAAGCTCCTGCACATCTCCCGCATGTGTGGCCGCGGGTGTGCAGGGCTTTTCTGAGCTGAAGACGCGGCCAAACTCCACCATCAAGCCTGCCAACGCCGCCCAGGAGCCCTGTAAATGCCTACCTGAAGTGAGTATCCGCTGACGCTGCCTCCTGTCCACCGCGCCCGCCCTCTTAAGTCAGCTGCAGGAGTGAGTGGACGTGACGCTGGACTCCGGACTGGGTAAGTATTATTTTTGTCCCCACTGTGACACCAACGATTAAAAGATTGCTGGGGAGTGGGGGGGGGGGGGGGGGGGGGGGGAGTTGCCACTAGACACTAACCCCCAACGGTTCAACCTTTTTTTTTGGGGGCGGGGGTGCCACTATCCACCAATGGTTAAACCTTTTTTTGGGGGGGGGGGGGGGGTTATTTTATTTATTTATAAATTTATTTAGGAAATTATTGCACCATATAACATTATTTTTGTGATGAAGTGCAGTTTTTTAGGTCACTTTCTGTGACAGTTGTGACCTATTTGAAATCTCCCATGCTGAATCTCCCGTTATGAATCTCTGGCAAAAATCTCTGTGTATGTAGGGCCCTTAACACGTTTGGTGTGAATTGCTTCAGGCATTCCAAAGTTATGCTGGGACATACACATACATACTGCAGGGTTGCCTACTTGGCCCTCTCCTTCAGGGAGAAAATGCTCTGTTCCTGGACGTCCCTGGTAATGTATGATTGCCAGCACCTGTGTGGAAACACCTTTCTTATCAATTACCTAGCTCCCCACAGGTGATGGCAATCATACATTACCAGGGAAGCCAAGGAGCAGAACATGTTCTCTCTGAAGGAGAGGGTCAGCAGGTAGGCAACCCATTTTATCTTTATAGCCTTTTCTACTAATGTAATTCATCATTCTTTACATTTGCCTTTCATTTCTGCTAAGAGCTTTATTCCTTATTAAATTAGGTGCATTTTCCAGATATCGCCTGTATTAGCCCTTGAGGAGTGATGATGTATTACAAGATGTTGGGAAATCTGTGCATGTCACAGACACAGTGGTGTTTCTGCATTACAGACAGGCAGAATATGGAGGTTTAAAAGTGCATACCTCCCAACATAACCCTCTCCAGGAGGGACACAATGCTCTGCTCCTGGACTTCCCAGTTAATTCACAATTGCCATCACCTGTTTTAAACCGGTTCATTGGTAAGAAAGGTGCTTCAGCACAGGTGATTGTAATCATGCATTAAGAGGAAAGTCCAGGAATAGAGCATTGTGTCCCTCCTGGAGAGAGTCATGTTGGGAGGTATGCAGCACCTATTATTCTAAGCAATTTTGACTGTTTCATTACCACGGCAAGTGTATTTTAGATACATCTTAGAAATGTATGTTTTTCTTTTCAAAGAAAGCGCTCAGAATACTATATTTTCAAACAATGGTCCTAATTCAGAGTTGATCACAAAAGCCAAATCTCTTTTTCGCTGGTATCTGGAGATAAAGCATACTTGCTCTGTTCCTGGGCTTCCCTGGTAATGTATGATTGCCAGCACCTGTGGTGAAACACCTTTACCTAGCTCCCCACAGGTGATGGCAATCATACATTACCAGGGAAGTCCAGGAACAGAGCTTTTTCTCCCGCATGGAGAGGGTCAGGTAGGCAAGTATGAGATAAAGTCATGCACCTCAAATGGATCATGTGCACTGCAGGTGGGGCAGATGTAATGTGCAGAGAGAGTGAGATTAGGTTCAAACAGAAATCTCAATTACAGTGTAACAATAAAGCAGCCAGTATTTACCCTGCACAGAAACAAAATAACTCAACCAAATCTACCTCTTTCTCTGCGCCTATTACATCTGCCCCACCTGCAGTGCAGATTGGTTTTGTTCATCTGCAAAAAGTGCAGCCTTGCATTGGTTGGTTCTTTCACCATAGAAGCCACCCCTCCCCATTTATCCGGGCTTGAGACCGGCTATGATAGTCACATAGGCTGGGTTAGTGGCCTCCAGAGAGGTGTTATGTCCTCTGGAGGTTTTGTTGTTATTATAGATGTTAAGGTGCCCATACACGGTACAATTATTATATACAATATTGTATACAATATCGCATCTCATCACATCTCGGTTTTGCCATGAGATGAGATCTAGTACAAAAAGTATGTGCTGGCATCTGGTGATGCCTTGTGGCTGGGCAATGTGGCAGCAGTCTCTGCAGTTAGTATGGACACATGAAGTTATAGCAGCAACACCTGACACAGTAAAAGAGCGAAATGAACATGCCTAAACCGAACAAGCTTAAGCAGATGGTCTTCATGGCAGCAATAGCCTCTGGATCAGTAAACCGAGTTTTTAAGCCAGCTTTTAGCACAGTCATCCTGAATCCAGCCTTCATCTTCTGTTGGAGCCAGCAGTAGTACAATCCTGTGTCACCGATTTCTACAGAACGGATGTTCAGATGCTCTCCGTAGTCTGTTGTTACTCTGCGATTGTCAGAAGGCCTAAGTAGGTACAGTGATCGATATAGTCTATGGGTGACTTTTTCCTCCTCCTTATCCCAAGCCACAATTTGCCCTGGTTCGGCTCCTGGGCACTGAAGGGTGAGGCTTTGGCCTTCTGGAATATGTACCATTTGAGTTGGTGCCTTTAGTAAGTTTGGTATGTTTGGAAGGAAAGGCATATAATTCCACATTTTCCTCATACGTTTCAAGGCACCAGTTATCCATTTGCCGATCTTATGTAGGAGGTTGGATGGTGTTTTCCTGCAGGGTGATGTGCAGCGTCTGATCTGGATCTCTGGCTTGCGATTAGTTAGATATCGCTTAAATCTTGCTGGGACAGCGCCTGAGCCACATGGAGCCTCTTTTTTCTTCATGAGCAGATACCTTGGGAACAGGTGGTCACTCCTCACATGGCAGTAGCCCACTCTCATTTGTTCTCCTTGCACATCACAGCGATCACATACGGACCAGTCTGAAAAAGACGTGAAGGCTGTAAAGCCGTCCATTACCAGGTCTGCTTGTGGATGATCGTTCTTTTCTGAGAATTCCACATCTGCTGTTAGGGCATCTTGGATGTCGATGTTATAGCTATAGAAAAACTGCTTATCCCATGTGCCACATATGTAGTGCCCGGAATCTTTTGTTTGTGCCCGAAATAGTATAAGGTCATACACTTGGATGGCAAACCTCTTCAGGGCATCGGTGTTACTCTGCATGTTGTGGCTGTCCACTTGGGTTCCACCGTTGACATTGGTGAACACCCGGCTGAGCTCACCACCCAAATTCTTCTGATAGTACCACACTACAGATTTGATCTCTTCTGGCTTGCAGTGGCATTCTAGCGTGATGGTCATGTCCGTCAGGTAAGCCGCTGTGTCAAATACTATGAATGCTGGGCAGTGCACGGTTCTAAATACATCCTTCTCCTCCAGCAGCTCCAATCCAGAAGCCGGACTGATGTTTATTAGGAAAGCCGCAGCAATAAGTAATAAAAGGTGATGATGACTCCTCAGAGCCATCACCATGAAAGTCATTGTAAAACAATGTATAACTCAAGAAGCAACTATCAAGTATGCAACTTCTCTCGTCTAGTCACAAGTGACAAATGAGCCAGCACAGGAGTCACCACTGGGATAGTCTCTTCTGTTATTGTGATGTCACAATACACTGTCACCATGGCAACCACTCAGACAGACTTATGGGGCCCATACACCAGTGAGGGGGGATACTACAGCTAGGGTTGCCACCTCATCCCTTTAAAACTGGAGACATATTAATTACACAGGTTCTGTGGCTGGCTCACTTCAAGACTCAATTTCAACTGTTTTTTTTTTTTTTTTAAACAGCCATCAGACTTCATTCCAACTGTATTGTTTTAATCAGCCACAGAACCTGTGTAATTAATGTCTCCAGTTTTAATGGGATGAGGTGGCAACACTAACTACACCTGATTTATTTATTTACAGTTTCTTATAGATCGCAGCATATTCCATTGCGCTTTACAATTGATTTTCTCTTCTTCATCTGTCCATTTATCTCATTAGCATCTGATTTTGTTATATAGATTATGCTTAGTATCAACAATGTTTTGTATCTTTACTATTAAATTTTTTGAGACATCGTTGTCTTTTCTTCTCTACATGCCTTACAATAGACATTGGAAAACACAGCAGGAAACTGTATTACAGAACAAGAAGTCAATAGTGTATGAAAAATAGTTTCCCCTTCACTATTTTATTGCAGTGTATACACAGTGTCATATAGAAGCAGTTAGGTTCAACGGGATGCAGTTTAAATCCTGGCGGTCAGGATCCCGGTGTTCAAAATCCCGACGCCGGAATCCCGAACGCCAAAATCCCGACACTTTCTCCCCCGTGGGTGTCCACGACACCCTCGGAGGGAGAATAAATTAGTGTGCCGAGCGTAGCCATGCACCGGGCCCACTGCGTGGCGAGCGCAGCGAGCCCGCAAGGGGGGGCGATCCACGTTTCCCCCTTGTCGGGATTTCGGCGTTCGGGATTCCGGCGTCATGATTTTGAACGCCGGGATCCCGACCGCCGGCTTTTCATGCCGAATCCAGGTTCAACAGTACATACATCCAAACATGACCCTTTAAAGTAGCAGCAGAGGCTGCCATCTTGGGCACACTGCATAGCTTACAGGAAAATATGTGCCTAATTTAGGAACCATAGTACAGTAGCCTTAACATTTGATATTTTTTACTTTGCATTCATGAAAAATCGGTACAAAGGGCTATATAGATACTGCAGATCACAGCCTCCATTTGATGACTGTGAAACGATCTTTTATCTTAGTGCACTTGGTTGGTTTCGGAAGCTTTGGCCGATTTTTACCTATGGGCTGCAGACCCCCAGTAATATCCCCTACCTAGCTCAGTGAAAGTGAAGCCAGATGCAGTCCATGAGAGTGCACTGGAGTCACTGCGACTGTCAGTCACTTCCAATTGGTGGTTCTTGCTGCAAGTCACAGACACTACAGACAGTTCCACCAGGATGTGTTTCCGTCTACTGGGCAGGGGCAGAACTGTCAGAGACTATGGAGTCAATTGCTGCCGGGCTCCATTCCTGAAGAGGGCACCTCCTTTGTTGTTCCCAACTGCTAATACTATTCCATTCAGTGTCTCCCTGCTGTGCCAGATGCAGATTCCAGGCGCTGGCATCAAGCATATAATCCCCAGCTGGCAATGAGCATGCAACTCCCCTAGCAATGAGCACGTGACCCCCTGGCAATGAGCATGTAAACCCCCCACCCCTCTTGGGAACGATCATGTAATCTACCTCCCCCTGGCAACAAGTATGTAACCCCCCCCTGCCCCCAACACTGTTAAACAGGCAATGAGCATGTAATCCTCCCAGCAAAGAGCACGTAAACCCCCCTCCCCTTGGCAAAGATCATGAGCCTGTAAGGTGCCCATACAAGCTGCAATAATTGGATGTGTTTTGGTCCCGATAACATCGCACACGATTTCCTTGCAATGCGATCGGAACTTAGTGCAGCACATACTTGGAGTTGTGCGCTGGGATGTGCATGGTTGTGCTCACCGCACCCGTAAATCGCAGCGTGTATCGGCACCTTGAGGTATATATGTATTTATTTATTTTAAATCTGTTTATTGTTATAAATTTGGCAGATAGAATTACAACAAACAGGTAAATATAAAAGAAACAAGAATGACAAGCATACAATTATAAAACAGAAATATAAATGTACTTTTGTTATGCTTTTGAGCAGTGCGTGGAAATGACAGTTGAATACTGGAGAATCTTTTTTCTGACTACTCTGATGGTAGGTGGACTGACTGCCCATGTGCAGAACGAGCACTGACTTGATGCAGTCTCCCAGCATGATTGACTTTCCACTTTGCAGTTGGTGCGCGCCAGTGGTGTCTCCAGCGGAGCACCACTGGCGCACCACCATTAGGGGTCCCCACCCCCTCCGCTCCGGCGATCGTATGCTCGGGGATGGTCGGTGTGGCTCAGGGGGACTCGGGAGCGCTGAAGAGTTCAGGCGCCCGAGTGCTCCCGAGCCGCCGCGGACATCCCTGAACCTGCCGCCATATATCACTTCTGACTGTGACTGGCGGCTGGGGTAGCGGCGGCAGGTAAGCTCCGGCGTACAAACGCCAGAGCGGAGGTGAGGGGGGGGGGGCTTTCTGCATCCTGTGGTGGGTTTAGCTGGGGCAGAACAAACCTGCCCTGGTAGGTTTGTCCTGCCCCAGCAAAACCCACCACTCGAGGGGTTAAAGAAAATGTAAAAGATTACACATTCCAGAACCAGTGTATATTGTAGAGAAATTATGAAAACTTATGGGCGACAGTTCTTGACGGCCTTATTTCGTGAACACAACAGTAACCATTTTAATTAATGTATGTGGGGTGAAAAAGAATAAATAGTATTGTATGTTCTAGAGCAGTGGTTCTCAAATTCGGTCCTCAGGACCCTGCACAGTTCATGTTTTGCAGGTCTCCTCACAGAATCGCAAGTGCAATAATTAACTCCTCCTGTGGATCTTTTAAAATATGTCAATAAGTAATGAGTGCACCTGTGCACCTGCCGGGTGACCTGGAAAAAGTGAACTGTGTGGGGTCCTGAGGACCGTGTTTGAGAACCCCTGTTCTAGAGGATCCTGAACTTGTATGACCGCTTCATACCTCCCAACATGACCCTCTCCAAGAGGGACACATTGCGCTGTTTGTGGACTTCTCTGTTAATTTATATTAGTATCACCTGTGTTAAAGCACCTTTCTTATGAATTAACCTGTTTAAAATAGGTGATGGCAATCATACATTAAGAGGGAAGTCCAGAAACAGAGCTTTGTGTCCCTCCTGGCATGGGTCATGTTGGGGGGGAATGAAAGTGCTATGCACAGAAATGTAGCTTTGACAGAATCTTTACTACAAACATTACTTAACTAATGTGATTAATTCTTATTCACTGCGACATTGTGGCTATATAATCATTTAAAATGCAATCCCAGCTTGTTTGACCCATGGGACAAAACAGCATCTGGAGTGTGTGTCATAGCTGGAGATGTGTGGGAATTTTGTATTTACTGTACCTGCTGCAAACCATACTAAACATTCAGGACTTTCTGACTAGACATTCCCAGAAACTTTCTTGCTGCAACTCATAAACCAGGACTTTTTTATTTTTACATTGGGGTTTTTTCTGTTATCTATTAAGGTTAAATGAACAGTTTACCAGTCATGTGCTGTATGGTCAAGGAGATGGAATTAAAGCAATCTATATGAGGGGTTCAAGTACAATTTACGGCTCCCTGAATATGACATACAGTATGGTGGACTGGATATGACGTATGGCAAGACGTATATGACATACAGTATGATGTATTATTTAATGTATATGATATAAGACAAGCTTGATATGAATGTCAGGTTTTTGTGAGTATAACATATATTGAAAAGCATATGACTTTATTATCCAATCACAGCTCTCCTATTTTAATGATGTATCTTAGATAATGTCTGTAGACAAACAGGTGGAGGTGCTCCCCTGAGAGTGATTAGTTGCAGTAGGGGTAATAGAAAAGAATTCTCGGTACTGCTTTCCTAGCACGGCGCCCACGATCTAGATTGTATGTGTGGGGCTGATATCTCAAGCATCTCATGCATCTTATGTGTTTGTGGGGCATAAGATGCATGAGATGATGCAATCGACGATATTTTTACATTGGAATCAAGTGAGCCCACGAGGGGAGGCGGTACGTGTCCTCCGACCTTTTCATACCCCCACTATCCACGTCGGCGTGGAGTTGATTTTATATAGTGTGGCGAGCGCAGCGAGCCACTGAGCTCGAAGCGTGGCGAGCGGACGGCGGGTGAGGGCCGGCGGCGGCGGGGCACAGCCCATGAGAACGGCCAGCGTTTCATGGTAATGGCCCGGTGATGCGGGTGTGAGCGGCAGGCAGCTGACGTCAGCTGCCCGCCCGCTTCCTGCACAGGGCGTTTGGAGATCTGAGACACCACAGAGGTGTCTCAGATCTCCGAGCACTGGAGAAATCATTCGATGGTCGCCGAATGATTTCTCCCCCACACCCGAGGCGGCAAATGGATGATTATGGTGTGCGAGGGGGGGCATCTGGGGGACTCGCAAGTAGGGTGGCCAATCCCGGGATCGGGATCGGCGGGATCCCGGGATTTGGCCCCCAAAACGCCGGGATTTCAATCCCGGGATTGGAATTTCCAATCCCGGGATTTCGGGATTAAACTGCGCATGCGCAGTTTAATGCCGGGCAGCGTCTGAGCACTCAGACGCTGCCCGGCTTCTCCCATACCCCGCAGTGCGCAGCGTGACGAGGTCACGCTGTGAGGTCACGCTGCGCAGGGCACAGCCGCACGTCCACGGCTGCCCGCCCGCCCAGCGCTCCCGGCCACCTGCCCGCCCACCCACCCAGCGCTGACGGCCGGCAGCACTCACGGCCGGCCACCCGCCCGCTCACCCACCCAGCGCTCACGGGGACCCAGCGGCAGCGGTCCCTGTCCCTGACACCCACCCGCCCACCCAGCGGTCCCTAACACCCACCCGCCCACCTAGCGGTCCCTTCCACACACCCACCCTGCCACCCAGCGGTCCCTGCCACCCACCCTCCCTCCCACCCAGCGGTCCCTGCCACCCACCCTCCCTCCCACCCAGCGGTCCCTGCCACCCAGCGCTCGGGCGGCCAGGGTGTTTTTTATTATTAGGGAAGCCAATCCTGGGATCCCGGGAATCCCGGGATTGAGCATTTTTCAATCCCGAATCCCGGGATTGAAAAAATGCCCCGGGATTGGCATCCCTACTCGCAAGGCTGCGAATTTCACAGAATAAAGTCCTATATACAGATAAATATACACCACTCATTTGCACTTATATAGTAGCCATAAATAATAAAATATAAAAAAATATTCTTCACAAAGAAAACAATAGGGCAGTGGTTCCCAAACTGTGGGAAATGGATGTCTTTAATAAATATCCATTTGCATGCCTATGGTGGAACGGGGTGTGCAGGGGCATGTGGGGGCGGACAGCCATGCATCGTTGCGTGTGGACCAGAATAAGGACCATTGTTTCTCAACAATGGACACGGGGGAGATTATTGCTCAGTTTCTCCTTTTCATCAGCGACAAGAGATGGTCGCTGATAAAAGGGAACCTCTCTCGGCGGTACAGCAGAGGTAATCAGCTGGTCGCACGAGCAAGCTCCTGCGACCAGCGACTAGAACGGGGCTGAAAACGGGAGCGCACACCCGGCGATTTATCGCTGGGGCACACTCCCATCAGTGGCAATATGGTCGGCTGCGACCATATTTCCAGCGATTTCAGCCCCTATCGCCCCCGTGCGTAAACAGCTTAACCCCATAATAAAACCTAAGGATGATCTATAAACAACATTTACTTACATTTTCTAAGAAACGTTTTTCCTGGGGGCGCCCCAAAAATAAATTCTGATATCCTAGGGCGCCGTAATTCCAAAAAGTTTGGGAACCACTGCAACAGAGGTTTCATTCTCTTGCAGAGTATTGAAAATGTTCACATCACTGAAGGGTTTCGAATGTTAACTTCATTTTATCCCCATTCTATTCTTAATATCTGTCACATATCCAGAGCCAGATTAAGGTATAAATGGGCCTGGAGCTGAAAATTATCAAGGGCCTATTATGCGCAATTATAGGGGTTGTGGCCAGCACCTAATAATGTGGGGGGGGGGCGTGACCAGTGTTCTGGTTGGGTGGTCTGCTCATGGGTGTGTCTCTATTTGTTTAAATCCTTTCAACTAATTATATATGACTGGAAAAGGCAGGGGGATGGCATAGGAAATATGTAGCGAGATATATTGGCGGGTGCCCTCCAAAGTTGCACCCGCTGGATGCCGATGTCCTAAGATACTTGCGGGGTGAGGCGGCACTCCAGTCATAAAAAACTCCTGAAAGCCAAAACTTGGTAGACAACATTTCATTCTAGTTCACTCTTTCTGACAAAATCCTTCTTAGATGGACAAAACCATGTGCACTGCAGGGGGGCAGATGTAACAGGTGCAGCTAGAATTAGATTTGGGTGAGTTATTTTGTTTGTGTGCAGGGTAAATACTGGCTGCTTTATTTTTACACTGCAATTTAGATCTCAATTTGAAGTAAAACCCCACCCAAATCTAATTCTCTCTGCACAAGTAACATCTGCCCCACCTGCAGTGCACATGGTTTTATCCATCAAAGAAGGATTTTGTCAGAAAGAGTGAACTAGAATAACCCCCATTATGCCACATGGAATGAGTCGAAATTCTCATTTTGTCACATGGATTGACCCCAAATACACACTATAACAAACAGATTGAGCAATAATGCACAATATGCTTCATAAACACGGGCATTGCGCACCGGAGGCGCACATTAAAACATTTACACTATAATGCCCATTACATGTTAAGCCACACACCATAATGTCCATTACGTATTATGCCAAACACCGTAATGCCTATTAAAAATTATGCTACATAAGTGCTGCTTACCTATATGCTCATTGTCAGGGGTTCCATGCTCATTGCCAGGGGTTCTATGCTCATTGCCATGTGGTATTACATGCTCATTGCCAAGGGGGAATACATGCTCGCAGTAACTGGCGGACAGCCGCCGCAGGGCAGAAATGACAGCCATTGACAGCTATATCTTCAGAATCAACTGACCCATTTAAGTGTGGGCTTCGAATGATTTTGGTCCCATGAAACTGGGCCATTTGGTTCCAGAGAAATCTGTCCTGAAATAACATGAACAGCCATGAAATTACATTTCAGAAATGAAAAAAATTGGTTTACCTGCAATATCTCTAGAACCAATGAACCTATATGGACCAGCCTGGTATCAGATTGAAGGCTCAGCAATTGGGGTTTGACTGAGATCAACCTCGAGCTTCTGTGATGCCGGAGGGGGAACTGGCAGCTGCTGGAACCGGGTGGGGGTTGGAATTAGCGGGACCCATCAGGGCCATCTTAACAGCAGTGTGGGCCCCTGGGCAAAGCAATGCACTGGGGCCCTTACCCATTCTCCCCTCCACGGGTGGCAGGGGTTGCTCTATCTTCCACTCAACATGTAGGAGGAGCTGGAGCAGTAACTTCTGCTAATTACTCCTTTACTGCACAGCATACTTGCCTACTTTCAAATTCACCTCTCCAGGAGAAGCCCAGAGAGGCAGCACGTCAGGGGGGCGGGAGGAAGGCTGACATCACTTGACCCCGCCCCCATGCCGGAAAATTCAGTGATTTGCAGGCAATCTCGTCATTTTTGTCCCGCCCCCTCTCCACGGACCCTCAAATTCCGGTAATTACACCAGCAGGCATGGGGGGGAACGGGGGCTATTACCACAATTCGGGACACCTGCCTATCTTCCCGGGGGGGGGGGGGGGCGGGAGGTGGACCGGATTTCTGGGAGGCTTCCGGCCATTCCAGGAGGGTAGGCAAGACTGCTGCACAGGTGGTGGGAGGGAGAACACTAACGTGTGGAAGGGGGCACTGAGCTGAATGAAGGGTCCCTTGTAAATTACTTCCAGGGAGGTAGGGGGTGTTTTATACACAGGGGAGGGTTGGATAATGGAGTGGGCTTAATATTCATCATTTTCCGGTGGAAGGGCAGATTGTTTGAATGCAGATATTGCCATTATCTGGAAATAGATTTCTTAGCCTTCAATAGTACAAAAACCTAGAGTCCCAACTTTCAGGAGGTGCTGGGAACTTGGGGATCAGAGATCAGGAGCCAGAGCAATCCATTGACAAAAATATAAACTGTACACAAGACGTTTGGAGCTGGAGCAGGGACCTGCTGCTGGAAGGCTGATATCTCTGGTTCTGGGCATGATAGAGACAAGCCGCTAGAGTCGGCAGAAAGGGGAGAGTCCCAATTTTTGGAATATACTCTCAGAAAACTGCTAAGTCAGAGAGAACCTGAGAAATATGCTGGGAAGTGCAATTTACAGGTCAGATGTGGACTGCTGTTTTGAAGTTGGATATCTCTAGTTCCCCAGGGCCGATTTTCAAAATTCTGGTATCTCTGGAAAAAGGAGACCCTCAGCTATCAAAATAGGACCCTTATACACCTGGGGCCCCTGGGAAAGTGCCCATTCAGCCCATATGAAAAGACAGCCCTAGGACCCATGTTATCCTATGGAGAAAATGTTCCAGCTTTGCCTGGCAGTATCTCTGGTTCCCGGGTGGCTAGAGACGTGGCGCTGGGCTCATTGGAAAGCCCTGACCCTCAGCTACAAAATGGGCCTATTTGGAAAGTGGGCCTGGAGCTGTAGCTCCTTCAGGCCCATTGTTAATCCAGCCCTGCACATATCTCAGGGTGCTGTTGGGGATCCCTAAAAATGAATTCTGCATTCTGACATATTGCTTCTGGTCTACCACCATTAACACCACTATTCTTCACCATAATTAACTTTTGTATAACCTGATTCTTACTCCCTCCGCTCCACCTGACTGTATATGAGGGCTGCTGCTGCTTCCTAACAAAGGCTGCTCAGAGCACAGTATATAAACGTTGGCTTGTGTGGCTGTTAATGAGAAGGATGAAAGCTTACATGTATATCAGCGATTCTTTGAGCCACTGAGCAGGTGCAGTGACATGAAACCCCAACTACATGTCAACACACCTCTGAGACAAGAGATTGTATCACTTAACAGCTATATATAACGAGGAAGGTTCACAAACAGATCTGCAGGTGGAGGCATTGTTTGCAGCCTACGGTTAATATAGTCAATGTACTATCGTATGCTCTGTAAAACTGTTACTCTATGCAAATACACTTGTCTGTTTCCATTCCCCTGCTTTTATTGATCAGTCATGTTTGCTGTGCATGATGTGGTTAGCAGGAATTATTCACGACTTGCAGAACAAATATTACACTGATATATGATTATTTGAAAGCTGTAAAAAATACGACACACGCAGAGTAATTAGTATCATTTAGCATACATGTACATGTTTGGCCACCTCGCATGCATGAGCGCAATTTGTGAACTTGGGAGGGGCTGCATACGCATTTGGGGATTGTGTGCCATATTCAGTAAAGCAAAAATTAAAAGTAATTTTGTTTCAGCAACAAATCCACGTTGCTATGCAAGGGGAACAAACTGATATTGTTTCACTGCAGGGTAAATACTGGATGCTTTTGCATGTAGCATATTAGAGAGCGTTATTTTTTCACTGCAATTTAGATTTCAGTTTGAACAATCCCCAGCTAAATCTAACTCTCTCTGCACAAGTTACATCTGCCCCAAATGCAGTGCACATAGTTTTGCCCATTTGTATTCTTTTTGCTTTGCTTACAAAGCTGAATCAGGTCCTGTGTTTCCAGGTAGCAGTACTGTATGTAGCAGGCCACCAACTGTAAAATTATTATTTTATTGTCTAAAGGCCCGTACATACTGGGCGACTTTGAGCTGAAAGTCGCTCAAAACAGCAGGTTTGAGTGGCTTTCAGCTCAAAGCCGCCCAGTGTGTATGGTCCGGCGATGAGTGGTGAGCGCTGCTGCGCGCTCCCGCAACATCGCCGGGAAAGCCGCTCATCTACCAGCAGATGAGCAGCTTTCAGGATAGCTTTGCATAGCGCTCTGCTATGCAACGCCGTCCTCCCCCCTCCGTCGGCGCCAGGCAGGGGGAAAGCCACTCCATGTGTATGCATGGAGCGGCTTTTCCCGCAGAGATGACAGTGGTCATCGCTGACCATACATGCTGGGCATAGTCGCCCAGTGTGTATGGACCTTTACAGTATCTTTAGTGATTTTACACCAGGGCCCTTAATTGCTTTTAATTTTAAATGACCATACCTCACTGTAGTAGCATATATGTCCCTAACCTGTATACATATGCTCACTTTGGGGCCAATTCAGACCTGCTCTGTGAGCAGCGAACGCCTTCGACCAGGTTCTCACTTACTGGGGCATTCACATAATGATGGCCAGGCAGGGGGCAGCCGCTGCGGTCCGCCCAGTGTTTTATGGGTGTGCCCAGAAAAACAGAGGGCACGTCCATAGAAATGCTGGGCGTACCCCCTGCATAGGCGTGCCCATGCCTGCTCAAGTTGGGCAGCTGACGTCACATGATGTCAGAGCCCGCCCCAATTCATCCATCAATGTGCAGTAATTCCAGGCTTACTTCTATCTGCGAAGAGAGGAAAAATCATTCATTTCTGAGCGACCATCAAATAATTTTTCCTCTGTGCGGCTCCACGCATCATGTCGGACGGCGTGGTGGCGGCGTGTGTGCAGCGGGAGCAGCGAATATATGCAACGTAGTGAGCAGGTATGAATTACCCCCTTTGCTCCTTGGTCATCTACTATTTTATTTGTACATCTGGTATGATTGGCAGTAAAAACACAACATTACAATACAGATGACTGAGCTGGTGTACTATCAGTTATATTAGCAGAATAGCTTTATCTTCAGTGATATTGTGTGTTATTACGGTGCCGAGAAAATGTTTGGTTTCCTTTGTATATGAGCTGGATGGGAGGATAGGAATGTAGTGTTCTAAGCATCTATTGAGCATGAGCCAGTTCTGGGCTCAGAATATAGCGTATGTTACTCTTTCCTTGTGGTTCTTGTCTGTCTCTCTTCCCGATGACTATTACATTAAGTCCATGGTGAAGGGCTGGAAAACTTGACTCAAGCCAGAACCCACGGGCTGCTTGTGGTTGTGTAGTGGCTGGAAATCCAACATGTCAGTTGATTTGCTGCCCATGCACTTTGTCATTTTGGTGCAAGTACTTCTTATTTACAAACAGACACTGCCACACGACCGAGACGTATGCCCAAGACTGTCCCTACATTTTTGCGGATTCTTTTTTTGTTCCAGAAATGATCTTGCAATTAGACTGTATGATATTTCTTATTCTGAAGTTTCCATTTCTTTATTCTGTCTTGGCATGAAAATTGTTGCTGGCCAACTCTCCACAATTATGTGGCAGTCTCCCTCCTAATAGGCTCAGCAAATAATTGGTTTGATTTCTAAGATTTCTGTAGACCTACATATACCTCACACCACAAAGCAGCTATTGAAATTATAATCCAATTCTAAATCGTACCCTCGCAAGATTAAAAATTAGGGGTCTGTCACTCAGACGCTATAACCAGCTACTCCCTTTACCAAATATTATACTGTATCTGACTTTGACTCATGGAACAATATAGTCACACACATAAAGTTTTTTTTTTTTTTTTTTAAATGGTAAATACATTCAAAACAAAAGACTTCATGTTATTTATATGAGTGTGTGTGGAGGGGAGGTTGGTTTGGGGGCAGGGGAAAAGTACGATGTAAGCTTCTACAGCTGTGCAAAATGCTGGACATCGTTTTTTAAAAGTCATAGTGGAAGGAGGATAGGACTGCTTTCAACCTTTGGGCATATATATTATTCCTACATGTAATTAATAATTGGGTGAATCTTGATTTAAAAGGAAACAATTTGTTGGTTGGACCACTAGGGATAAGTTGTAACCCTGTGGCCATAGCTGGGTGTGGTATAGGGGTCTGACAGTCGGGATCCCGACAGTCATTGTCCCATCGTCGGGATCCCGACTGGCCGGACCCAGACAGCATGGTGAGCACAACTAAGCCCCTTGCAGGCGCGCTGCGTTCGCCATGCTGCGGGCATGGTGGCTCGCTAAGCGAGCCACCTATTCTATTCTCCCTCTATGGGGGTCGTGGACCCCCCCGAGGGAAAATTCAGGTTGATATAGATCTTGTCGGTGTTTCTCATGTTACAACGCTGATATCTGGTACTGTGCACTGCACACTTTTCCTCCTTACAGTACTTGATCTTGCAGCCGAATACAGTCATTTCTAATCATCCGCCCTACTTGCAAGCAGGATAAAGAGGGAGGGGTTGTGGAAGGAAAAAAATAAGGAGGCGAGGCAGCAATGAAAGAGAGAGATGTGCACGATGGGGGAATTAATTGTTTTTTGCCTGGCGATAATAAATAGGTGCCCGTTATATTAATGATCGTGCTTGCCACAGCCAAAAGTAGTGGGTATAGTTGCACAAAGCTTGACTGGGCAAAAGGAAGCAAATGAAAAGAGCCCAAGAGCTGTTGTTTTTTTGTTTTTATTTTGCACATTTCTGCTTGTCACCTCCCAAGGCTGCATGCAGAAATATGGGTACCTGCAGCACTCGTGCTTGATCATAACAACAATTGAATTGCTCCATCTGGCACCCATTACTTAGCGCCACCTAAAACAAAATAAAATTTGGTACTTGTGGAGTATCACGGCTCCCACGACCTGCATCGTATGCAGATCGTAAGCAGCCCATACACGCTGCTTTATGGGCGTGCTTTCCGTACTGCACTAGCACGGATCACATTGCATTGCATGTGCATCCGTTGTACATGCAATGCGATGCAATGTGATGAAACCTAAGTACAAAAAGTATGTGCAAGCACATACTTTTTGTACTTGGGTTTCATCACATTGCATCGCATTGCATGCACAACGGATGCACATGCAATGCAATGCAATGTGATCCGTGCTAGTACAGCACTCCCACAAAGCAGCGTGTATGGGCTGCTGTATGCTAAAAATCGCATTGCATGTGGCATACGATGGCATACGATGCGATTCGATGTTTTACCGATTTTTGAGCATTTTTGCTCAAAAATCGTATGCCATCGAATGGCATCGTATGCCATATGTAGTGGCATACGATGCGATACGATGGTTTACCGATTTTTGAGCATTTTTGCTCAAAAATCGTATACGATGGCATTCGATGCGATGCGACGCGATGGCATCCGATTTTGCATTGAAATGCTTCAGAATGCATTGAAATGTGTATTAAACTTGTGAAATGCCCCCAAATGCCATTTTTCATAGTGCACCACCCCCACTATCAACGTCAACCCGAAGCGTGGCGAGCGCAGCGAGCCCGCGAGGGGCGGCGGTACGCGTCCTACGACCTTTTCATACCCCCACTATCCACGTCGGCGTGGAGTTGAGAATAGAATAGTGTGGCGAGCGCAGCGAGCCACCGAGCCCGAAGCGTGGCGAGTGCAGCGGATACCTTCACAGCTATACGCGTCCCCTCGCGGGCTTCACAGGTATCCGCGTCCCCACGCGGGGCTCGCTGCGCTCGCCACGCTTCGGGCTCGGTGGCTCGCTGCGCTCGCCACACTATTCTATTCTCAACTCCACGCCGACGTGGATAGTGGGGGTATGAAAAGGTCGTAGGACGCGTACCGCCGCCCCTCGCGGGCTCGCTGCGCTCGCCACGCTTCGGGTTGACGTTGATAGTGGGGGTGGTGCACTATGAAAAATGGCATTTGGGGGCATTTCACTACTTTAATACACATTTCAATGTATTCTGATGCATTTCAGTGCAAAATCCGGTGCCATCGCATACGATTTTTGAGCTAAAATGCTCAAAAATCGGTAAAACATCGTATCGCATCGTATGCCATCGTATGCCACTACATACGGCATACGATGCCATGCGATGGCATACGATTTTTGAGCAAAAATGGTAAAAAATCGGTAAAACATCGCATCGTATGCCATCGTATGCCACAAACATATGGCATACGATGCCATACGATGGGAGCCGTGATACTCCACAAGTACCTAAAATTTTCCTTCTGGGAGTTTGAAAAGGCCCAAAGAGATGAGTGTAAAGGGGGACAGAGATAAGTTTAGGGAAGGCACCTGTAGGTACTTGGGGCGGGATGTACTAAAGGGAAAATGCAATAAAACTGGGGTTTTACGACATTTTCCTATGTGCCATTACCAGTACGCCCCATCTCCGCCGGAGGTGGCGATACCCTATAGAAGCCTATGTGCTTCTATCGCCGCCCGTCGTCCACGCGACCGCCTCTCCTGTCCTCCATCGATCTCCTCCTCCCCCAGCAGGTGTCACAGCCGGGAGGACATCCAGCTGCAGGGAGGAGGAGGAGATGCCATGGACACTGACAGTCGCCGGGATGTGACGGAGACCCCCGCACACCACATTACAGGTAGTGCGGGGGTCTCCGTCACCGCACCCCGATGCTAGCCGCATATGTTAGTGCATATGCGGTAGCATCGCTGCGGCTGGGCGGCGATGTATATTAATACATCCAGCCCTTGAAGCTGGTACCCCACCTTCAGCACACACCTCAACTGCTACATTCCTTGTGGATAGATAGAAATATATATAACACTGGGATTACATCTATAGCAGTGGTAAATTACCCCAAATGGGGTCAAAATGAAATTCCTGGGGGTAATAGACGGTCGCGCTGCCAAGACACAGCCGAGCATGCATATGAATCTATATATCTATATTCATTTAAAACTTTGCTGACACATGGGGGATTATCACCAGATGACCGTCTACTGTCTACTTAAAGTAATTTATAATTGGCTAGACCTGTACTACTTCCCAAAATTATGTGAGAGAATTTAAGGGGATATTAGTCTCTTACTTGTAATTCATAGGTCTTTTGACCCTTTTTGGAAATGAAATCCTATTGTGGCTATTTGTAATGTATCCATTCAGTCTGTAACCTCGTCAAAGGCCATACTAGATTTATTTTATTCCCATTACATTACTCTTATGCTGCTTTCAGACCGCATAACTGGCTTTGACCCTGTATTTGGAAACGTTTCCAAAAACGGGTCTGCCAGATAAAACCCCTTTCACACCGCAGCACTTAAACGGTATATTACCGTTTAAGTGCCGATTTTTTGACACTGGCAGACCCGTTTTTGGAAACTTTCCAAATACAGGGTCAAAGCCAGTGCAGCCTTCAGCCCTCCCCTCCGTGCAGCTCCCCCCCCCCCCCCTCGCGTGTCGACCGAGAGCATGTCGACGCCCCCCCGCGCATGTCGACGCCCCCCGCGCGTGTCGACGCCCCCCCACCCCACCCCGCGTGTCGGCGCCCCCCCCCCGTGTCGACTTACCCCGTGCCGGTACCTCCGTTGTGGACTGCAGCTCAGTATGCTCGGAAAGCACTTATGAAAAAAGTGTCTTCCAGAAAATGGCTGCCCCATAGGAAACCCTGTTTAAAAAAACTGTCTTCCGTATGGGGGGCAGCCATTTTCTGAAAGACACTTTTTTCATAAGTGCTTTCCGAGCATACTGAGCTGCAGTGCCGGGAACCACAACGGAGATACCGGCACGGGGTAAGTCGACACGGGGGGGGGGGCCCGACACGCGCGGGGGGGGGGTCGACACGCGGGGGGCGTCGACACGCGCGGGGGGCGTCGACACGCGCGCGGGGGGTGTCGACACGCGCGGGGGGGACTCCAGTGCTGTGAATACTTAATGAGCGCTCATTAAGTATTCACTGTGCTGAATTTAGGACCCAGCTCATTGGCTGGGTCCTAAATACCGTTTCTGAGCCGATTTTTGCGCTAAAATACCGGTTCAGAAACGGGTAGGACCCTGCATTTTAACCGGTTAGAAAAAACGGCATTTTCTAACCGGTTAAGTGGGACTGGACCTTTCAGACCGCACACATTACCGTTTTAAAACGGTAAAAAAACGGCAATTTACCGTTTTAAAAGTGCGGTCTGAAAGGGGCATTAGTATTCTATTTCCCCTAATAGATCATGATCTACAGACACATTTCTTTTGGGAGGATATCATTCCCAAATTGTTACATCACAGAGGAAGATGGAGGAAAATCCATCCCCATCAAAAAAACTCCATAAACTAATGATCTGCCTGAATGAGTGGTGACTATTATAGGATTCCCCAACAGAAATTGGTCCATTCCCTAAAATAATATTATACTATGATTCAGAGGGATTTCCCTACCTTAAATTAATTGTATACAATGTAAATCCCCAAACTAAACCATCATTTACAAGAGATGGAATCTTATCATGCAACTACTCCAGTGAGTCTCCAGTGTTAGAGATATTGATATTATATAACTATTAAGATTATACTTGCAACATTTCCCATGCCCCCTCTGGTCTGATTAGCAGAAGGGAGTGGAGCTCCTTATAGCCTGTATTGGTAGATGGACAAGTAATTGCCGCTGTACTAGAAATACTGGAGAGGCAATGTAACTGTCTAAAGTGATGGATGTTATTAAGCTGTTTTTCGGTGTCCATCACTTTACGGTACGAACAGAAATCCATCTAGAGTAGGGATGGCCATCGTTGCCTTTGTCATCGATTGTTGCCATCGATGGCAAAAGTGCAACTGACCATCGATAGTGTATAAATATTCAGTAGACAATCATCGATGTTTTATATATCGATGGTCATCCATTTTCTTTGATTGATGGGCGTGTAAGCCAATCAAAATGCGGGGGCTGTGCTTCGCGGGTGCCAGGGGTGGAGCTATGCTCCATGTCCAGACACCTTGGGGGAAAAGCAAAAACAAAACTATTCGTTTAAGCTTGACATCGATGGTTCTCTCCCATCGATGGCAAAACTATTCAACATCGGCCATAATCCATCAATGATTTCTAATCATCGATGGTCGATGGCCATCCCTAATCTAGAGTAGGGATTTTCAGTAGCAAACTGCAGCGTTCCTTGCAGTTTATATAGCAAAACCCATTTACGAATATGTCACAACCAGCATGGCCTGGGCACCCAAACTATTGAAGAGCTCCCTATAATTTCAAATCGGGCCACTTTCACAGGAAACAATTCAATTCCTTTCCTAGGAGTTTTGCTTGTAATTGTAAGGGAAAGACTAAACACTCTACAGCAGGGCTGGGCAATTGCGGCCCTCCAGATGTTGATGAACTACACAACCCAGCATGCCTTGCATAAGTTTCAGCATGGCCACATAGCAAAACTAATGCAAAGCATCCTGGGATGTGTAGTTCATCAACATCTGGAGGGCCGCAATTGCCCAGCCCTGCTCTACAGACTAACGCTAGAAGGATCTTTATCTATTGGTGAAACCCTAATAGAAATTGCTCAATCTAAGGGGCATATGTATTTTTAACATAGAACTGCTGCATTTATTAACACTCTGTGGACCTTATTCAGGTCCATTTGCAAGTCCATGGGCGGGATTCTCTAACAACCAGCGCAGCACATCGCCGGCACTCGCAGAGTTAATAACCGCATATGCAGTAACATATGCGGTTATTAACGCCAAGGCGATGGCCGGCGATGTGCTGCGGGTTCCCCCCTCCCTCCCTGCACCCTCAGCCGGGTGTGTGACGGCTCCTTTTCCTCCTCCCTGCACTCAGAAGAGGTGCAGGCAGGAGGAGATCACTGGTCCGGGCAGCACAGCAGGAGGCTGGCCGGACACAGGTGAGGGGGGGGCATCGCGGATCGGCGGGGGACGCGAAGGGAACTTCATCTAGAACTGGCGTAACCCCCACAGTGAAGCCCCGGCGGTGGGGCTTTGCTGCATATGAAAATGCGGTAAAAACCCTGAAAACTGGGTTTTTACGGCATTTTCAGTTTGGTGAATCTCGCCCCATATGCGTTCACATGGGGGCAGTGTTTATTGAATGTGCATTTCTGTGCATGTGCATGCGCTGGGTGCGTACACCCAAGGTGAACTAACTGTTCGCTGGGTACACGCACCCATCCTTGCGGGCAGAGGGCGGGGGTGGCGGGCTGGCTCATTAGCATATGGGAACACCCAGCGTTTCATGCGTCCCCATGAGAATGCTGGGCGTTCTCATGCTAATGCGGCCATGACGGGCAGGCAGCTGACATCACCATATGTCGGCTGACCGCCCACTTCCACCCGCACACACATGTAAGGTTACATGTGCGTGCACCTTCCACATCTTTTGATGGTCCCAGTGGCATGCGAATGGATATTTATGTGAAACAACCATTCGCATGCTGGGCAGAGGAATGCGCCTTGCGAATGGTGGGCCAGCGTAGCATCATTCTCAAGGCGGGGTCTGGTTGCATCGCAAGGATGCGAATTTGCATCTGAGCGAATCAACCAGAATAAACCCCACAGCACAGCAGTTGTTTCCATTTCCATTGAAAATATTTCCATATGTATATGAGGGGAAACCCTCAGTGTTAGTCTCTGGGATGGGGACGGCACTGTACGGAGGTCGTGGGAGAGGTATCAAAAAGATCTCTCTTGCTACTATGCCGCCATAGGCTTAAAGGAGTTTACACAATATGAAGAAAAGGGATATGGTCACTTGGTCGACATACATTAGGTCGACGGTGCTTAGGTCATCACCTGAAATAGGTCAACATGGCTAAGGTTAACAGAGTCGGAAGGTCGACACAAGTATTAGGTCGATAGTGGGAAGGTGGACAGTGTAATGGTCGAGGGTTTGTGCACCCGGTGAATATGTGCGGTCTGTGCGAGTAAGTTGCAAACATACTGTCAGAATGACGGACGTTAAAATGGGATTAGAACTTAGAGGGCATATATAGCGCTTTCTCTTGTGATAGTTGAAAGGAGGATCCCAATGACAGCTATCACTAGAAGAAGATGGAGGACACTTGATAAACAGAAGATTTAACGAAGGGTTTCACGATACAATGCAACCATGAAAAACAATAGGCAATAAAGCATGCACCGTACAAGAGAATATGAGGATGAATGTTGGCACTTGTAAACTGTGAAAAGTTGCAGGTTGTGGGTGAAGACGAGACTGGAGAATAGAAGGCTGTGGTTCTAAGGCTGGACACCAGTGTAACTGGTAACACTGAGAACCACTGGTAACACTGAGAACCAGGCTGAGTACTGGTATAACTGGAGACACTGAACTGGGCCATGTACCGGTATAACTGGAAGCCTACTGAGTAGCAAAGAGCAGAGATCAGAGATCTACAGGAACCAGGGTAATTTATTTATTTACAGTTTCTTATATAGCACATAACCGTGATAAAAACAGACTGGGTAATAACAGACAGACTTGGAGGTAAAAGGGTCCTGCTACAAGCTTACAATCTATAGGGTAATTAGTATTACCTCAGCTACTAAGCTTTCACACTAAGGACCAGATATATTAAGTTACAAAAAGTGATAAAATGGAGAATGATAAAAAGCCAGCCAATCAGCTCCGACCTGCCATGTTACAGGCTGGGTTTGAAAAAAAATGACAGGTAGTACCTGATTGGATAACTGTTTATAAATCTCAACTTTATCACTTTTTGCCGCTGATACATCTGGCCCTAAGGCTGTGTGACTTGAGGAGCTGTCAGCTTCTGTATCTCTCTATTTTATACCTCTTGGTAATTGGTGACTACAGTCAGTGACCGATGATTCAGAGAGTCTCAGGCTGCCACAGGATTGGATATCTATAGTCAGGTGATCAGACCTGTCAGGTCTGTATTCTACTGTAGGTTAGGCTCAGATGTGGAATGAGGCCTAGTAGAACAAAAAATACTGAAGACTAAATTCCTAAGCATGCACAGGGAATGCTGCACACAGGTTCCTGTTAATTACTCAGAGGATCTCCACTCAGGTGTCTAATCAGAACCAAGCAACACAGAGTGCAGTTTGCATGCTGAGCTGAAACAATGCAGATCACAGCATATGCTGAGGTAAGCCATAGCACAGGGGAAACACAGTCAGGATACCCTACCATCCACTACAGTGTGGTGGGAGAATATAATAGTGTGCAGAGCACAGCGAGGCAGTGGAAAAGAAAGGTGTTTCACCACAGGTGATAAATCATAAATGAAGGGGGAAGTCCAGAAACAGAGCATTGTGTCCCTCTTGGAGAGGGTCATGTTGGGAGGTATGCATATATACAAACCAAATAATTAGAGGGTATTTACAGACAGTCAAAATGTAGGAGGGCCCTGCTCGCAAGCTTACAATCTATAGGATTCTGCCCTAACCACTTGTACACGCACACACTTACACACTAAGGTTAATTTGTATCAATATCTGATTAATCTACCTCTATTTTATTATTGTGAGAGGAAACCGTTTTACCCAGTGGAAAGCCATGCAAGCATCTGGAGAATATACAAACGCCACAAAGGGGGTTATTTTGGTTCACTCTTTCTGACAAATTCCTTCTTAGATGGACAAAGCCATGTGCACTGCAGGTGGGGCAGATGTCACTTGTGCAGAGAGAATTAGATTTGGGTGGGGTTTTACTTCAAAATGAGATCTATATTGCAGTGTTAAAATAAAGCAGCCAGTATTTACACTGCACAGAAACAAAATAACTCACCCAAATCTAATTCTCTCTGCACATTTCTGCCCCCCTGCAGTGCACATGGTTTTGTCCATCTAAGAAGGATTTTGTCAGAAAGAGTGAGCTAGAATAAGGCCCAAAGTTATGGCCATGTTGGGAATTGAACCCATGACATTATTGCTGTATCTATCAGGTTGGATACATGCCAATGGTCAAAATCCCCATGTCCTCACCCTAACTTATGTATATATTTATTTTTTTATCAATATATATTAAACTTATAGAGTTCAGTGTACTAATATAAGAATAATCACCAGGAAAAAAACGAAATAATCTTTTCTGAATATTAGGGTAAGGTGCGCTCTAGATGCAGATTCTGGATGCTAAACATCATGGGTGCTTAGTTACCAATAACTAATGGCAATGTCGTATCAATTTATCGCTGAAGAACAATTCTGTAGTGTCCAATCCGAGCAGCTGTAGCTAGAGCACCGCTTACTAATACTTTAGTGAGCGCAATTTTCTAGGCTGTGGAATTGCTAATGTTAGCAAGTGTTGCTGCTACCCAGAAATTTATAGTGGACTATGGGCCAGCTCTGTTAGCAAAGCAAAAAAGCACACAAATGGGCAAAACCATGTTGCACTGCAGGTGGGGCAGATGTAATGTGCAGAGAGAGTTAGATTTGGGTGGGCTGTGTTCAAACAGAAATCTACATTGCAGTGTAAACACAAAGCTGTCTCCTAAACCAGTGTCTCCTAAAGCTGTCTCCTAAACCAGTGGTTCCCAACCTGAGGTACACTGCAGACCTGTTGGGGGTACTTGAAAATAATATTGGTATTGGCAGAAGAAGAAAAAGAAGTCTCCAGAGGGTGTAAGAAGCAGAGCCGGCCCTAACTATTTGGATGCCCTAGGCTAGATTTTTGTTGGTGCCCCTACCAGATAATCCCACCATTTTAATTGTGGCCGGCCCGATGCAATGCAACTGTGGCACCAGTGCTAGTTGCGTCTCTGACTCAGTACCCCTCTCCCAGCGCAGCACCCATCACCCAGCAAGCACAGATTGGCCACCACCGTGACTCCACTGAATTAATCAGAAAAAGAGAAAGATAAGTAATGGAAAGAGTTAGGGGAGGAGTACATATGTGAGGGGCACACTGACAAAAATGGGTTAGTGTGCAAATGCGGAAGCAAGTGTGGGGGGCAGATATAATACGAGCAGTACATGGAGATACATACAGATACAGGGACATATAAAGGTGGACAATAACAGGGAGGCAGAGAGACAGATGGACAGAGAGAGAGTGAAGGTGTTGACAATTTCTTATATAATGTATACATATTCGGCAGCACTTTACAGATTATAGCTGAACATTCACATCCGTCCCTGCCCCAGTGGAGCTTACAATCTATATTCCCTACCACATGTACATACAGGCAGAAGACATATATAGAAGAAAATAGGGTGAAGCAGACATGGCAATTGCGGAAAGGCTTCAGCAGACAAGGCAAATGCTAAAACTGGGACAGAGTGATAGGCAGACAGGCTAGTGCAGTAGTATAGGCTATCACTATAGAGGATAGGATTGCTCAGAAGAAGGTAAGAGAGGCTGGCACAAACAGTAGATGGTAAGAAAGGCTAGTGGAGACATGATGGGTAGAAACACTGACACAGAAGAAGGCAAGGAGGCTGGCACAGACAGATAATGGCAGAAAACTGTTGCAGACAAGATGGGGATAAAGGTTTGCCGGTACTCTTTACCTAGAACGGCGACCATCGAATGCACTAAAAAACGGGTGCGATGCGATGCCCGCGATGGCCGCGATTTCCCATAGGGACCAATGTTAAAAGTGAGATTGGACGTGATTTTAGTGTTCAATGCCTCAATGCCCGCGATTTTTCCATAGGAAACAATGTTAAATGGGCCAGAGAGCCCTAATAGTCCCCCTGAAGTCTGAAATGGCCCCCACAATTTTTAACGGCACCCCACGATCAACGTCAACCCGAAGCGTGGCGAGCGCAGCGAGCCCGCGAGGGGCGGCGGTACGCGTCCTCCGACCTTTTCATACCCCCACTATCCACGTCTGCGTGGAGTTGAGAATAGAATAGTGTGGCGAGCGGACGCGGATACCTTCACAGGTAAACGCGTCCCCTCGCGGGCTTTACAGGTGTCCGCGTCGCCACGGACACCTGTGAAGCCCGCGAGGAGACGCGTATAACTGTGAAGGTATCCGCGGCCCCTCGCGGGGCTCGCTGCGCTCGCCACGCTTCGGGCTCGGTGGCTCGCTGCGCTCGCCACACTATTCTATTCTCAACTCCATGGCGACGTGGATAGTGGGGGTATGAAAAGGTCGGAGGACGCGTACCGCCGCCCCTCGCGGGCTCGCTGCGCTCGCCACGCTTCGGGTTCACGTTGATCGTGGGGTGGCGTTAAAAATTGTGGGGGCCATTTAAGACTTCAGGGGGACTATTAGGGCTCTGTGGCCCATTTAACATTGTTTCCTATGTAAAAATCGCGGGCATTGAGGCATTTAACACTAAAATCGCGTCCAATCTGACTTTTAACATTGATCCCTATGGGAAAATCGCGGGCATCGCGTCGCACCCGTTTTTTATGTACCCGCGATGCCCGCGATTTTTTGCCCGCGATGCTAATCGCGGGCGCCGTTCTAGGTAAAGAGTACCGGTTTGCCCATAGGAAGGGAATACAAGCTGGTGCAAACAGCGGATGTAGACAGAGAGGCTGGCACAGCAGAAGGGAAAAGTAACTGGCAGAGGGAATGCAGAAATGGTGGTGCAGAGGATGGGAAAGGGGATGGTGCAGACAGAAGTTGGGCAGAAAGGCTGGCATACACAGAGTATGGGTAGGAATCTTGGTGCAGAGGATAGGAAGAGAGGTAGCCAAAGAACTTGGTAAGTGATGTTGGTACAAAGAGGATGGACAGACCGGGTGGACATGTATGAAGATTGGCTGCTGCTGGCATAGAGAGAGGAAAAAGAAGTAAGCTGGCAGGTGAAATAAGGGCAGAGAGCCCGGGGGAGATGATAGAGGATCAGGGACAATCCTTTCTACAGGGCTCACGAAGGGCACTGGGAGCTGCAGCTGTGCTGACCAAATGTGTGCATAAACTTTATCAGTGGTGATGGCAAGGCATACTTGCCTACTTTTGAAAACTAGTTTCAGGGAGATTACAGTTGGTAGTAGAACTTTGCACAGTGCCCTATTGAGGGGTTGTCATGCTCCACCCAAAGGGCGTGTCTAGTTCCATAAATGGAGATATTGTGAATAGAGATGACACTCCTAAAGTGAGGTCCTGTTGACTGAAATTGATAAAGCTGAATTAATTACTGCCTTAAGATGCTTTACTGATTTACATATCGATGGCATTCTCTATGTGTGCTTATAGTGCCCCTTCCTACAGTAGAGAAATGTCATTGTATTGTCTCATTGCCTTGCTCCATGTGAAGATATTGCCAAATTTTGCCACATTTATATATTCATAGCTTACTGAATTAACGGATCACCGGACACAATTTGACCCCAACATTTCGAAATTCTTACTCTTCATTTATGATAAATATTCAGCCGGGACAAAGCCCAGACGAGTGACAAGTCATTTTTTCCCTAATAGTTTGAACTCTGTGAGCCTCAGACGTGCTTTCAACTGTAGAAAGGACCAAATGTGGAGTAAGTGACTGGGCAGAGCGCGTAGGAGAGGGTGATACTGCTGCTCTGTCAGGGAGATAAATGACGCAGAGACATGTTCAAAGGCTTTGTATATTTACAATGCCTTTAGCGTCAGCCATCAGCTCCAATCCCTAATGGCAAAAGAGTTTCCAGATCTATGAACTCAATACCTATAGAAAATACAGATAAAAAATTTTTTTGTCTCAATTATGCGTAAATTTACTAAAGCTTCTAAAAATTAACAGGTGATGTTGCCCATAGCAACCAATCAGATTCAGTCGATTTCTCAATTTCATCCGAGAAAATGATAGACGCAATCTGATTGGTTGTTCTGGGCAACGTCACATCTTTTCATTTTTGGAAGTTTTAGTAAATGTACCCCTTACTATCACCTCACAGGGTTATGTATATAAAGTCATAACAAGCAGACTGGAAAATATACCCCTAAGAGTCCTGTCACTTTCAGAATCACTTTGAATCCTAATAGGATACAGAGCAGCAGTAGAACAACTGCCCTCAAATGTTTCCATAACAAACTTTAAATTTGAATATTAGAAATGATGGTACTTCTTTACTTTCATGGCGCCAGCATGGCGCCGCGCGTCAGAGTCCCCTTGCGGGGCTCGCTTCGCCCGCCCACGCTGCGGGCTCGGTGGCTCGCTACGCTCGCCACGCTATTTAAAATCAACTCCATGCCAACATGGATAGTGGAGGTATGAACTATCCATGTTGGCATGGCGTTAACTTCCTTTATTTTACATAGTTTGTGGCAGAAGTAGCACGGCCCCTTGCTGGCGCCGTGAAAGTAAAGAAGTACCGAAATGATCTTATACAAAGATAGATTAGGGGAATTTCCAAATATGTGCCATTGCAGCCAGTGATTGGCTGAGAGCTCTCAGCCAATCACTGGCTGCCCATTTATTTGTATTGTTTTTTTTTTTTCTTCCTTGCAGAGTACCTGATCCTTCTGACCAGCTCACTTGTTTCCTCGCCGGTTCACCGGTGTCCCCTCGCCCGCTGTGTCCACTGCCCCTGCCCGGCTCTCTGGCGTCCCACTGCCTATTTGTCAGTATACCATGCCCGGCTCTCCCCCTGCAGCTCCCCAGCAACCCCCGCCCCCCTGATCCTGCCCGCATCTCCCCCCTGCCCAGCTCTCCCCCTGCAGCTCCTCGTCCCATGTTATCCTATAGGGAAAACGTTCCAGTTTTGCCTGGCAGTATCTCCGGTTCCCAGGGGGCTAGAGACACCCCCGGACCACCCCCTAGATTCGCCTATGCTTGTAGCATTACCCAGGGCTATGACCAGGGCTATTTTTGTGCAGGCTCCAGCAGGAACTGTGGCCCTTATTCTAGTTCACTCTTTCTGACAAAATATTCCTCAGATGGACAAAACCATGTGCACTGCAGGTGAGGCAGGTGTTACTTGTGCAGAGATAATTAGATTTGGGTGGGGTTTTACACCTGCCACACCTGCAGTGCACATGGTTTTGTCCATCTAAGAAATATTTTGTCAGAAAGAGTGAACTAGAATAAGGGCCACAGTTCCTGCTGGAGCCTGCACAAAAATAGCCCTGGTCATAGCCCTGGGTAATGCTACAAGCATAGGCGAATCTAGGGGGTGGTCCGGGGGTGTCTCTAGCCCCCTGGGAACCGGAGATACTGCCAGGCAAAACTGGAACGTTTTCCCTATAGGATAACATGGGACCCGCTAATTCCGACCCCTACCCAGTTCCAACGGCTGCCAGTTTCCCCTTCGGCATCACTGAAGCTCGAGGTTGATCTCAGTCAAACCCAAATCGCTGGGCCTTCAATTTGATACCAGGCTGGATCCATATGGGTTAGGTGGTTCCAGGGATATTGAGGTTAAACCGTTTTTTTTTTTTTTTTTTTTTCATTTCTTAAATGTAATTTCATGACTGTTTATGTTCTTTGAGGGCAGATTCCTCTGGAACCAAACAGCCCAGTTTCACGGGACCAAAATCATTCGAAGTCAACTCAAAAGTTCTTCAATATGATACTGGTGTCATGTAAATGGGTCAGTTGGTTCCAAAGATATAGCTGGTTGGTTAAAGGGAGGTAGGGAGAGGGGAGTGGTTTTCTCTCCCCCTCACACCAGAAAATGCAGGGACTAGGCTGGTGTATAAGGGGTCAGCCTCGGAATGAATACAGCCGGGCAGCCCCCTGCTCTCTTCCCAGCTGTCAATAACTGTCACCCCTGCAGCTTCTGCTCCAGTTATTCTCCCCGCTTTCACCTCTGCCCGCCCCCCCTTTAATCATGTGGTGCCGGCGCCCGGCGTGCTCCCCCGACGTCACGCGCAACAACAGCGCACACAATATTTCAAATGTCCACTCGGCTAGAGGAGACACCAGGAGGGGAGTGGGAGCGTGCACTGCACTGCACTCTGCTCTGCTCCTCTCCCCATAGAAGCAGCTGCACTGCTCTCCATCTCTCCCTGCAGCGAAGGCTCATATAAAAATTTACAGTAAGTGGCACTTTTGGGGGCATTGCTTAATGGACGCTACAAGTGGCGGTATGTGGGGGTATTACGCATAATGTGTGGCTTAATGTGTAGGGGGCATTATGTGTGCAGCATCCTGTGTAAGGGGCATTATGTGTGCAGCATCCTGTGTAAGGGGCATTATGTGTGCAGCATCATGTGTAATGGGTACTATGGTGCGCGGCATCATGTGTAATGGGTACTATGGTGCGCGGCATCATGTGTAATTGGTACTATGGTGTGCGGCATCATGTGCAATGGGTACTATGGTGTGCAGCATCATGTGTAATGGGTACTATGGTGCCATCAAGCAAGAACCCCCTAGCAATGAGCACGTAGGTAAGCTGAACTTATGTGGCAAATATGTAATGGGCATTACGGTTTGTTATATAGTATGTAATGGGCATCATGATGTGTGGCACAAAGTGTAATGGGCATTATGGTGTGTGGCCTTATGTGTAATTGGCATTACGGCGTGTCGCTTTATGTGTAATGGGTATTACGGAGTTTGCTAAAATGTGTAATGGGCATTACTGTGTTTGGTCTAAAGTGTAATACCACACCCCTTTTTGTGATGCCACGCCTCCGTCCCATGAGGCCAAGGTCCCCCTGCACTTATATCTAGATCTGGGACCACCCATTACCATAATTCTAGATTCGCCTATAGCTACAAGCTTGCAGAAAGTACTGCTGATCATTTAATATGGCCTTTAGAGACTGCTCATGTATACCAATGTACTGTAGGAGTACAAGTGCCTTTTCTGTGACCATAGCAGTCTGGTTAACTTTAACTATTACTTTGAACACTTCAGATCAAAAAGGACATACGCAAGGGTAAACCATCGACTAATTGTGCATGCCACATCAAAAGAGTGCAAGCAGAAATATGAGCGTCTGCGGCATTCAAGCCCAATCAGAGCAACAATTGTGTTGCTCCGTTGGGCACCCATTAGTTAAAGCCATGATAAAACAATTAAATTCCCCTAAAAACCTTCAAAATATAAGTGATCTCAATTTTATATGTAAAAAGAAATCATGTTAACACATTTGTTGTAAAAAGTTGCTGTTTCTTGGAGAGGTTTTAAGTAGTAAGTAATTTTATTTATAGACATCTGTTTTTAAGTTCTAAAATGAAGAAGTATCATTTACTTGATTTTCAGTGCACCATATATTCCAAGTTTTACATAAACCTGTGAATAAATGTGACACCACATTGATTACATTTATTAGTCTGCCTGTTCTTGATCATGGGCGATTGTGATTGGACTGCGTTTGTGCTCATTTTGAGGCTACCATCAGTGATATCATTGTAAATGAAACTTTAGAATAGTCATTCTCTCATTTCTATCACAATGTTTTACAGAAGTCGATGGAAGAGGTTTTGTACATGTACTTTCTTTTTAGTGTAAGTGTCCTTTTTATTTGATAGAGCAGTGTAAGGTATTGGTTGTTTAAAATTGTAGATGGTAATATCTGCTTTCCTATAGGTTCAAACAGGGACTAAGCTAGCCTATCAAAAAGAAAACAATGTAAAGAGCATTGGGGTAGTGTCCCTCTTGTCCCTTGCCATCTGGACCAACATTTTGTCTGTTTTTGTATCTGTCCAATGTTTAGTCTGATCTAGTATAAATGCTTTGTGGTAACTCTATACATGTGGTACAGACATTCCTGTGAATTCTCTTGAGCAATGTAGGATTGATTGTGTAAGTTTTTATTCATCTTCACAGGATGAGAATGTGGTTTGAGTGTCATGCTAGTATGGATTGGGGATGGAGAAGCTTTTTTATTTGGGCCATCATGTTCACAACTGCAAATCTGCCCAGCCTTGTACACACTGGGCCTAATAAAGATTTGGTTGTTCTTGCTGTTTCTATCTCTTGCCATATGCAAAATGCATGCTAATATGGGCAGAAGATAAACGGGACGTAGGGTCACCCACAACTGTCCCTACATTTCCATCCAACTGTGTATGTTTGCTGATACGTCGGCTTCATCATTGCAGATCATGTCATGTGGGTGCCTCTGTAGGGTCACATGCTGAGCTGCTTTCCAGGGATGCAGAGGGCTTTCCAGTAGCAATTGAGATTGCATCTGCTAATTTATGCAATTCTGAACGACCATGACATGTCTTCACTTGACCGACATCTCCCCCTTACCATCCCCAAATTCTGTCTGCCTGTTGGTCACTTTGCGACTTATCCCTCTTTGCAAACTACATCGCACTTTGCAGATGGATCACTTGGCAGATCCTTGTAGCAATGATCCAATCAGAGTGTGTACCCTGTAAACTCTGAGCTCTTCCTAGCTCTTCCAGTGTGTTAGGTAGGTTCCTCAATGAATCATGTTGCTGGGCACCTTTGAATTTAAAGCTGCTAGTACAGGTTGAGTATCCCTTATCCAAAATGCTCGGGACTGCAAGCATTCTGGATAAGGGAATTTTCCGGTTTTTGGAATAAAATATTTTTTTAGGCATACTTACCTGTCCTCTGGTGGTGCCCGGTGGTCCCTCGGCGTCCACGTTGTCCCCCGGAGTCCACAGCAGGCCTTCAGCACCATCTCCGGCGTCTCCAGCGGTCCCAGGAGTGCTTTGCGCGAGTTCGCAGGCGCGCCGGTGACGTGTGCACTCGCGCAAAGCACGCTTGGTAAGTATAAAAAAAGGGTTAGGGGGGAAATTTTTTGGGGAATTGTTCCAAAAAAAACAGTTTTTGGAATAATTCGGATAACGGGGTGCACGGCTAGGGAATACTCAACCTGTAAGATGTGACTTCCTAATCTGACCATTTGTAGGAGCATTTTAAGCCATTTATCAACACCCAGGCATACCCACCTATACAATCAGGCCAATCCGCCAATATCTGATGATTGTCTTGATAATTGAATAGGTGTGTGCCCAGCTTAACTTTTGATGATTGTTTAGCATACATTCATTCTGTTTCTCTCGCATAAAAGCCCTGTCCAGATGTTTTGGGGACTGCACATGCGCCCGGTCTATTATGTGCATGTGCAGCTCCCCTTTGCGAATAACTTTCCACTGACTTTTATTTGCAAGGGCAGGAGAAATCATTACACATCCCCTTACATGGTACCGAAGGGAATTGGAGCTAGAATAGGAGCGCAGATAAATATCTGCAATTGTAGTATGTATTAACTGAACATAGAGACGAGAACTGTAAAATATTGAAAAAAAAAATTGAAATCTGATAATTTAATATAATAGAGCAAATCATTGGTACTCCATACTGGCTAGGCTCTCACAGTTTGTGTGTGTGTGTGTGTGTGTGTGTGTATGTATGTACTGTATATGTGTGTATATATGTATATGTATATATATAAATATATATTGGATACCCCAATCTGCACACTGTAACGAAATGGAGCAGCACCTCTGTAGAGTACCACGTTCCATGCTGCGGGAATGGTGTGTCGATGCGTTCGGCACACTATTTTATTCTCCAACTGTGCTGTAGTGTGGATGGTAGAGCATGAAATTCCGCCTGTAGGCTCAAGAATTGCGAAAAGCTCATGTTGACCTTTTTGACTGTCGACCTGGCCATTGTCGACTTAATGCTTGTGTCAACCTTCCATCCCTATCAACTTATTTTGCCTTAAGCCATGTCACTCTTCAGTGGTCAACCTAGTGACTGTATCCCATAGGAGCGGCACAAAAATATTGGCACATTGAATTTAAATGAATTTTGCCAAACATTAATTAGTTTGTTTTATGATTGTATCTTCTTAAAAGATGTTCGGATCTACATTTGACTATACAAAGTGTTTCATTTTTCTTGTTTAGCATTTTGTTATTTAGTAACAGAGGAAGCATACAGCCTGATCATATAACACCCATAGCACAAAGGGCCTTATTCTGGTTCACTCTCAGAGGCAAAATCCTTCTCAAATGGACAAAACCATGTGCACTGCACGGGGGCAGATGTAACATGTGCATAGAGAATTGTGATTTTGTTTCTGTGCAGAAAAAATACTGGCTGCTTTATTTTTACACTGCAATTTATATTTCATTTTGAAGAAAAACCCCACCCAAATCTAATTCTCTCTGCACATGTTACATCTGCCCCACCTGCAGTGCACATGGTTTTGTCCATATGAGAAGGAATTTGCCTCTGAGTGTGAACCAGATAAAGGCCCAAAGTTCTGAAGAAGGAAGGGTTATATCCAGGATCTGCTGCTTAAAAACATATGGTAAAAGTTACCATGAATAGGACCCTCAGCAGCTCTGATCTAGAGGGTGACATAACAGCATGAGGCTGTCAGGGAGGGCTAATATCATCCTAACCGGTCTGCTAAGACTTAACATACTGAAGGCTACCACCTGTGAGATAGGGCCTTGCTTGTAACATTTTCACAGTAAGGGGTACATTTACTAAAGCTTCTAAAAATGAAGAGGTGATGCTGCCCATAGCAACCAATCAGATTGGGTCTATCATTTTTTTTAGGATGCAATAGAGAAATTATTGAATCTGATTGGTTGCTATTGGCAATCGCCTCTTTTCATTTTTAGAAGCTTTAGTAAATTGACACTTAGAAGTCAGGCATGCGCAGAGCTGTTTCATTTAAAAAGAGTATTATTGCTGTGTTTTGCCATGGACAATAAATACTGCAGCTGTGTTACACCTGAAATAACAACTTTACACCATGCTTGGAAGCAACTCATTATACTGTGTAATCCCCGTAAGAGAACAGGGGGTTCTATGCCCCACAGACATTTATCAACTACATGGCAAAAATGATTACAATTCAAATCTCACTGAATTCGAGGGTCAGACCATTGAAATATAGGGCCTGATTCTAGTCGCTTTGCTCCCCTGCGCATTCGCACAGGAGAGCGATGTTTAGCAGCTGTGCATAAACTTTTATGCGCATGTGCAGCCACTTTGTGCGAGCGGGCACAGGGAATTGATTATTCGCCGGCTGCTCACACACAGCAGTGTAGGTGGGGGGGCATGGGGCGGCAGGCCGTGGCTGTGCCCATGGGAACATCTGGTGTTCCATGTGCGTTCCCATGGTAAATCACCGGTGGCGCGGGTGGGGGGGGAGGATGAGCGGTCGTGTAGCTGATAACAGCCCGCTCACTTAATGTACAGGATCTCGGCACATCTAAGACACCAGAGAGGTGTCTTAGATCTGCGCAGGCGTGGAAAATCATTTAATGGTCAGCGACTATCGAATGATTTTGTCCCCACTTGCAAGGCTAAACATCTAGCCAAATGCAGCACCTTCTGCTGTAGTCATTCCTATGAAGTAGACCAGACCAGTGTTTACTGAAGAACAAGCCTTTGAGGTCTAATGGGGCCTACATATGGGGCGATTTCAGGGCATTTTCTAAGCAATCTCACTAGATCGCTTAGAAAATGTCCCTACATTGCTCCGTGTGTAGGGGCCATAGTGATAGTGATGCGTATACTCGCGCATCGCTATCGCCCGGCGGTTAAGATCCAGCATGCTGGATAAATCTATTTATACCGTGTTCTCACTGCGAGTGAGAAATACACGGCTTTTCCCCGGCATTGAAATGCCGAGGACTGCCGCGCTGGACCTCACTGCAAGGCAAATTCCCGGGTGAAGAAGTTCTACCTGGGAATTTGCCTTTTAACACGGGTTTTTCGGCAGTGTGAACGGGTCAACCCGTGTCTGCATACCCAGATCTCAAACACGGGTAAAAAGAAGGGTTTTACCCGTGTCTGAGATCCGGGTATGCGACCCGTTCACACTGCCAAAAATCCAGTGTTAAAAGGAAAATTCCCGGGTCTACATGCTAGACCCGGGAGTTTGGCTGCAGTGAGAACGGGGTATTAATTGCCGGTCAGAACCAGTGTTCTCAACAGAGAACAATGGCCCTTACAGCTTGTTTAGCACACATTCAATGACACATCGCTGTGCAACGCTGTTTGCTGACCGAACGTGCTGAGCGGTCTACATTGCTCAGCAACATCTCCTTGTGTGTAGGACCCTTTAGACTGATGGTGATAATCCCCCACTCCACCCCATTGACTTGATTATATTAGTAGGAGTAGGACTTGATAAAACTTTTAGATCTTATTTTTCTATTACTTTCTTTGACAGAGAGGACATTTGTAAATGCAATCCCACTGGTACAGTACACTCCAAACATCTACTTCACTGTATCTACAGTATGAAGGACTATTAGCAGTACCTAGGATCTCCCGTAATTCATCAAGCTTTTAGCCATTCAGCTCCGACTTTATGGACCTCACTTCCCGCACAGTTCGAGAGGCCCCCACTCTAGAATGCTTCAAAAAAAAGACTTTCCTGTTTACTCAAGCATTTCCTTCAGCCCCTTAAGTATTGTTTATGAAAATCTTTTTTGTACTTCATTGTTTCTGTACTGTATTACATTATTTCTATCTGTCACGTGCCATCCTATTGGAGAAAGAGCACTATATAAATAAAATTATTATTATTATGGGTGTGGATCAGTTGGTCACCAGCAAGTTGGTTGACGTGCATTTAGGTTGACATGGGTTAGGTCGACAGGGTCATTAGGTCGACAGTCAAAATGTCGACATGGGGTTTTTCACTTATTTTTACCTGAATGTCGACACAGTGAACATGGACACAGGTTAAAATGCACCGCGTCCCCTCGCATGGCTTGCTGTGCTTCGGGCACGGTGCCTCGATACACTCTGCACACTATTTTATTCTCCCACCACGCCCTAGTGCCTTGATGGCTAACCATGACACTCCAGATGTTGTTGAACTATACATCCCAGCATGCCCTGCTTCAGTTTTAGCATGGCCAAATAGCAAAACTGTAGCAGAGCATGCTGGGATGTGTAGTACAACAACATCTGGAGTGTCAAGGTTAGCCATCAAGGCCCTAGTGGATGGTTGGGCATGAAATACCGCCTGTCGGCACATGTCAGCTTAAAAAACAGTGAAAAACCCCATGTCGACCTTTTGACTGTCGACCTAACCCATGTGGACCTAATGACCCGGTCCGATCTTCCTGCATGTCGACCTAATGACTGTTGACCATCATGCTGGTGACCGAATGACCGTATCCCATTATTATCATTATTATCATTATTATTATTATTATTATTATTATTATTATTATTATTATTATTATTATTATATTACTAGTAAAGCAATACTACAGTAGCTTCCTGTTTACAGTATCATCCGTGCACATTGTGACTGGTTTCAGACATTTGTTTTGTTGCTTTAACATCGTTTGACACATTTGTCATAGTTCCTATGTGCTAAGAAGCTGGGGAATGTAATGCTTACCATAGAGGAATAATGCTGTGCACCTGCCATATACACACATTGAAGACGGCCTTTTTGTGGGTTAAAATAATGGTCAGCCCATCAATGACCTGGTTATATATCTGAGACATGAGGCTCAGAGTGTCTCATGCCTATGTGGTTTGTTTTTGGTTCATTTATATTCTGCATTCTCTGGAATATTGGTTTACAGTAAGTCATTAAATGGACTTCTTACAATGAGTAGGAAATACGTGGTCTTGCTATTTTGGTTTGCTATTGTATTTATTTTGCAAGATTGTTACCTGCATCTGTTTGCACAGGTTCTGCACGTTATTAAATCCCAGCATGCATTATATTCTATGTTTGACGTTTTATTCTCTTGTCTGAACTCTGAATAAAAAAACATAGATGCGAGGGAACAATGAAAATATATCTGTGTGTGTTTTAGAAATACAGCTGAGACTATTTGAAACTCTACAGCTCTAGTAACCGTTAATTCTTCATAATGGGAATTTTGTACTGTAACATTCTGGACTGCAGCCTAGAAAACCATTAGGAAAAAAAGTTTCAAACCAGCATAACATACATATGTATGGATCACCTTCTGTTTTACTGGGCTACCCGAAAGCAATGTAACGCTTGTTTCACTTTTCCCCAATAAAACGGCTCATGTTACACTTGTGAAGAGGTTGGCGTCTTCCAAGCTAATTAATACGGGTTCCCTTCCACCTCAGAATTTTCCACGCAGGGTTATCCTGGCGACACTTTGTCTGTAGCGCCCATAAAAAAGTGGTGTGCAGTATTAGTCTCACTTGTTGACAATGTGCTCAAGGCACAAAAGGCTTGGTAAGAAAGCAGCAGCGTTTGGGAAACTGCAGGACCGTGCGCTGCTACAAAGGACTTCAAGAGTCTGCATTATGTCAGTGTCCAATTAGGCTTCTGCTAACAGCACTTTGTTACAAGGACAGATTCCATGTAGTGTTTCTAATCTGCCCCCTAATGGGGTGCTGTGGTTATTGATAGGGAGGAAGAGGAGGGGGGCGCTGTTACGGCTCACCGCAGCAAGTTAAAAGAGAATAATTTTTTGTGTGTTTAGAATACCTGCCTAGATCGTAAGGTTGTACGGTCGTCGGGTCGACATGTATTGGGTCGACCACTGAAGGTTAATATGGCTTATGTTGACATATGAAAGATGTTGATATGCCGAAAGGTTGACACAAGCATTAGGCGCACAATGGCTAGGTTGACAGTCAAACGGTCGACTTGAGTTTTTCACTGGACTAGTTGTGTTTCATCAGTGTCAACATGATGAAAGTTGACATGGCAATGTTGACATTATGGACACCTCACCATTCTCATGTTGGCATTTTGAATGTCAACAAAATATACACTGCTGGGCGACAAGAGGGGTGGGTACAGATCAGGCGTGTTTGAGGGGCACAGCAGGGGCCCGAATCAGCTGCTGAGGGGATACAACTGTCCCTATGTTCAGCATGCTTCCCACACATAGCCCTTTTTTTTGGGGGGGGGGGGGAGGGGAGGGGAGAGGGGGGACATGCCCCTGCCTTCTGCATTTAGCCACCCCAGAGCTGAGCAGTATGGGGCTGGTTGCCATTACGGCAGGGGAACTCCACACTTTGTGTTTCTTTGCTGAAGCAGCAGCCCCTTAGATGGTTTAGCCTGGTGCTTATTTTTAGAATATAGTGGGAATCCTAGGAAGTTTCTACACTTTTTTTTTTAAATAACTATTCATTTTTTACCCTAGTACTTAACCCAAACTCACCTGCCACAGACAGGTCTTATTGTTTGAGCGGTTTTGTCACCAATTTAAGGTTGGTTTGTAAACTGACCATTAGTAAATTTGCGGTTCATATGCTTACCTATGGTAAAACATTGATATTTGCTTAAATTTGGGTTTTTGAGCGTTTATAGCCTTTAGTTTAGTAAATGGTCAGTTAAAGTTTGCAAAACTGTGATTAAATAAATGGTACTTATATGTTAGTTGGGCGCCCACTAAGCTATTTGCTTAGTTGGCTATTCTGCGTAGGGAAATCGCGGATTCAGTATTGAATCCCGGCGGTCGGGATCCCGGCGTTCAGAATCCCGACGCCGGAATCCCGACAGCCGAAATGCCGACAAGGGGGGGACGTGGATCGCCCCCCCTTGCGGGCTCGCTGCGCTCGCCACGCAGCGGGCCCGGTGCCTCGCTACGCTCGGCACACTAATTTATTCTCCCTCCAGGGGTGTCGTGGACACCCCAGGAGGGAGAAAGTGTCGGCATTTCGGCGGTCGGGATTCCGGCGTCGGGATTCTGAACGCCGGGATCCCGACCGCCGGGATATTAACTGCATCCCGGAAATCGCATCGCATCGCATCGCATCGCATGGGCCATTTTAGTTCCATGCGATGTGCGATGCAATGCGAGTTTCCTATGTTATTTAGATTTTAGATCTAATTTTTGATCTATAATTTAGATTTTAGATCGCATGCGATTTTATAGGGTGTGCGATGCCGTGACATTAGGTATACAATAATATGATTGTATGTCTCCAAAATAGGTTTAACGCACCCCCCCCCCCCCCCCACTATCCACGCCACCCCGAAGCGTGGCGAGCGGTGGTGGAACACGTCCTCCTTTTTTTTTCATTACCAAACTATCCACGTCGGCGTGGAGTTGATTTTATATAGTGTGGCGAGCCCGAAGCGTGGCGAGGGGACGTAGAATACATGTAAAGTAATCCGCATCCCCTCGCGAGGCTCGCTGCGCTCACCACACTATATAAAATCAACTCTACGCCGACGTGGATAGTGGGGGTATGAAAAAAGGTCGGAGGATGCGTTTCGCCGCCCCTCGCGGGGCACGCTGCGCTCGCCACGCTTCAGGGTGGCGTGGATAGTGGGGGGGGGGGGGGTGCGGAAAAGCTATTTTTTAGGACATACAATCATATTATTGTATACCTAATGTAATGGCATCGCACACCCGATAAAATCGAATGCGATCGTATGGGATTTTGCGGGAGGTGCGATGCGATACGATCCCCCAGGGCTAAAAGAGCAGTGAATAAATGACATAGGAAAATCGCATTACATCACATCGCATGCCCTTAAAATGGCCCATGCGATGCGATGCGATTTTCCTACATTACACTCCGTATGCTAATTGGACGCCCAACTAACATATAAGTACCAAATAAATAAATAAAACTCATAGCAAAACTAAAACTCTCAAATAATCCTTAACTAAATTTACTCCAAGTCAGCCTATGTAACAAAGTAATCAGAATTTATTATTATTGGATGTCAAAAACATTAGAAGGGAAAATGAAAACAATAACAAAGGTAGTTGTGCCAGTATTGCTCCGTGAGTCTCTGCAGAGTTTGGTTTCTTTATATGAAGATTCTGAAATCTGCGTTTGGTCTCCTGGCATAGTAAGCAGTTTCTGGCTACAAGGTGTTACGGTACACCAGGGTTGTATTACATGTGATCCTTATGTTATTCTACCAATAACAGTCACCCACTTGAGTTAGAGCTAGTGCGCTTACTGGTACTTAGGTGACCTCCTGGTTTTAAACTCAGACATTTAGGCCTATAAACAACCTGGTGATCATAAGACAAGAAGAAGACACAGGTTTCTATCAATCTAATAGTGGATGGCGTAAACGTCAGACTGGCTCTTGAATAGATGAGGAAAGGAGGAGCTATAACCATACAGTAACTTAGGATCTCTAAATTATAGCGGGCCTCTGCATATTAAACTCTGCAAACCATTCTTTGTGCTGCTCAATAACTTCAGGATATATTAGGTGGATCAAGAATGGGTGGTAGGTGATCTCAGTGAATAAATTGATGGCTCATCGCGTTTTCCCGGATCATATGTGTTTTCCGACTTCCTGACGAGCAAGTGTGCACATTGCTTCTCTTTTTTGTCATGAAATATGTCCTGTCTTCTCTGATGGAAATCTCTACCCAGCTGTGCTCCATGCAGTGGTAACTGTGTGCTTGTGATTAAAGTGAAGTATATAAATTACTGTATCTAGATGTTGTTCTGGGATATCACGTATTCCATATGTGGCGCCATCATTTATTAAAGTCAGATAATCACCATTCTGTCTAAGGTGTAAATCGCTTTGACAAAGGATTACTCTCACACACGGCACATGGAGATTTTTGGGTGGAAATATTTTTCTTACTGTGGTCCAGAGGTCTTATTGCAACATGACTGATTTGTTTGCTGATGTAGCACTGAGGTCTTGGCTTTGATTTCCACTGTGACCCTGGGTAGAGTTTGTATATTCTCCCCATACTTGTGTTGGGTCTCCTTTCACAATCCACAAAAATATACTGGTAGGTCAATTATCACCCCCCCCCCCCCCCCCCCAAAAAAAAAGCCCAAGTGTGTGCAAATTATATGTCAATATATATTTTAAGTATCAATATGATTAACCATCAGCGCCCTAAACCATACCGCAGTTTGTGATTGCACTATGACCAAAACAGGGGTATGGGAGCAGCTTGAGTGTGGAGCAGTGTCACTAATGTGGTCAGGGTGGCCCTGCCGGCATAATTAATGTGGGACAGAGAGCTCCATTGGCATTACTAATGTTGGTGGGATGGCCCCGCCAGCATCATTGATGGAGATGTGTCCAGCATCTATGGACATGTTGAGCTTCAGTAAAATGTCTGATTAGATTACAACATAAAATTGTATAAGGAAAACTAATAATGTTCATTTTATAAGGATAATTGAAATGGATACATTTGTAGCTTTATTGGGGGATAGCCTCTCTTAAGCTGTCCATATCATGTACTATTGTGGCCTGTGATAAGCTACTGGCCAAATCTCATAGTGCGGATCTCCAAAGTAACCTCATTGGCAGATAGTAGAGTGATTGGACTCTGGAAGTTATTTGGCCACTGGGCCCAAAAGAATGAGGATGATGAAACTGATGCCTGAACTACTATATATGACTTATTATCACTTTGAAAACTCATCTTTCCAGACAAGCTTATCAAGTTCCAGAACCCCCGCCGTAACCTTCATAAACTTTTCTATCCAATTACACCCCCATTGTACAGTACACACACATCCTCACGTTTTCTCTTTCTTTACTTTCCCAGCCTCCAGACTGACATTCAGGGCAGCATTGCTGTGTGACAAAGGACCTTATTCAGGTCCCATTGCTCGCCCGCGCATTTGCATGGGGAGCGATGTTTAGCGACTGTACATGCGCATTTATGTGTGATTGGGCTGTGCGGTGGTGATAGCGATGGGCAGGGGGCAGTGGTGACGGGCTGCCCCCATTGGAATGCCCAGCATTTCATGTTCCCATTTAAACACTGGGCGTTCCCATGGAAATTCAGCGATGGTGCGTAGGGTGGGAAGCTGAAGTCACCGGATGTCAGCTGCCCACCCTCTTCCCGTACAGGGTGCACACAAACCTAAGACACCAGAGAGTGTGCTAGATTTGCATGCACCTTAGAAATCATACAAATTATTTCCTAACCGCATGTATGCTGCAAATGGATGTTTATGCTAAACATCCATTTGTAGATTGTAAGCTTCTGAGCAGGGCCTTCCTACCTCTATTCCGTCTATTCTTACCCGGTCTTGTTCTATCGCTGTTGGTTCCAATTGTAAAGCACAACAATTTGTTTGCCGTATATAAGAAACTATTAATAAATAATATAGCCCACTTTCAGACAACATGAATACACAGTACGTAATATAAATATTATACATATATAAAACTGTGAAAATATGTATTAATAGCGATAAAGATAGATAAAGGAAACCAATTCCCTATTGGTCTTCGGTGGAAACTATAGGGCTTGGTACAAATCTGGAATTGTTGGAAGTGAGCACTATTAATTTCATTTGAAGTAATGAAGTGATTGTGCTTTGTATATTGTTCATACTAGAACTATAGTCCATTTTAGTTTACTCTGAGGCGGGGACTGGACAGAGACTGCAAATGGGCCCCCTTCTCTCTTCATACACCCCTGCCTCAAAGATGCCATTATTGTATTTCTGGAGTGTGACGTACACACTAGATGAAAATTTAAAAGATGTCGCTCCAAAAGGGTCCGTCTGATTGATGTTTTAAAAAAAGTTTAGTGTGTACACTCAATATCATTAACAGTGTGCATTTTTTCAATGACGATAACATTAAATTAATCAGAATCACACTCTATGCATTGTTAATGTGATAAATGACTATACTAGCTGCAAACATCTGTTTTAAAGGAATATCTACGTAAGTGTATAGAGGCCCATTTCCAGCAACCATCTCCTACAGTGTTCTAATGGTACATTGTGTTTGCTAATTGCATTCGAAGACTGATTTGAAAACCCTTTTGCAATTATGTTAGAACAGCTGAAAATGGGTTTGCTCGTTAAAGAAGCTTAAAAATGTACCTTCCTTTGAGCTAGTTGAGTATCTGGAGCATAACATTTATGGGTTTGATTATACTGTCAAAATTACCAGAAAAAGAACTTTCATGTGAAGCTCAAAAGTCTATTCTTGTGCTTCAAAATGAAGGCTATTCCATGCAAGAAATTGGCAAGAAACTGAACACTTCCTACAATGGTGTGTACTAATAATTTTAGAGAACAACACAAATGGGCTCTAACCAGAGTTGAAAGAGAAGTGGTGGACACGGTGCACAACTGAGCAAGAAGACAAGTACTTTAGCGTCTCTAGTTTGAGAAATAGATGCCTCACCGGTCCTCAACTGGCAGCTTCATTAAATGGTACCTAAAACGCCTGTGTCAACATATACAGTAAAGTGGCAACACCAGGATGCTGGTCTTCTAGGCAGAGTGGCAAAGAACAAGCCATATGTGAAACTGGCCAATAAAAGGAAAATGTTAATATGGGCAAAAGAACAGACATTGGACAGAGGAAGATTGGGAAAAAAGGGTTATGGACAGATGAATCGAAGTTTGAGGTGTTTGAATCACAGAGAAGAACATTTGTGAGACGCAGAATAATTGAAAAGATGTTGGAAGAGTGCCTGACGTCATCTGTCAAGCAGGGTGGAGGGAATGTGATGGTCTGGGGCAGCTCTGGTGCTGGTAAATTGGGAGATTTGTACAAGGTAAAAGGGATTTTGAATAAGGAAAGCTATTGCTCCATTTTGTAACGTCATGGCATACACTGTGGACAGCACTTGATTGGAGCCAATTTCCTCCTCCAACAGGACAATAACCACAGCACACCTCCAAATTCTGCTAGAAATATTTAGGGAAGAAGGAGGCAGCTGGTATTCTGTCTGTAATGGAGTGGCCAGCCCAGTCACCAGATCTTAACCCCATTGAGCCGTTGTGGGAGCAGCTTGACCGTATGCTACGCAATAAGTGCCTATCATGCCAATCCAATTTGTGGGAGGTGCTTCAGGAAGCACGGGGTGAAATCTCATCAGATTACCTCAATAATATAACAGCTAGAATGTCAAAGGTCTGCAATTCTGTAATTGCGGCAAAAGGAACATTCTATGACGAAAGCAAATTTTTTGAAGGACAAAATTATTATTTCAAATAAAATTCATTATTTTTAACTTTGCCAATGTCTTGACTATATGTTCAATCCATTTGAATCATAGAAGTCAGTTATGTAAAACATAAAATTGTCTGTATAACCCCAAACTTTTGAACAGTAGTTTGTGTGTGTGTGTGTTTGTGTGTGTGTGTGTGTGTGTGTAATATAAATTTATATATATATATATATATATATATATATGACAGCAAGTAGTGGGCCAACGGCGCTGACAGGTGCAACTACTCCAGCCAATTTAGAAGAACTTGGTAATCAGGTTGATTTAACATGTCAGCACTAAATCCAGTTTTTAGGACTGCAGCCTCCTCCAAACTCCCTGGACTCTGGGAGTAAGCAATGGATCTGTCAAAAAAGAGGACAGGAGGGGCGCTCCATAGTGCATAAATGACAGTTTTATTAAAATGATCATAAAACCACTTTCAAAAAAAGAGACTAACAATTGCTTGTACCATAAAAAAAGAACGCTGTGGGCTGGGTACCACAAGGCTTTTGTATATACAGCACGACCCGGCAAACTCCTACCAGCCGCAGTGCCAGATTAAGCCTTCGCGGGGCCCGGGGTACTTTAGCCAGGGGGGCCCCTTGCACTTGTCATTACTGGCCGCACACTGCATGGGAGTATATTACACTGTCAAAACACAGAGTAAAGGCAGCATAAACTTGGTCAATGGGTAACTGCATATATATATATATATATATATATATATATATATATATATATATATATATATATATATATATATATATATATATATATATATATATATATATATATATATATATATATATATATATACATAAATACATACCATATGAAAAGCCTATGTTTGTCCCTCTGCACCTTACTCTGTAGGAGACCTCACAGTCCTAGTGCTGCCTTTGATTAAAAACCCTCCCATGACTAAGCTGCTGCTGCTGTTCTCCATGGGCATTTAATGAGCTCCACCAATTAGAGCTCAGCACAAACCTCTCAGCCTCTGCCCTCTGGTTTAAAGTGTGTGTGTATATGTGTATATATATATTGCACTAAACATGTGTGACAACATTGTTTAAATAGAAATTGTAAGGACTCTGCACTCAGCCTCACAGCGCTGAGGTCATGGGTTTGATCCCCACCATTGCTCTCCCAGTGCTTGCGTGGGTTTCCTCCGGGTACTCCAGTTTCCTCCCACAATCCAAAAATATACTGGTAGGTTAATTGGCTTCCAACAAAATTAACCCGACAATGTCTGTGTGTGCATGAACATGTGGTAAGGAATATAGATTGTAAGCTCAACTGGGGCAGGGACTGATGTGAATGTTCAAATATTCTCTTTAAAGCGCTTCGGAATATGTATGCGCTATATAAGAAACTGTTTATATATATATATATATATATATATATATATATATATATATATATATATATATATATATATATATATATATATATATATATATATATAGTCCAGATGATGATCGGCACTCAGGGGGAGGATGAGGATGAATGGCCTGGGTGCCTTCTTAAGTCACAACCGAAGTTGATGCTGAATATAGCTGGGTATAGCAAGCGGCACTCGCAGGACTTGTCAAGAGTAAATAGATGACACAGACACAGGGTCTGGTAGCAACGTTTCGATCTTTACTGATCGTTGTCAAGCTCAAAGCATACAGTGTACAATAACACATATAAATACCTTTTCACCACACCGAGTGAACGGGCGTCAGCTTCCCACGGCGATTCAGGATCAGATGACGTCACCCTCCGGCGACGCGCACCCGCCGGTGCGTCCGGAGCCGCTACGTGGGTTGCTAGGCGACCCTGTATACAAAAAAACAAAAGTGTCAAAAAACATGTGCAAAACATAACAAAGAATACAATCAAATACGCGGACAACATGTAACATGTCCCAATACAATGTACAGTAAAACAATGCTATAATATAAACGCATGAAGGACAGAGGCACATGGGCAGAGAGGTCGCAGGAAGGGTTTAATGTGATAAAAAATTCTCACAGGGAAGGGAGCTATTTATCAGTATGGAGAAAGAGTAACACGACCTATATATCTGAAAAGTGGCTTCAGAGGAAGCATGACATACTGATACTCTCATTGAGTCCAGCAGGAGTGACGGTGTTCAGCTTATGGATCCAACGGGATTCAATCTGCAGTAATTTCCTGTCCCGATTACCCCCTCTTAAATTCTTGGGGACCTGATCTATTATGGTATAGCGTAGAGTGGCAAGACCATGTTTGAACTCCCTAAAATGTCTTGCGACGGGTTGTTCAATAGGTCCAATTTTGCCCTCTAGGGATAATCGGATACTTGAGCGATGTCCAGCCATCCGTTCTTTAAACGGTCTTGTGGTTTTTCCTACGTAGAGGAATCCACAAGGACAGCGGATAATATAAATGACATGAGTGGAACTGCATGATAATACATGCCGGATGGGGATTCTAGCGTTTGTATGAGGATGGGCAAATGATGGACCTGCCTCCATGAAGCTACAAGTAGTGCAACCGATGCATTTGTAGCATCCAGGTTTACGGGTGAGGAAATTTTGTGGAGGGGTACAGGATTGGTTGGTAACATCGTTGTGGATGAGCCAGTCTTTCAGATTGCGTGGCTTTTTGTAGCTGGGTAGGATGACGTGTTGGGAAAACATGTTAAGGTCTGGATCTGCCGGTATCATGGGCCACAGACTTTTGGCGATCCTACTCACTGCATTACTGGCGGTATTGTGCTGCTGAACAAAGGTGATTTTGTTGTTAAGTGGAGTGCGGTTTTTCGCAATCAGTGTTTGCTGACGCGGTATAGCAAGGGCTTTCTCTTTGGCTTTAAGTAAAGCCTGCCATGAGTAACCTCTGCATAGAAAACTCTTCATCATGGTATTTATTTCTCTTTCTGATTCCTCAGGGTTATCGCAGATGCGGTGCACCCTGAGGAACTGTGAGAAAGGTAGACCCTGTTTAGTAGATTCAGGGTGAGCACTACTGGCGTGGAGCATGGTATTGCGATCTGATGGCTTTTTGTATAAGCCAGTAGTGATTTTGTTACCTGTGACGGTGAGTTGTACGTCTAAGAAGTGGACCGATTGTTCACTAATTTCGTACGTAAATTTGATGGTGGGATGGGCAGCATTGGCTTCAGCCATAAGTTGAATAAACTGATTTTTGGAACCGGTCCATACCACAAGTAGGTCATCTATGTATCTAACAAACAGGTGGATACATTTCGACACAATCGGGTTATTAAAAAACATCATATTCTCAACGTTAAACATGAAGCAATTCGCAAACGCAGGAGCTACGCAAGATCCCATTGCGCAGCCCCTGCGTTGGACATACCATTTACCGTCAAACATAAAGTAATTTTTCTCCAAAGTTAATGTCAAAAGTTGAAGAAAAAACTCAATGTGTGGTCCTTCATAGGATGTACTATTGGATAGCAGCAAACGTGCAGCCTCAATCCCTTCCTGATGGGGGATGTTGGTATATAGGCTAACTATATCCATGGTACATAAAAAGAAGTGATCAGGCAGATCTGTCAAGGACTGTAATTTCAAAAGCAGTGCGGTAGTGTCCTTCAGGTAAGTCGGTTGAGATTGGATGCTGGATTGGAAGAAAAAGTCGAGATATTTGGTGATTTTGTAATAAATGGAGTCTCTCGCCGCTATGATAGGGCGTCCAGGTGGATTAGCCATGTCTTTATGTAACTTCGGTAGAGAGTATAGCAAAGGAGCTATGGGAAATTCTTCAAAAAGGGCTTTGGCTGTGTTAGGATCAATATAACCAGCCGAGGTTGCTTGATCCAAGATCAATTTCAGTTCCCGGTTGTAGACAGAGGTAGGATCTCCCGATAAACGTAAATAAACTTCTTCATCTGCTAGCTGACGGTATAATTCAGTTTTGTACTGGGATAGATCCTGCACCACGATCCCCCCACCTTTGTCGGCGGGGCGAATCACGATTGTTTGATCTTTGCTGAGGTTTTCCAGACAGGTTCTTTCCGTCCTGGACATGTTCGCACTGTGTATCGGAGGTTTATGTCCCTCAGTGGTGGCAAGATGGTCAAGTACTTTGTTGAAGCTCTTGAGGGTCTGATTGTTCGTGTTGGGGTCAAACGTAGATTTAATTTTCACTGGTACTCTGTTGACTGGAGGATTAGACTCTTTTTTTTGGAGTTCCTCATGAAATTCTTTTAGGTGCAATTTGCGATTAAATTTATAGGCATCAATTTTCCACTGGAAATCGTCAAAGGTGGAGGTGGGTATGAAGTTTAAACCCTTACTCAGTACTCCCATTTCTTCCTTCGACAGAGTCCGGTGGGATAAATTAAATACTATTTGTAGTTCTTCTTGGTGGTTCTTTTTCTTGAGGTTCCGGATGAACTGGCCTCCTCTGCGCGTAAAATGTCCCCCGTTTCCACCCGCTGTGCGCGGGTTTTCACCCCTAAAGGGGGCTTTCTTGTACGGGATTGATCGTCTTGATCGCTCTGTGTGGATGCTCCCCCACTGGAGGTTTCAGTCTCACCCCAGTGTTTTCTGTATCTGGGTTTTCTTTGCTGTTGCCTTCTGTCAGTGCGAGTACGATCTGAACGAATGTTTTGTGTCCAAGGGTACACTTTACCTTCTATGTAGTCTTTTTGTACAATGTCCAGTTTATTCCTTTTGAATTTAATTAGCTCAGAGCGATAATTGTCTATTTGAGTAGACAATTTATTGAGCCAATCTGTCTCAGTATCGGCTTTAAGATGGCTGGTGTACTGATCTTCAAATTGGGCGATAGACTCCTTCACGGATGTCAGTTCCTTCGTGGCTTCGGTGATAACGAGAAGAATCAGGTCTAAGCTACATTTATTTAATATAGCGACCCATTTGCGGCAAAATTCTGGATTGAATTTGCCTATGGTAGGAGTATTGCGAATGCGGAACCCTCTGGGGATATGGCCGGAACGATGGTAGTCTGATAGGGTTACTCCATGCAAATAGTAATCAACTTCTCTTTTCTTTAGTTTCAATAACTTGCTGAAGATGGTTTCATTGGATTCCTTTCCCCCTGCAGCGGCTAAATTGTCGCTGAAGCGGATCTGATCTGCGTCAACATCAGAATAGGTGAGGATTTCTCTTATTGGTAATATGGTTTGTCTAAACCCAGTACCTTCTTGCATATTTGACGAATCTGTCTCCTGCAGTATTTGAGGGGGGGTGAGGGGAAGAAGGAGCAGTAAATCCAAGGGGGTGCCTTATCGTACAAACCGCAGCAGCGGCAGCAATGTATAGTCCAGATGATGATCGGCACTCAGGGGGAGGATGAGGATGAATGGCCTGGGTGCCTTCTTAAGTCACAACCGAAGTTGATGCTGAATATAGCTGGGTATAGCAAGCAGCACTCGCAGGACTTGTCAAGAGTAAATAGATGACACAGACACAGGGTCTGGTAGCAACGTTTCGATCTTTACTGATCGTTGTCAAGCTCAAAGCATACAGTGTACAATAACACATATAAATACCTTTTCACCACACCGAGTGAACGGGCGTCAGCTTCCCACGGCGATTCAGGATCAGATGACGTCACCCTTCGGCGACGCGCACCCGCCGGTGCGTCCGGAGACGCTACGTGGGTTGCTAGGCGACCCTGTATACAAAAAACCAAAAGTGTCAAAAAACATGTGCAAAACATAACAAAGAATACAATCAAATACGCGGACAACATGTAACATGTCCCAATACAATGTACAGTAAAACAATGCTATAATATAAACGCATGAAGGACAGAGGCACATGGGCAGAGAGGTCGCAGGAAGGGTTTAATGTGATAAAAAAGTCTCACAGGGAAGGGAGCTATTTATCAGTATGGATGCTACAAATGCATCGGTTGCACTACTTGTAGCTTCATGGAGGCAGGTCCATCATTTGCCCATCCTCATACCAACGCTAGAATCCCCATCCGGCATGTATTATCATGCAGTTCCACTCATGTCATTTATATTATCCGCTGTCCTTGTGGATTCCTCTACGTAGGAAAAACCACAAGACCGTTTAAAGAACGGATGGCTGGACATCGCTCAAGTATCCGATTATCCCTAGAGGGCAAAATTGGACCTATTGAACAATCCGTCGCAAGACATTTTAGGGAGTTCAAACATGGTCTTGCCACTCTACGCTATACCATAATAGATCAGGTCCCCAAGAGGGGGTAATCGGGACAGGAAATTACTGCAGATTGAATCCCGTTGGATCCATAAGCTGAACACCGTCACTCCTGCTGGACTCAATGAGAGTATCAGTATGTCATGCTTCCTCTGAAGCCACTTTTCAGATATATAGGTCGTGTTACTCTTTCTCCATACTGATAAATAGCTCCCTTCCCTGTGAGACTTTTTTATCACATTAAACCCTTCCTGCGACCTCTCTGCCCATGTGCCTCTGTCCTTCATGCGTTTATATTATAGCATTGTTTTACTGTACATTGTATTGGGACATGTTACATGTTGTCCGCGTATTTGATTGTATTCTTTGTTATGTTTTGCACATGTTTTTTGACACTTTTGGTTTTTTGTATACAGGGTCGCCTAGCAACCCACGTAGCGGCTCCGGACGCACCGGCGGGTGCGCGTCGCCGGAGGGTGACGTCATCTGATCCTGAATCGCCGTGGGAAGCTGACGCCCGTTCACTCGGTGTGGTGAAAAGGTATTTATATGTGTTATTGTACACTGTATGCTTTGAGCTTGACAACGATCAGTAAAGATTGAAACTTTGCTACCAGACCCTGTGTCATCTATTTACTCTTGACAAGTCCTGCGAGTGCCGCTTGCTATACCCAGATATATATATATATATATATATAAAAAGAAATAACCCTTTCACTGCGCTGAAATGGTAGGCCGCACCTCTACAAGTCCCCCCTGTTAGTGGGGAAAGGAGAATGGAAAATGCAACAAAGATATAGAGTGCGCCTTTGTGTATGTCACCACCACCACCATAAAGCAGGTGTATATTTGACACTTTTTCGTAGTTTATACAATTTATTAAAAATAAGTAAAACAATTTTTCAGCAATATTTCATTCTTATGTAGTCATGTTTTCATCATTCCAATGACCCAACGCGTTTCGTCGCTAGGACTTCATCAGGGGTACAAAAAATGACTCAATAGAAATAAGCTTTCAGCTTAAAAAAGGAGACTGGTTCTTCCTTAGATCTTGAACCGGTTAAGGTAATTTAAAAATCCGCAGCGGTGTTGAATGGGGCAAAATGAGGTGATGTATGGAGAGGAAAATTCATCTGTCCTCTCACAGTAATGTGTCTCTCCTGCAGGCATTGGAGTGGTGCGATAGGAGAGACACATTACTGTGAGAGGACAGATGAATTTTCCTCTCCATACATCACCTCATTTTGCCCCATTCAACACCGCTGCGGATTTTTAAATTACCTTAACCGGTTCAAGATCTAAGGAAGAACCAGTCTCCTTTTTTAAGCTGAAAGCTTATTTCTATTGAGTCGTTTTTTGTACCCCTGATGAAGTCCTAGCGATGAAACGAGTTGGGTCATTGGAATGATGAAAACATGACTACATAAGAATGAAATATTGCTGAAAAATTGTTTTACTTATTTTTAATAAATTGTATAAACTACGAAAAAGTGTCAAATATACACCTGCTTTATGGTGGTGGTGGTGACATACACAAAGGCGCACTCTATATTTTTGTTGCGCATATATATATATATATATATATATATATATATATATATATATATATATATATATTAGAAAGAGTAGAGAGCGCCAAAAGTTTCCACCACCTTAAGTGCAGTACATGAGTCAGATATACAAATGATCAAAACATGTTTTTAAAAATTGACATATTTTATTAAAACGTTTATAAGAAAACGTGTGGTGTCTCAGTTCTTTTGAAGACGGTAACAACCCAACGCGTTTCGTCTTTAGAAAGACTTCATAAGGGGTTTTAAAATAGACGCAAAGAATACATGGAGATGCCTCAAATATTTTCAAAATATATGATGAAACTCAGTGGTAAGAGCGAGCTCGCAATCTTCCAGACGTTTATCTGGGGTAGACCAGATGGTGCAGGTGGAACCAAGTCCGCATAAACAGACGTTGCTGTATAGATACTTGTAATGTGGCTTAATGCTACAGAGGTTCTTCCAAATGTTATCTAGGGTGAACAGGGTGGTAAAGATGGAACTACTTCCGTACAAACAGACGTTGCTGTAAAAGACACTTGTACGGTGGCTTTATGCAACCGTGGTTCTGCACAAATGTAGCAAAGAGGGCATCAGCAACGTTGCTGATGCCCTCTTTGCTACATTTGTGCAGAACCACGGTTGCATAAAGCCACCGTACAAGTGTCTTTTACAGCAACGTCTGTTTGTACGGAAGTAGTTCCATCTTTACCACCCTGTTCACCCTAGATAACATCTGGAAGAACCTCTGTAGCATTAAGCCACATTACAAGTATCTATACAGCAACGTCTGTTTATGCGGACTTAGTTCCACCTGCACCATCTGGTCTACCCCAGATAAACGTCTGGAAGATTGCGAGCTCGCTCTTACCACTGAGTTTCATCATATATTTTGAAAATATTTGAGGCATCTCCATGTATTCTTTGTGTCTATTTTAAAACCCCTTATGAAGTCTTTCTAAAGACGAAACGCGTTGGGTTGTTACCGTCTTCAAAAGAACTGAGACACCACACGTTTTCTTATAAACGTTTTAATAAAATATGTCAATTTTTAAAAACATGTTTTGATCATTTGTATATCTGACTCATGTACTGCACTTAAGGTGGTGGAAACTTTTGGCGCTCTCTACTCTTTCTACTATCCATACCCTTCGTCTCCCACTAACAGGGGAGTCTCTTTAGAGTAGCGGCCTTCCGAGTGGCGCGACTTGAGTCACCCTTTGTTGTATGTATGTATATATATATATATATATATATATATATATATATATATATATATATATATATATATTCCTTATAGATATGAAATTAATGCTTAATGTTAAATTTTAAATATTTATCTCACTAATAAAAAACGGAACAGTACTGTACATGTAAATACACACTGTGTCAATATTAATATTGCATAATGTGCACGCATAGTAGACTGCTTTCTTTGGAAAAAGGAATGACCATTGCCTCTGGACAGGTGGTTAAATAGAGAGCAAGGGGTTAAGTCTGTCAAACTAGTGCTACACATCTATACATTGTTGGGTATGGTGTTTCACTGCACATTCTGCAAGCGTGAAGCAAGCCACAGGAAGATTAAACTTCCACACTCACCGCAACATGCTGGGATCTGCAGAGCAGGAAATATTACATGTCACACTTTTAGGTAATGCTGAAAAAGCAGCAGAGTTTATATAATGAAGGAAAAGTAAGTTGTCAGTCATATTGGCTCTCACAGAAAGGCTGACAAACCATTACAGCCAGGAACTAACTTGTTTGAAGAAGCAATTATGTGTATTGCTGAGTCTATGGATTTACCCTCTACGGACAACGTTTGTCAATTTTACTATGGCCATATTACACAGTGGAGCCTGTGACGTTCAAGAATCCAGGCTTTATGCACTATATCATTGGTCCTCAAACGCACTCGTCAGGACCCCAAAAAGTTTACCATATATCCTCCTAAAATCACAAGCTATATAATTAGCTCCGTATGTGGATCTTTTAAAATGTGTCAATGAATAATAAGTACAACTGTGCACCTGCTGGATGACCCGGGAAACCGTTTTTGTCCTAAGGACAGCCTTTGATAACCACTAGTCTGTATACCTTACACCCCATTCATATGCCATTTGTATTATAAGCATCAAACTCTTGCACAGCAGTCATTTGGACTTACTTACCCTGGCAGGGTAGTAGCCTATTCAGTAGGGGGTTTAATATAACTTCAGCATTTAGGAGCATGCTTAGCAATTGCCTCCTTTTTCAGACTACAATATTTTCCCCCAATACAGTGCCACAATTCATGTGAGGAAAAACTTCTTTCCTTTTCCTTTCACAATCTTGTTATCTCAATATCATGAATACTTGCTACAGGTTTATATATCTGATTATAAGATGTTTACCATAGTTTAGGCTTTTTATGCTATTTCTGTAATGAAATTCTGTACGTCTACCTCCCAAAAGATCATCCGATTGGTTAATCCAATTAAGGGAGGATATTTGGCTACATGTTCGTGTAATAACTAAAGTTACGTAGAATAATGCATTTTCTATAATATCTGTTTTCAAGTGAAGAAAGGGTTAACAATCATAAATGGCTCCAGCTGTATTCTGTACCTTGGTGCCGCTCTAATCCCCTGTCCCGATCTGGAATCCATTATATTATGATAGGACAGGAGCAGCAGCAAAGATTTATATACTGGTTATGGTATTTCGACAATGTACAACTCTCCTCTGAACACTTCTAATACTTTGCTGGTGACTTGTTTGCAAATGTTACCTGACAATTTGTTTTCCCATGTGTTTTCAAATATTTTGCATATTTTCGGAGCACACATACTTTTCTTGTATGAATAGAGGTGGTTAAGGATATTGCCACATTTTTAAGAGTAGACTTTCTAGCCAGACCTTTATTGTGACCAACTGCATTCAATAACATACTTCTTCAATGGGGATAATGTGGTTTTGCCAAAAGTCCACTTGCCAAACAAATGCCACAACCAAACTATCACAATGTTACAAAGACAAGATGTAAAGAGGCACACAGCCCGACATGTGACTAGATTGATCAATGAAAAGATATGATCACTTTGTGATTTCAGCCAATGGTGTTTTAAGCATTAAGGGCCACATGCAAAGTGGCTGTAGTTGCAGCTATGGAAGCCTGTTTACTACTTTATGTTAAGTAAGTATACGCTCAACTATTGCTAGGGATCACACTTTTGTAAGTGGAAGTCAATGTCTCAGATTGATTTTATGCTGGCCACTGCAGCCATCATCGTTTTTGTAGTTGCGTTGGCTAAGTGTAAGACATCTGTCAGAAACAGGCTTCCCTTCCCCTTGAAAAACTTGCCATTTTTTTCTGTGAAGGGAGACATAGCAGAATCGATCCCCTAAAAGTTGATTAGCAACGTAACACATATACAGGTTACTTTACTTGTAGAACTGTTGCCCAGTCTGCCATCTGTCACCTGATGTGTGTCAGAGGAAAACTCTCCACATCTGGAGTTTCTTTTAGTTTTGGAAGGAAAAACTGGTAATGTATGGCACACCTCCCAACATGACCCATTCCAGAAGGAACAAAGTACTCTGTTCCTGGACTTCCCTCTAAATTTACAAATGCAATCACCTGTGTTGGAACAACTGTCTTACCAATTTAATAGTTCAACACTGGTGGTGCCAATCAAATATTAAGAGGGAAGTCCAGATATAGAACATATTGTCCCTTCTGGAATGGGTCATGTATAGGAGCAAATCATAACTGCCCATTTTCTATCAAATATGGGTTTCCAGATCCTCAAGCAAATGGACAGGTGTTCTCATTGTTAAAGATCTACAGGTGGAAATAATTATTTCCCTTGTGATTCTGTAAGGTGACCTGGGAAACATGCACTGTTTGGGGGTATTGAGTTTGAGAATATACAGATTTAACCAACTTTTATGAAGAACCATTTTCTGGTGTTTTGACATTAACGGACAATTGTAATTTGCTCTCATACATTACCAAATGTTTATTCCAATCAGCCAAATAGTTGGTTGGAAAGATAACCTTAGGAGTCTGGCTAGTTTAATGCTTGTAATTACCAGTATCCTGTAAGCATCAATATTGTAGGAGCAACTACCTCCAGGAGCTGCAGCTGAATTACAACATATGTTCTAAAACATCATGGAGAGCGTAGATGAATGGTCACCATTTGCACCATACTTTCCCCTAAGATTCAGCCTCTGTACTGTGATCAATAAAATACCACCAGAGTGGGTGACCAGTACATACCACCCAGCTGGGCACTGGCACTATGGATGCCAAGGCAACACGTCCCAACACCTCAATAAGCCATAATGTTGCAGATACACAGTACCGGTGTGTGGTGTATGAATAGGCTCCTTTAGTTCATACTGTACAAATATATACAGTTATTAGACTGTAGAAAGTGCATTGCCTGGGGGCGATAGACTCACAGCTGTAACAGGAACCGAGTAGAAGAATATACTATCCATCAATTTATCATTAATATACAACACCTGCAAGGCTTATTGGTACTTGTTTCCTAGCACGGCCACAACGATTTAGATCGTTGTGGTCGTAAGATAAAAAATCGGATCGATCGCATCGCATGCGATTTGGTCGCATACGATGCGACCGATCCGACCGACCGATTTTTCACCCGATTTTTTGTTTTTTTTTCACCAGATTTGTTTCAATTGCCCCCCCAAATGTTACTAAGTGGGCTAGACCCCACGATAGACGTCAACCCGAAGCGTGGCGAGCGCAGCGAGCCCGCGAGGGGCGGCGGTGCGCGTCCTCCGACCTTTTCATTCCCCTACTATCCACTAGGGCGTGGAGTGAGAATAGAATAGTGTGGCGAGCGCAGCGAGCCACCGAGCCCGAAGCGTGGCGAGCGCACGCGTCTAACTTCACAGGTATACGCGTCCCCTCGCGGGGCTCGCTGCGCTCGCCACGCTTCGGGCTCGGTGGCTCGCTGCGCTCGCCACACTATTCTATTCTCACTCCACGCCCTAGTGGATAGTAGGGGAATGAAAAGGTCGGAGGACGCGCACCGCCGCCCCTCGCGGGCTCGCTGCGCTCGCCACGCTTCGGGTTGACGTGTATCGTGGGGTCATGGCGGGCACATAAAAAATGTGAAATGGGTCATATTGGGCCATTTCACCTTTTTTATCATTTTACCCTATGTGAGATGGACTTAATCAAGTCCATCTCATCTTGTGCCATTATAATGGCACAAGACCGACGCGATCCTCCCGATTTCAATGTTAAAATTTTTTTTAACATTGAAGTCTATGGAAAAATCGGGTCAATCGGTCGGTCGCATCGCGGCCGATTTTAATTGGTCGCGACCGACCGATTGACCCGATTTCTGTCAATCAAAGTGAAAAAATTGTAAAAAATCGGCCACATCGTGAGGATCGTGTCCCTTAATTAAGAGCCACGATCACTCACGATTGTGGCCGTTCTAGGAAACAAGTACCGGCTTATTTATTTAGATGATGTAGATGATGGATCTCTGAAAGGGGGTTACTGTGTGATACAGTGTTGTTCCTCTGTGTACCAATTGTCACATAACCTCATCCTGCTCTCTGTGACATTATAAAACCTCTTACTATCTATCCCTTCATTCATAGCTTTCTGCAAGGTGGGAGGCCGATATCTGTAACATTTCCACAATTTGATATTATCCTGGGAGGAAGGGAGGTAATGGAGCAGTACGAAGGAGGGCCCAGCCAATAAACTTTTCACGAAGTCCCCCAAATGTACTATTATTGCTGAGAAAGAACTGGTTCTCATCCAGGTCAGATTAAAAACACACACAGTCTCCCTGTAGCCAACCAGGAAACGCTAATATAGACATTAGTCTAATTCCTGATGTAGCTACTTATTAATGTCCTAAATATCCAGCGGTGAGGTTTAGCGACACTGAAAGATATTTAATATGTAATATGAGCCCAGTCAGCTTTATATTCCCTGGGATGTGCTTAATCGGACCTGGGTTTCTAATAAATACATTTTTGACATTTGAATTATGTAAATGTGTAACAGTCAGGCAGTGCGGGGGCACGAAGGGGGAGCAGTTTTAAAACCTTCGGGAAAGATAGAAGCCGATTGGTGGCTGTATTCAACTTCTCCACTCTGTTATTTATCTAGCTCCGTCTGTGAAGTGACCGTTTGAAGCTGGTTGGTTGCTATATTCAGCATCTCCATTTTATTTCTCTGAAATCTTTCCTGCATCTCCCCCTAAGTTGTCGCAGGAATGTAATGTTTTATGCTATATAAGCAAATCTGTATTAATGTTGTGATTTTGTATGGTGTCTCACAGTAAATTAGATGGCTAAAATGCAAGTACTAGGATAAAATAAAAAAAATCTGTTTCATCCAAATGTTGTTATGCGGGAAATCAATTGCCAGGGAAGGGGCAGAATTGAAATTGCCACAGATTGAATAGCTTGCAATGACAGACTGATTTGCACTCTTCACCTGGCCCATTTTGCACCCCTTTTTCTCAAAAGTGGTTAATAGCCTAAGGCAGAGGTTCCTAATCTTTGAGCACCCTGCTCGCTACCCGGGTTGAAATGGCGGGTTGCTCGAATCAGCATATTTCAGCTGGGTGCATTTACACTGCCTACAAACCTGGGTTATTTCAGGTAGTTTAAAAAGGGGTATAACTACAGAGAAAGCAAAGGTATGGCCATATTTTTGTTTATTAAGTAGACCCCTGTTTCTTGTCAGATTAATAAATGGTGGTCAGTAAACACTAAAGGCCTATACACACTGGGCGATTTGGAGCTGAAATCAGCTCAGTTTTGCCGTTTGAGCTGCTTTTAGCTCAAAAGCCGCCAGTGTTTACGGGGCAACGATGAGCGCTGCTGCGCGCTCCCGCATCATCACCAGCCACAGCCACTCCTCTGCAGGTATTTTCATCAGATGAGCGAAGGGGTGGACGGATATCCATAGCATCCTGCTACAGAAAGATGTCCATCACCTGGGAAATTGTTTAGACAGGGGAAAATCGCTCAGTGTGTATGCACCTTGACTCCGTCATCAAAATTGTTCAGTATCATTAGCTTTATTTAATAGAACACATTTGATAGGTGTAAACATATGTTATTCAGATAGTAGATTATTATGCACAACTTTACAAGTATCAGAACTGTATTCTGTTTATACCAAGAAGCAAACTGTTATTCACAGTGTTGGTAATTGTTGATATCTTAAACCTCGTGCACACTACACAATAGGCAATACTACTGATATCATCATTGTTATGGGGAACTGGATAGTCAGAGAAATTGTGTAGTGTGTATGGGGCTTTACAGAATCTTTCTGTAAACAGAGCACGAGATTAATGCAGCTTGTGATGTGCAGTTTCCTTTGGATGCGAAAGGCTTGTAAATGGTTTTGTCTCTTTTAAAAAAAAAAAAACTAAAAAAAAATTGACAGGAAAATAAAGAGCGCAATACAAAAATTTTACGATCAAGTAAAACAGCTTAATTCAGTGGTTCCCAAACTGTGTGCCTAGGCACCCTGGGGTGCCTCAGAACACTTGCAGGGGGGTGCCTTGGGTTGGTGGACCAAGATCAATTCATATTATTTATGGTCAATGTACCAGGCAAAACCACTACTACTGCAGCAATAGAGAAATGAAAGTCCCAATTAGATTGGTTGCTATGGGCAACACCTACACTTGTAATTTTTTGAAACTTTAGCACATCTACCCCCTAGCCACAACCATAGATTTCACTTCTGCACTGTGTATAAGACCATCAGTGATCTTACTACTACTACTACAGTACATTGAGTATACACCGGTCATCCAAAGCACATTAAACCATTGACAGGTGAAGTGTCAAAATGGCTCCTGTCGCACTCCACCTCCCATACACTATCCTAAATACTTTTCTTGACCCAGGGGGGGATCGATACATATTAATGGATGTCCAATTTTATGACGCTAAACTCACCCTATTTAATTTTTATGCACCGAATAACGAACAACAGACTTTTTACCAATATATTTCTCAACTTCTCCACAGTAGGCACAATCCACGATCATAATTTAAGATTGGGAGGAGATTTCAATACGGTCTTGGACCCCTCCTAAAGATAAATCTCCTACACCTACACATATACACAGTACCCATTGGCAACATATTTCCAACCTATTGGCTGATCACTCCTTGATGGACCCATGGTGACTCCTTAATCCCACTGATGGCTCTTACACATTCCATTCGGCGGTCCATGGGTCCTTCTCTCACATTGATTATTTACAATGGCTCCTGTCAATGGGGGAGATATATTATGCAGCAAGTGAACACTCAGTTCTTGAAGTTGATAGGAATCTGAGTTCTTCTTTTTGGAAGGGTACCAACAAATATGTCCATCTATGTAGCCGAACCATCATGAATACCTTTTTGGAGGTCAAAATAGAGGCAATGAATTGAGGGTGTAAGTCAATGGGGTTTATGCCCAACCCTTCAAGGTGGAAAGCTACTTTTTAAGTATGGTGGCAATTGGAATATGTGGTATGCTTGGCAATGTGAAGTTGCTGAATTTGGTTTGTTGATGGCATGGGGACCATCATTGCTGCAGTGGCCAATTCTTGTCTTGCAGGGCTCGGCATTCTGTAGTTGGAAAGAGCCTTGGAGCAGGATTCAGTTTTTCCCCGGATAATGGCTGTTTCATGCATGTGCATTTGTGTAACACTCAGGCATACCAAGCTCATGACTGGCACTGGCCTAGTTACATGCCTATTCCTCTCAGCCAATGTCTCCGGAGAGCTCCAAGCAATTTTCTGCCATGAGGCCTGCATTACATTACCCTCACAAATACCTCATAGGCCCCCCTGGACAAAGTTGTTAAGTGTAATGGAGACAGCCGTAATCTCTGTCCCTCCACTTTTAAGATAAAACAAAACTACTAGAGGGGAGATGCAAAGAGCAACGTCACATCTCCCATGACATCTGATATGATTGTTAGGGGGATGTCTTCCTGCTTTGCATCATTCGGTTTTTGATAAGAAAGCGGCTTCATCTCCCTAGTATGCATGCACTTCCTTCCATATGGTCTGCATTTTATCCTGTAATGACTGGTAGCAATTACAAGTGATTCAACATCGAAATACTGAAATAAACATTTTTTCTGCCGTCAAGAAGCAACATTTTCAGATCGTTTACATTTGAGCCAAATTATGAGCAGGATTTCGACATTGTTTTGCAAAGAGTAAAGGAGAATGGTCCTTGGCGGAATTAACAATCTCCCTGTAATAACAAGCTGTGGCACAGTTACTAGGTATTGGGGTGTGTGACATCCTTACCCCCAGCACTGCGTAACCAGATGGGATTAATTGTTTGCCAAGAGCTTTGTTTGGCTGTGGGGGAGAGCTTTTCATGGCATATCACAACCCAGTGTACAGTGAGATTGATTGCACTCCCACAGACCTCTGGCTTTGTATGTTATTGATAATGTTAGAAATAGGAATAGTTTTTACATTGTGTGAATAATTATGTAGATCAACCAAACATCACTGGACAATGTCAAGTATAATCATTTCTGAGAGTTCCATCATGTGACCTTTATCACCGGAGTTTGTAGATGGGATTTGGTGAAAACTGGATTGGGTTTGGGTGTGACATTTGTAACACGTTATGTGTTATTTTGTAATGTTTCATCTATGTGTGCACATACAATAGGGCCCCAAAAATATGCCTCATGTTTTTCCGTGCAACAAAACAGACAATATACATAAAATATTTATTGTAAGTGAATTCTAAATGTAAGAGCATTTAAATAAAAACAATATGGCACTAGTAATGGACATGACACTAGGATAGTTCAAAACCATCAATGTTTCTGTAACCATGAATATGCATATGCCCAACTGCACTATCAATGACAAGACCTTTAGAAAGGCTGGGCAGGCCCTTTGAAATCCTGGGGGTGTGGCCTAAATGTACAAGTTTAGCCACACCCCTTTTAAAGCAACCGCAAAACCTCTGAGCCTTCAGATACAGGAGGAGGGAAGGGGGGGGGGGGGGGTCATGATCAGTGAGGGGAGGGTAAGAAGGGTCAAAGACCCAGGTTCGCAGAAGGCTCCTTCCAGGCCCAGGTACCCGCCCCTTCCTCTCTGCACCACTGTCGATGTGGTAAACCATATAAAGTTTTAGGAATGTTAGTTGTATGCCGTCGCAATGCAATTTTCAATGGCAGTTTTGCAACACCAGTAAGAGGCTCTTCCTGTTATCTAAATATGATTCTATGTAGAACACTGCACAAGTACTGTACAAGAGCTTCAGTGCTTATATGGGTTACACGACTAATAAAGAGCCCTAAGGAACTCTTGTACAGCACCCATTGAGGTGCAGATTGAGCTGGGCACAGTACTTTCCATTGGTGCACTGTCCCTATCAATGCAATATTGCCATAGAAATGCACCCAGTAAGTTGGCATCAGTAGAGAAGGAGAAAAAAGTGTTTAATTTTAATGCACAATGACAAATGCTGCCGTTTGTTCACAGCTACTAGCAGGGTCTCCTCTACATGACATCTAGCTGTCTATTCCATATTTTGATTGGGAACACTGCCCCCGAGCACACATTGTGACTGATATGTGAAAGTGTGCGCAGAAGTATTCCCAACAGTAACATAACCGATAACATCTGCGTTGCTATAGTACCAGCCTTACTATCCATGTACTTCAGTGATCCTATCTATAGAAATATTTACGGTCTTTTCCTTAAAATAAATATGGGAACTATTTTAAGGCATGCTAGTATAACTACGTTCCTGTGGGACTTGTTAGTCTCAGGGGAAGCATAGACTCTGGGTAACAAGTGCGATAATACCATTTATTATGTACTAGCTAACAGCCCACAAACTCTCCACCCCACCCACAGTACTTATCTCAGGGATGGGGAACCTTTGGCCCTACAGCTTTTGCTGGACTACACATCCCAGCATGCACTGCTACAGTTCTGCTATTTGGCCATGCTAAAACTTTTAAAAAACATTCAGGGATGTGTAGTTCAACAACAGCTGGAGGGCCGAAGGTTCCCCATCCCTGACTTATCTGCACATACCTATAATATCTTTCTTCCCTCTCTCCATATCCAGCACGTTTGACACAGATCCGTGTCCCTGCAAAAATTGCTTTAACTTTCTATTTTGACCTCTTTTAGTACAAAAAGGAGTAATTTGGTCGGTTGAGTGGCCTCTAGTGGTCAGTGGTGGTACTACAACGCATGGAAGGGATTAGTTGTGATTAGTTGTATAGTAACATAATTGAAATCTATTTGTACAAAAATTGTATAAATTGTAAAAAATCTGATTGTTCATGCAAATACAAGAGAACTGATAGAAAATTATAAATAGCACTTATCACAGGAAATGCAGAAAATGGATCTCATTCATAGTGGAACTGAATGTTAGAAAGGTTTTAATGTCAAGACAACTATTTGAGATTCATGTCAATTTTGTGCTCCTTGAGTTGTGTTTTTTTTTTTTTTTAAACATGTGAAGTCACTAACTTGGAGCAGAAGATATAGACATACTGGGTGACATTTAATGAGATGTGATTTTTAGTCACTTTCTGAAATCGCACATTATTGCACTTTTGCACTTTTTAAAATTGCAATTTTTTGCTGTGAATTTGCATATTTAATATGCGAATTCCGGGCAAAAAAGTGTGATAATGTGCGGTTTTTAGTCAATTTTGACTACATTTGTGATTTTGTGTTAAAAAAAAAAGAGCAATGTTTTGTAAGGCTGATTTAATCTTATCAGGCTGGCAGCCACAGGCTTCAGCCCCGGATAGGTGAAACTTGGGGGGGACCCCTTTATTTGGGGGGTCCCCACTCCCCCAAGTACCCTGTCCAAGGCTGACCAGCCACGGTGAGCATGATATGGTCCAAGAGTCTGGGGCTGGTTTCAGAAATACGGGGGACCCCTATGCATTTTGTCCCCCGTATTTTTGGAACCAGGTCTGGCTCAATGAGCCCGGGGCTGATTATGCTGAAGAGGGGGGACCCCACGCCATTTTTTTTAAATTAAACTTTCACATATTTTACCATAGAACCATGCACAGATCTCAATGATCTGTGCATGGTTCTGTCAAATTCGCCCATCGCAACCTGGTCTCCATGTGTGGCGATTTTCAGTAACATTGTCCTGAATTTGCATCTCATTAAAAATGCAATTTGTATACTTTATAATGGGAAAACATATGGATGCGCGTTCCGGCGTTACTAAAAATCGCCACTTCAGAATGTGCGATTTTTGCCGCATTTTGCATCTCATTAATTATGTGATTTCGGAAAAAAATCGCATCCTATTAAATGTCACCCACTGTATCAGCAGTACAATATAACCTGCATGTATTGAAGTGCTGTTCTTGATGGCTGCTATTCAATTAAAGTCTGTAGAACTGTTGAAAATAAATGTCACTTGTATGAATAGTGAACACTTATTTTGATATTTGAGATGTGCCCATTTTTGGCAATGAACTTTAAAACTTTAACAAGACACCACTGGGGCCGGATGTATTGCGGTGCAAGTCCAGGGCTGTGCAGGATGCCGGCTGACCTCTTAAGTTTTTTAAAGGAGCAGTCATTGAAATGCATGGTTTCCCTTGTAAGCAGTGGCGTAAGCAGAAATAATTTCTTAGTGGTACCAGAAGTGCGCGTCTTAGGCGCGTGGGCTAAAAGTGGGCGTGGTCATGAGGAGGCGTGGTAATCTGAAACTAGAGTGGTTACATGACAATAGTGGCATGGCCACATTATGCCACACATCGTAATGAATCTTACACATTATACCACACGCCGTAATGCCCATTACACATTATGCCCCAAACGGTAATGCTCTTTACACATTATGTCCCACACTGTAATGCCCACTTCACATTATGTCCCACACCGTAATGCCCATGACTTATTATACCACATGACATAATGCCCATTACATATTATGTCACACACCATAATACCTATTACATATTATGTCACATAAGTTCTGCTTACCTACATGCTAGTTGCCAGGAGCTGCATGCTCCATGCCAGGAGTTTTGTGCTTGTTGGCACAGTTGGTTTCATGCTTGTTGCCATGGGGTGATTACACGCTCATTGCCTAGGGGATGGGAAGGGTTTACATGCTTGTTGCCCAAGAGGGGATTACATGCTCATTGCCCAGGGGGCTCCCTCCAACGATGCTGGCTCATGCCCCACACAGCAGCACAGTCATGTGCAGGTTCCACTGGCAGTGACTCCCAGGCCCCGACCCCAGGCTGCGCAGCGCCGCAGGCTTCCCTCACCCCTCTGGCGGCTCTCAGCCATTTCAAATATGGCGCCGATTTGTGAGCCAATTGCAGCTTGTGGCCAGGCAGCCAATCACCTTGGCTGCTTGTACGTGAGCACTGATTGGCTCATGAGCTGCATCGTATTTGATATGGCTGAGAGCTGCCGGAGGGATGAGGGAAGCCTGCGGCACTGCGCTTGACTCTTTTAGTCTCTTAATGGCAGCTGCGGAGGCGCCAGAGGGGTGGGGAAAGCCTGTGGCGCTACTTTACCTCTCAGTGGCAGCAGCAGCCACCTGAGGGGTGGGAGAAGTGCAGCAGGGGATGCTGGAGGGTACAACGTACCAGCAACATTTTTTAAAGGTACGCGTACCACTCCATACCCCTTTACTTGCACCACTGCTTGTAACTGGTCCTTTAGAAACCTACAGATTTGACTGGCATCCCACACAGCCACCAGACTTCCACCACTATAGATCCAGCCTCAGAGCTGTATTCTTGTCCTGAGTAGTAATATTCCACAATGAGTCTTGACTTACTGCAGATATTTGCTTTTTAGTCAGAATCCCTGGGAAATGAGTAGTTAAATGTTAAGCATGAAATGTCATTTCAGCGGCTCACCTGTTTAGAGCTGCATGCTATTTCCCTTCTAAAACAGACCTGAAATTCCACTCACAAGTCTGAAGAGGTGTTTGGGAGAGGTGGGGAGACCAGCAGGAGGAAATGGTTTTACATCTACACTGTTTTCTGTTATAACAATAAGAACCACCTACCTTGAAATGGCCCTTTCTGTGAGAGCTGGTTCTCTTAATGTAAAGCAAAGTAAAGAAAATGTCTCTCTTTGGAGTTTGGTTTTCCTGTATGGGTTAACGAGACCACATATGTTACAGTGGATGAACCACAGCTTCCTCTGCAGTGTAGCGTATCATACAGTCATTCTATGACATTCAGACTCAGCCCATATATAATTGTTATTTATTAGCTTTAGTATCAGACTCAATATTGCTTATTCTATGCACACATAAGGGTCTAGGCCACACATAGGCAATTTACTTTTATAGCTGTTGTGCTGCTTATAGTCATATGGAGCCCACTGGGGCTAGACGTTCCAAAGGAGTTCTAGAATCAAAGGTTATAGGCCTTTTGATCATTTGGAGGCAGCAACCTAAATAGCTGGTCAATTGTCCATTGTGTATGGTGTGAAAGTATGCACTATGATTTTTTCCTTTGTTATATCAGTTCATCTATACCCTTTTTACACCGCATCTTAAACCCGGGTAATTGCCAAGGTGTATGCATAAATTACATTGTGCAGAATAGGCAATACCTGGAATAGATTAAACATAATCAAGAGATGCTAAATATTACACAAGATAATAAATTAGGCTCTTAGCACATTTGGGGGCAGATGTATTAAGCCTAAACAAGAGATAAATGCAAGGGAGATAAGGAGAGATAAACATCCAGCCAATAAAATATACACAAACGTAAAGGAAAAAGGTTGGGGGAGCTTGGACTGTACACCCTCATTTTTTTTTTTAAAGAATAGTTTTTATTAAGTCAGTACAAATTTGAACAGGAGGTACCTCACATGAGGTCATAACAGATATTAATAATAGCAGAATGGTTATGTAAGGTACTGATAAGTCACTATAACACAGGTCTATAAGGTACTGACGTATTTATCAGGTCAGCCGGTAAAGAGACTGACCAAGATAACCCAAGGGGGGGGGAACTAGACAAATGACAGAGATACAAGACATGCAGACAGGGGCAGGAGGTCACGAAGGACAGACACACAGGGGTGGAGACAGGTGTGGAAGTGGGAGGTAGGGGAAAGAGAATCCAGGGCAATACTTCATATAGCAACAGAGACAGTAGACAGTATTGTAGTATGGTCCACCTGGAAGGAGATTCCAAGTGGGAGGTTTCTTTTTTCTCTATAGGTACCCCACTTGTGCCACTTAGATTGTATAGAGTTGGCGGAGGAGGAATATTTGCAGTCAATCGTTTCAAATAGATAATGTTTATGTATTTTACCTAAAATAAGATGAATATCGGGAGTCTCCGGGGATTTCCAGTACTGGCCAATCGCTGCTTTAGTGGCTATTAGGATCTGACCTATCAAATAGCTATCGTGTTCTGGGATAGAGGGAGATAAGTGGAACAGCGCAACAACTGGATCCATAGGGAGATGAATACCTACAATTTCTCCCATCAGGGCAAAGACTTCCACCCACACCGGTCGCAATTTTGGACAATCCCAGAATATGTGCAGGAGAGACCCAATGGATCCACACCCTCTCCAGCAGAGGTTAGAGACAGACGGCCAAATTGAATGCAACCGCCGGGGGGTGAAATAAGCTCTATGGCACAGCTTGTAAAACATTTCCGAATGGCTTAGACACTTAGAAATCTTAAAGCAGGAGAGAACAATACAATCCCATTCTTCCCTAGTAAGAGTCCTACCTAATTCGGTCTCCCATCTGGCCTGGAATAGTAAGTTGTCCGGCTGTAATCTACTGACTAGATCGTTATACAATCTAGAAATGCCTCCTTTATTGTTCTGCGAGGTCAGGGCCAGGACCAGTCTTTTAGGAAAGGAAAGTGAGACTGCTGGTCTACCTACAGATGCGGTCAGCCAGTGTCTTAGCTGTAGATACTTATAAAAATCTTGTCGTGGTATATCAAATTTCTCTGAGATTTCTGTGAAGGACATTAGATCACCAGCCGGACAAATATCTCTAAGTGTGGATATACCGTTTGTTACCCAGTTATCTAATTTCAAGTTGGGGATGAGGGACGCTATAGTTAATATGGCCAGATCTGGGCTGGGCAGGGAGACCCCGGCGTCTTTTGCTATTAAGTCATGCCAGATTAGTAGGGTGTCTTTTATTGAGCTTCCTGGTCCCCTCCAGGAGGGAATTTTCCCCCTGGGCAGCCAGAACAGCTCCGACAGGCGGATCTTAGGCAGAAAGGACTGCTCTATAGTCACCCAAGGTTTCACCTGCCCAGTGGCGAACCAGTCCCTAGCCTGGTTCAACACACAGGCTGAGAAGTAACTCCCCAGATCCGGGTATGCCACCCCTCCCATCTGTTTGGGGAGAATAAGGATTTTCTTAGCTATGCGAGGTCTAGATCCTTTCCAGATATATCTGGCAAATAGTTTATTAAATTCCAAAAAGTAGGATTTAGGGGGAACTCTTGGTATGGACCTAAACAGATATAGTATCTTCGGGAGCAGCACCATCTTGGCTGCTGCTATGCGGCCTAACCATGAGATTTCATGGAGACCCCATTCCCCTATTAATTTTTCTAGTGCTCCTAGTAAAGGCTTATAATTGCACCGAAAAATATCAGGGGCCCTAGCAATTTGGACCCCTAGATATTTAATCGAAGTCAATTTCCAGGCATATCGATATTGATCTTTCAGCCGCTTAACTCTCTCTAAGGGAATGTTAATAGGGAGGGCTTCGGACTTAGTAGTATTTAATTTGTAATATGATACCTTAGAGTAGAGGGACAGAACCTTGTGAAGCTCGCACAGTGAGGTCTCTGGGTTAACTAAGCACAACAAGACATCGTCCGCGAATAAGCTAATTTTATGGTTTATCCCTCCCAGTTCGGGACCCTCTATGCGGGCAGAGCTCCTAATTTTCTCCGCTAAAGGCTCCATAGCCAGGGCGAATATGAGTGGAGAAAGGGGGCAACCTTGTCTGGTGCCATTTGTTATATTGAACAGCTTAGATAGACAACCGTTATTAAACACCCTCGCGGAGGGAAGGGAGTAGAGTGCAAAGATGGCATCTAAGAATCTTCCCGAGAGACCATATTTAAGGAGTACTGCTTTAAGGTACCCCCAGTGTAATCTGTCAAACGCTTTTTCGGCATCCAGGGACAGAATTAACAAAGGGGTCTTTTCATGTTCACAGCTCTCTACAATATTAAGTACTCTACGGGTGTTGTCCGGGGCCTGCCTGCCCGGCACGAAGCCAACCTGGTCTGCCGCAATGAGAGAAGGCAAAAGGGGGCCTAGTCTATTAGCTATAAGCTTAGCATATAACTTGAGGTCGGTGTTCAGAAGGGCTATTGGTCTATAATTTTGTACTGCCGTGGGGGGTTTACCTGGCTTGGGAATAGTTACAATCCGTGCCTCTAGCATCTCTTTAGGAAAGTTTCCCGCCTCCGAAGCTTTATTGAACACATTAAGGAGAATCGGCGCTATAATAGATTTAAAATGTTTGTAAAAATTAGAAGGGTACCCGTCCGGGCCCGGGGCCTTATCTCTGGGTAGAGAATCAATGGCTGCCTCAACCTCCGCTAAACTCCACGGAGAGCATAGAGCATCGTTAACTCCTGGCTCCAAGGTCGGGAGGGAGACCTCCGCCAAAAAATTCTCAATCTCAGAGACAGTGGGCTGGGGGGTCTCAGCATCAGATTTCAAATTATAGAGCCCAGAATAATATTCTGCAAAGGTGTTGGCTATTTCAAATGGGTCGGATATTTTTAACCCCGCTGCATTGTGAACACCGTGTATCCTAGCTTTAGCCTGACGTCCCCTAAGTTTTCTAGCCAGAAGGCGCCCTGCCTTATTGCCCAACACATAAAATCTCTGGTTTAATTTAAAAAGGTTCTTGGTAACTGTTCTAAGGGATAACGCATTCAATTTTTCTCGTGCACAAAGAAGCGAGTTGAGGGTTTGCGAGTCCCTTGGATGGGATTTATGCTCCGCCTCCAGCTTAACCACTTCAGCCTCACATTGTCTAGCTTCAGCAGATTGAGCTCGTTTGATCCTAGAAGCAACCTGAATGGCTGTGCCTCTTATAACAGCTTTTAGCGCACACCAGTGATTAAAGACACTAGTATCTTCTGGGCTATTGGATGCTATAAAGTTTGACAGGGATGTCTTGATGGCGTTGCAAGCTTCTGGGTTAGACAGGGTGTGGGTGCCCAGCCGCCAGGGGCCCGGGGGGACTCTGCGGGAACTCAGCTCATATTTGATCAGTATGGGAGAGTGGTCTGACCAGGTCATCGGTAAGATGCGGGCCTTGGTAACAGATTTTAGAGTCCATTTATCTGTTAGAACTAAATCTATTCTAGAATATGTGCGGTGGGGGTTAGAGAAAAAGGTATAGTCCCTTGTCGATGGATTTTTGGCTCTCCAAGCATCAAATAGGCCATATTCCCCTAGTAGCTGACGGAATCCTAAGGATTGGGAAGGGGGGGCTGTAGACTGGGGGCGACCTCCAATAGGCTTAGATTTATCCACCGTAGCATCAAGCACCATGTTTAAATCACCCATTAGGATAACAGCTCCTCTGGAGTGTTGCTTAAGTATAGCACAAAGTTTCCTGCAAAACTTGAGTTGTCCGGTGTTAGGGGCATAGCATGAAACCAACGTTACTTCAGAGTCTTCTAATTTGCCAATCAACATTAGGTATCTGCCCTCCGGATCTGCCACCTGGGATTCAACCGAAAGAGGACATCTAGAGGAAACCAACATAGCGACTCCCGCTTTTTTTAGGGGACCATTCGCCATGTAGCACTGTGGGAACCTATTGTCAAAAAATTTGGGCGGAGCCGATTTAATGAAATGTGTTTCCTGCAATGCAACGATATCGGCTTTCATTTTGTAGAAAGAATTTAAGGCTAACTTCCGTTTCTGTGGGGAGTTAAGCCCCTTAACATTTAAGGATATAAAATTCACCATGAGGCAGTCCGGAAGGCAGATATTGACCCAACGCAGAGTAATTGACCTGGAATGAGGGTGAGGGGAAGGGAATGAGAGGGGGGACAACAAACATGAGGGCAAGGGACACATAGACATAACATAACGGCTCTATACAGAGTCGGAGTGAGACGCCAGAAACAGGGCGTCGCACCAGGCATACTTGAGCTGGGGGGGTAGTGGCAACCCACCCCACAGTGTCAACCGAACAATATAACAAACATCATATAACTATAGCAAAAAGAGCATTAACAGCATGCAGACGAATATAGTATTTCCTAATTATCACCGTTGAGGGAATGAATGATGCAGTTTAGACAAATTACTGCCTATCCGAGGCAATCCTCAAATGTAATACCCAGAAGGTCCCTCAGGTGGGCAACAAGGTACCATATTAAGGGAATTTCCCTAGACATGTAACCAACCAGTCTCTAGTTTTAGAGTCGCTTCCCGCCCATCTCAGCTATCCAGCACGCACAAAAGGAAAAGTCAATAAGAAAAAAGAATAAATACAAATAAACAGAGAACCCAAATAGGCATACGAGAAGTAAGCAGAGGGCAACACAGATAGCGTCTGAGTATGAACTAGGGCTTGTGCATTCAGTCAGAACTTATAAGGCAAAGCGGGAGGCAAGAAAACAGCTATTATCTCCTCATTTCTCCACCACCGACCAGTCCTGCTGAAGACGGTGTTCAGGAGAGGAGGAGGGCGAAGATTCCATCAGCTTCCATTTGCGAAGCAGATTCATCCCTTCTGCGACCTCAGACACGGCCACAGTGGAGCCGTCTCTGGTGATGAGGAGTTTTGTGGGGAATCCCCATCTGTACAGGATGTTAGCCTTTCGAAGCACACTGGTTATTGGCTGAAAAGACCGCCTTTTATTCAGCGTGGCTTTAGATAGGTCCCCAAAAAGTTGTAGGGAGCCTAATGCTCCAGCTGTGTCAGAAGAAGGTCTAGCAGCTTTTAACAGGGCTTCCTTTATATGGAAAAAGTGGACGCGCATCAAAACATCTCTGGGGGCACCCTCAGGCGCACCCCTAGGTTTGGGTAGTCTGTGAATCCGATCAAGGAGGAGGTCTGGTCTAGCTACCGATGGGAGGAGTTTACTGAAGATGTCTAGGGTAAAGTCGTGAAGGCTGCTATTAGAAACATTTTCGGGGACCCCTCTTAGCTTCAGGTTGTTTCTGCGGGATCTGTCCTCCATATCACTGACTTTGTCTCGTAAGGCCGCTACTTCTTCCTCCAGCGTTGCATGAGCATCTATAAGCGAGTTGTGGGAACCCACCACCTCCCCCATTTTGGTCTCCAGGGAGTTTGTGCGATCACCTAAGTCGTCAATTGACCGCTGACACGCCTGGAACGACGCTCGCAGCTCCGCCGTCATGTCTTCTTTAAACTGATAGAGCAGTTGCTTTAAAGTTCCAACGGTCAGAGCAGCACTATCCTCCATCCCCGGGGTTGCCAGGGGACCTGTATGGGAGGGTCGGGGGGGCTCACCGGTGTTCAGAGACGGAGGTGAGGCTGTATCCAATTCAGTGGGTAGAGGTGCCTGGACCCCCACGCGACGCGGTGACGGTTTAAAGAAAGGCACCTGTGGGACAGCTTTTGACACTTTACTCCTCTTGGGCGGCATAGCTGAGTAACAGAGGAGCCTAATGGTACGTAAGTGTTGAGTCACCAGAGTAGGGGTACTGTAGGAGTGGCAGATATTGCCTTATGTATCCCGGCAGGACCTCAGTTGAGGGGCAGGTATAAATGCTGTTAGCTCTTTTATTCAGGCAGACACTGTGAGGTGGTGCATATTAGGGGGCTAGCACAGTGGGCATATCCCTGCAGCCATGTTCAGGGTAGATTATGTCAGCAACAGGGAGATGGACAGGGCAGGGCAGAAACGTTAACAGGAGTGCAGTTGTTCACTGTGTGTAACAGTGGGAGCATAGGATGATCTTTGCCACAACCAAGATGGCCGCCGCACTTTTCAGACGTTTTTAAGTGCTTTTTTTTTCGTTGGTGGGGGACTGAGCATTTAATGAGGGGTCTCCAGGGGGGCCAAGCGGGGATTGTGGAGTGTGCTCGCCACGCCGGGGGTCTGTAGTCTCACCCGGAGCCGCGGTGGTGGTGTGCGGCCGTGGCTAGCCGGGCTTCCAATATGGCCGCCGGAGGGAGTGAGAGCAGTTCACGCAGCTCCTACCTTGCAGGTGAGGCTGCCGCAGGTCCCAGCAGTCGTCCGGCGGCTGCAGGGGGTACTCAGGGGGCTCCCCAGGATCCCGGCGCAGTCCTCTGCTCCTTAAAACAGCGCTCCGCCGTTCCGTGATGCGGCGTCGGATCGGGCCTGAAATCGAGGCCCCGGCTTCCGCGGGTACTAGGCCGCAGTCTGCAGAGACCCGTGGACGGGTCCCCCGACTCCGCAGCTGTTCCCCTGCGATCGCTAGACAGGTAGAGGGGTACCCGCTGTGCCAGTGCAGGCTAGGGCAGGGGGTGGAAGGTGGCTAGGGCTTTGTTTTAATCCTCCAGGCCTGGAGCTTCTGCCGTACACCCTCATTTTTAACATAAGAGGTGCTGCCATGCTGTGACATGTTACACTGTACTGGAGGTACTGTACACACTCAATTTATCAACGTTTTCATTTTTTTCATAGCACTCCTAAGCCAAAGGCTACTTTATTAGCAAACTCGGAAAAACAATGACCTAAGGAGGTCATTCTGGTCCCTACTCATCATTATGAATTCGCAATGATGTTTGGCGACTGCACATGCGCATAATCATTTATGTTCCTGTGCATCCGCTTGGTGCGAGCGGCCACGGCGAGTTGATTATTCGCCAGGCGCTTGCACACAGCAATGCGCGGGTGTGTGGGGGGGGAGTGTTGAGGTGGCAGGCCGTCATCGCACCCATGGCGGCCATTCCCATGGTAATTCACCAATGACATAGGTGCGGGGGGCAGGCAGTTTATGTCAGTGGATGGCCGCTGGGAGCTCACAGATCTAAGACACCAAAAAGTGTTTTAGATCTGTGTATACTGTAGAAATCTTTCAATGGTCGCCAACCATCTACTGATTTCTTACCCACACGCAATCTGTGAATGGGTGCATACATCCATTCGCATGCATGCGGGACATTCATGGTGCATGTGGCATTTAAAGGACACGCAAATCTGCGAATTATGCAGCTTTACGTGTCAACCAGAATGAGGGTCTAAGTATATTGTACTTACATATCATCCTTTGGGTCCGTTATGTGGTGAGGCACAGGATTTGCTTCTGCCTGTCCACATACTTACTTACAGAAAGCCACAAGCACTGGTTTTCCCTATTATATTGACTATAGATCAAAGTAATTTACTAAAGCTTTTTAGAAGTAGAGATGTTGCCCATAACAACCAATCAGATTCTACTTCTGATTTGTCAAGCACCTTCTAGAAGCCAATAGCTAGTATCATATTACTTACTATGGGCAATATCTCCACTTCTAAGAATCGCAAAGTAATAAATCCCCCCCCCCCCCCGTATAAATAATTCACGTGTTGTTTATCCTGCCCATGAATGTATGGGTCATATGGTCGACAACAATTATGTCGACCGGCCATAGGTCGACATGCTTAAGGTTGACAGGGTCATAAAGTCAACACAAGCAAATGTTCGACCTGCCTTTTTTTGTCTGTCAACATGGACACTCTACCACGTCCCCTTGCATGTCCCGCTTTGCAAACCATGCTTTGGGCACGGTGCTTTTCTGTGCTTGGCACACTATAATCCCTCTATGCCTACTGGGGTGGTAAAGTATGAACAAGTCGGGTTTTTGTGGGAAAAAATCGGTACTTGTTATCTAGCACGGCGCCCATCGCATACCGTATTTAGTGGTGTGCGATGCGATGTTCCCGGTAAATTAACAGGAGTGTTTGTACAATGAAATATCGCATAGCATCGCATGCCAGCAAATGGCATGCGATGCGATTTTTAATTGTACAAGCACCCTGATGGGTGCTTACAATGTTAAATGCACCCCCATTTTCAACGCCACCCCCACTATCAATGTCAACCCGAAGCGTGGCGAGCCCGCGACGGGTAGCGGTACGCGTCCTCCGACCTTTTCATACCCCCACTATCCACGTCGGCGTGGAGTTGATTTTACATAGTGTGGCGAGCCCGAAGCGTGGTGAGCGGACGCGGAATACACTATCTGAAATCAACTCCCCGCCGACGTGCATAGTGGTGGTATGAAAAGGTCGGAGGACGCGTACCGCCGCCCCTCGTTGACAAGTACCAAAAAATCATATTGCTTTAAATCAAATCGACATATTGCTTGTGTTGACCTTTTGACCCTGTCGACCTTAAGAATGTCAAGCTTTTTCAGGTGTCGACCTATGGCCTATCGACCATTATTGGTTGACCTAGGCACTGTCGAACTACGACCGCTTTCCAAATGTACCATGCGAGGCATCAGCCTACATAGTAAGTAAGTTTTATTTATATAGCGCACTTTGTCCAGCAGGACTCAATGCGCTTTACAGGCATTAAAAATAATGCGCATACTGTAATACAAAGGGTTATCAAAATGAGCAACAATGGCAGTACAGATATACATCCATGGGCGGATTCAGGGAGGGGGGACACCCGGGCATTTTCAGACATTTTGCAGCTGAGGACTAGGGCTTTCTAATGAGTCCAGCCTTGTGTCGCTAGCCCCCCGGGAACCGGAGATACCAACGTTTTCCCCATAGGATAACCTGGGACCCGCTAATTCCGACCCCCACCCGGTTCCAACAGCTGCCAGGTCTCCCGCTGGCATCATAGAAGTTCGTGGTTGCTGCCATTCGAATCCAAATCGCTGGGCCTTCAATTTTATACCAGGCTGGTTCATATGGATCAATTGGTTCCGGAGATATTGCGGGGAAACCGATTGTTTTATTTCTGAAATGTAATTTCATTGCTGTTCATGTTCTTTGAGGGCAGATTACTCTGAAACCAAACTGACCAGTTTCACGGGACCAAGATCATTCAAAGGCCACTCTTCAATCTAACACTGGTCTCGTGTAAATGGGTCAGTTGGTTCTGAAGATATAGCTGGTTAAACAATATAGCCGGTTAAAGGGGTGGGGGAGAGGGGGGTGGTTTTCTCTCCCCTTCACACCAGAAAATCCAGGGACTAGGCTGGTGTGAAAGGGGCCAACCCGGGAATGATCCTGGGACCATATCCCAGGTAAATCCCTGCATTTTCTGGTGGGAAAGGGGTATTATTTCAAATAGCCGGGACCTGCAGTGCATACAGCTGGGCAGCCTCCTGAACTCTGCCCGGCTGTCAATGGCTGTCACTTCTGCCCGGCGGCAGCATGTATTCCCCCTTGGCAATGAGCATGGAACCCCTGGCAATGAGCATGGAACCCCTGGCAATGAGCATGTAGGTAAGCATCACTTATGTAGCATAATTTGTAATAGGCATTATGGTGTTTGGCATAATATGTAATGGACATTATGATGTGTGGCTTAACAAGTAAATGGGTATTATGGTGTAAATTTTTAATGCTCGCCTTTGGTGCGCAATGTCCCTGTTTTATGAAGCATATTGGGAATTTTGGCTTAATCTGTGTGGCATTATATGAATTTTGGCTCTATCCGTGTAGCATTATGCTAATTTTGTCACAATCTGTGTGGCATTATGTGAATTTTGGTAAAATCCGTGTGGCATTATATGAATTTTGCCGAGAGACTGCATCTGGACTTCACTGACGATCATTTCACCGGAAGAGGCTTTCTCAAGGTGTGCGTCGCAGTCCAGATGCAGTCTCTCAGCATCCTTTGCAGCGGGATTCCGGTGAAAGCCTCAGGCTTCGTCCTTGGCCGGACGACCAGGTACTCTTCTGCTTCTCCTCCCCACTCTCTCCCCCCAGCTGCTGTTTGCCTCTCCTTTAAGGATGGGCACCAACCTCGATCTATCCTGCATACTCCACTGTCCCTGTCCTCCTCCACAGCAGGGCTGCTGGCTGTGTGCCGCTCATCCCCCACCACTACGACATTGTTGTATGTGGAGGACAGCAGCACACATTTGACCACCAAAAGGGCTGTACCTGCACTATTTAAGCTTTGCGGGCGGGGTGGGGGGGGGGAGCAGCCAGACCAGACCAGAGGGGACAGCAGTTTTTCATACCTTTCCTCCTAATAATTCCCCCTGCAAATAGAGCACGCTCACCCACAATACCTATAAGAGCCCACCAAATTATTTTGATGGCAGCTGACAAATCATGGGACTTGCATGATAATTGAGAACAGTGACCTCTCTAAGATGGAATGCTAATCCCCTACTTTTTTTTTACAGGTGTATATATATATATATATATATATATATATATATATATATATATATATATATATATATATATATATATATATATATATATGTCGGGCAGTAGCAGCTCTTTTAGGGAAGAACAGGAGGTTTTTTCCTTTCATATCCCACCAAATCCTAAATAAAATGTGTTTTCCCACAATACCTCAGAAGCCCAATGATTGACAGTGGAAGCCGTCAAGTCTTATTAAGGGTATTTGACTAAAGACACAGGCATACATCAAATAACCAATTTTTGCCATAGGTATAGAAGTAGGATAGAAAACACAAATCCAGGACCAACAGGGATATTTCAACCTATACTTTATCTCTCTCCCGTACTATCTCTCTGCCACTCTCTCTTTTCTTCTCCTTTTTCTCTCTCTGGCCTCCTTTTTCTCTTTTTTTCTTTTCCGTCTTGAGGGGAGGAGGAAGAGCAACCCTTACTTTATGATTTCAGAATTAATCAAGTTTTATATACCTGTACCTGCACCAAGATTCTTTAAAAATGGTTTTCGTATAAATTATTTGATTATCCTCTGCTGCGGAACAAAACATAGGCATATTTTTAAGAGCCATAGACATTAATGTATCACTGTCTCACATGAACTAATCGTGGTCAACTGTAGATACCGCTTCATATAGTGTTAAAGTATACTTTGTGCTTAATTATTGCTCTAATAAACACATCTAAATAATATATTTTCTTTGCCTCATTAAATTTAAACAACAGGCTGGAGTTTTATCTCTCATCAGACACAGTGTTTCTTCACAATAAACTCTGTTGTAGCCACTGTTTGATACATTTGTTATTCATGTCTTGCGGAAAACTGATTTGTTGTTACATTTGTTACATTCCTCTAGGCAGAACCAGACACCTATGAGAAAAAACTTTCTCTAATAACTTAATATTAGCATAGAGATTGGAGGCAGAACCACTATATTTGCGGCATACCAACGTAACAAGTGTTTTTGATTTTATATTTAACTTTTGTGTGTTTAATATATATGTCTGTCTAGTACCTATTTTAGAGATAATAATAATAATAATAATAATAAAGTTAATTCTTAATACACTTCACTCTTATCCTAACATATCCCCATTCCCTTATGTTGTGATACTAGCATTGACTGCTGAATCAGGGGCATTGACAGATTAAATCTTTTGCGTTGCCCTACCTCCATTTATTTCTCATAAATTAGAAATTACGTTACATAATTTCCCCAACTCTTATCAAAACTCAGCAAATCACCAGAAGTGTATACTGCTGCACATGTGTATAATGCTGGCATGTACTCCGTGGTCCATATATTGGCCCTTATTCTGGTTGGTGCGGTCAGAGCCGCACACGGGGCTCCGACCGCACAAACCAAGGGCCGCCCACCGGACGGATCGCCACGGCCGTCCGTACACGGACGGCTGGCGATCCGCACAAAAATGGTGGAGGCTACGCCTCCACCATGGTGGGAGCTGCCCCCTGCCTTCGATGGTCGACGACCATCGAAGGCAGGCCCGCACGCCGCGGCAGCTCCCGCAAGCTCAGACCACACGGACAATCGTCCGTGTGGGAGCTTGTAAGGGGGCTGAAAGCTGACATCCGGCGACGTCAGCTTTCCGCCCCCATGTCATGGTAATGAGGGCGTCATGCCCTCATTACCATGCATACGCCCCGCGTTTTCATGGGAACGCCCATGAAACGCGGGGCGTACACATAGGGAAATGAGGGGCTGAAGCCCCTCACGCCCCTATACGCCCCCTTTGCGGCGGACGAAATCCGTCTGCGGCGAAGGGGGCTGCACATGCGCAGAATGACCTCTGCGCATGTGCAGACAAAAAACATCGGCGGTACGGCCGCACGCGGGCCGTACCGCACGATTCTGAATAAGGGCCATTGTGTGCATATCCTGCACTGGTACTTGCCAGGGACTCTTGAGCCATTTTTACCTCACCGCACATTCCTGGGAGGAGGAGGTCGCTGGTCCAGGCAGCACAGCAGGAGGCAGCCTGGACACAGGTGAGCGGGGGTCGGTGCATGGTGGCGGATGCCGTATGAAGCCCATAGGCTTCTATGGGGTATCACCAGCTCTTGCTGGCAATACCCCTGCAGCTAAACCTGGAGTGCGGGTTTTTCCTGCATACGAAAATGCAGTAAAAACCCCAATAATGGGGTTTTTACCACATTTTTCCTTTAGTGCATCCCGCACTATCTGTGCAGAGTTTGTATATTCTCTCTGTGTTTGGGTTTGAACATTTATTGATTTGAGCTGTTACGGCAAATCATGTTTAGCTTTCTTCTTGTGCTAATGGGCACTCTTGCTTTTTTCCCTAGCGTGTATAAAAATATAAATCTTCGTTATAATTGTCATAATATATAATAATAACTTATAACAAAGTGACTCCTTTCCATATAAAAGATTATGAAGCTCTGCCCCATCATTAATGCCACAGTTACTGACCATATAACACGGAGACATCATTAATCAAACCTTTGTTACAGTAGCTTGACACACGTTCTGAAATATAACTCAGTGCCCTATAGTCCAACATGTTCTCTTTCTGGATCTGAGGACTCCCTGTCCTGCCAGGCCTCATTGTGGGCCAGAAGCTTTTAAGTGCTTAATATACAGTAGCTGCACCATTTATATGCACTAAATAGGTGCAAGAAAATGATTGCTTGGCTTTCAAAGTCAGTGCCTGAGACAGGACACAAATCCGTTATCCAAAATTCTTCTGGTCCCAAGCATTTTGGATAAGGGATACTCAACCGTTATACTAATGTTTCTTGAAAATAATATAATTAAGGAGGTGATTTCCTTAAATGTAAGTGATACACCTACATCAGAGGATCCCTCTCTGCTTGGCAGGGGTCTCATGCGAGGATCACCTTGCTATTATAGCTGTATAATAGGATTAGCTCTGCCAGTAGGTGACTGAATTGCATTCATAATCTGTGGCCCTTAGGCGCCTATCAGTCACTCAATAAATAGTGACACTTCTGCCCCCACCAGACTGCTAGCAGCAAATCTACTCTATGTTAATATGATTAGCTACCCAGTGCCTAATACAGTATCTCTACATAAATGCAGCCTCAGATTCCACCATACAGTCTATGGTGATTCCAATAGAATCACCTTGAGGCAGTTGTTATCTGTCAAGAAAAAAAATGCACATTTTTTTATGAATTTGACCCTCTATTGGCGAAGGCTACATGTATCTCACTAAATAATGGGAAGGTTTTCAGAAATCTAGGACTGGTGGAAGTTTCTACTTAAGTGCGACTAAGCAGGAAACAGCGTTCAAGAATTAGAGTTGTATTCAAGCAAAATGGCCTTTTCCTCAGAATCAGTGATTTCCATGGCACCACAGATTCAGCATAACAACAAGATCTGTGGTAAAATACACGTTGTCCCTGTAAAATAATGGCTTGTACAAAATAAGTATGAACTCTGTAACTAAAATCTGCAGACTAGCATTTACATAGTAGGTAGAACATGGTGGACAAAGGGATGGACAGTATTGAGGACTCTGCTAGTATAATATTGCTGACCGATTACAACACCATTTGGGTCAGACTGGATTCTGGAAATTGGGGAAATCCCTGAAAGGGGCACATTGTCCAGTATTGGGGGGGCTGGCAGCAATGCACATTTCAGCTGCTGACTGACCCGGTGGTGGCTGCAAGTAGCGGGCGGTGTGTATCAGTAGCATGCCAACATTACATTGATTCCATTTATGGGAATCAGTGGAACATCATGTACCATGTTGGGCCCTTCATGGGCTGGAAAGTGCAACTGGAGGTGTGAAAAACCTTTTAATGTTCTCTAGGGGGAAGGGGGGGGTGTTATTTCTGTAGTCTAGACAAAAATACAATAGAAAAGAGAACGCCCTAAATTGATCTATACATATTTTAATTTAATTGATTTAAGGTAATAAAAAGACATAATTTAAAACAATGTTCAGAATAATATCAATAATAGATACAATAAAAATACAACTTTATATCACACCTATTTATACTGCATCCCAAAATCAGGTATTATTAACCCCTTCCCGACAATTGACGTACATTTACGTCATGGTCGGGAAGTACTTCCCGACACATGGCGTAAATGTACGTCATGGCATTTAACTGTCACCGCGTCTATAGACGCGGTGACAGTTTCAACATGTCTGCTGTCCCTGACAGCAGACATGTCCGTGCATGCCCAGGGGGGGCTGCGATGCCGCCCCCCCGTCGGCGATCGCTGTGATTGGCTGTTCAGTGTGAACAGCCAATTACAGCGTTTTCTGTGTCACCGGCGAATAACGTTCGCCGGTGACACGCAATCGGAGGTGATTGGTGCTGTAAAGTACAGCACCAATCACCGCGGGGTGTAAGGGTGACACTGGTGTCACCCCACCTCACCCCGCCCGCCCCCAAAGGCCGTGATTGGTCCGTCGGACCGACGGACCAATCACAGCCATGGAGGGGGGTTTAAACTAACGGTTACTGCACTGCAGACGCCATTCCGGTCTGGAATTGCGTGCAGTGCGGTCACCGTGCCAATCTGCCGCGATATACTGACCAGAACCTTGCAAAATACTTACCTGATCCTTGCAAATATCTTGGCTGCTTCATCTGTGCTTGTAGTGTGCTGGATGCTTCCTGGATCCTGTTACTTGTGACTTCCTGTGAACTTGTGCTGCTGCAGTGTAATAGCGTTAGTTAGATAGAGAGAGATAGAGAGAGATAGTGTCAGAGAGTGCTGTATTTTGTGCTGCTGCAGTGTGATATAGTTATAGAGAGAGAGATAGAGAGAGATAGAGAGAGATAGAGAGAGATAGAGAGAGATAGAGAGAGATAGAGAGAGAGGCCTAGTGACAGAGAGTGCTATATTTTGTGCTGCTGCAGTGTGATAGTTATAGATAGATAGAGAGAGATAGAGAGAGAGAGAGAGAGAGATAGAGATAGTGACAGATTGTGCTATATATTTTTTATATAACTGACTGCTGCCCCCCCTTTTGTGCTGATCAGTATAAATTAACTGATCAGCAACTTTTTGGGGGCGCAGGGTATTTTTATATATATATATATATACCTGTCACTGCTGCTGCTGCAGTGTCATAGAGTGTTAGATAGTGAGAGATAGAGAGATAGAGAGAGATAGCGACAGAGAGTGATAGAGAGTGCTAAATTTTGTGTCTGCTGCCCCCGCCTTTTGTGCTGATCACTATATCTGAGGTGATCAGCAACTTTTTAGGGGTGCAGAGGTTTTTTTTTTTTTTTATATATACCTGCCAGTTGCACTGTCAGTTGCACCTGCTGCCCCTCACTGGTAATCAGTGTCGCATCACTGATCACCTTTTTTTTTTTTTGTGTGTGCTGTGGGGTCTTTTTTTAATTTTTTTTTTTTACACACACTGTGATTTTGTGGGTGTCCTGTGGCCGCTGTGCGCGGATCAGTGACATACATCACTGATCATCTTTTTCGGCACAGGGTTGATCTATTTTTTTTTTTTTTTTTGATCAAATTCCTGTTGCCTTTCAGCGCTGTTCAGTGACGGACGTTACTGACCAACATCTGTGCTCAATTTTTGGCGCAGGACCTTTTTTTTTTTTTTTTTAACCCCTTCAATTTTTTTTTTTTAACCCCTTCAATTTTTTTTTTTAACCCCTTCAATTTTTTTTTTTTTTTAACCCCTCCATTTTTTTTTTTTGTATAAAGTATTTTTTTTTTCTGCACACTACATACACACTACACACTACATACCCCCCGGGTTGAAATAAAGTTTGTACCCCCCCCCTACACTATACACGTGTTGAAACATTTCACTACCAGTAACACAAAAATAAAAATGGCATCCCAAATGTCATCCCAAATGTCATCCCAGTCATCCAGAAGAATGTATTCAGCGGAGGAGGCATATGCCCTGCTTGCTTCTGACTCTGACACAGCCAGTGATGCAAGCGGGGAATTTGAAGGATTCGCCTTAAGCTCCTCTTCCTCCTCTGGTGATGAGGGACCCCCTCAAAGACGCCCCCGTAGAGCAGCTGAGACCCCCCCCCCCAATAATTGATCTCGTATGGACCCCACCACCAGACAATTTTGAGCCCCAGGTTCCTGAGTTTTTGGCCATGCCAGGAATCCAATTTGATTCCACAGGTCTCAGAGAAATTGACTTTTTCAAATTATTTTTCTCTGATGATTTTATAAATTTAATGGTGGACCAAACTAATTTATATGCCCAGCAGTTTATTGCTCAAAACCCCACGTCATCATTTGCTAGGTGGACCCCTGTAGATGCAGTAGAGATGATGACGTTTTGGGGTCTGGTGTTTCATATGGGCATAGTAAAAAAGCCAGAAATTAGGCAATATTGGAGTACAGATGTTCTGTACAGCACCCCATTTTACCGTATGGCCATGCCCCGGGCTCGATTTGAGACGATCCTTAAATTTTTGCATTACAACGATAATGCACAGTGCCCACCCAGAGATGATCCCACCTTTGACCGGCTATTCAAAGTCAGGCCGGTCATTGATCATTTCAGTGCCAAATTTGAAGACATGTACATCCCAGATAAATTCATTTGCATAGACGAGTCCCTTATACATTTTAAAGGAAGGGTTAAATTCCGCCAGTACCTTCCCAGTAAGAGGGCAAGGTATGGCATAAAAATGTATAAGTTGTGTGAAAGCACCTCAGGGTACACCCACAGGTTTAGGGTATATGAAGGGAAGGATTCAAGAATTGAACCGCCAGAATGCCCCCCCTCCCTCGTAGGTGTTAGTGGAAAAATTGTCTGGGATTTAGTGCACCCCTTCCTGGATAAAGGTTATCACCTCTATGTGGATAACTTTTACACCAGCATCCCCCTGTTTAAGGCCCTTGGTTCAAGAGGTACAGCAGCTTGCGGTACTGTGCGCAAGAACCAAAGAGGCCTCCCAAAAACGCACATTGCCCAAGTAATGAGAAGGGGTGAAAGCAGGGGAATATGCACCGAAAATATGTTGTTGGTCAAATATAAGGACAAGAGGGATGTCCTTATACTGACAACAATTCACGGAGACAGTACCACCTCCGTCCCTGTACGAGGTACCAGTACCCACACCTCAAAACCTAATTGTATCCTGGATTACAATAGGTACATGGGCGGAGTGGATCTTTCAGATCAGGTACTGAAGCCGTACAGTGCCCTGCGGAAAACAAAAATCTGGTACAAGAAGCTGGCCATGTATATCATCCAGATGGCACTGTATAACGCTTACGTGCTATTCCGTTCTACCGGCCAGAGGGGGACATTTATGCACTTTCAAGAGGAAGTCATAAAGGGCCTAATATTTGGGAACCAGCAGGCTGAGGGCCCCAGTACTTCTAGTACTGGCCCCCGTATTGTACCAGGGTAGCATTTTCCTGATGAAATCCCCTCCACTGGAAAAAAGGGCAGGACACAAAAAAGGTGCAAAGTTTGCTATAAAAAGGGAATAAGAAAGCAAACTATTTTCCAGTGTGACACTTGCCCTGACAAACCCGGTCTATGTATAAAGGAGTGTTTTAAAATCTACCACACATCTATGGATTATTAGGTTCATAATTTCACCGTGCTTCGGGGGTCTTGCTAATGCCACATACCACCCACCATTCATTCCACCATAATCTGAGCCGCAAAATCCAAAAATCACTCCTTCCCTTCTGAGTCCTGCCATGCACCCAACTGGTATTTTTTGGTCACATGTGAGGCATTGCCGTACTCGGGAGAAATTGGGGCACAGATTTTGGGGTGCTTTTTCTCCTTCATACCTTCTGAAAATGAAAAATTTTGAGCCAGAACTGCATTTTTGTGTAAAAAAATGTAATTTTTCATTTTCACTGCCCACTTGTATCAAAATTGGTGAAACCCCTGGGGGTTTGAAATGTACACTATACCCCTAGATGAATTCCCCGAGGGGTGTAGTTTGCAAAATGGGGTCACTTGTGGGGGGGTTCCACTGTATTGGTGCAACATAGCACCCACCATTCATTCCACCAGAATCTGTGCTGCAAAATCCAAAAATCACTCCTTCCCTTCTGAGTCCTGCCATGCACCCAACTGGTATTTTTTGGTCACATGTGAGGCATTGCCGTACTCGGGAGAAATTGGGGCACAGATTTTGGGGTGCTTTTTCTCCTTCATACCTTCTGAAAATGAAAAATTTTGAGCCAGAACTGCATTTTTGTGTAAAAAAATGTAATTTTTTATTTTCACTGCCCACTTGTATCAAAATTGGTGAAACCCCTGGGGGTTTGAAATGTACACTATACCCCTAGATGAATTCCCTGAGGGGTGTAGTTTGCAAAATGGGGTCACTTGTGGGGGGGTTCCACTGTATTGGTGCTTTGGGGGTCTTGCTAATGCGACATAGCACCCACCAAAATTCCACCAGAATCTGAGCTGCAAAATCCAAAAATCACTCCTTCCCTTCTGAGTCCTGCCATGCACCCAACTGGTATTTTTTGGTCACATGTGAGGCATTGCCGTACTCGGGAGAAATTGGGGCACAGATTTTGGGGTGCTTTTTCTCCTTCATACATTCTGAAAATGAAAAATTTTGAGCCAGAACTGCATTTTTGTGTAAAAAATGTAATTTTTCATTTTCACTGCCCACTTGTATCAAAATTGGTGAAACCCCTGGGGGTTTGAAATGTACACTATACCCCTAGATGAATTCCCTGAGGGGTGTAGTTTGCAAAATGGGGTCACTTGTGGGGGGGTTCCACTGTATTGGTGCTTGGGGGGTCTTGCTAATGCGACATAGCACCCACCAAAATTCCACCAGAATCTGAGCCGCAAAATCCAAAAATCACTCCTTCCGTTCTGAGTCCTGCCATGCACCCAACTGGTATTTTTTGGTCACATGTGAGGCATTGCCGTACTCGGGAGAAATTGGGGCACATATTTTGGGGTGCTTTTTCTCCTTCATACCTTCTGAAAATGAAAAATTTTGAGCCAGAACTGCATTTTTGTGTAAAAAAATGTAATTTTTCATTTTCACTGCCCACTTGTATCAAAATTGGTGAAACCCCTGGGGGTTTGAAATGTACACTATACCCCTAGATGAATTCCCTGAGGGGTGTACTTTGCAAAATGGGGTGACTTGTGGGGGGGTTCCACTGTATTGGTGCAACATAGCACCCACCATTCATTCCACCAGAATCTGTGCTGCAAAATCCAAAAATCACTCCTTCCCTTCTGAGTCCTGCCATGCACCCAACTGGTATTTTTTGGTCACATGTGAGGCATTGCCGTACTCGGGAGAAATTGGGGCACAGATTTTGGGGTGCTTTGTCTCCTTCATACCTTCTGAAAATGACAAATTTGGAGCCAGAACTGCATTTTTGTGTAAAAAAATGTAATTTTTCATTTTCACTGCCCACTTGTATCAAAATTGGTGAAACCCCTGGGGGTTTGAAATGTACACTATACCCCTAGATGAATTCCCTGAGGGGTGTAGTTTGCAAAATGGGGTCACTTGTGGGGGGGTTCCTAACTTTTAGCATCTTATGGTGCCTAGAAACCTACATGGTGCCTAAAAAATAATCTCATAAAAAGGAGGCTCCAAAATCAAGTAGGTGCTCCTTCTATTATGAAGCCTGTGGTTTGGTCACCGTGCACACTAGGGCCACATATAGGATATTTATGAAAACAAAAGAATTGGGGGAATCAATTTTCAGTCACATTTCTCTAGTAAAATGTACTGTGTTCCTTAGAAAAATGTATTAAAATTGCAAATCTGCAAAAAAAAAGAAATTTTGAAATTTCACCTACACTTTGTTTTAATTCCTGTGAAACACCTAAAGGGTTAACAAACTTCCAAAATGCTGTTTTGAATACTGTGAGGGGTGCAGTTTTTGAAATGGCATCATTTATGGGGGTGTCTCACATACAAGTCCCTCAAAGTCACATCAGAACTGAACTGGTCCCTAAAAAAAATCAGTGTTTGAAATTTTCTTGAAAATTTGAGAATTTGCTATTCATATTGTAAGCCTCCTAGTGTCCCAAAAAATTAAAAGGAAGTTGAAATAATGATGTCAACATAAAGTAGACATATGGTCTTTGTTAGTTATTAACTATTTTGAGTGGTATGATTATTTGTCTCACAAGCAGAAAATTTAACATTTTGCAAATTGCTAAATTTTCCATTTTTTTACGACATTTTGGTATTTTTCACAAAAAAACACAGACTGCATCGACCCAAATTTACCACTAACTTGAAGTACAATGTGTCACGAAAAAACAATCTCAAAATCACTGGGATAAGTAAAAGCAAAAAAAAGTTATCCCCACTTAAGTGAGACATGTCAGATTTGAAAAAAAGGGCTCTGTCAGGAACGCAAAAACTGGCTCTGTCAGGAAGGGGTTAAATAGATGTTCCCCAATGCTCTTACCCACTTGAATCCTATGTATTGTCGGAAAGGGTGGGGAGCCTCCAGTATAGGTAATGTTGGGTCAGGTTAATTAGCAGCAATTAATAGTTATGTCCAAAAATAGATTATATGAAATAGACCTTTTATTTTTGCAAAGTCTTTATTATGATCAATTTATTTGGTCGGACTCTGAGCTTTCCCCGATGTAAAAGAGATAACAAATTGATCGCCCATAAAAACTTTCCAAAAATAAAAGGTCTACTTGCTGCTAATTAACCTGACCCAACATTACCTATACTGGAGGCCAGAGGCGGATAGGCTCGCCGGGGAAACCAGGCCATTTCCCAGTGGGCTGGCCGAAAACTTAAAAAAATGGGCAGGTCACGCTCCCCCCTGGGCTGGCTGGACACTTTGTCCAAATCCAAAATGGCCACAGGAGAGCTACTGCGCATGTGCGATAGCGCACAGCACCTCCCATGGCCTTCAAGTGCAGCGGCAGCGGGCTCCCAGTCCCTGCTCCCCCTCCGCCTGGCTGCAGAAACTCTGCCCCCCTCCGCCCGGCATCTGGAGCCAGCAGGTGAGCCCCTCACCTGCATTGAATACACCTCCGCCCCCCACCCCTCATTACATACACCGCTGCCACCACCCCATTATATGCTTATATGAGGGGAACTACAGTACAACACTGGCCAGCATGCACAACATTGACCAGATGCCCCATTAAGTGTATCATTGCCTATAACATGGGTCTTCAACCTGTGGCTCTCCAGATGTTGTGAAACTACACGTTCCAACATGCATTGCCACATTTTTTCCTATAAGAGCATGCCAAAACTGTCAGGGCATGCTGGGACATGTAGTTTTACAGTATCTGGAGGGCCACAGGTTGAAGACCTGTGGCCTATAACATAGCCTTGAAAAAGATTCCCACTTCAATTGAAACATTGGCGGCATGACATGTAAGACATTTCTTACATATCAGCCTCAGAAGCAGGGGAGTCACCATCAGAAGCAGTATCGAATGAATTCAAATAACTGATTCAACTTGCATGGGAGGAGAGGTGCCCCCTCGGGAACAGGAGCCTGGTGGCAGATGACTGCATTGCTGCCACAAACCTGGCTGTCCACAACCTTCAGCTTTGTGCTGTCTCCTTTCAGTGGGCCTCTACCATCGCAGTTCTCTTGTGGGCCCATTATGACACTACACACACATACATACTTTAAAATTTAGAACTGACTTTGTCATTTGTGGTTTCTAAGTGCATTCTGGTCTGCATAACCTAAATGGAGCTTTATTCCATAATACAGGATTATATATTTTGAACTGTGCAGTGCATGTTACTGTACATTGCTTGTAGTATGTAATCAGGTTCTTATAAATTTGGTCCCTTAACTCCGTGGTTCCTCTGAATTTATTTTTTCATTTGATCTTGTTTCATTCTATGATTAATGTGTAATTATAATAGTATTTAGAATGTGCATATTATGCCAATTCTTTGTATTAACCACATAGATACAGTATTTAGTTTACATATCATGGTCCTTTTTTTATTTTTTGGCTTTGTATAAATGATAAATTGTTAAATATATTGAAACATTAGATGAACATAAATGTATTTAATGATAATTTTTCGCAGCATGCAATTTGGGAGTATTATATACAATTTTCCTTTACTTTTAGTTGTGAATTAATGAAACACACAGAATTCATTACTTTTTAGTAATTAATATGACCACCATTAACTTGTTTGACACAATATGATATTGTCGTGAGTTTTTAATTTATATATTTCCTATTTCATCATTGTAAAACCACTTTTTTTTTATGATATCATTTTTATGTTCTTCTGATGAATAGTCAAGTTTTCCAAATCTTCGCTTCGCTAGGCACGTTAAGTGGGGTTTATATAAGGTGAGTTTCCAGGCAACTAAAACATGTTTATTTCAGTTATTCCGTAATGTTGGGAACAAGACTTTTAAGTAAAATATGTCCTAAATATCTTTTTCTGGGAGTCATTTCATTGTCTACATATGTCACATGTGCAGCTTGAGATCTCCATACAACAACAACAACCTTGGACAAAACATTATAAAATAAACCTTTTCCCCAAACATTAGTGGTCAAGTTTCTGTAAATTATAGCTACAGTAGGGTTTCCAATCCTAAAATCATTTAATAATCCTGGGATTTCAAATCTCGGGATTCTGGGATTCATTTTCCAATCCCCACCCCTGTCTACCCTGTCATCCAATCCATCGCTTCTCCTGTCATCTCTGCCATCCCTCTCCCCCTCTTGTCCTCTCTCTCATCCATCTCTTAGTCCTGTCTTCTGTCATCCATCTATTCCTCCTGTCCTCCCTGCTATCCATCTCTCCCATCCTGCTCTCTCTGCCATCCATCTGCCCTCTGCTTCCCCTTTCCCCCTCCAGCCCTCTCTCTCATATCCATCTCCTGCCACCCTTCTCCCACTCCTGTCCTCTCCCGCCCATCCCTCCCTCCTGCCCTCTCTGCTATCCATCTCCCAAATCTCCGCCCTTTTGAACCCTTATCCATCGAAAGCCTCCATGCTATCCTTCTTCCGTGTTGCAACCGCGGTTTAAGTAGCGACAGGGGCGGTGACTGGGAGTGGTGACTGACTGTTGAGGGGTGGTGATGGCCCAATGCGGGGCAGCAACATGTTGTTACGGAGATGCGGTCCAGACAACGGAGGTGTGTCTTGATTGTTTTGGGGAGGCAGGTGGGCCTGGTGATGTGCGAGCGCTCCACTGTATAGCAAAGAGCTTGCACAATAGGGCCACATCTGCAAAATACTGCACACGCTTCGAGGGGGCAGGACCCAGCATGCGGGCGGCTCTGCCCTGTGCTGGGCGGACCCACCGCAGCGTGCTGCCTTGAGTTGAAATTTTGTGAATCTTCACTGAATTAACCCCTATATACAGTTCTGTACCTTGACATTATACAAGAACTTTTGTCTGAGATTACACTTCACAACTACTCAGATTGTGTCTGCTTCACCTGTGCACTGTATATCTAGAAACTTTTTGCACATCCCTTGCATGGGGACATAGCTAGATTAAGATAGTGGTAAAGGTGATACTGGCTGAAGCAGTATCCGGACTCATCATAGATTGACTCTAGGTCGACAGTCATAAGGTTGGCCACTATTGGTCAAAAGGATGACAGGGACAAAAGGTCGACCTGAAACAGCTCGACATGCATTTTTTAACAAAATTTCAAGTTGACATGTGCCGACAGGTATTTCATACCCTAACATCCACTACGGCGTGGAGGAGGGGGGAAATAATAGTGTGCCGAGCGCAGCGAGGCGCTGAGCCCGAAGTATGAAGGGACGCGGTACACTTAAACAGTGTCCTATGTTGTTGACATAGACACAAAAAACACGAGAAGCTCATGTCGATCTTTGGGCCCTGTCGACCTTTGGAGCCTGTTGACCTTTTGACTGTGGACCATTAGTGGTCGACCATATGATTGTAGAACTAGACACTGTACAGTAGATATAATATACCATAACCAGCTGGAGCACAGGGACATCACTTAGCTTTCCCTTTTCTGCAGCAGTAGAACCAGGCCGACAGAATCAACCAGGACAATGTACAGTAATTTTGGTATGCAGGAAAATCTGCACACCGTGTTACCGCTGCAGGGTGTATTGCCAGTGAAAAAGGGATTTTTGTAAGAACTTACCGTTCGAATCCCTTTCTCTGATATGGTCCTGGTGACACAGCTCAACACTGGATGTAGGAGGGTCCGAAGGAGCCAGGCACCTATCCTAAAGCTTTAGAGGGTAGGCTCCTCCCCTACTGCATCCCTGGACTCTTCAGTTCAATCTTTCAAAGCCACTGGAATACATTAACTCAGTACAAACGCCTGCACATATTATATGCACATTTTATAACAGAAACTGTTAACTCTTAACCATTTTAACATGAACATCATGAAATTCTGGCATACTTACTGAGCGTAAGGGAGGGATCGCTGTGTCACCAGGACCATATCAGAGAAAGGGATTCGAACGGTAAGTTCTTACAAAAATCCCTTTTTCTCTTTCAATGGTCCTGGTGACACAGCTCAACACTGGGACGTTCCAGAGCCGGTCCTTTGGGAGGGTACGCTCAGGTCTGCAGCTCTCAGCACTGCTCGCCCGAATGATGCGTCCTCCGACGCGAACTCATGGAATCTATAGAATTTGGCAAATGTGTGAACAGATGACCAAGTGGCAGCTCTGCAAACCTGCTCAGCTGTGGCCCCATGTCGGACCGCCCAAGAGGTGGCAACTGACCTGGTGGTATGCGCATTTATTCTGGCCGGTACAGGTCTACCCACTTTGGTGTATGCAAAGGCTATCACAGAACGCAACCACCTAGCAATGGTCTGCTTAGATGCAGGCCAACCAATTTTATGTACGTCATACAGTACCAATAAAGTGTCAGTTTTCAAAACACTCTTCACTCTGTCCACATATATGCGTAAGGCACGCACAACATCCAAAGTCTTCAACTTGTCCCTTTTCTTGGAACCCTCTGGGGGTTGAAACACAGGTAGAACTATCTCCTGATTTAAATGGAAGGCAGAGACTACCTTCGGTAAAAATTGCGGCACTGTTCTCAGAACAGCCCTGTCATCGTGAAAAATTAAGAAGGGAGATTTGCATGACAAGGCTCCCAGCTCTGACACCCTTTTAGCAGATGCTACTGCTAACAAAAACACTAGCTTCCACGTGAGAAACTTAAAGTCAGCCGACCTTAAAGGCTCAAAAGGTGCCTTCTGAAGGCAATCCAAAACCAGTGACAGATCCCAAGGTGCTACTGGTTGCTTGTAAGGGGGTTTCAGTCTGGATACCCCTTGTAAAAAGGTTTGAATCTCCGGTAAAATGGCAATTCTTTTTTGAAAATAGATGGACAAGGCCGAAATCTGCACCTTCAACGACTGAAGGCTTAGGCCCGAAGAAAATCCATCTTGTAGAAAATCCAACATTTTTGATAATTTGAAGTGAGATGTGTGAGCTTTTTGCCTCTCACACCATCTAATATAAGTCTTCCAGACTCTATAATAATTTGCCGAAGAAACAGCTTTTCTGGCTTTTATCATAGTCTGCACTACTGCGTCAGAAAATCCTTTCTTTTTTAAAATGGCGGTTTCAATAACCAAGCCGTCAAACTCAATCGATCGGAATCCAGGTGATTGAATGGGCCTTGTCTTAACAGGTCTGGTCTCAGAGGTAGACGCCATGAATCCACTGATAACCTCTGAAGCCTCGAGTACCAAGACCTCCTTGGCCAATCTGGGGCCACAAGGATCACCGGAACCTTCTGGTCCTGTACCCTCTTCAACAGTCTCGCTAACATTGGAATTGGAGGGAATGCATAAAGAAGGTCTCCCTGCCAATGAGTAGTCATGGCATCCACTGCCTCTGCTAGCGGATCTCTCGTTCTGGCATAGAACCTGGGCACCTGATGGTTGAACCTGGATGCCATTAGGTCCAAATCCGGAGTTCCCCACATTGCCGTGATCTGGTGAAACACCTGAGGATGTAGGCTCCATTCTCCTTCCTTGAGCTCCTCCCTGCTCAGGAAGTCGGCTTCTATATTCTCCACTCCTGGAATGAATATAGCCGATATGGCAGGAACATTCTGTTCCGCCCATAGGAAGATTCTGGACACCTCCCACATGGCCAATCTGCTGCGTGTACCTCCCTGGTGATTCAGATACGCCACAGCTGTGGCATTGTCGGTCTGAATCCTCAAGGGGAGGTTCCTTAACCTGTCTTCCGCTAAGGAGATCACTTTCCAGACAGCTCTCAGCTCCAAGATGTTGATTGGTAACACTGATTCGTCTGCCGTCCACAGGCCCTGCAGCCTGAGATCCAGGGCTACTGCCCCCCAGCCCCTGAGACTGGCATCGGTAGTTACTACCAACCAGTCCCAGGTCTGCAATGACCGACCCCATTGAAGGGAATCTACCTCTGTCCACCATTTCAAGGAGTCCCGAGTGTCCGCGGACAGCACTATCAACTCCGTCTTCATGGACAAAGTGTTTCCTGACCAGGCTGACAAAATGTTCCATTGGAATACTCGTGAGTGGAACCTGGCAAATTGAAGCGTTTCGAATGACGCCACCATTTTCCCCAGGAGTTTGAGGCACCTCCATACTGACAAGCTCGGAGCTCTGAGAATCTCCTGAACTAGGGTGACCAAGTCCCTGGCCTTTATCTCCGGGAGAAATACCCAATGGAGATGGGTATCCAGTATGACTCCCAAGAACTGGATCCTCTGTGATGGTACCAACTGAGATTTTTGTAAGTTTAAAATCCAGCCGTGAGCCTGCAAAAAACTGATGGCCTCTTTCAAGTGACTTTGCAGCAGGGTTGCTGACTCCGCCTTGAACAGGAGATCGTCCAAATAGGGTATTACTGTGATTCCCCTGAGCCTCAGCACTGCCGCCATCACAGACATTATTTTTGTAAATACCCTTGGCGCGGTTGCTAGCCCAAAGGGTAACGCCCGGAACTGTAAATGCAGGTCTCCTATGGCAAATCTCAACAGCGTCTGATGTTCCGGGTGAATGGGAACGTGCAGATATGCGTCTTGGACATCCATGGACGCCAGAAATTCTCCCTGGTCCAGACTCAGGAGAACAGACCTCAAAGACTCCATTTTGAAATGGTCTACCCATAGGTGAACATTTAAGGACTTCAAATTTAGTATTGGTCTGAAAGACCCGTCTGGTTTGGGCACCAGGAACAGCGTGGAGTAAAATCCTTTCTTCCACTCTGCCCTGGGAACCGGAATTACCACCCCTTTTTCCAAAAGGGAATGAGCCGCTCTCATCAGAGCTGTGCGCAGGAGCGCCTGCTTTGGTATGGGTGTGGGGATGAACCTCTTCGGAGGGCGCCCTCTGAAAGGGATTTTGTAACCCTGGGTAATAATCTCTAAGACCCAGGTATCCTGGTCTAGAGAAGCCCAAGCGTCCCTGAAGTGTGTGAGACGCCCCCCCCCACCTTTATCCCTGCCGGGCTTATCCCCAGGCAGTCATGCGGAGGGTTTATCCTCTCCTTTAGAGGCAGGCTTCTTATGGAAAGAGCCAAACTTGGACCTTTGAGATTTGCCCCTGGAGGTCTGAAACCTTCCCCTGAACGACTGTCCCCGAAAGGACGCACCACCTCTAGGGGAGGGCCGAAAGGACGGCCTAAAAGCAGCGAATCTGGATGACTGCTTTGTTGAGGAGGCCGGCAGAAACGTACTCTTGCCGCCTGTGGCTTGTTTTATAATCTCCTCAAGCTCAGAACCAAAAAGTAACTTTCCCTTGAAAGCTAACAATTCTAGGGCCTTTTTGGACTCATTGTCCGCTTCCCAGGCCTTAAGCCAGAGCACTCTCCTGGCATTAATAGAGACTGTGGACACTCTGGTAGCCATTTTAAGAGCTTCCTCCTCTGCTTCCACCGCATATTCTGCCGCGGCCTTAATCTTTTCTGCTACCAGCAAAGCACCAGGGTCAGCCTGCAGCATGGTGCATAACTCACCAGCCCACTCTATAATGGCCTTAGAGACCCAGGCTGAAGCAATAAGGGGGCGCAGGGTAAACCCCACCCCTTCAAAAATAGCTTTGAGGTTTCCCTCGAGCTTTTTATCCACAGAATCTTTAAAAGCTGCACCACCCTGTACAGGCAATACCGTAGCTTTTGATAAACGTGCCACAGAAGCATCCACAACAGGCACTTTTTCCCAGAGTTCAGAATGAGACTCCGGCATGGGGTACAGACTAAGGAATCTTTTAGGCATCTGTAGCCTCTTATCTGGGGTTTTCCAAGCCCCTTCCAATAGTTCCTGTAACCCCTCATCTGAGGGAAAAGTAACAGCCTCCTTCCGCTGTCGCTTAAAAACACCCTTAACAGGGGTCTTATCCTCAACAGACAGTTTTAACGCCTGTTTAACAGCTACAATGAGATCCTCTATACCAGCAGCAGAGGTCTCTTCAAAATCATCACCCTGGTCCCAGGGTGTGTCAGTATACTCTCCTTCCTCCTCCTCTAACACATTAGGCATAGCATAAGACCTTTTAGGGGTCCCTGCAACATCATCCATTTTGTCCAGTATTTCACTGAATCTGTTGATCCCTTTAGCAGTATCCTGCATCACTTGAATAAGCGCAGGATCTGCCTGGGTAAGAGGCAAGGAGCCAGACGACTGCTGAGATGATGGCATAGGTCTCTGTGATTCTACCAGCACATCACTCTGCCTGTCCAGAAGCTGCACCAAAGCGTTTACAGACCTGCCTAGGGCACTGGCCCACGCAGGTTCACTCTGCTCTGCCCTATGGTGTTCACTGCCCATGGGTCTCACATCAGCGCAAGTAATGCATAAGCCCCCCTTGGCCATCTGCTCAGGGACAAACTTTTGTGTGCAAACATTGCACGCGCTCAGTGCACTAAGGGCTCCCTCCCCCAAAACCACAGCCTGATGCTCAGACATGATGCAAGTGAAAAATATATATATCTCAATATACACAGTGCAAACAATTGTACAAGCGCTTATACAAAGTCAATGCACCCAGTCACTTAGCTGTCTGTAGGTTTCACTGCGGGGAAGCGATGCCCAGGAAATCCAAGTCACTCTGCCAGGATCAGTAAGCCAGCTCAGCTCCGCTGCAAGCGTTCTGAAAGGCGCCAAAGTCAGAGTGAAGGAAGAGACCAAAAGTCCCTGCTGCTGCGGGGTCCGTGACCTCTTGGCGCCAACCACCCCCAGCTAGCCGCTCCTTAGGTAGGATTTCCTTGTTCCAGTGTCTCCCCCTCCAATGGGGACCACTTGGAACATGCCTGTCACAGCGCTGCTGTCCTCTCAGTCAGGAGCTCAGCGTGTAAGCTCCGCATAAAATGGCCGCCGCCATCGAGGAGCGCCTGTCCCCCATGATCCCCACCTAACTGTGGAGCCGGTTTCAGGCTACTCCGGAGCCCAGGCAGCCTCTTAATAGAGGCTATGAGCGCAGCACAGGGAGACCAGACAGTGTCTACCCTGTGCACAGATAGCTGACAGGACGCGCTGCTGTCAGCTCCTGCTGCGCTAGCAGTGTGAGGATTCACTATGAAAATCCTCACACTGTGCCTACCTAGCTAGGGTAATAGTTAATAAAATAATAAAAATCCCCTAACTACTCTATTTCTTCGGCTGCTCCGCAGCCCTTTAGAATAGCACCCACTCCAGTGGGCACCTAACACGAACTGTAGAGTCCAGGGATGCAGTAGGGGAGGAGCCTACCCTCTAAAGCTTTAGGATAGGTGCCTGGCTCCTTCGGACCCTCCTACATCCAGTGTTGAGCTGTGTCACCAGGACCATTGAAAGAGAAAGCTGGTGATACCCAATAGAAGCCTATGGGCTTCTTACCGCATCCCCCACCTGCCCCGCACACTCCCCCTCACCTGTGTCTGGGCAGCCTTCTGCTGTGATTTCCCAAACCAGTGACCTCCTCCACCCTAGCTCTGTACTTCCCCTTTCGGGTGCAGGGAGGAGGAGGGTGAGCCCTGCAGCAGCAAGCAGCAGCAGCCGTGCAGGAGGAGGGGAAGCCTAGGGGGACCCACTGACCCCCATCTTCCCGCCTGGCTGCTTATCGCAAGAGCTGCCCTTTGCGATACTAATCACATATGTTAGAGCATATGTGATTTAGTGTCATTGCGGTAGCTGGCGGAGGGGGGGGGCGGTAAGGAGCGGCGGTTGTTAGTGCATCCCGCCCGTTATGAGATACTGATGGAGCTCCCGACCAGAGATTCACAGCTTCTAATCCACCCCCGCTAGGTTTATGGGTAAAGTGTTATCAGATTAAAGCATTTGGGTATAAAGAGACACACAGAGAGTCTTGTTCCAGAACCGCTTGCAGAGAGCAGTCTACTGCACATGCGCAAAACTCTGGCCGTTGCACCATTTCCCCATTGATTTCTGCAGCACTGATGCTGCCAATGTGGGACTCTGGAGGGGTAAATATTGTGAAAAAATGGGTGCAGGGTGTCCAGTGTGGGCCCCCTGTGCACTGCGCACACTGCACCCATTATAAATACACCAGTGCCTGCTACAGTGTGTAAGTAGCAGGGACACTGCTGCTATTCTTACAAGATAGATAATATATACTATTTTTCTATGTGTATTTAAGATTGTTTAAGTTGTCTTTGATCCACTACAAGAAAACTTTATAAAAATAGTTGTTAGCTAATTAGGTGGAGCTATAAACAGTACTCAGGCATTATTAAACTATTATTATAAATCTAATATACACACATACTGTAATGCATTCAAGGAGGGACAAAATGCTCTCTACCTGGACTTGCCTCTAAAGCTGTGTACACACCTACAGATTTATCTGTCCATGTCTGCTGGGAACAAAAATCACGTAATGTATGGGAGCAAATGATAATCAATCATTTGCTCCCAAATGTTGGATAATGGTAAAAAATGTAAGCAAATGGTTGTCATATAGGGGGTTATTCTAGTTCACTCTTTCTGACAAAATCCTTCTTAGATGGACAAAACCATGTGCACTGCAGGTGGGGCAGATGTAACATGTGCAGAGAGAATTCGATTTATGTGGGGTTTTACTTCACAGTGAGATCTATATTGCAGTGTAAAAATAAAGCAGCCAGTATTTACCCTGCACAGAAACAAAATAACTAACCCAAATCTAACTCTCTATGCATAAGTTACATTTGCCCCACCTGCAGTGCACATGGTTTTGTCCATCTAAGAAGGATTTTGTCAGAAAGAGTGAACTAGAATAATGCCCCCCCATACACGGTCCGTTTTTACGGTCCATTCTGTACTTTTAAAGTACACTTCGGATCACATCCCTAGTGCATGCAGTGCGATCCGTTCCGATGTGTACCTAGTAGAAAAAGTATGTGCAGCACTTTTTGTACCGTACTATGTGATGCGCGGGAGCGCGCATCGCATAGTACAGAACTGAGCCCTACACAACGGACCATGTATTGGCTCCTTAAGGCCCATAGTCCCATACATAGTCCCCACCAGATAGATTGGACAGATAAATCTTTAGGTGTGCACCCAGCTTTAATTTATGCTCACAATCAACAATCACCTGTGTTAAAACACTTTTCTTTAAATAGTTAATTGACATAAGATTGGTGTCACCTGTGTTGAACTGTTTAAGAGGGAAGTCCAGGAACAGACCATTTTGTACCTCCTGGGTCATGTTGGAAGGTATGTACAATGTAATATACATAAACTCCTTCCCTCTACAAGGCTTAATCCTGCTCTATATGGGGAGATCACTAAGCACATTTCTGAGAGGTGCTGAAAAAGACGGTTTTGCTTTGAGGCTGGAAGGCTTGAGTGTTGTTGTTATTATTATATTTTATTATAAGGTGCCACAGTGCCGTACAAAGGGCATACAACAGAACAATACAGGGAGACCAAACTTAATATTACAGTAAATAAATAACCAAAATCCAGTACAGATAACAAAGATCACCCCAATTTAATGCACTCTACATCTTAGATGTAAGTCAGTGGTTCCCAACCCTGGTCCTCAAGTACCCCCAAAAGTGCACGTTTTCCAGGTCACCTGGCAGGTGCACTCATTATTTAGGCACATTTGAAAAGATCCACAGGTGGAGCTAATTATAGCACTTGTGATTCTGTGTGGAGACCTGGAAACCATGCACTGTTGGGGGTACTTGAGGACCAGGGTTGGGAACCACTGATGTAAGTAGCAGGGGAGGACTCTTAAGTGAAATGTGAAACGAGGGTTTTGACAACAAGAGGGAAAAGGGCCCTGCTCTGAGGAGCTAACAATCCAGTGGGAAGGGAGTATGTCAAACAAAATTGGGTTTTGCCTTTTTTACAGAATGCAAAAGGAAAAACACTCATAGAGCTGCTCTATACCAATGTTCTCTGAGAGTCTTTACAGAAGAAAATGAGCGTTTAATGTAGTAAGGTCACATCTGTCCTTCCCTATAGGCTCAGGACATAAACTATTTACTAGTATGACTCTGTAGAAGTACCTATGTCGTAATTCCTACTAGGGTCCCCAATGTATTGCTCTTTGTCCTGCTGGTGCAAATATGTTTTTTATTTATATGTATTTTTACAAGTGTAACATGACTTCGTAACCTTGTTTCACTGTGAATGTTTTTACACTCCAACCAATAATTACTTTGTGCTCAGTCTTCTGGGGATGGGGTCATTTTGAGGAGGGGAAAGTGGGAAATGTTCCTGTACTTGGAGAACAAATAATTTGTTCTTTCTTCAGCTCTGGCTGAAAACTATGATCTTCTTCCAGATCAAGCTTGGACAAATAGTACCAATTAATCATTCTGATTGCAAGTGTATATTTAATTGCATTAACTCTTCTGATTCCCTGAAAAGCTGCTTATCAGTGGCCGATTTTAAAATGGTCCCATATGAGTCAACAAATAGCCATTTCTTTCAAAGTGGAAAGTCTGTTTACTTGATGCGGAAATTGTTTTGGTTACACAGATTGCCTTCAGCTGAGAAGCTGGGATTGGTTTATTTGAGGAGGCTGAAATCTGTATACCTGTGATCTGTCAGTAACTGACTCCTGGGCAGGTCCCTAGCTGCAGTATCCAATTTCCTGGCTACGCACTCACATCATATCTGAATCATACTGTCCCAAGCTGCCTTTTGCTGACCCATATCCCAGGACACTAGTGCTATATACCATTTGCAAAATATATATACAGTAGTATTCAGCTTACATACTTTAATACTTACACAGGAGTGTTTTTTTTTCTTTATATGCAAACCCAAGACAAATAAGGAGTATGGATCATTGGACAGGCAGCATGTAGGTAGACATGCAGGAAGGTCGACAGGGGCATTAGGTTGACATGCATTAGGTCAACACAGGAAAGGTCGACATGGGGTTTTTCTTTCTTTCTTTTTTTTGTCCTGAATGTTGACACAGTCAACATGGACAGTGAAATACAGCACTGCGTCCCCTCACATGCCTCGCTGCTCTCGCCACGATTCAGTCACAGGGCTTTGCTACGCTCGCCACACTATTTTATTCTACCACCAAGCCCTAGTGGATGGTAGGGCCCCATGTTGACCTTTTAACTGTCGACCTTCCTGCATGTCGACCTATTGCTTGTCGACCTAGTGACCATATCCCCAAATAAGAAGTGAACATAAAAATTTTTTTGAAGGTCAAAACAAGCACTAGGTCTACAATGGCTAGGTCGACATGGGTTTTTCAAATTTTATGCCCCGAATGTCATCACGGTTGACATGGATACTGTTAAAGTGTACAATGTCCCTTCTCATAGCTCGCTGTGCTCGCCATGCTTCGAGCAAGGGGCCTCACTATGCTGGGAAGAATAGTCTATTCTCCCACCACACCCTAGTGGATTGTAGGGCATGAAAAACCACCTGCTGGCACATGTCGGCTCAAAAAAAGGTGAAAAACCCTTATTGACCTTAGACATGTTGATCTATTCCATGCATTGACCTAAGCTATGTCGACCTTCAGTGGTTGACCCAATGGATGTCGACCTTATATGCGTTGACCTAATGACCGTATACCATAAAATTATAAATTCACTCAAATTTGGAATTTTTTTTTCTACTGTAAATGTGTACATACTGCCCTCAGAATCCGGGCCGGCACCACCACTAGGCAGCTCTAGGCATTTGCCTAGGGCGCTCTCCCCCGGACGAAGGGGAGTTTCTCCAAACCCCCCCCCCCCCCTGGATGTCTCCGTATCGGGGCTGCTGCCCACACTGTGTCTGTAGCCTGCCCCTAGCGAGAGCCATCTGCCATGACCCCGCAAGCCTGCCCCAAGCGAGAGCCACCTGCCTACAAGTCCCAGCAAGCCTGCATAGTGCATGTGCCTCCTGCAGCTGCTCGGGGTCCCCAAGGCCTAAGGGATGCGTAATATTATTATGAAATGCCCCAGAGGAGAGGAGGAGGGGGGTGCTCCTGGGCAAACTATTGTTCACTACAATGCTCAGAAAAGGCTTAATGAGCAATATTGTGGACAATATCGCCTAGTGTGTATGCTCCCTGTCGTTAATGATGCACACTCCCATGAGCCATTAACAACCCCCTCCCTCGTCCAAGCATGTTCGGATGAGGGAGGTCACCGATAAGGAAAGCCACTGCACCGGTCAAGCTCCGTCCACCGCCCCCCTACCATTGCTCACCTCAAGCAGGCATTGGCACGTGTGTATGCACTTGCTGATGCCTGCTCCACCTCCACCCTGCATGAGTCACCGGCACTCCCAATATCGGCGGTGGGGGGCATCGGCTATGGTGAATGGGCCTTAAGAATTTATGCATTGGAGCCATAATTAAAAAAAGAAATTGTTGCTAAAGGTCTACAAAGGGGTAAAAGATCAGCACACCACCTCCCACCTGTCCTGATTTTTTCGAGATTAAAGCTGTGTACACATGCTTAGATTTTTCCCTGTTTTCGATTCGATTTTGCTTATAGAAGCAAAATCAAATCCATATCGAATGGTTTTTAGGACACTTTCGATCTGCATTCGATTCAATGCACGCTCCCGTTTTCTCAAAATCGAATAGAAAAATCTACGGTGCAGCCAAGGAAATCTCGAATTCGATCCAGTAAATCGAATGAGTACATTGTGCCTACATTGTGAAATCGAAATCGAATCGAATGCAAAAGTACAGATCTAATGCCAAATCGAATGGGATGATCTAATGCCAGATCTAATAGAAAATCGAATCTAATATCAAATCTAAGCTTGTGTACAGGGCTAATCACATATCTATCCTCAGAAGGTAGCAGACTAGCTTTCAAAGCTTTTGCTTCGAGCGGCTTACTAGTATTAAGTAAGAGGTTTGCATGGCCATGATTATAATCGCATATCCACGCATTGTTTAGGACCACACATGACACCTGTCACAATGTCACCTACTTTTCCTTGTCTCAAGTCATTGCAGACTCTCACTGCTCCAGAAAACATCTCCCTTCAAATACATAAAATGTTCTGATGCAGTCCTGGCGACCTCTCTGGGAAAGGAAATAGCTGTCAAATAAAAAGTTCCAAATTAAGGTTTAGCAGCAGAATATGTGAGATAAAACTATACCCAGATCACTGACAGAAAAATCACTCTAAACAAGCTAACCGCAATGAGCTATGCTATTACGTACAGCCGCATGTGAGTGCAGTGTAACATCGCTGATAATGTCTAAATGTAGCCTTTGTGCAACACTGTACACATGTCTGTTTTATTATGTGACAAAGAATCAGCATTATTCCCATTTTTGGCCCAGTGGCAAGGTTCAGTATGTTGGTGAAAGTTGAATGGTAGAAGGTGAGCACAGCATATTTTCAGGAGATGTAATAGCCATAGGTGTGCGCACATTGAGTGTTAGGGGTGCACAGGCACCTCCTAATGCTGTGCCCCACCCTTATGAACACCTCTGCTGCTAACAGTACCAGCAGTACCCTTAACCAAAGACTTTTGCTTTTTAGAACTGTATTCCATTTAAAGAAGCGCCCAATAAACAATTATATGTGTGTTTGCATTGTTATTTGAACTAGACCATTGTCATATCACTAAATACCTGCGTCATCCATATATGTTTATGACTGTATTTGCATATACTGTTACACAGAGCAATTAGAAGATTACAACTGAAACATGCAGGAGATTTTGGTGTGGCTGAGAGTCTTTTTATATTGTAGCGAGTGCCAATAGATGATGGAAGACACGCCTGATTGGCGGTGTTAGACACGCCCAATAGGTGGAGCTATCCACACGTCTTTGACGGTGCACCCCCTAATAAAATGTGCTGCGCACACCTATGGTAATAGCTTATTGCTGGGTCATTTTTAGTGTTTGCTTATGGGGAGGGGGACATGCTATTTACTTATTTTATTTATTTACAGTTTCTTATATAGTGCAGCATATTCCATTCGTCCCAAGGCAGCTCTTATGGAGATGCTGGGTTGCCCCAGAGCTCTTAATTCCCTGGTGTTTTGCACTAAACCACAATAGCAGGGGGCAGCCTATTTAGTGGGGCCAGTTTTTTGTTATTTTGTAATCGTGTGGGGTGCAGCGCCCTGAAGAAACAGCCTAGCAGGAACACTACTGGTAACAGTTTGTCAAAAATGCCCAAAGGATCAAGGAATAGCACACTTATTATTATTTTTTTTCTTAATTTACAGCCTTTCAACCAGCTGTGATTTTCTATACAGGAACATTTTATCCTAGGTAAATGAGCATGGTGGTACTTTCCCTGCTGACAGCTGATCTTACATGCCACATCAACCAAAGAATTGCAGCTGTAGTGAAGTTTTTGTGCATGCAGTGACTACATATTATCAATAATGGGCAGCACGGATGGTGTAATGGTTAGCATTACTGCCTCACAGCGCTGAGGTCATGGGTTTGATTCCCACTATGGCTCTAATTGTGGGAGTTTGTATATTATTCCCTTACTTGTGTGGGTTTCCTCTGGGTACTTATGTTCCCTCCCACAATCCAAAAATATACTGGTAGGTTAATTGTCTCCCAACAAAAATCACCCCTAGAATGTGTGTGTGTGTGTGCACATGTGGTAGGGAATATAGACTGTAAGCTCCACTGGGGCAGGGACGGATGTGAGTGTTCAAATATTCTCTGTAAAGCGCTGCAGAATATGTGTGCGCTATATAAATAACTGGTTATAAATAAATAAGAGTTTTGTATATTTAGCATCAAATTCTGTTGTACTCTGTTCACCTCAGGACCAGTGCGCCTTGTTCTTTTATACAAAAACCAAACATAATATAAAACGAGGTTAATCAAGTTTAGCTCCACATACAGGTATACCTAGTAAATCACACCCTCGTTTCATAGCAATAAGGGGTAACGTAGGGCAGACTTGCCGGGAACTCACCATAATGTGACAAAAGCCCCATACACAATACATTACTTTTCAAAAGATAATGCTTAGACTGGCCCTTTTACGAGCGACATTTCTTTAAAAAAAATACCTAGTGTACCCTTAACATCCCATGCATCATTAACGACCCACCCCACACCCTGCTGGCTGAACAGGCAGGCAATATAGTAAACATATAGCCAATGACCCACATGTTCAGTGGTGACATCACTGAACAATATCGTTTATCGATATCATTCAGTGTGTACTCTTAATTCGCCCACCCGTGGCCTAAGGCGATATTGTTCACTCCACCGGCTGCAGTGCAAGTAATCTAGTGTGTACAGGGCTTTTAAACATGGAAACATAGGGTGTGATGGGATAAAAAAACTCTTGGCCCATCTAGTCTGTGCCTTGTTGACTTGTTTTTCTCCTGGTGACCAGTGGTCGAAGTGGAAATTTTGAAGTGGGGGTATGGAAATTTTGAAGTGGGGGTATGGAAAAGTAAAGAGTGAATATAGTGCGCACCTTCGGACACCCCCCTGTCCATCAACGTCCCCTGCCAGACTGCCCCGTTGTACAGGGGTATTACAAAAGCACAATATGTGCTGCTGAGTGATCAGAGAGCATCCTGAGGGGGAAAAAAAACTTTTTTTTTTATCTTCAGATTAAAGTGGGGGTATGCCATACCCCCGTATACCGCCCCACTTCGACCACTGCTGGTGACTATAACAATCTTCCATAAACAGGCAGCATGGGTGACATTATTAGACTTCTATTGAGTATTTTAAGGTAATTAAATCGGCTGTAATGTAATTTCCTTATAAACTCATTGGCAGCTTACACATATCTAACATAACACAGCAATACAAGGAAATATAGGGCCCGATTCTGTAATGATCAATCCCTGGCGTATTCGCACCGTGGACCAATATTTTCGCTCTGCGCATGTGAATATGCTAATATACGCATTGGCTGGGATGGGTGGAGATGGTCTGGCGATGGCACATGGGAAGGCCCAGCATTTTATGGTTGTCCCCGAAAAAATGCTGGTCGTTCCCGCAGAACACTTTTGGCACCATATAACTATAACTAAAGAATAATCATAATAAATAATAATTATTATTATTGCCTTTTAGGTAAGTAGAATAATTCTATATTGAATTTGGTAGAATACAGGTTAGCAGTGAATGAGTGACTCTGGACCATCCGACGATGAACATTTAGTAAAGAGTCTGAGACTCTTTACTAAACATTTCTAAACTCTTTATTAAACATTTAGTAAAGAGTCGGAGACCATCCAACGATGAACATTTAGTAAAGAGTCGGAGACCATCCGACGATGAACATTTAGTAAAGAGTCTTGCAGTCACAATGGATTGTAGTGATGAGTCTGTTTTGGGAAAGACCAGTAAAGGAGACTTGCAATAATCAAGTCGGGAGACAATGACGGAATGGACGAGACCTTTTGCAGGGTCCAATGTTCTGGATGTTTTTCAGATGTATGTAACATGACTTGGAAACATTGTGGGGGTTATTAAATCTTTACCTTTTTATTTCTGAGTTTTGAAAATAATGGGATTTCACTATTCAGTCCCAGCCGCTTTCCCCAGGGAAATGTTTGTGATTCGCGGCTGCAGACTTGGCTCTTTGAAAAAGCCAAATCTGCATTTAGAATTAGCATCTGTTTCCTTGGAAAAATACGTGGATCCATGTCTTTTGCAATTTTTGGATTGATATCGGGGGAAAAAAAAGGAAAATCGCAATATAGTGGTATTGAATACCCCCCTAAATGTGGATAACAAAGGAAAGTACAGAGACAATGATGACACCTAGGCAGCAAGCTCGTGTGATAATGATATTTATTCATATAGAAGCAGTATTGGAACCGCATTGTCTGACCAGCAGTTCTGCAGTCAAATGCTTTTCTAATAGTTTTCAGCACTCTGTGGCACAATGCTTTTCTAATGCGTTTCAGCACTCTGTGGCACTATGGCCCTTATTCTGATCGGTGCGGCCCGATCAGAATATGCGGCCAGGACCGTGCAGGCGAATCCCCGCCTTCCATACGGATCGCCACCTCCTTCCGTACGCGGATATGTGGCGGTCCGCATGAAAGTGGACGGGGATACGCCTCCTCCATCTTGGGAGCAGCCCCTGCATTCGATGGTCGCCGAACATCGAATGCAGGGCCGCACCCTTAATGAAACGCGGGGCGTATGCATAGGGTAATGAGGCTAAGTAGCCCCTCACGCCCCTCTACGCCCCCTGTGCGGCGTGTAAAGAATACGTGCGGCGAAATCGCCTGCACATGCGCAGAGTGACCTCTGCACATGCGCAGACGATAACCATCGGCGGGACGACCGCATGCGGAGAAATCCGCACCGATCAGAATAAGGCCCCATGTTTTTCTAATACTTCTCAGCACTCTGTGGCACAATGCTTTTTTAATAGTTTTCAGCACTCTGTGGTGCAATGCTTTTCTAACACTTCTCAGCACTCTGTGGCACAATGCTTTTCTAATAGTTTTCAGCACTCTGTGGTACAATGTTTTTCTAACACTTCTCAGCACTCTGTGGCACAATGCTTTTCTAATAGTTTTCAGCACTCTGTGGTACAATGCTTTTCTAATACTTCTCAGCACTCTGTGGCACAATGCTTTTCTAATACTTCTCAGCACTCTGTGGTACAATGCTTTTCTAATAGTTTTCAGCACTCTGTGGTGCAATGCTTTTCTAACACTTCTCAGCACTCTGTGGCACAATGCTTTTCTAATAGTTTTAAGCACTCTGTGGTGCAATGCTTTTCTAATACTTTTCAGCACTCTGTGGCACAATGCTTTTTGCTTTTCTAATACTTCTCAGCACTCTGTGGCACTAAGCTTTTCTAATACTTCTCAGCACTCTGTGACACTAAGCTTTTCTAATACTTCTCAGCACTCTGTGACACTAAGCTTTTCTAATACTTCTCAGCACTCTGTGGCACAATGCTTTTCTAATAGTTTTCAGTACTCTGTGGCACAATGCTTTTCTAATACGTTTCAGCACTCTGTGGCACAATGCTTCTCTAATACGTTTCAGCACTCTGTGGCACAATGCTTCTCTAATACGTTTCAGCACTCTGTGGCACAATGCTTTTCTAATACGTTTCAGCACTCTGTGGCACAATGGTTTTCTAATACTTCTCAGCACTCTGTGGCACTATGCTTCTCTAATACTTTTCAGCACTCTGTGGAACCTTTTTGCAATGGTAAGTAGTAGTAGATCTGTCTTTTGAATTCCTTCATTTTGTACAATTAACACAAAATGACACTGGCAAGTTCCAAGTTATGCAATCATTGTTCTTCATTATTACTTGGCTCCAGGCATAGAGACAACTTTATAATATCCTGAGTGATATCAAAAGAGGAAACTACCTAATGCAGGAAAGTAGGATTTGTTTGCAATACCATGTTGTCCATGTATATTTTCTGAAATGGGACCTTACATCGTAGAACATGTAATTCTTCCACTTAACGTTCAGACTTGATGAACAAAAACCGTTCAGGGAGACCTCCTGTACTGCAAACCTAAAGCTGTCCAGCATTTATGGGCTACATGCAAAAGGGCATTTACCCTGCATGCTTAAAAAAAAGCATGTTGCCTTTTTTTTTGCTTTGCTGCCAACTTTGAACCAACCCCAGTATTCCTAAACTGGAACAATGAAAAGTGGAGGCAACTCTAAGCTTCTGTTAGCTGCAAAGCTTGTTATACACTATATCGGTGGTACCGCTGGAGAACGATATAATGCATACAAAATAAACTGACCGATTATCGTTCAGGAAATCGATCAGTGACGTCATCTCTATATCCCTTCCCCCTCCCCCCGCTCCTTACATTCAGTCTCTGACATTATGGTTAGATTGAGCTGCATGTTTAGAGGATGGGGGAGGGTGTCAAAATTGACACTGGCCAATATTCACAATGTATCCTTATTGTGCATATCATGAATGATATATTGCCCAATGTGTACCCAGACACCAAATCCACATCATACATGTGCCATGCTATATGGAAATGTGTGCACATGTGCCTGAGAAGGGCCAGAATCCAGGTTTGTAATTGAAAATATATTAGATACTTAACACCCAATTAAATAAACAATATAAACATTTGTATCAAACTGTTGCACAAATATCATTTGACCTGGACTACTGGTCAAGTTTGGCAATCCCTGCTTTAAAGTTTTGTGTTATTTTAGTGAAATAGGTATGGATTAAAGAATGATTCAGCCACATTTATCCTGGAACCCAGGGTATGTAAATCAATTTGCAACCTAAAGTTTTGCAAGCAGATACCTCTTTATGTATAAAAGTTCCCCATAGGTTTCGGTCTGTTCGAGCTAATTTCGAGAACCACTGGCCGGATTTTGATGCCGTTTGAAAATTTTAGAGCGCATTTGTCGGGGAAGGTTTAGGTGTATGAAACATTAATCTATGACAAAAGGGAGCTGAGCAGTGAAAATTTTAGTGAAGTAAAAAAAAAAATGTCATCCAACCGCTTTCTATTTTTTTTTTGTGACAATAGAATAGTATTACATTAAACTAATACGGTATTACATATTAGCTTTCACAAACTGGAGATTGAATTGACCACCTTTTATGAGTTCAAAATGTGATCTACAGTAGTTCTGTTTTATTGGGTCTGTCAGAAAACAGGACTAAACAATACACATTCTCTGTGTGATCTCTAATTTAGATCTCGATCAATGCACAAACAGTATGTGAACAAATTGTTGATTGACGCCATCACTGCTTTGCTGTACAGGCTTATGACATTTGAAAACTTATGTGGAAGTGTTGTTGGAATTCTGCTTATGTTCATAGAATGTTAGAAGTGAGGAATGTAACGCAAAAGTGGTTGAGAGAATTGCTGAGTGGTCAAACCTTATCGTGGTTGAGTTTTGTTTACAATTGCACAATGTTTATGCCTCTTTCCCGCTACAGTTTGGTAAGCATCTGAAAGTGAATCTGCTCCCTATGGATAAAACATTTGGAGCACTCCATATCTGTGGGATAAGTATGGGCCAAGTTGTATATTCAACATGTAACATGTCCTTGCTCCTCCGCTAGCTCTCTGGTCAATTTCCTCATTATCTCCTCGAGGACTCTCTGTTCTTCTGACCGTCCCTTATCACCATGTCTGTCCATCCAAACTTAATGTCATCCTGGAAAACAGCCATACAGTCTGGAACTGGTCTCCCTCCACCCCTGAGCAACCTTTTTTTTTTATTATTATTATTAAGAAAAATCCTTCAGTTTTATTAATTTATTTTTTAAATCTGTAGGGTTTAATATTACGCAGATCCATTCCCTTATAATTAAAGTTTTGCTGTTATTATATTGTCATCTTTCTTGCCAGTGATGAGCCAAGTACATTTTCTCTGTAGTTGTAAAAATATTAAAGCCTCTTAGGATCCCAGCCAACGATCTGTAAGAATAATAATAATAAAAAAAAAAAAACTTGTTTTATAGAGACAACTCATACAGTCTGAATGCTGTTGCCAAGCGCCTTAAGTGGTATGCATCTTATTGGCATATCGGAACAGGTGCGTTTTCTCATAACCATTTCCCACCAACTTGATCTAATTGAAGACCACACAGTAAAGCGAAATGGCTACCCACCGTTCTTGCACATCAGTTGTGAACATGAGTAAAGGTGTGTACACACGGGGGCGATTTTGTGTAATATCGCGGGAAATATGGTCGCTGAGCGACCATATTGCCCGCGATTGGAGTGTGCACCGGCGATAGATCGCCGGGTGCGCGCTCACGTTTTTACCACTGTAGTGATTGCTGGTCGCAGGAACATGCTCCTGCGACCAGCTGATTACCACTGCCGGGCTCCCCCCGGCAGTTTCTTTTTCATCAGCGACCATCTCTGATCGCTGATGAACAGGAGACACAGAGCAATATATTGCTCATCAATATATTGCTAGCTATATATGGCTGAGCAATATATCTCCCCCGTGTGTACGGGGCTTAAGAATGCTAACAGGCATTATATTCAAATGGAAGCGGCCATGTTTTAGTACCTTTTTAAATTGCAGAGAATTTGCACCATCTAAGCCAGCAATAGGGAACCTTCAGCCCTCCAGCTGTTGTTAAACTGCAAATCCCAGCATGCCCTGCTACATGTTTGCTATTTGGCCATACTAAAACTGTAGCAGGGCATGCTGGGATGTGTAGTTCAACAAAAGCTGGAGGGCCGAAGGTTCCCCCTCCCTGATCTAAGCACAGAGCCAGGGCAGATCCTGGCTGGGCCCAGGTAATATTTAGGGGGCATGGCCTAGTCATAGCAGGCGTGGCTATATGCCATTAGAATGAAATACAGGGAAATGTAGCACTTTAAGCACCTCCCTGGCCACACAGCAGCCCAAAACACAGTACCATGTGCCGGATTGAGAATAAGCAATGAGATCCCTATTACCAGACCTGGACCCAGGTCATTAGAACCCCTCCCCGTTTCGGCGACACTGCAGATGCTTGGTTTGGAAGATATTCTGAGCGCAATTATTGTCAGAGGAAGACATAAAACACAAAACCTCCCTCTGCAGAGTTCATTTCCTTGCTGCCTTCATGGCTGACTCTTATTTTGGTGACATTGGGAGTGTTTCCTGTTGGCCTAGGATACTACTGTAATATGGCTTTCTTCCAATGTGTTTCACCCCCCCCTAAATAGAAAGCACACTTAACAAATCCTCATTTATCTGTCGCAGAGTTTCTGCAATGACTTGGACTATCCTAAATATAGCACAAAGTTTTTATATTGAAGCCAATTTATAGTGAGTGGGTATATTTTATGTACAAATGTGCCCAATGTCATCAAAGGGACTTTCACATACTCGCTATCCACAGCATCATGAGCTTAATCGTTGCTCTATTTTAGTGCTACCTCTCCTTTTGTGTCATCATGAATGATGTAAGCGCAGTGTAAATGTTTCTTATTCCTAACTTGTACAGTGACCGGGTGATTGGCTGTACTGTTAGATGAATCTGTGACTTGCTGAACTGCCAGAGATGGTATTATAACATGTAACTCGTCACCGCTTCACAAGCGTCTACAAGCCACACAGACCCCACAGCTTCTGATCTGCTTATGTGCGGCTGCAAATAAAACTCTGTGGTGGTGGTGTTGGTATGTAATGGGAATTGTAAAGAACCCCCGTTAGCACAAAGGCCCTTATTCTGGTTGGTGCGGTCGAGCCGCATATGCGGCTCCGACCGCACCAGACGTATCCCCGCCCACACTACGGATCGCCACGGCCGTCCGTACACGGACGGCTGGCGATCCGCACGAAAATGGTGGAGGCGTACGCCTCCACCATGGTGGGAGCTGCCCCCTGCATTCGATGGTCGACGACCATCGAAGGCAGGGCCGCACGCCGCGGCAGCTCCCGCAAGCTGAGACCACACGGACAATCGTCCGTGTGGTAGCTTGTATGGGGGCTGAAAGCTGACATCCGCCGACGTCAGCTTTCCGCCCCCATGAGTGGCGTCATGCCCTCATTACCATGCGTACGCCCCGCGTTTGCATGGGAACGCCCATGAAACGCGGGGCGTACACATAGGGAAATGAGGGGATGAAGCCCCTCACGCCCCTATACGCCCCCTTTGCGGCGGACGAAATCCGTCTGCGGCGAAGGGGGCTGCACATGCGCAGATTGACCTCTGCGCATGTGCAGAAGAAAAACATCGGCGGTACGGCCGCACGCGGGCCGTACCGCACGAATCAAAATAAGGGCCAAAGTGATCCATTGGCATTGTTTGCCTATGACGCAGAGAGACTTGGCATCGTTCTCATACTGTAAAAAGACCTTGGTAACTGGAGCTGACCAGGAGCAAAAAATGTTTTTCTATCTATTCCATTGTCATGTAGATATTATGGGGGTTATTAATTCCCCTCCTCGCCACTATTTCCGACGGGGGAAATAGCGGTGGGCACCTATTCAGTGCTGTCTTTCCCATTTTGCCGAGAACGGCCATGGATTGTCGAGCTCACGGTCATATCTTGAAAATCCAGGTCCGTTTACATGGCCACGCCTCCTTTTCGCCAATAAACTAGCGAGCAGGCCGAAAACGTTCCAGGGTCCTGACTGTCGGGACCTGGGATTGAATACCCCCCATGGCACCAATCCCAGCTGATGTATTATGGCAGAATACAATGGATAGGTATAATGAAGGAGGTGTATAGGAAACAGAGGCCAATATCTGCATCATGGTTTCCATCACACACACTGTGGTTTATATCTATCCTCGTACAGCATGCATACAAGAGAAGCTTTGCCAAAACTTTATTACAAGTCACAAATCGGAGACCTATTTATTTATTTTGGCTTTGCAGCCTAGTCTTGGATGGGCGCCTGTGATTCATTTCAGAGCTGTGGTTACTAAATATAAATATAGTGCATTTTTGCTAATTGTACGGATTGTGCAGAATAGTTTTCACTGTATTGTGTTGAGAGTTTTTTTTTTTGTCCACCAGATCCCCATTAAATTGTGCTTTGTTCTCTTCTCATGCAGTGCGCCCAGCCACAGTCCTTAAGGTACACTTATGCTGTGTACACACACTGCCAATATACTGCTGGTCAACTTTGTGCTGTGTGTACGGGTGATATGTTAATTTGATTAAACATCTGTGCTTAAACATGGATAGCCATAAAACCTGCACTGTTCATGATCCTTCAGGACCGAGGTAGGGAAACACTGTTATTAAGCATCATTCTAGACAGACTTGACAGATGTTGAGGGTTATGGTATAAAACATCCACAGTGTCTAGGTCTACAATCATATGGTCGACAGGTAAAAGGTCAACATGGTTAAAAGGTCGACATCCAAAAGGTTGCCATGGTCAAAAGGTCGACATCCAAAAGGTCGACATGGGTTTTTAAAATATTTTTAGGGTGTCTATGTCAACATAGGTTGACATGGACACTGTCTAAATTTTGTAAAAAAAACCCTTTTCCATGTCGACATTTTGACTGTCGACCATTAGTGATGGACCATATGACTGTCTATCTTGAGTCATTCTATAATCAATCCGGATACCGAGGTTGAACCAGGTATATTCACATTTTGATGGGTCTCCTGGAAGTAGGAACGTGCTTAAATATAGCACAGTATGTGGCAGCAGGCATTTGCTTATCTTGAAACCTGCATTTCTGCTTTACATGAATATATGTGCTGTTTGTACAGAAAATACTCGTTTTTGGATATTTGCTTTTTTTTTTTTTTTAAATCATAGCTGTCGTTCTGCTTTCTTATCTGAGGTAAATTAAACTATTCACCCCTGATAGTTTCCATAAAACATCCTATATCTCACCCATCCCCATACTTGAACTATCCTAAAACTTTTAAAGCGTAATTTAAGACTTTATTAAAGTTTAAAATGTTGTTCTAGTGCTTTTCCCAGTATTCATTTCATAGTAGCCTTCTCCCTAAAAACTGCCGGGGAAGCAATGTGAGCAAAATGGGATCAAGTACTAACGGCAGTGACTAAATCGCTACAAGCCCCCCATTAATAATAGGCCCAAATGATTCGTTGGAAACTTTTTAATTTTTTAATATGACTGACCAAGGTCCTGCCCATACCAACCTCGCCACCACCACTGGCAAGGTTGGTATGGACAACAATGATAACAGAGTATTAAATGTATCACTCTGCTGTAATGGGTAGGGGCATATTAAGGGGACGTCAGGAGGCTAGACGCAGGAAAGGATATAGAGTGCTCAGACAACTGTGTCACATAAAAGGGGTAGGTACAGCCTCTGGCTGAGAGAGCAGGCAACGGCAGGAGGAATGGGGCAGAATGTCAGGGAGTTGAGAGGGTGCACAGGGGCAGGGTCTGATTAAGATTTCAGCCGCCCTAGACTAATACAGAAGTTGCCCCATACATTAATTGTAATTTTTCTTACCTATGTGCTCATTGCCTGGGGTTCCATGCTCATGCGGGGTGATTACTGCTCAGAGCGCACTAGAACTCCTGGAATCTACACTTCCGGATAGCGGTGGGCGTGCTACCTTCACCTGACAGGTGCTAAAGGTCTCGTAGCATCTGTCTTCCAGAAGGCAGCAATTGTTGGGAGGCCGTATTTGCAGATTCCATGGCGTCCACATGGAATCTGTAGAGATCCCAACCCCCCCCCGCCCCCCCCCACTCCCGTGGCTTCCAGTAGTGGGTACCCCTCAGGACCGATCGCTCCAGGTCCTGCCTGATCAGCCTATTGGTTTCAGGTCCTGCACACCGGTTAGAACAGCACAAAGGGAACAGGAATGGACAGAGTGGAGAGTGGGATGGGGCTAGCCACACACTATGGCACAGGCTACACCCCCTGTGCAGACCACATCCCTACCACATAACCATTCACACCCCACCCATGACTCTTCACAACCCATGTGAGTGGTCACACCAGTTATGGTAACACACAATTCATACATTTCCTCTTCAGGCCCATGTGGACCTTTTATCACTTCTCTGCTCCCTTATACGTTCCTGGCTGAATCTGGTGGACACATCATACACTGCACTGTGTACCTGTTATACATACATACATACATACATACATACATACATACATACATACATGCATACTGCATTAACCATGTGTGATCCTATATACTTGTTCTTCCTGGTTAATAAGCCTAATGCTGGATAAACAATACACAATGGGGGAGATGTAATAGGGTGAGTCGAAAAAAATCGCACCAAATTGCACGTCACATTTGCACTTTTCAGCCGAAAACTGCAAATAGAATAGAATTTTTAGACAAAGTTGGAATTCGCATGCGATTTTAATTTTATTTTTTTGCAATTTTTTTTCTCCTGTAAAAAAAAGATGGTAATAAGACATACACAGTCACACCCACCCAGAAACGTATAACTTTAATAATCACGCCTTTTACACCAAGAAATCACACATACTCACCTTGTCCAGCGTGTCTCCACTATAGAGTAGCCTACTTCAGCTGCTTTCACTGCCGAGTGAGCAGATCAACCGAGAGGACATCGCTGGACAAGGTGAGTATGTGTGATTTCTTGGTATAAAAAGGGTGATTATAAAAGTTCTACCTTTCTGGGTGTGTGTGTGTGTCTTTTATTTCCACATTCTTTTTACCGGAGAACTACAAGGCCCAGCGAGCACATTAATGCCCCCCCATGCTGGGTCTCCTGCCAAATGCAATGTGTTTGCGTCCTCTGCCCTTGGACAACGGGGACAGCCCTAGACTACAGGCCTGGACTGGGGACCACCCTTTAACCCCTTGAGTGGTATGCCCGGAAATGTTCCTGGCTCAGCTGCGCTGCCGCAGCAGAGGTGCCCCAGCAAAACCTACCACTCAAGGGGTTAATGGGGTGGTTCTGACTCCCCATGGGTCCTGTCCAGAGCTGACCAGCCACGGTCCTCATTGTACGGTCAAGGGACCTTGTATAAAAAGTGTCCCCTGGCTGTGGCATTATACCGCTGGCTGCAGGAGCCAGGTGCTGGTTCCAAAATACAGGGAACCCCCAGAGCCTGTTGCTGGTTTCTTAAATATGGGGATCCTTGATTTTTATTTTTTTTCTTCTTTCTGTTAAATGGGCAAATTAACTCGCAATTCACACTGTATTACATGTGCGATTTTCGGAAAACTCGCGACTTAGCCCCGTTTTTACCCAAAAACCGTACATGTCAAAAAATCGCACCCTATTACATTTTTCCCAATTTGTGTACTTTGTATGCACGGTGCAGAGGGAACGCATTGATAATGAGGGCCATGTTGTTGTGTATGCACTTCAATCCCAGGTCCGCGCCACCAACATTGCCGGGTACACATCACGTAGTGTGTACCTGGCTATTTTCTCAATAAACCGATTTATCAAGAACAGAAGGCTGGGTTGTAGATTTACTAAAGCAGCCCCCTATCCCACTAGTGTCTACCGAAAATGGATAATATCCCCTCCTAGGCCAAATAGCCGTGCCGATAGGGAGCCAGTGCATTGCTTTGCCCAGGGGCCTACACTGCTTTTTTAGTCTCCAGTCCACCTGTTGATCAACCATCCATCCCTTATTCTACCCACTGCACCTGTGTGACCGACAAGCAGCAACTGCAGGCACTTCAGACTTTAGCACCCTACCCTACCCTCTTGTGGACATTATGGCAAGGGGCATTGTGTGTAAACAGCACTGCTCCTGTGGGCATTATGGGTCTTATTCTGATTGACTCGCAAGGCTGTGAAATTCGCAGCCTTGCAAATCCATCAGACGCCACGTCCCCCCCTCGCATGCTGTGCCACGTCCCCCCCTCGCAGGCTGTGCCCCCCCGTACGGCTGCGAATGGATGATTTACATAATCATCCATTCGCAGGCAGGGAGAAATCATTTGATGGTGATGTCAGCTGCCCGCCCCCCGCATGTCCATCACTGCCTCATTAGCCTGGGAATGCCCATGGAACGCTGGGCGTTCTCATATGTTAATGGGATGCCCGGAACCCCTGCCCTTCTCCACCCCCCCCCTCCCCACGGCGTGTAGGGTGCGTGCACCCGGCGAACCATAATGAATCAAAATAAGGCCCTATGTGTATAAGGAGCGCTACTGTGTGTTGTAATGTGAATAAGAGGCACTACTATATGGTGTAGTATAGAGCTGGGAAACTGCGAGTGGTATAATTTGAGGTACCTGTATATTATCATGGCGTCAGCCTACGCTACTTTTTCTAAGCTATGTTGTCAGCATAGCCCAATGGCTGCCTAGCGTAATAAGTGTAGTGTCCCCGCAGCAGCCCTGCATAGTCAGCGTAGTGTCCCAGTCAAGCACCGTAGTCACCGTACTGTCCCCGCTTGCTGCAGCTCTGTCCCCGGCATCCCTAACAAGCCTAGTAAACGCTTCTCACACAGCGCCGGTAACCGCCATATCCCCTGCGCTGGCGGACGTCGGCAGAGAGGCGATCATGCAAGCGCCGGCAGAAAGGTGCTCCATCTGCCTGAGACGCACAAGCATTTCATATGCTTGTGCATCTCACCGAGCCCGAAGTGGACACTGACTATGCTGGTCACGGGAACACTCCGCTGATTCTGACAGGGACACTACCCTAACTACGTAACGGGCGTCGTGATAATACACAATACACAAGTACCTAATTTGAATTGGGGGTACTATTGTGTGTTCATGCTCCTTCTTTGGGAGATCACACTCCTTTCTTTGCTGTGTGTGTCTATGCTGTCACTTAAAGTATTGGAGAGACGCAGCATCGGTTTTAACATAAAGGCAATTATGTTAGCTTATGGGGGAGCGAGCAGAAAATAAGTGAGACATATTCTGCAGAACCAGCAGAAGTTCGAGAAAAATCAGTTGCTTGCAATCAAAGTCGCATTCCAGACTGAAAGAAAAACCTCCCGTTGCAAAAATTGCAAATGCATTACAAATAGTGGTTCATTCGCAGAACCATTCGCAAAAAAACCCCCAAAGCATCAAAAAGTTGTTGTTTTTTTTCCATCTGCGCCAGTCTAGGGATTCCACTAATCTGCTCAAGACTCAAGCTAGAAGTGGTCAGAAAAATACCATGGGCCAAATGTAATAGGGTGAGAGTTTCAGAAAGTGAGAGATTTCGGGAGAGTTTTCCCATGTTTTTTAAAGCAGCAATCCATTACATGGCAAAATCAAGCAAAATTGATTGCTGCTTTAAAAAAAAGGGGAAAACTCTACCAAAATCTCTCACTTTCTGAAACTCTCACCCTATTACATTTGGCCCCATGTTTCTACCCCTAAAGACCGGTTACCTGTCAAGTCATACTGCGGCTACTCTGCAACTTCTATGCAAACAGATATTTATTTGGAAACTGCCGCCGTAAATGCGCAATGCGAACGCTGCACATGTACAGTTGTTCGATTGTCAAACGGATTGCAAATTCTCTGATTACTGATCCATGCTGAATTAGAACCCACATGTTGTATTTTGCAGTCTGAAGGGGGTATTGAATCCCGTAATCTGGGACTTTTTTTTGTTCCTTCCCACAGGAACTGGACAGTCGGCATTCAAATGTACCGAATGTCGGAAAGTGCGTATATGGCGAAACGGCCGTGCATTGTCGAAAAACAGCTGTGAATTTGACAATACGCATCCTTTTTCGACAAAACAGATTCGACTTGTTTTACAGTCGGACCTGTTTTGTCAGATTCGGCCATCAATGCTGTCAGTAACGGCAGCACTGAATAGGCAACGGCCGCTATTTCCCTCGGCGGAAATAGCAGCCGGGATTGAATGTCATGTGTTTCTGGACATGCTACTGTGGTCCAGCAACGTCCTATACAAAGTACCAATGGTTAAGCTTCAATTACAGATATTACATAGGCTTGAACGTTACCTCAAAAAAAAAAAGTTAACATACAAGACAGATGTAACTGTGGCAAAAATCTTGGTCAATAAGGTTTTTGTTAACACTTTTCAGCTTAGTAAATTGTTAAAGATAAAAAAGCTATAATTGAATAGTGATGTTCCCAAACATCTTCTCCTGTTTCTTTGAATGTTCCCATGGAAAGGCAGGAATTGCAGAATTATTGCCTATCTGTGCCATATTCACACGCTCTGTCAAACAACAGGCACTGAGAATGGCAAAGCCCAGCCTACCTAGTATATACAGTCCCATCGATATGTATATACCGTGAGCAGCGTGTGTGTAAAATTAACACCCAAGCAGGAGGCTACAAAAGAAAAACCTCTTTAAATGTTTGAATGGGAAGCAGATGCTTTGTGATTGAGTACAGATGGAAAGAAAGTGCATTGGTCTTTGAACATGGCTCTTATAGTCTAACAGGAAGCGAGACATCACGTTAACACTGACTCTTTCTAAATGCTTAATAGTAGACAGCGCGCTGATAACCACCCCTGACATAGATCACTAGAGACCTGTGAGCCACTCAGGAGCCACGAAGACTCGCAGATTTTAACTATGAGCCCTGGTTCACTGAGGATTTACATTTTACAAGTATGTGCTTCATCGCTCTCATTAACTTTGGTCATAAAGCTATTGATCAGAGCCTAGGAAAAACAAAAGTAGGTCAATCCCACATTTTTCTGGCTGAAGCAATTTTTATGCAGTTTTACATGTGTGACGTCAGATGAAAACAAAGTGCATTCCACATATATGTGTCGCTACTGGCCAATTTCTCCCCATAATAAAACCCTCTAACCCAGTGGTTCCCAAGATGTGTGCCGTGGCACCCTGGGATGCCTCGGGACACTTGCAGGGGTGCCTTGGGTTTGTGGCCCAGGACCAAAAAAAGGTATTTAATATGTAAAACCACTATTTGTGGCTTCCAATCCTAAAATATGTGGACAAAAGAAGCAAATGATGTCCTCTCCACATATCTGACACGAAGGATGACATGTAAGCACTATTTACTTACTTTCATTGTTTTTTCTGAATTTGTCTATAAGAAACTTTGGGCATACAAGTGCGATGAAAAAAAAGCCTGATACTCTAGGGCGCCATGACTCAAAAGAAGTTTTGGAACCACCGATCTAACCACTTGCCCTACCTGTTAGTACCTAGTCTGGATATATATATCGGGCAGCACGGCTGGTGTAATGGTTAGCATTACTGCCTCACAGCGGTGGGTTCGATCCCCACCATGTATATTCTCCCCGTGCTTGCGTGTGTTTCCTCCGGGTACTTCGGTTTCCTCCCACAATCCAAAAATATGCAGGTAGGTTAATTGGCTCCCAACAAAATTAACCCTAGAATGAATGTGTGAGTGCATGTACATGTGGTAGGATATATAGATTGTAAGTTCCACTGGGGCAGGGACTGATGTGAATGTTCAAAATGATCTCTGTAAAGTGCTGCGTAATCTGTGTGCGCTATATTATCCTGAAATGTTAAGTATGCAGCATTTTCTTGTGCCATATTAATAAATGTTTATAATAGTGAGATGCCATACAGTAAAAGCATTATTATATCGTGACACATACATTTGTTAAATATTTGGTTTTTCCCTTTCAAATAATTGCTACTTTGAACAATCGGTATGATTTACTGGAATTGTTCCATTCCCAGACTATTACATTTCATTATGCTATTTGGTACCCTCCTGGAAGACCGAGAAGCTCCTGAAAATCAGGTGGCACTTCTGGACCCCCTTAAAGGTGGGCGAATCTCCCACAACTTTCCCCTGGTCTGCTCCCAACAGAGCACAAGTGGGCAGTCCAGTCCATGGGGATCAGATGGTGCGATTCTCACAGAATCCTGTCATTGTAGCTAGCTACAACCTTTGCTTTACAATGCCAGTTTTCTCCATGTCGTCATGCCTTCCTACAGCCTACCATCCTGTTGGCCCCGCCCCCTGTACACCGACCCAACTGCCCCCTCCCAGAGGAGGTAAGTATGATTTGGTTTCCTACAGTGTAGTGTAGCCATTGGTTCACTATGCCATGGCCTTGATTATTATTATTTATTCATGAAATGTGGATGAAATGCGTAATGCCAGATAAATGAATACAGTACATCCAGACAATAAGTACATCATTTTTATACTTATGCACACTTTAGACTGAAGGCCCTTTTCCAAGTCTCATTCCAAAGACTCTGAGATTCTGAGTCGGGCGCAAAGCAATAAAAAAATAAACAAGCTGTGCACTGTGATGAAAGTGAGGTAGACTTAAAATGTGTAGATTGGTGTGTCCAAACTCTAAATCTAAATTGCAGTGAAAAATAAAACCATAATATTTTTGGGCTACATGCCGGACAGTCTGCGCTAGGGTTGCGCACTACTTTGGGGGTGATTCTGTTTGACTTGGAAAGCTGTTAAACTCGCAACTTACGTCCTTGTAATGCCGCCCCGGGCACAAAGACACATCCCCTCGCATGTGCCCGCAGCAGAAGAAATCATTCAATGGTCGGCGACCATTGAATGATTTCATCTGCCTTCGGAAATATAAGTCAGTGGAGACTGACCTATGTTTGGGGCAGCGGCAGGTGGATGATGTCATGTGAAGTCAGCCGTCCGCCCCCAGCACACCTCGTCCCGCCCGCAATCCCATGGGAATGCCCAGTCTGCGAGTAAACTAGAATCGCCCCATTTGTTCATTCGGCTTTGATCTAGTCATTTATAATACGCCCCGTGGCTATGTATTCATTTAACACCAGTGTATGCCAACTCCATGTAAGTCAGCACACTTCCCAGGCACAAATCACCTGTCATGCATCATCCATCCTTGCGAAAATAGCTGCTGCTGTTTTCTTATAGGTCCAATCTTTGTATTTCTTCTGGCTGCTTCCTCCATTTCTGGTGGAGTCATGACACCATCACTGTTTTGTATCCGCCCAGTCTCAGAGAGAATATCAGATTCTTCAGAGTTAAGGAAATCGCCACTATTTCAAGAAGTCCCCCAACGCATAGTCGTGTCCAGATCAGTACTGAATCTATCCACCTGTATTAGATACAGGTGCAAATAATAGTATATCCTGCAGTATTGCATGATATATATATATATATATATATATATATATATAGCAAACATGAATGGTGATGGTATGGCAATACATATTTATTACATTGTTATATGTCAAACTACATGTCACAAATCCCACCATACAGCAACTATACCCACATTAACTAATATGCAACTGGGTAAACAATGGTACTTGCCTACTAGTGAATCGGGTGTCTCTCTCAAAACAGGTGGTTGTCCGAAACGTCTGGAAGGATGTCCAAGTCTTCTTGAGTGAAGTGGGCAGTTTAGGTGATTTCTGTGCTGTGACCTCATTGGCTACCTGAAGCCACCAATGAGCTATGGTTAAATACCATACCTATCCCAAGTATCTAGAAATAGTCAAGTATGATAAAGTGGTTACAATTGCTTCAGAATCCTTGGGGTTGGTGACTGTCTTTATAGAGTTGGTGAATCTGGTGGGTTCTTCTCTGCCCTAAATGACACAGAAAGCTATACAGCATTGAGATCGGAGGCGAGTGAAGGATAAAGCTGACATTGATGGGTTGCAGGAGGTAGACTCATGATGGGGTACAAAGAAAAACAAGATATGCAGCGCTGAATAATAATAATAAACCTTTACACTGTTGGATTGACTACACAATTTAATAGGCCAAACGGCCACACATAATAGTACAATAAAATAAAAAGGTGCATTATGCAGATAGCGGATCTATCTCTATTTAACTGTCTGATCCTAGATGCCTGGAATGATAGGGACCACCTCTGTAAGACAGAGAGATTATAGTTACCGTCTACCTTGCTGGGTTTGAGGGAGTAATAAAGCCTGATGGAATAAGGAATTTCCCTTTAGTTGTCCAAAGTCCCTTGGTAGAATATGTCCACTAGCTATGCTATGTGGAGCTGGCCACTGGGTGTCAGTGTGTTAATGATGATTTGTCCGGTCCGTCCAGGCTGGTTTGGGCAGATTGAAGGTCTCAGATTGTTGCTGGAGCTTGTAGTCCGCTTCTGCTGAGAGGTAGGTATCCATCTAACGCATTTCGCTGAAGCAGCTTTTTCAAAGGTAACCTGGATAGTGGAAGACTGGTCACTGACCTGATATTTATACCTCTATCAATAAGGTTCATGCAGTGCAGTGGTGGCTAATTAGTCAATCCAACGTTCTAAAATTCACAAAATAGTTGTATGTAAGGATGAGGAGGAGATGCATACATAAGTTAATAGATACACTATACATAGAATAGGTCAAATTCATTTATGGAAACACTTCCTATATTGCTATGATTGGTGGAGTCCAGTCACGTGACTCCATCAGGCTGAGGCTTGGTTCTTTCTAGAGCCATTCAGAGTAAAGAGTTATAGTGAGGCTTGAGCCCTGTATGTCACCTGAGAGGACTTACGCTTGAGTTATAGTGACTACAATCACCAGCAACAATCTGAGACCTTCAATCTGCCCGAACCAGCCTGGACGGACCAGACAAATCATCTTTAACACACCGACACCCAGTGGCCAGCTCCACATTGCTAGTGGACTTATTCTACCAAGGGACTTTGGACAACTAAAGGGAAATTCCTTATTCCATCAGGATCCATTACTCCCTCAAACCCAGCAAGGTGGATGGTAACTATAATCTCTCTGTCCTACAGAGGTCGTCCCTATCATTCCAGGCAATCTAGGATCAGACAGTTAAATAGAGCTAGATCCGCTATCTGCTTATCTGCTTATCTGCATAATGCACCTTTTTTAAACATTTTATTGTACTATTATGTGTGGCCGTTTGGCCTATTAAATTATGATTATTTTTTATTCAATACAAATTGTGAAGTCAATCCAACAGTGTAAAGGTTTATTATTATTATTATTATTATTATTATTATTCAGCGCTGCATATCTTGGTTTTTCTTTGTACCCCATTTCTATTCAGGTCCAAAACACATGATTTTTTGCAGCTGCTACTGAGTTAAGCAAGTCAGCCTTGTCTTGGACAAGAGAAAATGGTTACCCGATTTTTAATTCATTTTGGTAGACTCATGACGGCAGAATCCTTGATGGATCTAACTTTTGCTTGTACAAATCTTTGTAGGAGGGAGGGCATTCTAAATGTGATTTATCCTGATTGTCTAAACTAGTGTTTCTTAAGCTCGGTCCTCAGGGCCCCCCAACAGTTCATGTTTTCCAGGTCACCATGCAGGTGCACAGGTGCACTCATTATTCACTGGAACATTTTAAAAGATCATAGGCGGAGCTAATTATTTCACTTGTGATTCTGTGTGGAGACCTGGAAAGCGTGAACTGTTGGGGGGTCCTTGAGGACTGAGGTTGAGAAACACTGGTCTAGATCAAAGGTCATCACCTTTTAAAGTGGGGGAAGTATTGAGCATGGTTTACTCATAGTGTTTTTGACGGCTAGCGAGACCAAGACTACTTCACTATAGATATACAGTATTGGTTGGTTTAGATGCACTGGTATTTTTTTGTCTATTTGTATCTGAATAAACAAATTGCTCTTTTAATTATGATATATTGAAGCATGAATTCAAGTCTATAACTTACATATTGGTTCTAGCTGATGAAACTTCTTATGATTGCTACAACAGAGGTTTGTTAACACCCATGACGCTATCTCCTAGTTTAGACCTATAGAAGTACTTTTAAGTGTTATACACTACATGGTAAAAGCTATGTACAGTAGATAGACCTTGCACTGCTGCTTGGCCCTAGCAGCGACACCCATTGCAAACGCCATAGTCTAACATTAACAAAACAGGTCTCACTGAAGAGCTTATTGGTATAGGATAGGATGCAAAGTTTCCACAAAGTCAGTGCATACATTTATTGATCCGTTAGATCTGTCCCACCAACTGTATGTCTTGGACTGTCTAATATCGATTTACCCTTCAGTTTTTAAATTCTGTTTAAAAAAAAAGTTTTTGCCGTAACACGTAATGTAAGGAAGACAAAGTAATTTTTGGTTTCGGGAGAAAATGTTACCTCAGAAGGTGCAAACTTTGTGGTGAGTCTTAAACACCTGTTATACTTCAAATAGACTGGATAAAGAAGCCACGAATAGTAAATCATTAATAAATATTGACTTTTCAATTAATTACAACTGATTGTCAGACAGCTGAGATATTTGGTAGACACAGTTGTTTTGACATCCTCTCTTCAAATAAAGAATTTTTCAAATCTGAGATGGGTGGTGGACACCCCTGGTTGAACTGACATGGAATGACCACATGGAAATTTTTGCTATCTGGAGCTAGATATATATGGAGAATGCAGTCAGATCTAATTGCATAGTCCCATATAGACATACAGGGCTGGAATATATTACCTTTTAAACTGCACAGGACTATAGTGTACTTTTTACATTGCATGGTCCTTAATCTGGTGCGGGAGGTTGTCTTCTATGCACGGGCACCTACCACTGCTGTCCCACGGTGGCCAGTTCATGCCCCAGTCTAAAGGCCCCCATACACTATGCGATTTATCTGACCTGTAAAATTGCATCTGATTTCCCTTGAATTTCCCAGGAGGCTTCATACAGTTTGACACTAGATGTGCCATTTTTTACATCCAATTTGCATCAGATAAATCACATGTGATTTATCTGACGCAAATTTGGATGTGTCACGGAGATAATGCAGGCTGGCACCTAGCACACTGGCTAAAGTGTACCTGGGACAAAGAGCCAAAATCGGGTGAAATCGGCCGAAAATTGCATAGTGTATGGGCTCCTTAACAAGTGTGTCTCTCTAGAAGTATTGGGACAAGGGCCCTGCTGTTAGTCTACCTCTGCATATGGGTGTGATTGGGGGGTGTGGTACAGGGTCTACCCCGTCCGGCACCCGTGATTGGGTGTCTCAACTAACCTTTGCCTCTTTTATTCTTATCATCCTTTATCTCTCCAATATGTAACTATCAGGTGCCCCATCAGCCAGTGCTTCTGTCATGCACTTCTTCATACTTTACTAGTCAGTGTCACCATCTCTCTACACCACTTACATGAAGAAAGGCAGATGCTTATCGTAACGTGTGGACATGTACATTAGTTGCGCATAGCAACCAATCAGCTTCTACCTAGAAACTTTACAGACTGTACCTTATAAATGTACAACTTCCCTGGATGTCCACATCACATTACCCCTCCTCATATTTTTGACTTTTACTTCCATTATAGTGGAATCGGAGTAGTCTACAAAGCACTTCAGCTATCAGTCAGCACTGTGCAGCATATATCAAGTGACATGGACGTGGTATAGCAGGTTGACAATATCCAGGTCAAATCCAAAAGGTCGGCACTGGAAAAGGTAGACACAAGGAAAAAGTTGACCCATGAAAAAATCACTTTCACTTTTTTTTTTTTTTTGTCAATGTAGACACCTTGCTATGTTACCACTGTGCTTGGCACGCTTTACCAGTCCCCATAGGAGTCCAAAAATTAAGAGGAAAAATGTGAAAAACTCATTGCAAACTTTTTGTGTGTCAACTATTACCCAGGGCCGGCGCCACTACTAGGCAGCTCTAGGCATTTGCCTAGGGCGCCGGCACCTGGAGGGTGGCAGTTCGCCCCTCACCCCCAGCGAACTGTGTAAAAAAATTGCTGCCCCGGCGTCCCTGCAGTGCTGGGGCGGTCAGGGGTGTCCGTGCCGTAGGGGTACCTGCGGCGCCGTCATGTGTATAAAGCTGGCTGCGGCCGGCGGGGTCCCTGTAGTGAATAGCAAATCACTAGCGCTATGCGCGCGGCGGCGCCGGAAGCGCTAGTTATTTGCTATTCACTACAGGGACCCCGCCGGCCGCAGCCAGCTTTATACACATGACGGCGCCGCAGGTACCCCTACGGCACGGACACCCCTGACCGCCTCAGCACTGCAGGGATGCCGGGGCAGCAATTTTTTATACAGGTACCGCCCCCTCCCTCCCCCCGGCACCGGGGCGCCCCCACCCCGACTCGCTTGGGGCACTCCGGTGCCTTGCACCGGCCCTGCTATTACCATGTTGACCTATTGCTTGTGTCAACCTTTTGACCATGTCGACCATATATATGTTGGCTTAGACATGTCTGTCAGCCATCTGGGGGTGTCAGGTGACAGCCCGACAGTCGGCATCCTGATTGTCAGTATACCATACCGACATCGGAATCCCGACTATTCAAATGCCCGATAGTTGGGATCCTGACTGACCGGCTAGTCTCCATCACGGGTGTCCACGACCCCTATAGAGGGACCATAGAACCTGTAGCGAGCGCACCAAGCCCAAAGTGTTGTGAGCTGTCTGAGTACCAGCGGTCAGGATTCCGGTATCTATATACTGACTGCCGGATTCCTTACTGTCGGCCCGTCATACTGCACCCGACATCTGAATATCCAAGTGACAACTGGAAAACTGTACTGCCAGGTCCACTGGATGCTTACATATGTTTTGGTGCCAGTAGTATAAGAATATGAGGATTACACATACATTAGTGCTGAAATATGTTATTGTTTGATATGATTGCGACACTTATTACAAAATAAATAGCCCCTCCCCTAGTGTACAGGGTGTACAGTATTAAATCATAAAGGTGCTTGCAAAAGTACGCTCTGTAGTGGCAGAGGGAACTGCTAGTTCTGCTACAGCATGAAAAGGGTACAAATTCAGACCCACCATCCTGTTTCTATGGCCTCCAGTCATGTGTGCCACTACAAAGGTAAAATCAAGGTCTCACTGACTCAAGTAAAAGGATTTTAGAGACAGGTTCGCAAAGTCATGTGGCCAGTCTGGGTTCGGCGCCATCACGGAGTAAAAACACCCAACAAACATGGACCTGCATGTGAGATACGCTGGGTGAATGAGCGATACACAGCTAGATAAATGAGCCTCCCTTCCTCTCTCATTCCACTTCTCCAGACCAGGCTGTCGTACGTGCCAGAACCACGCAAATCATAGGTATGCATGCGATTTGCCTACTTTTCTACTCATTTGCAGAACATTTTCCCACACGATGCAGTATGCTATGGTAACTTGAACAGTATGTACTCTTTATCAGGCCCAGAAGGTACAAAATGCCAGAGGTAGATAGAGATTTGTAGGTTACTAAATTTCCTTTCAAATATGTTTTCAAACAGATGCTTTTTGCTTTTGTTCTGAGGTTAACTGATAAATTGCTCTCCTGTACTACTTGTAAGCAAAGTCTAGATATGACCTTGATACAAAGGGTGAAATTTATTAAAGGAAATTTGTGAAAAAATAGGTGTATTTGTATCCAGAAATACACTTATTTTTGACATTTACTATCCCAAAAATACGTCAATTCGTATTCGCATTGATGTGCTATCAATACGAATACGAATTTCCATATTTTCGGGATAGTAAATGTCAAAAATCAGTGTATTTCTGGATACAAATACACCTACTTTTTACAAATTTCCTTTAGTAAATTTCCCCCTTTTAAAGGGTGAAAGGTACAGTACACCTTTCAATGCCAAACCGGAAACCATTATGTTCTTAGAAGTCAAACTGAATCCCAGCTAAAAAAAATAACCCACATATAGTTCTACACTAATCTATAGACTTTTAGGGCAGTATTCAATGACAAAGTTCTCCGTGTATGGAGAGCATTTTATTTCGCTCTCCATGCACTCTCCGTGTTTTAGCGGAGATTCTCCCTGTTCCGGAGCCTCCTGCTCCCACTATTCAATGTATTTAAGACTCGCCGCCACTCGCGGCGAGTCTTAACCCCTGCAGCGGACGGGCGTCCGCGGCAGGGAGCTTTCAGGGAGCCGGGGGACGGAAGCAGCCAGAGAGATTAAAGTCTCCCTGGCTGCTCCAGAGGAATGTGGAGGGGAGGTGGGCTCCCCTGGACCCAGGCAGCACAGGCTGCCCCCCCCTATAGCCAGCGGGGGACCCAGTATTCACTGCACCCGATCGTGCATATTAACGATCGGGTGCAGTGAATATATGAATATCTAATGAGCGGCTCGTGCACTCAGGCCCCCTGCTGGCTGCACTGTGTAAAAAAAAAATTAATTTTTTTTTTTTAAATTAAATATATATTCATGTGCTATAAGCACATGAATAAAAATAACATGCCCCTTCACAGAAAAAAAAACCTGATTTTTTGACACCAAAATTAAAAAAAAAACTTTTAGTTTAAAAGTTCACATTCCAGATCTCCATCAAAAGATGGAGAATTGCTACACGGAGAGAGACGGAGAAAATCACTTAGAAAGACGGAGAATATTTCACATTGAATAGGGTTGCTCGCTTTTGGAGAGCAAAATGCTCCGTCCAAGGCGAACAAAGCACAAATTCTCCATAAAACACGGAGAACTTTTCTCATTGAATACTGCCCTTAGACCTTTAGGCAGCTACCTCAGGGCTCTACCAAAAAAATAAGGATGCCTCTGAAACAGCAGGTATTAAACTTTAAAGATGCCACCACCTGAGGTTCTGGAAAGTCTGTATTGGTGTGTGGGTGGTGGTGGTGGTAGGAGCAGTAAGCTGAGGTATTGCCAAGGGTGCATAAAAACCTTGCCCTGGGTACATTTTTAAGATATCAAATGTGTTTTCTGTTGAGTAACGTCTGCAGTCGTTTTGTAAAAAAGGTCTGTTCTACCCATCCTGACTGATATAGTATGTCACAATGTATAAATAGGAGTCATTTGTCTCCTATTGTACACTGTGGGGCAGATTCAATCTGTGGCTTACTGCTCTGCCCGAGCATTTAATCAGAAGTCGCAGTGTCTCCTTGTGGGTTCAGGAGTCGCACTGAAAAAACTGTTATTTAATTCACTTGGAAGTCCATAGATTCCGGTACTTAATGCTGAATCTTTGGGCTACCATGTGGAGTTAATACAGAAAAATGTAATATACAGTATACACAGGATGACTTGTCCCCCGTGCTAAACGAGCTGCCTTAGCACAGATCACTCGGCACACGTGATGTACCTGCAATGTGTGCTGAGCGATTGGTGTGGAGCAGTGCTTTGCCGAAGCTTATAGACAAAACACTCTAATCAGGATAGACCGTGCATACACTATTTATCTCTGCCGGAAATGGCGACACGCAGGACCGTGTATCACCATTGCTATATAGACTATACACACAGAATGATCCATGCTTCATTTCTAAGCTATCTATGCAGATCGCTTAGAAATTGGGCTTAATTGCCCCGTGTGTATGCCACATTATCCCAAAACATAATTAAAATATTTATTAGACATTAATAATGACATCAAATACCAACTGACGGTATTAGCATAAATATATAAAAATGCTGATATGTAGCACAAACTCTGAGCTGATCAATTAGAATAGGTAAATGCTGCTACAATAGAGCTTAAGATGTATCATAAGTGTCTCTATTTAGATACATTCAAAGTTTGTATGAACTGCTCGATTCAGCCAGTATGACGCAGTATATTTCATATGCGACCAGCTGATTTCCACTGCCGGGCTCCCCCCGGCAGTTTCTTTTTCATCAGCGACCATCTCTGGTCGCTGATGCAAACGGGACACTGAGCGATATATCACTCATCACGAGCGATATATCGCTCAGCGATATTTCCCCTGTGTGTACGGGGCTTAAGTTGTCAAAATAGGTGTGATAATTGGCAAGCAAACATTTGCATTCATCATAATGACCTGTTATGTTTACCCTATATAGGAAATATCTTTTTTACACAATATTTTTTTTATTTGAATTTATATAACAAATGTGAGCAACGCTGGCATTTTTAGAGGATATTTTAAACTTCTCTGAAAGCGCTGTTGGCACTCAAAGGAACATAGGAATTTTGTTAAGGAATTCCTTTTACGCCCCATGCACACTAGGCGATATACTGTAGGTATCGCCAATATTGGTAATAATAGAAGCCGTGGGTGGTCGACATTGAAGGCACACACTGAACAATATCGGTACATGATCTCGTTCAACGGCATCACTGGGACCTGCTGAATGGTCGTTAATGTACAGGAGCTTGCATCGTTAACGATATTGAGTGTACACACTACACAATATAAATATGATAAAGATATCATGTAGAAAGCCCTTTCTCAGTGATATATCTTACTATATCCTCCAGTGTGTGTGTGTGTGGGGGGGGGGGGGGGTTGGGCCTTTAGATCCTTTCATGCGTATTATACAGTATTATACAGTGATTATTTCCTTATACAGTATTATGCAGCAGCCAGTCAAATAGTATACAGTATATCAGCATTAAAAAATTGCTCATCTCATAGGCTCAACACATCTTACATGTCACAGTTTCAATCTGCTGTATTGCTTAATATACTAGTCTCTATACACAGTGGACACTGTCAGTTGTTTGGGTTCAATCCTCCGCTCCCTATAGATCCTGTATCGTGCTTACTCCCGTCAATACATCCATATCTTCAAGGGTACATATCCAGTGGAGAACAGCAGTATCCCTGTGTCGCAAGTCGGTGTACAACTCTTACATGGGCTTGTGACACAGAAAGCCCTGGACACTCAATTAGTGTAGAGCGTAACCTCGTATGGCTCGCTTCAGTCGCCAAGCTTTGGGCATGATGTCTCGCTGTGCTTGGCACACTTTACCATTCCCGATTGTCGTCCATGTAGATTGTAAAGTATGAAAAAGTAAATAGAAGGAAACAATTTGTGAAAAACTCAGGACGAGCAATTTATGTGTTGACCATTGTCATGTTGACCTTTTGCTTGTGTCGGTTGAGTGCATGTCAACCTATTGGTCTACCTTTTACCATACTTGCCTACTTTTGAAAACTAGTTTCAGGGAGATTATAGTTGGTAGTAGAAATTTGCACAGCGCCCCATTGAGGGGTTGTGTCATGCTCCACCCAAAGGGCATGTCTAGTTCCATATATGGAGAGATTCTGAAAAGAGATTGTGAACGTGGCACCCAATGGCGTAAGTTCATCCAAGTTGCCCAGAGGCAAGATAAATATTGGTGCCCCCCAAATAGCTCAATCAGTAAGGTGTCTGTCTCCATTAGGACAGGTCATGGGATCTAATACAGAGTGTGACACTTTCAAAAATGATGTTTGAACCCATCAGCCACATTAGCGATATCAACTGCTTTCAATTAACTGTTTCAAACTTGAAGGGGAGGTGAGGTGCCCCCTTGGGAGTAGGTCCCCGGCGGCAGATGACTCCATTGCCTCCCAGAGTTCTGCCTCTGGTGGCACCTAGAAGCGTGGGTGTGTACTGCTACATCTGAGAGGAATCTAGTAAAATGACTTATATCCAAATGTAAATGAGCCCCAAAGCACTTAGTAAGAGCTACTATACTTGTTAATGTGCTGAGAAATGGTGCTGATGATTCATATATGTAAATGTATCTATCTCTCATTCCTGTATCTATCTCTCATTCCCTTTTTTTCCCCCCAAAATGTAACCATGTAATGTGGGCTAGGTGACATGAGGGAGATTGCTAGACTAATGAGGGAGAGAGGGAGATTGCTGCTATTTCAGGGAGTCTCCTGCAGGATGCAGAAGGGTAGGCAACTATGCATTTTATCGGGAAGCTAGACACTGTCTACCTATGATCCAGATGCCACATTTTTTTTCCAATACAATTTCTGTTGTGCTCTATACACACACACAGATTTAGAAGAAATTAATCAGCAGAGTCTCCTGGTGAATCCTAAAAATGCTTCCAATGTCAGCAGAGTTGCACAGGACTTGGTGGCTCATTCACATCAAGCGCCTCCTGCTACATGGCATATTGAGATTAAATGTATGAGGACAGATCTGTATATTTATACATTGTACTAGTCTTATTATACCACAAATAATTTCCATCCCACAGAGCTGCCTTTTTTAGTGTTAGTTTTCTGTATTCTAAAATCTTAAATCACAATCTTACTAGCTGATGGTGTGTTAACAAAAAAAAGGAGATTTGTGACAGATGAACTTTTATAATATTTAATATATTTCCATTCGGAAAAAGGAGTCAATAGGGGTTTATGTGAGAGATGCAGAGAATTGTTACCATGAGAAAATTGCAGAACATTACATAACATAGATCGGGGGTTCCCGGTGTGCCGTGGCATCATGCCTTGGGATGCTTGCAGGGCTACCTTCGGGTTGGTGACCCAGGACCAATGGAAAGTATTTATAGTCATTGTGGTAAGCAAAACCAGTGCTGGCAGCATCATAAATGATGTGGACAAACAAAAGTCCTCTTCCCTCGCCACATAACTGAACCTAAGGGTGACATATAAACTTTTTTTTAAAGATTTTAGAAACTTTTATCCTAGGGGTGTCGTGAAAAAAATTCTGATACTGTAGAGCAGGCTGTTGTGAAACTACAAGTCCCATCATGCCTTACCACAGTTTTGTTATTAGGTAATGCTAAAACGATGGCAAGGCATGCTGGGACGTGTAGTTTCACAACAGCTGGAGGGCCACAGTTTGGACATGCCTGCTCTAGGGTGTCGTGATTCAAAAGACCATATAAACCTCTGCAAGGATTATGGGAGTTGGTTGACCCGAGTAAGGATTCCTAAGGCTGGCTTCTGTACATAATGCACAGCCTGGAATTAATGGTGATGTATGCTGTATACAGAGCACAGCTTGAGCCAATGTTGGAGCTTGCTGCATACCATGCACACCATGGAGCTACTGTTGGAGCTTGTTGTAGGGTGCACAGCAGGAGATAACACTATACTAAGCTGATTTTATGTCAACCTGTCTACCCCCGGCTTTGAGATCATCAAAGATCTGGGTGATCAACACAGCATCTTGTGAGCTCATTAAGTCCATTACAGAGCAGCAACAGCACCAAAAGGCTTCAGTGGGTAGGATGTCCCACTGCTCACAAATGTGTATTAGAGACAGTGGCAGATTTAGGGATAGGGAATGTACCAAGGCATATGCTACTCTGTCTGAAAGATAGTAAGTAAGGTATAAAACTGGTGAATGATGAGACTATATAAGACACCTTCTTAATCAAAGTGTATAAAGGGAGAGTGAACACGCATAAAAGGACAAAACTCTCCTTATCTCTTACGTGTCTTCGCCTAATAAAGGCTCTCCAATGAAATATTTAAGGGAGCCATAAAACCCAATATGGTAAAGTACAGCCAAAAATGCAAATTTAATAATACAATCATTTTAAAACAAATGACAAAATGAACATAAAATGGCAAACTAAAATGTGTATAAACTGTGCAACAGTATAGATGGGAGCTTACAGATGTTGGTGAGAGAAAGCGCCTGTAGAATGGTCTTTTTTTTAGGTGTCCTGAGTTCTTCGGAAAAACCCACCTCCCGGTAGTTTAACCACACAAAAGCACTGGAAACCTCCTCTACCTTATGGCACACTCCAGTCTTTGCTCATGGGAACCCAGAACCAGGGTCTGGCCTTCACGGGAGCCCGAAACCAGGGTCTGACCCTTGCAGGAGCCCAGAGCCAGGGTCTGACCCCTGTGGTAGCCAGGACCTGGAAGCCGGGAAGTCTTATGCAACATAGGACAGGGCTCGCTGCTTACCGAGTCCCAGAGGGTCTGCACTGCCGCCCACCGAATCACCACCCCACCACTGCCACCGTATCCTCTTGCAACCATGCGAGGGGATGTGTCATGAAGACACATCATCCCCTCACATGTCCTGCTGGCGGAGAAATCATTCCTTTGTCGCTGAGCATCAAATGATTTCTAAAGGCCATGCAACTATAAGTCAGTGAAGACTGACTTTTATTTGAAGCCATTCCGCCTCTCCCCGGCACACCACCTCCCATCTGAATTTCTATGGGCATTCCCATCGGCAACACCTGGGCCCCCCACCCGCACTGCCCCTGCACATGCGCAAAAACATTGTGCGCATGTGAAGAAAGAAAACATTGCTCCCTCTTGCGAACGGGAATGACCCCATAAATTAGAGTTTAGAGTGTGCTACTGTATGGTGTAATTTGTTGGCACTATTGCGCTGCGATGCCCCTTCCTTATAATACCACTCTCCTTAATTTGTGTGCGCTTTCCCTTTATTTGAATATTGGAGGGAGGGCGCCAGACGCGCTAGCACAGGCCCCGACTACACTATTAAACTTAAGAAAATGTTGCTTCCTGTAGCCAGGTATGTGTTCTTGTTCAAGCATTATTGTAATTGCAAAAACCATTGGCGGTCATAAAATAAAAAATTGAATTAATTTTTTTTTTTTTCAGAATCCTGTTGGTGAACAGTGCAAAGGATGCTGGGATACATCTAATTCTGACTATTGCTGGGCACTTCTCGCTCTTCTCTCTGCTGTTAACAACTCAAGGTAAATGTATGTACATTTCCCAGCCTGAGATGCACCCTGTATTACCATTTTTATTTTGCATATCGGGAAATGTATAAAAAAAGATGTGTACGGAGTCTGACACAGGTAGTTCGGGTGCAATGCAATTTTTATGGTACACCAAGTAATTCACAGCAAGAGACATCAGGTTGAACTTGATGGACGCAAGTCTTTATTCAGACTTAACTACTATATAACTATGTAACTATCAACTCATGGTAGCACGAGAAGTTCCATGCAAATGGCCAGTTGGGGCTAGACCAGAACAACAAGGGGACCTGTAGTTAGTGCTGCACTGCCCTATATATCTCACTTATCTCCACTGCTCCTGATCATGAAGAGAAAGTAGTTTCCTTTTCCTTTTTAATGGATATAGACCAGATGTATCAAGCTTGAAAAAGTGATAAAATGGAGAGTAAACAGCCATCCAATCAGCTCCTATCTGCCATGTCACAGGCTGGGTTTGAAAAATGGCAGGTAAGAGCTGATTGTTTATCAATCACTTTTTGAAGCTTGATACATCTGGCCCCAAGTCTGTGTCATGCATTCTGCTATGCTCAGGGCCATCTTTTCCACTGGCTTGATGTGCTACTGCTTCGGGGCCACATGTATAGCGGCCCCAGAGCAGCCTAAGAAATCAGAAGAGAAATAGGCAGTAGAAAGGTAAGTGAGGGGCTGTATGGTGGAGAGCACAGAGGGCTGTATGTTTGTGTTGACTAGATTAATTCATTTACCAATGGAGAACCATTTTCATGTTGAATTTCTTGTTTTTCAACTTTACTTTTCTATGTGGATTAATCTCTGCTGTGAGTTTTTTTTATTTAATACTTAAACACTGATGTTGTTGCAGCTACCTATAAATAAAAGCTTAATTGCTTTAATTTACAGTTTTATTCCTGTAAGTGGTTGTGTAGGTAGTGGCCCCACTGCACTGCATTACCTGTGAGCCCATAATGCTGTTAAGATGACCCTGGCTATGCTGCCCAAGATTTATGCTGCAGCCAACCATAGCAGGTGAATCCCTCACTGGTGACCAGAGCCAGTAGGGCTTCTGGCTCACTAGAGGGTCATGTGGCAACTGTAAGACGTAGATAACTGTGAAGAACACAGTGAACCCCAAATTAAAAGAAATGGTAAAGGGCCCTCCTTTGGGTCCTCACCATTTCCTCAATGTTGCCACTTCAGATCTCTCCACAGATTCCAGACTCTGAAAAGCGGACAGATATCTATTGGGATAGTATGCCATAGTCATGTGACATGTATGCTTTATTGTGAATGCACTGACTTAAGCCCGAAACACACCTTCAAATTATTGGGGCAATCAGATTATAATATGCCGATCAGCCTGATAATTGGACAGTGTGTACAAAGGAGCGTTAGTTGACAAACTTCTTCTGCAGAGGTCAAATCTGATGTGCTGCACACACTATTGGGGCCTACACGTGGCGATGTTTCTGAGAGATGTTACTTACTGTAACTACATCACTCAGAAAATGCTCATACATCACTCCATGGGTAGGGGCATTGCGATAGCGATGCACGGCCCTGTGCATCACTATTGCCCCGTTGATTAAAATCCATCAAGCTGGATAAATCTATTTAATTGCCCGGGTCAGGGCCAGTGGTCTGCCTAAGAACACTGTCCCTGACAGATCGCTCAGTGGCACATCACTACATGTGTAGGTCCTTTCCATTCCCACCTCCCAATGAAGTTAAGGAGAAAGTACCCACAGCGAGAAATGACTTAGTGTATATGGGTACACACAATAATCCCTCTGTTTTATAGAGGCATTTATTGGACACAGTTTCTGGCAGCAAGACAGTCTGTTGCTGGTTAACTTGGGTACACTTTCCACTCGTTGTCAGGGCAAGAAGCCTGTCGTTACCCCAATATAACATGTCCTAGAAAATGTGAGCGTTGTTAATGTATGGTCTTTGTATCAGACATTGATATCTGTGACATCATTCTGGACACTGGTATATACAATGAGTTCACAAAACAACAGGCTTTAACTTTTTAAAAGATAAACAGATGTACTTTGTATGGGGTGAAGCGTTCAGGAAAGCCTGGTTTGTGCCTGCCTCACTTTTTCAGCTTCTTTGGCTCCTCTGCCTATAGTCCATCCTGCCCCCTCTGCATCAATAAATGCTCGTCTTTCCCACACTCCAGCTTAATATTTATTTTATAAAGTATTAAGCGCCCTGCAGTTTTGCCACAGAGGGGAAAAAAATGATTTCTCTGCTTTTCCTCAGATGGGTTTTCTGGGTTCTTGTGGGAGCTGTCAACCTGCAGATAAAGCAGAGGATGGATGGATTGTGCAGGATGTTATATAAAGTTATATTGCTCTTTGCAGGAGGTTTTAATCAACCATTAGTCAGAGGAAGTAACCTGGTATACAAGACGAGCCACATGTATCAGGTAAAGGAAATACTCCCTTCTATAATGAATCTGGCACAGGACCCCGAGCAGGAATCCCACGATCCTGTCTGCTACCAGAAGGCCTGCTTATCTGCAGCACAAAATAAATAGTCTTTTAGCACAGCTGATCCTCTGCTGCCTCTGCTTTGTGTCTCTTTTGCATTTACCTTTTTCTGGAGCCAGTGTATCATAAGGATTACTAAAGCTATTTGTGAATCAAAGCTAATAAAGAAATGACTGATTAAAAGAAATTCACAACTACTTTAAATTTGGCAACAAAAGAAAAAGAAACCCAGAATGATGAGGCAAATAATGTCTTCCTTATTCCCTTTTTCCATTATACAAGCCAGGTCGCACCCGGGATTTAGTGCAGCTTGCATGCGACCCAAGTCGGCATAATGCCGGGTGGGTGACGTCATTGGGAGGCTGGGCCGGGGCAGCGCTGCGAGATGAGAACATCTCCCAAGGACGGCTCTTACATTGCATCAACCCAGGTTACCTGTTTCCACTGCCCCGGGACGCGGGGGCATCCCAGGTCCATTCCAGGTAATTACCCGGGTTGGATTGCCAAAAAACCTGGGTTGATGTGCGTCCCCACATAAAATCCTGGGTTTTTTTGCCAGTGGGGAAAGTTGTGTTTTTATTTGGTTTAGTTCAGGTAAATACATGTTTGTGCATGAACTGGACGGAAGGTCTGGGAGGAAGGTCTACTGTATACATTATGTGGACACTTTAGGAATTGGCCATAGCCTCTCCTTGGAAGCATGTCTGTGCAGAGTTTTACAAACCAAGATTTAAGGATTCTTTTTATTAGGATTGTTTCATCTAGTTTGATAGTATTTACATGCCCTCCAACATGACCCATTCCATTAGGTACAAAATGCTCTGTTCCTGGACTTCCCTCTTAATATATGATTGCCATCACCTGTGTTGAACTAGTTCATTTATAAGAAAGGTGTGTCAACACAGGTGATGGCAATCATACAAGTAAGTTCTGGAACAGAGCATTCTGTACCTAATTGAATGGGTCATGTTGGCGGGTATACATTTATGTGAATATTCCGGATTTGTCTCTGGTCATCTTCTTTGTCCCTGCTCATGATTCCACTTCTCCCAATTTGCACACTGTACATTACAATTACACAATTCTAATTGCACTGCGCAATGCACAGATTTTGTTCTTAGATTCCCCAAGTTTTTTTCTAAGATCTTGTCTTTGCTCCCTCTATTATACTCTACATCATATGCTCATCAGATCATTCAGCCTTATCATTTTTAATATGTAAGATACAATACCTGCTATGTATGTCAGCACTGTTGTAGTACCTTCAATTGTCTGGGCGGTGGGCAAAAAGTGAATATGGGAGCGGTATGAGAGTTTTTGCAGTCGCCGGTAATCACGGCATAGGGGAGAGTGAAGGAGTGGTCATAATGGATTCTGAGTGAAGGAGTGGTCATAATGGGTGGAGAAGTGAGTGTGCAATAATTGTGGGTGCTATTGGGGGGGGGGGGGGGGGGGGGCCTTATTCTCCCAGCTCCTGCTGACTTACAGGATTTATCATCCTCCTACAAACTGAATTACAGGGCTATCGTGGGTAGTGTGTAGAACCATGCTTCAGGAATTAGTGGTGTTCAGTATTTCAACATACATGCAGAACTGGTTGCGTAGTGTTCAGCATTGTTGTTTCAGGGTACTTAAGTTATGAGTTTAATTCCCAGTCACTGTCAATCTGTGTGGGGCTTGTATGTTCCCCATGTATTTTGTGTGATTTTTTTTTTTTTCTTCTCCTGGTGCTCTGCTTTCCTCCCACACTCTACATACGTACTGGAAGGTCATTGACTGAAAAAGTATCCAAGTGTGTATTTGTGATTGTGGTATTGAACATAGAATGTGGGCACGACTGCAGCATGAACCAATGACTGACATAAGCACTGCGTAATACGTGTACGCCTTATAAATAACGGAATAAATAATAATCCCCCCCCCCCGCCACCCATATCTATGGATGAAATAATTTCCACACCAGGTTTTGCTTGTTTGCATATGTTTAAAATGCTTTTGCTGTCATATTTATTTGCCATTACTGCAGTGTCCTCTCACAATGTCACAGGTGGAGCCAGGATACCTGAGCATGAGAGCCACAGGTGGGCTTTAGATTTTCCAGGGAACTAAAATCTGTTCTCCCATCTGGATCCTTCTGTTCAGATAGGGCATAAGACAATATGTGTATTGTCAGTCCTCCAAGCAACATCTATGTCTTTTTAAATAAGACAAACTGTGGAAAGTGGCATGGCGTGACTGATACATAGCATTATGTCGTGTCTACTTACTTCCCCAGCACCACACCATATGCTTATCTGACACACGATGGGGAACTGTGACGCAAGACTGCTTTGATAAACTGACATTAAATAACCTATATTTTAGTGGCAAGTTGCCCAGCTTGGAATCTTAAAGCTTTACATCTTAAATCTTACTCTAGGAGATAACTTTTTTTTTTTTTTTTTGACTGTTCATTTATATGTTAAAAAAACAATAAAACCTGGTCTGCTTTTGATATTTTTTTTCTTTTTGGATTCCCAGTCAAAGCTTAGCGCAGTGCAGTAAAATAGCACTTCTGATTGTTCTCTTACAGTGCGAGAACCTCAGGTTCACTCTGACATATGGATGTTATAGCTGCTAGAATTTATACCTGATTTATTTGATATCTTTATATGTTTCTATACCAATTGTTTACTGCAAATCCATGGTACAAATGTGTGAAGGTTCTTTCTAAAGTTCTGCGTTTAATAATAACAGATTAACTTGCAAACTATATTTTCCAGGTATACACGTTATAGACCTGGAGCAAAGGAGTCTGTCAGATTTAGGTTCTTTTTAATGTTATTCAACATATGGCAGACAAAATGAGACGAGACTTTGCTTTTATGTTCTCTGTAAACCTCACCTCCTACAACAAAGGATAGAGAACCCAATGTACTGTACGTGATCCAGTGGCGGTTTTTACCTATGGGTTGCAGGGCTGCAGCCCACCCCAGGTAAAATCCGCCACTGTAGTGAAGCCAGATGCAGTCAGTTAGACTGTGACTGGCAGTGACTTCCTATTGGAAGTCCGACCTGCCAGTCACCAAGGCGGTCCCATTGGGTGGCGTTCCCTCCCTCTGGGATGCCACTCTACGGGTTGCCGAGAGTAAGCCCCTAAAACCCGGGGATTGCGCATGCGCAGTACCTAAGTTGCTGCTGCGCAGGCGCTGGTCCCGGTGCCTGTCATCTGTATTATGCGCAGTAGCAACTTAGGTACTGCGCATGCAAAATGCCCAGGTTTTAGGGACTTACTCTCGGCAGCCCTTCTATGGATTGTTGCCGAAGCAGCCCATAGAATCTGCATGCACGGTACAGCAGTTTGTACTGCACATGCACAAGTCCCGGCATCTGTCATCCTAGTACATGCACCGGGAAAGCAACACCTGAAGGGGGGACCGGGAGGAGCAGCGACTGCAACGGGGGGTGTCTGCATCACGGCCAGTGGCAACCGCCCTCCTGCCAAAAGGTATGCGCTGCCACTGATGTGATCTAGCATTGTCATGTTAATACTGGAATTGGGGGGGGGGGGGGTGTAGATCAGCTCTCTGACCATTTCAAGGTGGACCATCAATAGATTAACAAAAGGTTGAGACAAGGAAATCTTGAAAAATTCATGTCAACATTTTATTGTGTGGACTTTTGTCCACACATTAACTAATCAGCTATTTTGGATTTCAGTATCACTTATATGCGGATGATACTCAAATCTATCTATCAACCCCAGAGTTGTCACCAGTGGTTTTGGGCCGAATCTCTGAATGTCTCTCTGCCATCTTATCTTGGATGTCTTCTCGCCAACTCAAACTCAATATTTCCAAAACAGAATTACTTATATTCCCTCCAACTAAGAAAAGTTACCATACTGATATCTCCATCGCTGTTGACAACTCGACAATCTACCCTACCCACAAGCTCGTTGCTTAGGGGTCATCCTAGACTCTGACCTGTCCTTTCTTCCCCGTCCTTTCTTCCCCACATTCAATCTGTCCCTAAATCATGTTACATGCATCTAAAAAATATCCAAAATACAACCATATCTCACACAAGACAATACCAAATCTCTTATCCATGCACTCAACTGGTCTTCCCAAGAACAGACTCTCACCACTTCAATCCATTCAAAATGCTGCTGCTAGGCTGATCTTCCTTGCAAGACGCTCATCGTCTGCTGATCCGCTCTGCCAGTCCCGCCATTGGTTGCCTGTATTTTACTGTATTCAATATAAAACACTTCTACTCGCATATAAAGCTATTAACCACACTGCACCAGCATATATCTCTTTACTTATCACAAAATATATCTCCCATCTCGACCACTCCGCTCTGCACAAGATCTGCGTCTCTCTTCTGCATGGATCACTAGCTCCCATTCACTATTACAGGACTTTCATTGGGCTGCTATGGAATGCCCTTCCATGCACAATAAGACTCTCCGCTAGCCTCCAAACTTTCAAGCGTTCCCTGAAAACTCACCTCTTCAGGCAAGCCTATCATAGTTAAGTTCTACACGCATAACCCTCTGAGGCACTTATGTATTATATAGCTTCCCTTCTGGACCTACAAGCTATGCTATTACTGATGCCTGTTTTTGTGTTTCCCTCCTATATCCTTATAGATTGTAAGCTTGCAGCAGGGCCCTCCGACCTCCAAGTCTGTCTGTTGTTACCCAGTTTGTTTTATCACTGTCTACTATTGTAAAGCGCAACGGAATCTGCTGCGCTATATAAGAAACTGTAAATAATAAATAAATATGTTGATATTTTTTGATTGTGTTGACCTTTTTTGTCAATGTCTACCTTGTGCATATCGCCCTTTTAGTGTTGAACTATTGATGTCGACTTAGATATTGTCAGTACTCCGAATACCAAATTTTTTTTCTGTATGTCTGCTACTAGTTTAGGAGTTAGCATACACGTTGACTTGGACAGGATTATTGAGAACTGACATAGTAATAGCACGGCATACAACAGGAGGCTCTGCAGTCGCCTGTCAGTAAATACCCATAAACAGCTGATTGTGTTTTCTCTAGCAGTGTGTACAGCTGATGACCGTTGCATGATGACAGTCATGTGACATCAGTGACTGACATGTCTGCTGCTGGCTTTGTTATGCTGCTGAACTTGCTCATACTCTTTAGAATGTTCCACCTAAAAAATCTAGCTATATGTAAATCAGTGAATGTCAAGTAGTTTATCTATAATTTGCTCTTTCTAGGAGCCAGATGTAAGGTGTTGGGAGTCAGGCTGCCATGCAGGATGCTGGATGAACTCAGAGGTTTTTTAAAGGGGCAATCTTTTCCAAGGTAAAACCATGCTTTGTAAATGACTGCCCCTTTAAAAACAAAACAAAAAAAACCCTCAACGTTTGTCCAGCAGCCCGCAAGCCCACAGGCCTCACAGCGCAATACATAGTCCTAGATGTCTACTCGTGTGGATCATAACTTGAATCTACTTCGTTAATAACTTTTTATGCCAAACTATACAGTATACGGTATTTATATGCTCCCAAAACCAACTGCACACTGTCAACATGTTTCAATGGTGCCCGGAAATGCCTAATACAGTATGTATGTTCCCTTCTCTTTTACCTCCACAAGCCTAAAGCTGTGCACACTGTGTGCGATTTGGGCTATCGATTTTGACTATATAGATAACAAGATAATACAAATCACACATGTTTGGTTGCACCCGAGCGCGATTCGATTCCGATGTGCGTCATCTGATTCGAAAGTAGAAATGTACTGCACAGCAAAGACTATTTCTACTATCTCTGAATGAGGGCCCTGCTGCCCTCATTGCATCAAATCAATATATTGGCGGCCGCCACATCGGCCTATGTGTGTACACGATTGTAGAATGCATACTACCCACTATACAAGGCACACATCAATCTGCCTGAACAGAGTATTGCTATTCTGTAGTTGAATTGAGTTTACATACTCAGATACTTGAAGACTTCCTCTGTTTGGGAAAGGATTCCAAATCTGAACAGTCCTGCTGGTCTTGCATTATGTACCAGAAGGTTCTGGGGCTGTCCTCTCCACGGATAACTCTAAAGAGTAAATACCCTTGTAAGATGTTCTCAAAACAAAGGATTCATCAACTGCACAGCTGAAGAGCTCTGAAGTGAGTCCTTGGCTGGAAGCTGTTAGACGCTCGTCTATTCCACAGTCTCGGGATAATAGTGTGATTCTTGTCCTTCCAAGAATTCCTAAAACCACCATTCATTATGTGTACCTGTCTAGTGGACCAAAACATACCGTGTTAAATTTATACAAGGCCAGTAACATTTGTTATTTTCCAGTGTTCCTTCGTTTGTGCTACAATTGTTTATTGTCTCATTTATTCTAAGCAATATATCAAGGCAATGTATTTTTTATGGGCTAACAAAGTAGTAGGTTTACCAGACCATTTTGTTGCGCGCTGTGGGACCTGCTGCAGAAAGCTGGGCATCAGACTCTACTGATGCTCCGAATCTATAGGGATTTCCAGTGGTCACAGGTTTGATAGGTGATTTATACCAAAGTGAGAGGAGACATTTAAATCATGTCAACCTGTTCTCTTATCACCCAGGTCTTTTTGAAGGATTGTTTCACAGCTAATGATTCCCAGCTGCTTGGACCACTATCCCACTGTTGACTTAAAAACAATTCATCTCCCAGACAAGCTCTTTTTATATTCCCCATCCATTGAAAAAAGTAGAGCGGACGATAACACGTCCAACCACTTAAAATTTGTAGATGGCTGTGAAGCTATTTTTATTCTACTTGTTTATGCAACACCCGGTAAAAGTCATAGACACTTGGGGTAGAGTTTACTTTTATACACAGTGTATTTCTAAGATTTTACTTTATGTGCAAAATATAAATAAGTTAACAATTTAAAGATGCAATTACTTTGAAAGTACCCAAATGGTAATATCTTTATTTTGTACTGTGACAAATCTATTGTCCAGAACACCTAACAAAATCACATTTAATTGCATGGAAATAATATAATCTTTTTTTCTGTGTGTGTGTGCATATACTGTACACACAGAAAAAAAAACCTGCGGGCATTGGTGAACTAAAATTTGATGTAAGGTAAAGTTTTGCTGTGGCTGGAGCACTGTGACTGACTGTGAATGGAAGGGAATTTGACATGCTGTTTATGGTGCGCCCCAGCTATAGCTTGTTACAGAATATGATCTTGTATGGGCCTAATTCAGACCTGATCACAGGATAAATTTGAAAATAGCTCAGTTTACTAGTTTGTTCAGCTTGAAAGTCGCCCAGTGTGTATGGGGAAGCAATGAGCAGCGAGCGCTGATGCACGCTCCCGCATCATCGCTAGCCCGGCCACTCATCTGGTGTTACCAGCAGATGAGCGGTGGAGTGGACGACTTTCAATAGCATCCTGTTATGGAAAGTCGTCCAACCCCGGGAAAAATTGCCAAAAACGGGCGGAAAAACGTTCCGTGTGTATGCACTGTGCACTGAACGTTTTTCATCCCAGCGATTTTTCCCCATCATCTTTCGATATACACGCTGGACAAAAACACCCAGTGTGTATGGACTTAAAAGGCCTATACACACTAGGACTGGGGTAGCCAGGCTTCAAGAGCTACCAACAGTTAATGTTTTCCATGTCTCCTCACAGAATCACAAGTGAAGTAATTAGCTCCACCTGTGGATCTTTTAAAATGTGTCACCTGTGCAGCAGCTAGTTTGTCTGGAAAATGTGAACTGTTGGTAGCTCTCGAGGACTGGAGTTGGCTACCACTGAGGGGACAGTGTCGGGAGTAATGTTTGTTACTGCCTATTGGGGGTGCAAGTAGAAACTTTGTCTTAGTGATACTGATGGTGTGCCCCCCAGAAATGGGTATGGTCATGAGGGGGTGTGGTTATATATTATTGCGTACACTGTCAAGCCCATTACACATTATGCCATACATCGTAATGCCCATTACACATTATGCCACACATAATGCCCTTTATGTGTGCCTTTACATAATAAAATGCCCTTATACTGTACATATAATGCACCTTATAAACACAACAAGTATGGCAGTGGTCAGCGCTGGTTATGATGTGTCCAAATACTTTATCTTCTTAAAAATAATATCTACAGTATAATTGTTCTATAGATGAACAGAAAGATAGATGCATCAAATAAATCATTATTTATGATTTCAGAAAAATGTGTGAACTTTTCAGTAAAATGGTACAGTCACAAAAAACGCAGTTTCAAACAAACGGTCTTAAAAAGTATGAAAAAACTTATATGAGAAATTCCAGTATCACTTATAGCATATCGGTCTTCCAAGTATAATCAATTATAGATAGCTTTCTAATAGACCCAAAATGACCCGTTTAATCCAGGATATAGCAGAGGCAATAAAACAAAAAGACAGGAGATTACCTCTAATCTAATGTCCTTATTTGTGTCCCGCTAGATGGAAATTAGCACCAATTTACAATGGTTATCCTCAACTCCGTGGAACCACAGCAAATGAGCACTCCAAACGCTGTTGTATATCCTTGCTGCTCCACTCCCAAGAAACGCATTTGTGGGGTCTAAAGAAAGCCACTTGGTATCAATAATGTTTGGTTACTGCTGTTGATCATGCCGCTGTGTAGGGTGGCCAGCTAGTGGACTCTTCTCTGCAGGATTGAAATACCCATAGTCAGCCTATGCCTAGGGCATAAGTCCTTAATCATACCTCCCAACTTCTGTCTGTATGAAATAGGGACACTCGCACAGCGTCTATTCTACTAGATTGGGGGTCTCCCAACTGTCACCCCCCCGCAGCGAGACAATGCCTGCCGCGGGTGGGACAGCGGGACAGGACCCGAAAATCGGGACTGTCCCTCTAAAATCGTGACAGTTGGGAGGTATGCCTTAATGACGGCAGGAGAGCACAAGGTGGTACTACAGATCTGTAACATATTTATTAAAGGTACGCCGTACCCCCTTACTGCCCACCAATGTATATTAACTGCTGCCTATTCTTAATATACATTGGTGGGCAGTTGAGCCAGTAATATATACATTACTGGCCTGTGCCAGCAATGTATATATTATTGGCTAATAAATAATCATTGGTAGCCAGTGGTGCCAGTAATATATTCATTATTGGTATAGGTACGCACACACATAGCGATGATAGCTGAAATATGAGGACTCATTGATAGATGTGCTGGTAAAACCAGACGATGGCCCACCTCTCTAGTGATAATGCGCATTGTCGCTAGTCGGCCCTCACTGGGGTATACACACTAGGGGCCTTATTCTAGTTCACTCTTTCTGACAAAATCCGTCTTAGATGGACAAAACCATGTGCACTGCAGGGGGTCAGATGTAAAATGTGCAGAGAGAATTAGATTTGGGTGAGTTTATTTTGTTTCTGTGCAGGGTAAATATTGGCTGCTTTATTTTTACACTGCAATATAGATCTCACTTTGAAGTAAAACCCCACCCAAATCTAATTCTCTCTGCACATTTTACATCTGCCCCCCTGCAGTGCACATGGTTTTGTCCATCTAAGAAGGATTTTGTCAGAAAGAGTGAAGGCCCTAGATGACTTTCAGCTCAAAATGACCAAAATTATCCGATTTTCAGCTCACAATCTCTAGTGTGTATGGGCCTTTAGATTTGGGTGAGGTGTGTTGAAACTGAAATCTAAATTGCAGTGTAAAAATAAAGCAGCCAGTATTTACCCTGCACAGAAACAAAATAACTCACCCAAAACTAACTCTCTCAGAATTAGGCCCCGTGTCCTTGTAGCTAGGAATATAAATTAAATAAAATTCAAACTTGGGGGGGGGGGGGGGACTTCAACAATGAAAGTTCCAGACAAAAATAGACAAAGCACCTCTTCTCTGACTTTTGATGTGTCGTATCCCTGCTTTTCCCAGGGGAAAATGTACATCCATGAACTTATTACTAATGTTTCCTGTCGTTGACAGTGGAGCCAGTTGATGTTTTAGCTGAGAGGGGAGAGAAATACAAGGTCATGTCTAAAGCCTGCAGGCTGTCTTCAATCTTAGATTCACTTTTCTAGCAGGCGAGTTTCCATCTTCACACCGAGCGAAGCTTAAATAAAACATGATTTAACCTCAGCCAAACTTCCTCCCAGTGTTTATCTTTGGCTGGGGGCTAATGCTTTGTACAGGCAAATCTCATCACCGTACACCAGTGACAATGGCTTGCAACGAGTTTCCTTCAGTCTTCAGCAGGGATATATCAATCTCACTGGAACGCAAGAAGGCCAAGATTGTACCTAAGCGTTTCTACCATTTGGTAATTGCTTCTATTAACACCAAGCCTTTGGCTTCAATAGAAAATGGAATTGAATTTTATGCATGCTGTAGATGTTTTCCATTCTGTAAATGTGGAGTTGGAATGGCTTGCTTTAAATGTCATTTACATTAGGATTGTAGACACTTGTGTGTGAAAGTTAAATGCAAAAGTCTCAAGAATAGTCTGGCCAAGGGTCTAATGCTTGGGGGAACTTTAAATACGTTTGAAGGTGTTATCGGGGAGTGGCGGCAAAATGCAGGTATGTCATTGCTGCTTTTTAAGGGCTTGTACAGTGCAGCTGCCATAATTTAAGGGCTTGTAATGCAGCTGCCATAATTCGTGCAGCAAAATATGGCACCAGTGTCGCTGCCAGCACGTCCAGTATGCGTAGTCATGGGGCTGCCCTTGCAGTCAACGTTCTCCTTTATTGCGTATATTTGAATGAGTTTGCAGTGGCTCCGGTAGGCATCATCTTTCATTCCTGAGTGGCTGCTTTACTTGCTAATACACGTAGGGTCTCCCCTATCCGTTTATTCCAAAAACCGAAATATTCTGAAAACTGTGGTTTTTCAGAATATTTTGGTTTCGTTTTTTTCATACTTACCTCATCCCCCGATGTCCACGGCAGCCTCAAGGATCCTTTTCAGCAGCATCTCCCAGTTGTGCATTGCACAAATGCGACGGTGACATCTCACCTGCGTGCACTCGCGCAGTGCACCCCTAGGACCGGAGATGTGCTGAAGAGGATCCTGAAGGCCGCTGTGGCCTTCAGGGGCCCATCGGGGCACCACCAGGGGGACTAGGTAAGTACGAAAAAAAATATTCAAACATCCCAAAAAATCCCTTATGCAAGATGCTTGTGGTCCCAAGCATTTCGGATAAGGGATACTCAACCTGTATTTACAGTTCTGTACCCTAGAAAATCAATGCATTTGCACACACACCTGAATAAGACCCAATATACATTAATTGTAAATTTACCAATACTTTATTTTACAGAATTCAATATAAATTATTTTAAGGCCATCATTAGGACAAGATCACCAAACATCTGTTCATTTTTCTCAAAATATCTACCAATTTGACCTCTCTGTTTCCCGGTTGTAGGATTTTTACAGGTGCAGCCATTTAATCCCCTTAACCTTTTACCAAGTTACTCCTCTACACAGTTCACACTCAACTTTCTTGTGTTCTTTGCCTCTTAAGAAGACTGTGAGATATAAAAACTCTACATTTGAACGTGCCCTAGAGCTTAGAAAATATCCCTATTGCAAATTAACTACTATTACTTTGGGTGTCATGGGCTGACTTTTATCCCTCCATTCCATTCTTATGTCTTTATAATACTCAAGATTGTATTTACTTTTTATATTTGCTCCGAGTGTCTTGTGTTCATTTCAATTCAGTTAGCACCCTTAAATTAACGGGATGAAAAAGGATGGTAACCTCGGCCTTTACCAACTGAGGCTATTCAGTTCCAAACCTTTGTTTCACCCAACCCCCTTTTAAACACCTATTAACTTAATATGATAATGGATGTTAACCAGGCTTGCCTACCTGACCCTCTCCTTCAGGGAGAACATGCTCTGTTCCTGGACTTCCCTGGTAATGTATGATTGCTGTGGTGAGCTAGGTAATTAATAAGAAAGGTGTTTCACCACAGGTGATGGCAATCATACATTACCAGGGAAGTCCAGGAACAGAGCATTTTCTCCCTGAAGGAGAGGGTCAGGTAGGCAACCCTGGTGTTAACACTCAGACACTATAAAAAGTTCACGGATTTGTGTGGTTAAGATGGTTGCAGCACCTGTTAATCCCCTAGTTTAAAAACCTGAACTTCAGTAAATATACTCCTCAGTCAAACCGAAATGTAATTCCTTTCACATATTGGAGATTATTCAGATGTGGAAGGATCTGTGACATCATGTGCGTATGGTGATGAGCTTCAGAAGATCAGTGATTGATAGTCTGATGTTTGGGAGCGGGCAGTGATGGTCACGGTTTCTCTAGACTAGGCCTGGCCAAAAGGTAGATCGCAATCTACTGGTAGCTCATGGGGCCTACATCGGTAGATCACGACCAACTTAACAAAGACAAACCGTGATTACTTCTGGGGTTTTAAGAGCCCAGCTCCCGGTAGTCCAGTGAGCATTTTGAGTTTGTAATTATGGAAAAAAGGGGAGGTTGATTGCGCTGATATCCAATCTCCCCTTAACTTAAGGCATACAATCAAATGCGATGGACGCGATTTTCCGGTAAAATCGCGTCCATCGCATCGCGCCCAAATCGCATGCGATGCAATGCGATCGACGCGATTTTCCATAGGATTCAATGTTAAAATGGTCCTGTTCATTTCCCCACTATCCAAGTGGGCATAGAGTTGATATTCTATGGTGTGGCGAGCCACTAAGCCCGAAGCGTGGCGAGGGGACGCGGATTACTTAAAATGTATTCCGCATCCCCTCGCGGGGCTCGCCATGCTTCGGGCTTGCTGCGCTCGCCACGCTATATAAATTCAACTCTATGCCCACTTGGATAGTGGGGAAATGAACAGGACCATTTTAACATTGAATCCTATGGAAAATCGCGTCCATCGCATCGCATGCGATTTGGTCGCAATGCGATCGACGTGATTTTTCCGACCTGATCAAAAATTGGGCACCCAGATATTACACAAGTACCAAACTATTTAATTAACAATATGCACTCACAAACATATGATGCATAGGGCGCACTTTATAATTTCCAAAGGCAATCACAGCTACTGTAGGCTCTTCATTCAATAATCTTATCTCCATATGAAGTGTGGTACTCTCTGAAACCAAAAATGATCTCCAAGGCATCCAAACCTTGTTTTGGTACTTGTGTATTATCACGGCGCCCCCGTTTCCATCGCATGCCATTGTACAACCAAAAAATCGCGTCCCATCGCATCGCATGCCATATGATCGTATGTGATGCGATGAGACGCGATTATACCCGATTTTAAATTGTACACACACCCAGACCCGATTTTACATTGTACACCCACCCTGATGGGTACTGACAATGTTAAATCCCCCCCCCATTGTTAACGCCACCCCACTTTCAATGCCAACCCAAAGCGTGGCGAGCAGCGGCGGTACGCGTCCACCGACCTTTTCATACCCCCACTATCCACGTCAGCGTGGAGTTGATTTTATATAGTGTGACCAACGCAGCGAGCCACCGAGCCCGAAGTGTGGCGAGCGGATGCGTAATACTTGTGAAGTAATGTGCGTCCCCTCGCGGGGCTCCCTGTGCTCGCCACACTTCGGGCTTGGTGGCTCGCTGTGCTCGCCACACTATATAAAGTCAACTCCACGCCAATGTGGATAGTGGGGGTATGAAAAGTTTGGAGGATGCGTACCGCCGCCCCTCGCGGGCTCGCTACGCTTCGGTTTGGCATTGATAGTGGGGTGGCGTTAAAAATGGGGGGACATTTAACATACTTATTACCCATCAGGGTGGGGATACAATTAAAAATCGGGTCTGCCTGGGCATTTAACATTGAAATCGCGTTGCATCGCATGCCATTATAATGGCATGCGATGCAACGCGATATTAAAATTGTACACTCTTCCCGGGAAAAGCCTCAAATCGGGACCATCGCATGCCATCGCATACCTTAATTAGTGGTATGCGATGCGATGGGCGCCGTGATAATACACAAGTACCCTCGTTTTTATTAGGATGTCATGGAGACCAAAAAGTGGAGAGACAATTGGTGCAATACGTTCGGATAACAATAAAGATTTATTTTAAAAAATGCACTCACATAAAATGGAATAGAAAAAGCAGGCAATCACTGCTGGGCAATTCCTGAAGACCTGGTTTCTCACCAACGCTGGAGTGGAGGGAGATTGCTGGAGACCAAGTGCCGGCTCGAGAGACCAGATATCCAGGGAGAGGGATCACCAAACAGAAACCCCAACCGGGACCTTTACACACTTAAAGCGTTTCAGACAATGGTGTATTTCTTCAGAAGTGTGTGTATAGTCCACTGAAGCACATCTTTATACCTCCCAACATAAAATAGCCATATCCGGTTTGAATACGGTTACCAGGTTTCCCACGTCAAACAGTTCCACCGCGACTATGGATGCGGTGTTCCAGAAGCGGAAGTACATAATTTCCCATATCCGGAATCTGCATCTGCGTGTCATTTGCGTGTCAACAGAGATATCCGGTCTGGTTATTTTCTACATATACACGGAAGTCCAATTTGCGTTCCACCGTTTGGAACATACATATGTGTCAACATATCGATACAGGTCAGTCTGTCTGGGGGAGTGTTTCTAAAAAATGTGCAAAATAGGCAAAGGTATAGAAATTTGTTCACCGAATAAATATAATACATAAGTACATAAATAAAAACAGTAACTGAGAAGAGCTGTAGGAATGAATAATTTAGGTTAAAAAACATTTAACCGGGAGCTGGGGTTTTAAGAGCCCAGCTCCCGGTAGTCCAGTGAGCATTTTGAGTTTGTAATTAGTTGCTACTTGTGTCCATATTCATAGCTGCATAGAACCCCCTGATGTGTGCACTGACAAAAATTAGTGTCCAACAACCTTCTCAGAGAAGAAACCATGGTACGCAGTCGCCGCCACTAATTCCAGCAATCCTGCATGCAGCTTTCATCTTCTATTTAGGTCCATGCATGCGCAGGAAGGTCTTTTTGCATATGTACAGTAGTAGAAGAAATAGCTCAACTGCACAGACATCAGTAAAAGTGCCCACCTATGAATAAGGCCCTGTTATGGCATTTTATGGATCCAGGTTCACAGAACATCACTGCCCAGAAAAAGGTTTTGCTTGATGTAGACAGGAATATTGATATTTATATAAATGTGTTTTTTATTATTATTATTATTATTATTATTATTATTATTATTAATAACCACTTTGACACCTGCTTATGGTTAGGAATGAGTACCTACTGCCCTGATTATTCCAAGATTGCTAACACCATGCAGTGCAAGTGATATCATGTATTGGTGCCAGTAGATCACTGCTAAGTAAGTAAACAAAAAGTAGATCCCGGGTGGCAAGTTCAGCCACCCTGCTTTAGACTTATGGGGCCTACACACGGGGAGAACACTGGCCCTGACCGGTGATTAACTAGATTTATCCAGCATGCTGGATGTTAATCGCCGGGCGATAGCATCACACAGGGCCACACATTATTATTGGTATGGCCCCTGCAGTGCCAGTGCATGTAAGTCTTCTCACCGCCCCAGGAAAAATGTGGGGGGGAGGGATCGCGGGCGCCGCTGACCTGGGGGGGACCTACCTGCTGCTCCAGTGAGGGGTGCGGGCAGACCCGCTGCTCCAGCAGTGGGGGGGGGGTGCGCGGACAGACCCACTTTCTCCAGCGGGGAGGGGTGCGCGGGCAGATCCGCTGCTCCAGCGAGGGGGGGGGGGTTTCCACCCGCACCAGTTCCACTACGTTGGTACGATGGTGAGTCAGGGCGGCATGCTGGTGAGGATGACCTCACTTCATGCCACCCTCTAGTGGCCGGTGTCCTAGGCAATTGCCTAAAGCTGTACACTGGGGGGTTTTTTTGTCAGAGAAGGGACTGACAAAGAAAGAAAATAACGCTTTTTGGGCGCACTCCTTTGTTAATGATTTTGATGAATAATTTAAGACATAACTTTTATTAAAGACTTTTTTTTTAAAATTAGGTGGCACAAGTATTGAGCTCCTACCCCCTCGTCTTATGTTGCCACACCTGGTCTTCCCCAGGGGTCTCCCACCTGAGGACTGTCCTGGCCCTCCACTGCTTGGCTTCCAAGTTCGGAGAGGATTTGGGCAGTCCATCGGGGTATGGTGGCAATATGACAGGGTTTTGTGTCTCAATCAAATTAGCTTGTTGGGCTGCAAGTAGGGATGGCGCAGCGGGTGGGTCTCACGGATAATTGGGTGGAATATTGTGGCTACACTTAGTGGAGATGGCACGGCTAGGATTGATTTTTTTTGCCTGATCAGCAGATCATGGTGTAGAAAACCAGAGAGCCACCAAGAACCTAATTTATCTCCACGTCCTTTGTGCTGCTCTGATTACCTGACCCCGGTGCAAGCGACTGGGAAGTCATTAAATACCATCTGTGTCCCCATCCCCACCCTAGAAGGGCCACCTAGCCGTGCCATCTCCACTAAGTGTAGCCACAATATTCCACCCAATTATCCGTGAGACCCACCCGCTGCACCATCCCTACTTGCAGCCCAACAGGCTAATTTGATTGAGACACAAAACCCTGTCATATTGCCACCATACCCCGCTGGACTGCCCAAATCCTCTCCGAACTTGGAAGCCAAGCAGTGGAGGGCCAGGACAGTACTCAGGTGGGAGACCCCTGGGGAAGACCAGGTGTGGCAAAATAAGACGAGGGGGTAGGAGCCGTCGTATCAATTAATACCTGTATTAATGACTGCCAGAGTGATTTTCTATTAAAGATTAATATTTATCCAACTTAGAGGCTGTGTCACTTTTCTTCCCCATTTAACCATTTGAGGTGTATTACACTGTGTGTGACTAAGCATATTATTGCACACACCTAGGGGAATAGAATAATTTCACTGCCTATGATTACTGGTAATTGTACCTCTGATAAAAACAGTGCTCAAATGATAAATTAATGTTTGACAAATCCACGAATATTCCTTAAACTAAAATAGTTCAAGGATCACACTACATTTTTAACATATATAACCCAATACCTGTGCCACCTAATTTAAAAAAAAAAGTCTTTAATAAAAGTTATGTCTTAAATTATTCATCAAAATCATTAACAAAGGAGTGCACCCAAAAAGCGTTTTTTTCTTTCTTTCTCAGTCCCTTCTCTGACAAAAAAACCCCAGTGTACAACCATTGATTCTAAATGCTGGGCGCACCGCCAACCAGTCAACTACCAGAATCCATCAAGTTTTGTAGTTCATAAAGTTGGTTTCAAAAACAGTTATACAGATTACTAGTCTGTGCGGACCTTTAGCTCCTTTTTTGAACAATTACCTAAAGCTGCCTCGTGGTGGCGCCGGCCCTGGGCCCCTGCACACAGAGCATTGTAGGAGCATTTTCTAAGCAATCTAGTGAGGCTTAAGGAAGCAGTGATAGAAACTAACCACATCTGAATTAGGCTCCTTCCTTCCTACACATTTGTATAAACAGATTTCTATCACATGGGTCTAGTGAACACGTTAATACAAGTCAGGCTAAATCCCAGACTCACAGCTCATTTCCATATTTCTGTCACACATAGATGCCACTAATGGCTGCTGCAGATTCCTCCCTGACAAGTATGAGAAAACACAACCTATTCTGAAACTAAAACTTTTTTCACCCTTCATTATTACAGAGGTCTGACAGGCTGATGCTAACAAGTGTGAACATGGGAAGGTGTACGAGAATTTTCACAGACCTCTCTAGTCTCTCTAATTCTGTAATTTAACCCATAGACCACTGGAATACTTGGTGTTTACATTCTGCTCTCAACAATGATTGAATGTGTAGCATAATCCCTATATAGTAAGGGGAAGTCTGAGACCTTGTGAGACCACCAGAACAGGGGAAAAGGGATATGAGGAGTCTGGCTCCATAGCTAAGACCCCCTGCAGCGGGAATGGGCTAAGGAAATGTCTGGGTTGATGTTTTATTCTTCAGGGACACATGGAATATTTAGCAACACTCAAGTTCTCCCCAGTGCCCAGTAATACATCAGCACAAAGCAGAGCTATGTAATAAAAGACTTTCCTGCATGAGTGACACAACAATAATCTATCACACAGTAATACAGTGACAGCCTGTTATTAGAGGATAAAACAGCATCAGAGTATAGAAACCTCAACAAGGCCACTGCCTCATCCAATCACATCACTGCTTTACTAGCCAGCGCTCCGGAGCACCAGTTGCCCTGCATCAGGCTTTACATACATACCATACCTCCCAACTGCACCGCTTTTCACGGGATTATTTGGGGACAGTCCTGCATCCTGCCCGGTGCAGGCGGTGTCTCGTCTGCTGGGAGTCTGACCAGCCTGCTGGGAATAGATGCTGTGCGCATGGGCACAGCGTCAAATCAGAAAGGCAGAGGGGCTGGGAGCATGGCCATGCCCCCAGTAGTGACGAAAATGGAGGTGTGGCCTGAAAGGTGCGGCATCCCTGTGAGGCCATGCCCCTTTTACACAGGAATGCCCCCTTTTCTGGGGCGCGCAAGTGTTTCACTTCCCTTGGAGGAAATGTTGGATCATACATACATACATACATACATACATACATACATACATACATACATACATACATATTTACAAGAGCTTTGTAGAGTTGTTAATTTATTTCTTAAAGAATGTAAAGTTTGTAATTTCGGTACTCTTTACCTAGTACGGCGCCCGTCGCGGGCATCGCGGGTACATTTATGTGTGGCCGCGACGCGACCGACGCGATGCCCGCGATTTCCCATTGAAACCAATGTTAAACATGGAAATCGTGTCGGTCGCGTCGCGGCCGGCCATAAATGTACCCGCGATGCCCGCGATTTCCCATAGGAATCAATGTTAAAAGGCGCGATGGACCCGATTTTACTGTTAAATGCCTCAATCCACCCGATTTGGCCATAGGAATCAATGTTAAATGGGCCACAGAGCCCATTAACCCTTAAATGTCCCCCCAAATTTTTAACGCCACCCCACGATCCACGCCAACCCGAAGCGTGGCGAGCGCAGCGAGCCGGCAAGGGGCGGCGGTACGCGTCCTCCGACCTTTTCATGCCCTACTATCCACTACGGCGTGGTGTGAGAATATAATAGTGTGGCGAGCGCAGCGAGCCACCGAGCCCGAAGCGTGGCGAGCGGACGCGGATACCTTCACAGATATGCGCGTCCCCTCGCGGGCTTCACAGGTGTCCGTGGCGACGCGGACACCTGTGAAGCCCGCGAGGGGACGCGTCTACCTGTGAAGGTATCCGCGTCCCCTCGCGGGGCTCGCCACGCTTCGGGCTCGGTGGCTCGCTGCGCTCGCCACACTATTATATTCTCACACCACGCCGTAGTGGATAGTAGGGCATGAAAAGGTCGGAGGACGCGTACCGCCGCCCCTCGCGGGCTCGCTGCGCTCGCCACGCTTCGGGTTGGCGTTGATCGTGGGTTGGCGTTAAAAATTTGGGGGGACATTTAAGGGTTAATTTGGCCTATTTGGCCCCAAATCGGGTCCATTGAGGCATTTAACAGTAAAATCGCGGTCAATCTGCCGTTTTAACATTGTTCCCTATGGGAAAATCGCGGTGATCGCGGTCATCGCGGCCATCCCGATTTACCCGCGATGCCCGCGATGACCGCGATCACCGCGATTTTTACCCCCGACGCCCGCGATTTCAATCGTGGGCGCCGTTCTAGGTAAAGAGTACCGTAATTTCTTGTGCAACTCACACCCAAGTTTGTTGTACCATGCCATCGGAGTGGCTGCTACTTGACAAAAATATAGGGCGTGTCCTTCATACTCCTTTTCATCTGGTCATTGACGTACGCCCAGGAAATGTTATTTCACCTTTTTTAATATTTATTTATTAATTTTTTTTTATTTATTTTGCGGCTCCTGAGCATTAAAACTGGTTGCTTTCAGAGAAGTCAAAGATGGCGGCTTTTAGCAGCTTTTAAAACTTCGGCCATCAGGTGTGGTTGTTTCATTTTATTATGACTGTCGCCATTATAATTATGTCTACATTTCGGTTGTTGACCTTATCATTTGTTTATATTTTTGATGTCAACATTATGCCTGCATTATGAACATATCAACATTTAGTCCATGTTGACATTTTGGCTGTCTACTTGGTGTTTATATTTTGAATGTAGAAATTCTGATTAATATATACACAATCAAATCTGATAAATAGTAAAAGATTCTGATCCAGTGTATCCTAAAAAAATGATGCTCTGATATAGATATACTGTATGTATGTGTGTGTGTGTGTGTGTGTGTGTGTGTGTGTGTTCTCCAGTAATTTATATATACAGTACATGTCCTTTTTTTCCTGAAAAAATGCATTGTACATAAGAGATTTTTTATGAAACCTTTCTACCTGTTCTTTAAACACTTAGGCCAGTGTCCAATTGACTTTGGCTAATTGAGTCACTTGACCGCCGAGATTTACTGAGGGGTTTTGTTCTGCCTGCCTCAGACAGGTGAAACCAAAACCCAGAAAACTGTCATTCAAAGCTATGATCACTGCCATGGAAACACTTAGGCCCGACGTGCTTTTGTGAGGTAAAGGGTAAGTTACCACACAGTACAGACAGGTTATAATCATACTTGTCTACAGTACATTCATGATTTCCTCTCCTTGAGATGCCCGGACAGTGGGCAGGAGGTTAATTGGGGGTAGAGCTAACTCAGGGTTGCCTACCCTCCCGGAATGTCCGGGAGGGTCCCGGAAATCGGGTCCCCCTCCCGGCCCCCCGGAAAGGACGGCAACCCTCCCGCATTGTCCTGCCTCTCCGGTGGAGAGGGGGTCCATGGGGGGTTCCGTGGGTGAAATGACGCGATTGCGTCACTTAAACCCCGCTCCCCGCCGTGCAATGCATAAAATACCGGCATTGCACGGGGGCGTGGCTAAAATGATGCAATCACTCTAGCCACACCCCTAAATGGCTCATCGCCCCTTTTCCCTCCCGGCTTTGGGCCCGCCCCCCTGCCATACTGAGCTGGCTGCTCTCTCCCGGAGAGAGCAGCCAGAAAGTCGGCAACCCTGAGCTAACTGATTCAATTAGCATATAATCATGTCATTTTGCCCACTCTGTGTGGACCACGGATTTATTTGATTTTCCCATTCTGCCCACTACAAGAAAAAGTAGATATGTCCCACATTAACCAGTAGGCAAGTATGGCTATAATAGGATAGCCTGATAAATCCTTTGGTAATAATCGTGTTAAAAGACTGTTATATCAGGATATTACCACGGGTAATAGGATACTGGCCTTCCCTGTATTTGTATTGCTGTGACTCTGTACAGTACAATCACCTTTTCAAAAGGAACCGTGCACTGAATCGTCCGGCAACAAGCTCTGATTGCATAGAATAAATGTGACTTATTAGTCAAAAGACAGGTAGAAATTTGTAAAATGCCTCCAAAAACCCACACAATTTATCACCTATAAATACAAAGATATTCTAGAATAACAGAAGGAGTTAAGAAAAACTTTAATAATACTGGCATAACTCCAACCATACTGCAATCAAGCGGAATGTCTGCATTGTGCTGTTTAAAAATGGTTTGCTATAACCAATATTGTATATAATAGAGCATGGCGCTGTTTATAATTGCTCTCTTTTTTATTTCACCCTATTGAATGAAAGATCATATTAATAAGGCATAGAGTAAAACATAGACTGCAGAAAACATGAGGTTTTTATGATGTGTTGGGGGTGTTTTTTTTGGTTATTTATATTAATGTTCATGCCAACCACAGATATATAAATAGCCTTAGTTTTCCCAGATTAAACACAACCACATATCACACTTCCAAGAATGAAGTCTATTGTTTTAGATGGAATGCTTATAAAAATATTTTTTACCTCTCACTTGCTGCATCGCCGGAGAATACAGGAAGTGATTCTGGTTGGTTTGCAAAAGCAAACTCTTTCTTTAACCACCTCAGTGGTATGCCGCAGCAGGCTGTCCTGGAAAATTTCCAGGCATCCCACCAATATGAAGTTGTGTGCCAGTGGTGCCTGCAGCTTTGCACCACTGGCGCATAACCTCTCCAGGCACACACACACCAGCCCCCCCCATAGTGTGAGCACCCCCCTCCTTTCCTGTCGCTCCCCCTCGCCCTCTGCTCCGGCCATCGTATGCCGGAGCTCCCCTGCCCCCGCCGCCATTTGTTGCAGTTAGCAGGCGGCATGCTCGGGGATGTTCGCCACGGCTTGGGAGGACTTGGAAGCGCTGTGGAGTTTTCGGGCCCCGAGTCCTCCCGAGCTGCCCCGAACATCCCAGAGCCTGCCACCTCACTGTCTGCTGCGAATGGTGACTGGGGCAGCGGCAGGCGAGTAGGGGGGGGGGGGGAGGAACATGGGGGGGGGTTTGTGTGCTCACACTGTTTGCACCCTGCACAGAAACAAAATAACTCGCCCAACTGTAACTCTCTCTGAACATGTTACATCTGTCCCACCTGCAGTGTACATGGCTTTGCCAATTAAATAAGGAGTTTTCGGTACTTATGTAGTATCTGGGCTGCCGATTTCTAAATCGGGTCGGATCGGGAGATCGCATCGCATCGCATGCGACCATGCGATTCGATGCGATGCGATGCGATGCGATGACCCGATTTTTCCATAGGAATCAATGTTAAAATGGACTGAGTCCATTTTAACATGGAATTCAATGGGAAAAATGGGTCCTTTTCATACCCCTACTATCCAAGTGGGCATGGAGTTGGATATAAACCTGTGGCGAGCGTAGCGAGGCGAGCGAAGCGAGCCCCGCGAGGGGACGAATACCGTCCCCTCGCGGGGCTCGCTTCGCTCGCCACGCTTCGGGCTCGGTGGCTCGCTACGCTCGCCACAGGTTTATATCCAACTCCATGCCCACTTGGATAGTAGGGGTATGAAAAGGACCCATTTTTCCATAGGAATCATTTTAACATTGATTCCTATGGAAAAATCGGGTCATCGCATCCGATATCGGATGCGATGCGATGCGATGCGATATCGCATCGCATCTGATTGTATGCCTTAACTTAAGGCATACAATCAAAAAATCGGCAGCCCAGATACTACATAAGTACCGAGTTTTCTTTTGCCAACCGACCAGAATCACCGCTATATTGTGTTTTTTCTAGAAAGGACTTTCACTAAATGCAGCTTGATGAAGAAGGTACAGGTGATTTCTTTTATAATTGATGGTAACAAAAAGTCTTCAGCCCCCTTCACACACATACACTATATAAAATGTGTCCTCATGGCTTCCTGTTAATTGCACAGTCTGAGCACCAGCCTATACCTGTGAATAGTAAGGGCTGTTATTATCACCTATGTGCTGGGGCTGCAAATGAGCAACGCCAACATGTTTACAAATGGCTGTCAACACCTTTATATTAACGTCAAGCTGTACACCTAATAAACACTTCCTATGTCAAGTGGCATTTAATGCTTTCACTACCTGAGCAGCTCAAAGCATAGGTGCACTTAGACCTTGTAGAAAATACATTATAGGTACAAATGCTGTTTCAATTTCAGGAACTGAAATTGATTGTCCTATAATATACTTGTACCATTCATTACCTTACAGTACCTAAATTACAGAAAACCTTCTTTACTTTTGAAACCTATTTTCACACTGTGGTTGCAGATTGCCACTTTACTCTTTTACTTGGGAATCTGCAGAATATCTCATGCATTGATGGCCCTAAAATTGATTGGAAGCTCATTTCCTGAACATCTGATGAGGGAGTTCAGCCGTTCCTGTAAATGCCACATCTTATGTTATAAACACAGGCAAATATATTGCCCTGTTTTCCATCTTTATCATGTTGGTGTCTTTTAAACGGCATGCATTCAGCATCCTGACAGACAGGATGTTGGCAGTCACAGTACCAATGCCAGCATCCCAACTACTGCTAGGAGACCAGCGCTGAAATCAATTAGGAGGCAGGTGCTGGAATACAGACTGCCAGCATCCCCAAAGTAAGTATGCGGGTAGCGTTAGGCTGAAGAGGGGTGGGTGGGAAAATTAGGCTTAGGATGTGGGGAAGGAGAGATGGGGTTAGGCAGCAGGGTACAGAGGATAGAGTTGGGCACTAACAGGTTAGAGTTAGGCTGCAGGGAGGGAGGGTTAAGGTTGGGGGTTGGGGCAGGGAGAAGGGACGGGTTCCTGGCGTTGGTATTCTGAGTGCCGGTATCCCTACCACGGGTCATTATTTATTTATTAACAGTTTCTTATATAGCGCACACAGAGATATATATCTTATATAGCGCTTACAGAGAATAATTGAACAGTCACATCAGTCCCTGCCCCAGTGGAGTTTACAATCTATATTCTGTACCACATGCACACACTAACAGACATTCTAGGGAGCCAATTAGCCCTCCAGTATATTTTTGGATTGTGGGAGGAAACCGGAGTACCCAAAGGAAACCCGCACAGGGAGAATATACGAACTCTGCACAGTTAGAGCCATGGTGGGAATCAAATCCATGACCTCAGTACTGTGAGGCAGTAATGCTAGCCATTACACCATCCATTCTGTATCCACTTTAAACATATGGCTTAAAGTAATCCAGTACATCAGGGATGGTCGACATGTGGCTCTCCATCGGTTGTAAAAAGTCCAAGCATGCCCTCATATCACGGAACTCTAAAACTGTGGCAGGGCATGCTGGGATGTGTAGACTGGCAACAGCTGGTTAGCCTCATTACACATACCCCTATAATGCCTCTCAATCTTTACTGTTGCCTTCAGATCACCACACCTCTTCAATAGTCATGCGATTCTGCCACATGCCCATACCAATTTAAAATATCACCCAATAGGGGTCCCAATTCATTTTACACCACACAGAACCCAAAGGCATAGTTTGAAACATCATGGGACCTAAACTCCTAGTATAGAAAATAAAGTAGACACAGTTTTTTGTGCGCTCAGAGCATCAGATGGAGAAAAATACTAGAGTGGTGTCCCCACTTTACTTACCACGTTTATACAACAGAAAGATATGTGTAAACACAAATGGTGTGTATTCTCAGTCATAGCTTAAATAGAATATAAACTGTACATCCCTAATAAGGAGACACATCTCCTCTTCTCCGCCTCCAAATAGGTATATGGGGAGTATGCTTGTTCAATAATACCAGGTAATAGTAAGAGGGAACTTCACCACACACAGTAGGAGAGCAAGATACCGTGCAACCTTTTTAGGGGATCGGCGTCTCCTCTTCTCAGTTACTTCGATTGCTCTACAGAAGCTGTGAATATGGATCCGTTGTTCCACTTGTCACAACTCACTTGTGTCTCACATGAAATATACAAGGGGTAAACCAATATAGTGTAACACAATTTATTACATATACAAGGTGTAAAAGATATAAAAGGTCTAAAATAAAAACATAGGGCCGTATTCAATGAGAATATTGACAGCGTGCAGCGAATCCTGTTTAGGATTCGCTGCACACTCGCCACTGCCCGCCGTGTTCCGGAGCCTCGCTGTCCCCCCTATTCAACGTCACAGGGGCTCGCTGCCCCTGACGGCGAGTTTGAACCCCTGCGGTGGACGCCGCAGGGAGCCTGAGGACAGTGGCAGGCAGGGAGATGGAAGTCTCCCTGCCTGCCCCAGAAAGTATGTGGGGGGGAGGTGGGCTCCTCGGGAGCCAGGCAGCACAGGCTGCCCCCCGGGAGAGCCAACAGGGGACCAGGTATTCACTGCACCCAATCGTGCATATGCAATGATCGGGTGCAGTGAATATATGAATATCTAATGAGCGGCTCTCAGCTCCCGGCCCCCTGCTGGCTGCTCTGTGTAAAAAAAATATATATATTTTTTAATTATATATTCATGTGCTATAAGCACATGAATAAAAATAGCATGCCCCTTCTCAGAATAAAATTCCTGATTTTTTTTTTTTTTTTACACCAAATGTAAAAAAAAACAACAACTTTATTTTAAAAGTTCACTTTCCTCTTCACTTCACCGATTTGCTACACGGTGAGGGACGGCGAAAATCACTTAGAAAGACGGCAAGAAGTGCACATTGAATAGGGTGATTCGCTTTCTGACCCAAAAAATCACCTTCCAACGCGAAAATAGCACAAATTCGCCATGAAACAGGGCAAATTATCCTCATTGAATACTGCCCATAGCCACAGTGGGGGAGAAATTACCTGAACAGGTGGAGAACTTGATGATATAAAGTTCTCAAAAAGCGACAGAAATGACCATTCCGGATATTGTCAGACCATGAAAGCATACACGGTCCCAGCAAAGAGCTCTCCAAGAGGGTCCAGGCAATATAGGTTCCGACGCGTTTTTCAACCCGCCCAGGGGTCTTTTTGGTGATACTCACACAGGTATATGTAACCAATATCTAAGAATTCTATTATCATGTAGTGTTCAAGATTGGTTACTAATACCATTCAGTGAGCTGGGGGAAACAATGTCTTGTTTTACTTACCCAGTATTAACCCCTCACTCTCATGCACCTGAGTGGTATTAATGAACTAATTGAGCATCTACCACTATCCATATGTGTGGTGACACTCAGTAGTCTAGAACCTCCTTGGGTCAAATCAAAAGGGTGCACCTCATTAGTGCCAAACATTGCATTCAACTGGTGCACCAGTTAATGATTGCAAGTGTGCACATGCACACCCTTTACCTATTTAATTATACTTACCCAGCTGTGACTGTCGCTGCACACAAAAATCACGGAGGAAAACGATTCCACACCCACCTAGTGGCATCCTTCGCAGGCAGAACAGAGGAGGTTGGGCCACAGTAAATGTGTCAGGCACACAATGGGCGGGATGTACCAAGCAGCGGCAGTATGTACTATTATATGCGGTGAGCAAAGCAAAGGGCAGCTCTCCTAAAAAGAGCTGCCCTTTGCGATCCCTGCGGCTGCCTGGAGTAGCTGGCGGCCGCGGGGCATGCTCGGAAGGATCCGTGTTGGATCCTTCACACAGCAGTGCTGTGAAGAGAAGTCAATAGGCTTCTATGGTATTACGCAAGCTAGAGCTGTTACTCCCTAACAGGAGTCTATGGGTTCCTACATGAGACCATGTAGCTGCTGAAACCCTTGCAGCGACGCGCTGATGGGAGGGGCTTCAGTGCATTTCATGATGCAGTAAAACCCCCGAAAACAGGAGTTTTACCACATTTTTTAGCATTTTATATATTATTCACAACCTATAGATTTACTGACTGACCAGTTGAATCCCGTAACCTAATCACACATAATAAAGTACAGTAAAACGGCCTCAAACTTTCTATTCTGGTCTTAAACACACCATGCATATGCAGGAATTATGTTGATGTTTCTTCACTTTTACTGGTGCCGATGCACAATGAAAAGTAAGAAAATTGTGTCTGGTTGCTGGGAATTATGCAATGCCAACTTATCCAATTGTTCTTGATTATTTACTGGCATTCTATATAGAGGAAAAAGCCACAAATATGGAGGCTATTAAAGTAACACTAAAACACAAATTCATTGTAGTTTTCATTGTTCTTGGCAGGAGCTATGATATTAACCATTTGAGTGCCAAAATCTCAGTGAGAGATGTTCAAAACATCCGCTAAAAATCCCAGCGTCGCCCACATTTGTTATATCTCCCCCCCCCCCCCCCCTTCAGTGCATATGGTTTTGTCCATCTGAGAAGGAATTTGCCTCTAAGAGTGAACTAGAATAAGGCCCCATATCGCCTTATGGAACAGGCTGATTTCACAGATCAGCAGAGGGGTCCTTTTGTCCCAGGCCCCTTAGGTGTCAGCGATGTACATTGCACTTAAGCGGGCAGCCAGGATGACAGTGCCAGCAGCATTTCAAATGTGATGCCGAGTGGTAGGCAATCCAAGCTTGCAGACAGGCAGCCAATTTGCACCCTACACCCACTGTTACTGCTTCATACACCACAGCTTACTCTTCCCACATTCTCCATCATTGCTCGCTACACTGATCCATATGGGTCTCCTTGCCATGGTCACTCAGCCAGAGCAGCCGGGAGCTAGTGACCAGAACAGTTGGAGAGTTTTGAGGGAGACTACAGTCTGTGTGAGGGCTTCTGTCTCGGTATTTGGTCATTAGGTGGACAGTGTTTTGGTTGACAGTCAAAAGTTTGATGCATTGAAAAGGTATTCATGCATTAGCAAAAGGTCAGCATTGAAAAAATATCGACAAGGTTTTTCATGATTTTTTGGGGGTCCCGAAGCATTGCAAGTGCAGCGGTATACTTATACTGTGTCCATATCAACCTATTTCGACAGGCAACAAAAAGTGAAAATCTAATGTTGACCTTTTGCTTGTGGTGAACTTTTCACCCCGTTGACCTAATGCGTGTCGACCTATTGGCCATGTCGACTTTTTTAAAAATTTGTGTTGACCTTTTGAGCATGTCAGCCTTTTTGACTATCGACCTAGACACTCTCGGCCTAACAACCCATACCCACTTTCTCACCCAACCAGCGCTGCACACCTTCCACCTGCTGTCTGTGAGGGAAATATGATTCCCGGCGTGTGCTACTGGCTTCTTCAATGATTTTTATGTTGATTTGCCTTTTCTATTTTTACTAAGAATTGTTTTAAAAAGGCTCTGGCCTTTGTCAATGATTTTTTATTTTTTTGGTGTGTGGATCTGAATAGGCTTCTATTTCACTTTTTATTTAGTTTAGGTTCTAGTTTTTCTTTGATGTTAAAATTTTACATACCCCACAGTCCAAATGTTGACAATCTTTTTTAATACAAGTTAATGCCAAAATTGCTGCCCCACCCACATTATTGCTCCAGCCCCAATGTTCCCAGTTCCTGACTATTTTATCCATTCTAGGCCCCACATTGTCTTCTGGCAGCCCTGCAGTTGAGGTATGCTGCCATATCAAAGAAGGGATGCGGTCTGGCTAGAGGAGACGAGATGGGGCCCCTCTCCCCAGCTCTTGCTCTATGGCTCTACCAGTGGGGGTCCCCCTCCTACTCTTGTTGCTAAGGAGCTGAATTTATTGGTCCAATTTCCCAAAACTGTGCTCGCTGATTGGGCCTGATTCAGACCTGTTAGCTAAGCTGCATATATATCCAGCCTAGCGAGCAGGTAAACAAACCCCGCTAAGTGAATTCACTCGCTAGCATGCAAGGGTATGTGTACGCGAACACATCCCCTCACATGTGCCACACAGGGAAAAACAAGGATGGTCGCTCGCCATTAAATGATTTTCCCATTGTTTGCTAACAAAAGTCAGCCTTGACTGGCTTTTCCAGTGCCCGCTAGCCACTGAATTAGGGGCGGACGCTGAGGTCATGTGACGTCCGCTGCCCGCCCCAAGCAGGCATAGACATGGCTGCCTTTGCAGTTGTCAGCCCAGCACTTTCATCGGTGCACCAACCATGTTGGCGCGGTCCCCTGCGTCCTCCCCCTGCCTGCATCCCAGTGAGCGAACGCCCTGGAGAATGTGAAACTCGCTGAAGGCATTTTCTCCAGGTGTTTGCACATGCGCATCTGGGACAAATTCAGATCTGACCGATCACAGTGTCCACAGTGGTGCTGAGGAAGGAACACAGGAGATGGGAGCACAGAGCAGGTTTAGTATAAATGGTTTATCCCTTCTGTGTCGCAGTGAACTGAAAGCAGCCACATAATTAATGCTCCTATAAGTAACCATTTCCTTATTGTCAAATACAGTTGCATTTTATCTTTTAATGCATATAATAATTAAACGTCCTTTATAAATATTATTATTTTTTTAATAACACATCATTTAATATTAATAGGTTTCTTTTTAAGCAAGTACAGTTTTGTGTTTCTAGGGCAAATGTATGATTAGGGCCGTTTGATATGGGGAAGCAGGTCCCTGCATTGGCGGACTGTCTTGATATGTATTGTTCCGTGGAGGTAGAGGGGTAGACTTCAGTAGCGTGATGTGCTGCACTGCTGCTGGGACCAGCCTGCCTTACCCCTCTGTTTGCCGCCACCCGGACCCGCAGATCTACTTGTCTGTGGTCCCGGCGCTCCTCCTTGCTCCTTCTAATGAAAAATAGCCCACACAAAATGTCCGCTCCCTTACAGCAGACACTTTTTGAGGATACTAGAGGAGGTGGTGGCCTCCTCTAGCATCCTCAAAAATGGTCTGCTGTTAGGGGCAGCCATTTTGTGATGGTCATTAACAGAAGCCAACCAGTAGGAGTGCCGGGACTGCAGACAAGTAGATTTGTGGGTCCCGGGCCATTGCGGAAATTTCCGGTGGGGGCGGCGCACATTTTATAGTTGCGCCACTGAGTTAAAATGTAAAAAAAATGGCATGAGGTCCCCCTCCGAAGCATAACCAGCCCCAGGCTCTTTGCGCATGTGCTGGTTCAAAAAAATAAAGGGGGGAGATGTACAAGTAGGCCGGAATGTAAGGAGACTGTTTATCGGCCCTGCAAAAGTCACTGAAAGACAGATGCTAGAATGTCCTACTTATTTCTGGAACTCGGATAATGTATTAGTGATGCAATGTATTAGACTTTACGCTCCTTTTGCAAATCTGATGCCACTTCTCGTAGTAAGTAGAGGAAGCGTCCGATGTTATTCAGATTAATCAGAATGCAACATACTGTATATATAAATCATACCTGTTGCCAGCCAGGTAGTAATTAGAGCAATTCTGACATAATTAGAGTGGATTTGTTTGGGTGTGTTTTTTAATTGGCAAAACATTTTGTTTAATTAACAAAAGTAGAGCACATTTGCAATAAAACATTTACAAAATACTAACCGTGAAAATTAAAAATCGACTTTGTTTTGACAAAATAGCTCATGTATTGTACATGTAGTTTTTCCATTGTTTCCTGTTAAATGCATCTTACTGTATGTGCATTGGGATACTAAGTAGACGCACAAGCTGCTTTTGCTGATTAAAGATATACACTGCATCAGTGGCAGAATTTTTGAGTGGTTGGCCAAGGTGCAAAAATATAATTTGGGCCGCCCTCCTTCACTCCATCTCAAGTCCACAACATGCCACACACCAGTGGGTGGCAGCATTGGGCCCCTTAGGCCTCGGGCCCCGATGCAATGCACCTGCTGCACCAATGGTAGTTCCCCCTCTGCGTGTGTGCTTCATGTTCAGCAGTGTTTGGCTGCCGGCATTCTCATCAGCCAAACATGAATCCCTTTGCCATCGGAAAACACGAATTCTGAGAACAAGGCAACAATGACGTAGTTATCTATAATTATTCTAATTTTTATTCTTCATCTATGTTACGTTTTATGGTACATGGCTAATTCCATAAGGTGCACCATCCATATTTATATGCGGCGTGCTGATGTTAAGATTTTGATATGCAAAATGAATAGCCCTATATAACTAATGCATGGATGCTTTACTGAAAATGTTCCTTCCATGTGTGGCCATAAAAAGGAGAAGTTCTCAGATCTCTCCATGAAGCTATAATGACAAATTATTTTTGCCCCATGCAAGAGCACTATCTGCCCCCGTAGTGTAAATAGTGGATTCCTTTATATGTTGACTTGTTCTGAATCAATTTGCACCTCTGCTGTCTATATAAACACCCCAGCTCATCCCGAGCTTTGATTCCCGTCTGAGAACACAGGGGGGTGTTTATCTGGTGCCTTGACTCATAGGAGCCAGGTGGTCATGATGTGTCAGTAAGGGTTCCTGCAGGGACAAGATGTTCATGAAAAGATTCTTTTGGCCTCTGATGTCTTAATGTCACACTATACCTGACCTGTTTAACATCGCTCTTGTAATCGCCACAGTTATTTATTTTCCATCTGCTGTTTTATTCCATCTTCAAGGGATCACAATCTAGAACTGGCGAGCAACAAATAAATGTAAATATATCAGAGAAACTCAGCATGTGCAAACGGCATCATGTATCGCAAACATATGACAAAACTATATAGAATATATATATATATATACTGTATATATACACAGACCAATTCTTTATTAAATGCTTTAATGGTGCATAATAAGTGATGGCACTGACTATTAGTCATCAATATGACAGAACCTTTTGTCATCAATCTTCAATATTGTGGGCAGGAATTGAAAGCTATTGGAAAGTTACCAAAAGCACAGAGTATTTCAGCTCAACCAACTCCAATCTTGGAGGGAGTTACTCCAACATTTAGCAAATCTAAGCTTCATGTAATATACATTAGCTGCAGGAACAGTTTGGTGTACAGATGGACCAAACCACACTGACCTATCATACATTTATAAACACACTATGGACATATAATATAAAGTGCTCTGTCATCACTGCTGCAGGCCTCTTCTTTGTCCCAGCGAAGATGACTGAGCTTGTTGTTGTTGAAAATGAGGTAGGTCTTGGTAGTTACACACGTGTCCTCACAGAAGCTGACCTAGGATGTAACCGAGTCAGTTAGGTCATTCAGGTATATTTATATAGATATAGGTATATTTTCTTTTTTATGCAGTTCCATATTGAGTATCACATCACCAATGACCCACTAAGTTGGAAGAAATCCTGAGGGAATTTCCAAGGTTCTTAAAGAAACCGTTGCATGAATACATTACCTTTATTTCCTGTGAGTTGGGATACGCCCATTATTTTCTTACCTTCACGTATAAAGATACCCTGATGTGTTTTTCTTGATATTTATTTGGGTGAGTAAGATACATGGTAGAATATATCCTCTTCTCATCGACCTCCGATCACAATCTATCGCTCAGGTTGATTAACATAAATGAATTCTAACATTGGATTTTGTTTAATTTTACTTCCACACACTGGAAGCACTTTTCTTGATTCACATTGGCCTAAACCAACACATGAGGATTGTGAGCCTTCCCACAACGAAAGAAACCCTTATGAGCTTAAAGACGTCCTGACCTACCGCGAGTTGGGTACGCCCATCATACTTTTACACATCTGCAGATATAGATCTTTTATATATACAGGTGGAGCAGATCTCATTTGAGCTGCTCCTGGCGATAGTATCGTCATCCGCCGCCATTCGACAGAAGGGGGCGCGCACATGAGACGCTCGCGTGCCCCGTTCTGTCAGAGCCTGCCGTCTCCCAGCTGCTCCCCCATCACCACCCACAGCCCCCACTATCCCTGCCCGTCTACCTGAAGCGGAGACGGCCAGGGAATCCGCTCCCCGCTGTGTGCTGATTGCAGCGTGTGAGACGCCCGCAGGTCCCCGTCAGATGATTCCTTAGGCTGGCTGGGAGGTGCTTTATCTATAAGACTCTCACAGTTTTTTCAATTTTATATTTTATTTAGAATTTATCACTTTCAAGTATCAATCCAAGGATTGAAAAATTATTGAAAAAAAAAAAGGAACATTTATCTGCCCCATGCTGACATGGGTGGAGGAAGCAGCGGCATTAATCTTAAAGACGTTGACAGGAACCACAGAGACACAGCCAGCGGCCAGACAGAGGGACCCAATTCCTGACTGCATACTATTCCCCCACTACTCATTAATATTAAGGACACTCATAAGGATACGCATACTGCTGGATATTGAAAATTGAGAGGAGGGGGTACTGCTAAATGAAAAATGTAATCGAGGGGTACGGTAGAGAAAAAAGTTGGGAACCGCTATTCTAGGCAACCCTGGACTCTATGCTGAACTAAAATACTCAGCAGTACTTGGGGGCATTTTTTCTTTAAATTAAAATGCCTATCCTAGTCACAGTGAACAATGGCATAACTATTACATGTACTGAAGTGACATTGTATCCATGTAATATGATCAAGTAAAACAGTGCATGTTTCTTATGTATGATATTGTACTCAGATCAAGTCGAACAGGCCTGTCTTTATGTGGCAGCTCGTTAAGCTGTCTCTCAGCTTGTCCACACACATCAAACAGAGCGCAAAGGGTCTTATAAATGTGACTGGCATTACAGAAGACATTTCTTGTACAAATGGCCTCTTGGGATAATCTGTGTGTCAACCACTTCTCAAATACCAGTAATTGATAAACGGACGGAAGTAGTTGGGTCAGCCGAGAATTCTTCCCTGCCACGTAGCCCATATCAGCAGGTGGGACAGCTGAGCAGCAGCAGGACTTATACTTCACTCATAAGTAGTCTCCCCCAGCTGGCCTGATAACCACTTGCCGCATCAAGATACAGGGACTGATTAAGGGTATCTGAACATTCAAAAAATCAACAGCCTCTTCTGTCACCGCTCACATATTACCATCTCCCTGTAATCTCTAGACAACTGCCACACAGATGAGGTTTTCACAGTGTACTGAGGGCAAGAATGATACTGACTTTGTAAGAGAAGAGTAAAATCCAAACACTTTGATTGGGTCTGTAACATGAACATCTTCTCACACATATACAAATGTTGAATCTTTCCAGGAATGGCAGAGAGATTAGGAGACCTCTGTGTTGTTTCCAGTTCCATGAGCCATACAGAATAGATGCAAGCTTGCCATTTATAAATACAATGTAGCTGTTCAGGAATATTCTTGTAAGGTGTGTTCTGGACTGAAGGTCGTTTAATACTGCTGGAGTTTGGTAACCATTGACACAAATATTTATTTCTTTTGGGCCATAAGAACATCCTGGGTTATCGTCCATGATGACTTGTGTGCACATATGCAAATGGGATATTTAGGCGTTTAATCTGTAGGATATTGGGATTGTGTTTAAATAGTAAGTAAAGACACTATGGGGGAAATTTACTAAGGCAAATACGCCTAAAAAATACGTATTTTCATAGCAAAATACAATTTTTTTTAGTCGTATTCGTATTTTTGGCATTTACTATGCCAAAAATATGCATATTCGTATTCCTATTTATGGCACATTCGTATTTGTATTTACAAATATGAATGTATACGCCATCGGGAAATACGACTAGGAATCACCATTCAAAAGAATGGTGATACCTAATTTACTAAGCGGCCGTATTAAAATACGGACGCTAATTATCGGCAAACTGCCGATAATTGCCGGCAAAATACGCCAGAAAAACAGACCGTAACCAGCAAAAATGGCCGTAACCAGCACCAGGCTGAAAGAGCCGGGGCTGGTTCTAAAAAAATCATAAAACCGTTGACATAGGGGTTCCCTGCATTTTTTAAAACCAGCCCCAGGCTCCAGGCCAGGGCTGGTTCCCAAAATACAGAGGACAAAATGACTAGGGGTCCCCCGTATTTTAAGAACCAGCCGCAGGCCCAACCAGCCAGCAGGGTAATGCCACAGTCGGGTGGAGGTTTTTTATATAAGTCCCCCGGGCCAAAGCATTCATCCCTCTGACCAGTCAGCCTGGCCAGGGGTCCTGGGGTAGAGGTGACCCCTCCAATAAAGGGCCCCCCCTCCAGGACTTACATGTCGAGGCTGAAGCCTGGTGCTGTCCCGGACGGCCCTGGAGCGTTGGCCACTGGGCTGATAAAGTGTAAAAAAATAGAATTAACCATTGTCTAAAACTGTGGAACTATGAGTCTCCGCAAGCCTCCACCACATGCTCGGACTTGGAGAACCACAAGTCCCAGCATGCGGGGCATTAAAGGGCCCGCTGGCAGTAATAGAAATAGTAAAAAAACACACACTGACACACATTAAAAATAAAACTTTATTACATCCAAAGCCCACACATACTGATACTGCTACTTGAGCCCATAGGTAGGTCCCCGGGTCTTGGTCAGTGTCCTGGGGCTCCGGTGTCCGTGGTCCTGAAGTCCTGGTCCGCTGTCCTGGTTCGGGGGTCCGGTGTCCGAAGAAATCCATAGGGAACCTATGGAAGCAAATTATACTTACAAGTCTCTGGCAAAGCTCACGTCCTCTTCGTTCCAAGTAGGCTTCCCAGGTGTCTTGGCAAAAAAATAACCCGACTACGCTAATCACCGGACTGAGCTGGAGTAAACGCACAATGTAAACAAAGACATTGTGCTGCTCCGCCCCCCAAATAGCGCTATTGGCCGGCTTAATTCTCACAATTGATTAACTTTATCATGGAGAACCCAATGGTACAGAGTTTGGACTTGAAGTTCTATTTAAAACCCTTCACAATTTTTACATCTCTTTCGGAGTTTAAGTTACAAAAGCCTTATGTCCCTACTTTCAATAGAGATGGAGTTATTCAGCTGATTTTCTCTGTTATTTTCTTTATTTGATAACCATCTATTTTCATCTTTATTTGAGATATTCATGCAGAAACAGCTGTTTGGTTCATCTAATAGTTCATGGTTCATTAGAGCCAATGTGGAGGATATAATTTTGGCACCAGATATAGGGCATTCCACATTTAGATTACTAGATTTTAAATAGTATAAGGCTGTGTTTACACATAGTGACGCAGCAGGTCTGGTTCAACAGGACCCGCTTCGTTGCAAGGAGCCTGCAATTAGGCTCCTATGTGGCTGTCTACACATATGCTGCCGCCACAGCCTCCCAATCCTGACGCAGCATGCTGCGGTTGGACCCAGGGCCGGCGCTACCCACTCAGCAGAGGATGCAAAGCAGGTAGGCGCCGGGCAGGAGAGGCACTGTCCCTGCTTTGCATCCTCTGCTGTCCTCCGTGCCTGCCGGCTGCTGCTGCTGCGCCTGTCACACTTCATCACACGCAGCAGCGCCGGATGCACAGAGATCCCTCCTGGCTCATTATCAACTGGTCATCGGCAGGGGGCGGAGCTTCACTGTCAGAGGGGGTGTGGCTACACGGACCCGAAGGGGCGGAGCTACATGGGAGCAAGACTGACTGAAGACACCAGGAAACAGGAGAGGATGAGCTGCCACCATTGTAAAGTGTGAGTGTACTAATGTCAGCAACTGATGTGGGCACATGTGTAGGCTGCACTACTAATGTCGGCAACTGGTGTGGGAACGTGTAGGCAGCACTACTAATGTCGGCAACTGGTGTGGGCACATGTGTAGGCAGCGCTACTAATGTCGGCAACTGGTGTGGGCACATGTGTAGGCAGCGCTACTAATGTCGGCAACTGGTGTGGGCACATGTGTAGGCAGCGCTGCTAATGTCGGCAACTGGCATGGGCACATGTGTAGGCAGCACTGCTAATGTCGGCAACTGGTGTGGGCACATGTGTAGGCAGCACTGCTAATGTCGGCAACTGGTGTGGGCACGTATATAGGCAGCACTGCTAATGTCGGCAACTGGTGTGGGCACATGTGTAGGCAGCGCTACTAATGTCGGCAACTGGTGTGGGCACGTATATAGGCAGCGCTGCTAATGTCAGCAACTGGTGTGGGCACGTGTATAGGCAGCGCTACTACTGTCGGCAACTGGTGTGGGCACGTCTATATGCAGCGCTACTAATGTCGGCAACTGGTGTGAGCACATGTGTAGGCAGCACTACTAATATCGGCAACTGGTGTGAGCCCGTGTGTAGGCAGCACTACTAATGTCGGCAACTGGTGTGGGCACGTGTATAGGCAGCACTACTAATGTCAGGAACTGGTGTAGGCACATGTAGAGGCAATGTTACTAATGTCGGCAACTGGTGTAGGCATGTGTATAGGCAGCACTACTAATGTCAACAACTGGTGTGGGCACGTGTATAGGTAGTGCTATTAATGTCGGCAACTGGTGTGGGCATATGGTTACGCAGTGCTACTACAGTCGGCAACTGGTGTGAGCACGTGTATAGGCAGCGCTACTAATGTCGGCAACTAGTGTGGGCACGTGTATAGGCAGCGCTACTAAGGTCCGCAACTGGTGTGGGCATATGGTTACACAGTGCTACTACTGTCGGCAACTGGTGTGGGCACTACGTATAAGCAGAGGTACTACTTTCAGGCAACTGGTGTGGGCACGTGTATAATCAGATCAACTACTTTTGGCAACTGGTGTGGGTGTTATGTATAAGCAGAGGTACTACTGTCAGCATCTGGTGTGGGTATATGGTTACGCAGTGCTACTTATGTCGGCAACTGGTGTGGGCTTACATATAGGCAGCGCTACTACTGTCGGCAACTGGTGTGGGCACTACTTGTAAGCAGAGCAACTACTTTTCGCAACTGCTGTGAGTGTTATGAATAAGCAATGCTACAAATGTGGGAATATGCAGGAGTACTCGGGGCATTATGTGTAGCATAATGTGTGTCAATGTCATATGGGCATTATAGTGCATGGCATATTAAGTAAGGGGAATTACAGTGTGTGGCATAATGTGTAATGGGCATTATGGTGTTCTGCTCATTGATGTGTGGCATTATGAATAATGTGCATTACTGTGTGTGGTTACTATAATGTGGTTACTCAAAAAGGCTTTGAGGTGTGAAGCATAATGTGTTATGGGGATTATGGTGCTATTGGTACTTTTATGTGACCACGCCAATTCCCCATGAAGCCACGCTTCTACAATTTTGCCCCGCCTTCGGCGCACACTGTCCCTGTTTTTTTCAAACACATGGCACCAAAATGGCTAGTTACGGCACTGGTGCTGTGTTAGGTGAATAAGATTGTGCTACTGTGTGGTGTAATTTGGAGCATTATTGTGTGGCCACACCCCTCCCTTTGTAAAGTTTGGGTGGGCGCAAATTTATAGTATGCAGGAGGGCGCCGAACCCCCTAGCACCGGCCCTGGTTGGACCGAATGGCAGGACGACTGCATTTCAATGTGAACGCATACATATAAATGTTCACACAGTGCGGCACCAGGTAATCAGATTATATAGGTCAGTATTGCTATGATCACCATTCGGAGCCCTGGATGATAGATCCTGCTGTTAGGATCCCATTTTACATTGCGATCCTGGGCAGTAATATTCCACCCAGAGTGCATTGTAAATGTGATCCATGATATCATGTACCCCTTAAGCTGGGCATACACTATCTATTAGACATTTTATCTTGCAAGCTGAAACTATGAGATATTGTGGCCATACACTGGGGCAGATGTATGATCAGACGATATGGGGGAGAAGGGTATCAGCGCACGTTATGTGCACTGATACCGCTTCTCCTCCATGTATGACGGCGCCAGTGTGCGGTAATGGACAGGGGCGCTATGCACCCCTGTCCATATCGGCTCTGCTATCTAAATGATAGCAGACCGAATGTATGAATGGTCAGCAGCAGGCTGGCGAAGCCCTATCTAAACAGCAGGGACAGCGCTGTCCCTGCTGTTAGGTCTGGGCTGCCCTGGGGATCTTGCATGAGCAGCAAGATCCCGCGCATGCCCAGTGCAGCCGGCCGGGGGACAGGAGACAGCGCATCAGTGTAAACTGATGCGCTCTCTCCAGGAGGGGACATCACCGGAGGGGGGAGTTAGCGCTCCCCCGCTTCGGCGGACAAGATGTTAATACATCTTGTCGGTCTCCCCTCCTGCTTCGCCTCGCTATTGAGGCGAAACAGGAAGTATTATAATATTATAATACATCTGCCCCACTGTGAGATATTTAAGTGTATATGGCCACTGTGGAGAAAACTTTTTCCCATTCCTTCCCTGTGAAAGAGCATAGGAAGCATCAGGCAGTCAGCTGTGGCAGTGAATACCAGATGTGGCTGCCTATTGATTGGATATTTTGGATATGCTGTATATCACCATGTCTGTCTAAGAATGACTGACTGATTTTATTGTGGCAACACCCTGATCAATTATCGGCAGGGCCGGATTAAGCCTTCTGGGGGCCTGGCCGCAAACTGCACGTGAGAATATTATACTGTCAAAACACAGAGTAACGGCAGTATCAATTTGGTGAATGGGTAACTGCAGGGGCGGGGATTAAAATAACCATAAAAAAAAACATATATTTACAGTTTCTTATAGCGCAGCAGGTTCTGTTGCGCTTTACAATAGCTGCCTCTGATTAAAAACCCTCCCATGATGAGGCTGCTGCTGTCCTCCATGGGCCTGAGAAGCATATGATGAGCTCCACCAAGCAGACCTCAGCACAAGCCTCTCAGCCTCTGACCTCTTGTGCAAAGTCTCATGGGACTTAGCCAACTCCCAGTAATGCGCTGCATTACTTGTGCAGTCAGTGTGCCTTGGCTCCCGATGCTCAGCACCATTAATCATTGTCACATTGGCAGATAGGTGAAGCTGCAGCACTACCCCACTCCCATGCACAAAACCTTTAGCTAAAAGTATACATTCTCCCTCCGCAATCTGTGTTGTTACTGGGAGACGGAAACGTCATCCAACGTCACTTTGAGAAGCTTTTTTCAAAACTCAACCCAAACCATTCAAGCTCAAACAAACAAGTCAATTAACCCCTGAAGAAGTCTATTATTGACGAAACGCGTTGGGTCTCTACTCGGGTCTCTACCATATCTGGAAATCTGATTGTTTCAAATAACCATGTCAAACATTCACAGTGTCTGAATTTTATCTTGTTATATATTTTAAATAAATTTGTTTTACAAATATTGTACCCACTAGTAAGACTTGCACTAAGGTTTTATTCTACTACAAGCACTCTCTATATCCATTTTCACACGCATATCCCTCGATACCGTCCTCCACTAACAGGGAGGGCTTATAGAGTAGCTGCTGGTTTATAGCGCAAACGAAAGTCTTTTTCACACACATATATATATTTAAATACATGCCAACCACAGGGGGGCCCTAGATAGAGCCCCTGTGCCCCCCTTTAATCCGGTCCTGATTATCGGCCCGATCAGTTGATTACCAGCTGATAACAGAACAATGTATCCCATGTAATAATCCCTCCTATTCCATTGTTCCTCTATTTAACTCCAGTGTGACTTCTTTATTCTCACCTTCTAAACAGGTTGATTTATAAAATGTATACTTTTATAGTAAAAATATGAACCTATTTGTTCTAATTAAAACACCGGGATATTGGATATTAATGTCTTGGCAATGCACAACGTATGTGAACCATCTCCGTTTTGGAAGATTCAACAAATAATTGAAACAACAACATAATTAGGTTAAAGTTTCCCTTGTCACTGTATTTCCTATGACTCTTATAACATTACTTCAGGGTCATTGTTTGTAAGTTCACATAGTTAGACTTGGTGCAGTGCCATAATGATGGGCTGCACATTTCTTAATTGACAATGGGTTCAGTGACCAACACACTGTTCTCTGAACTTTGGATCATAAAATATTTTCTAAACTCAAATGTACCCTTTTCTTAAATTCATATTTTACACAATATGCAAATATAAGATCTCTAAATGTAAAGTATGTGACTATGGCTGAGCAGCGATGATCATAAGAACCAACATGAAAAATATTCCAATGTGCCTAACTGCCATCTGGCACTGTGGGACAGATGTTTGAAGCAGTGATAAGGGAGGAGAAATGAGCCAGAGGAGAAGTGGCCCATGGCAACCAATCAGCTGCTCTGTATGATTTTATATTATGCAAATTATAGGTGTTACTTCAGTGCTGATTGGTTGCCATGGGCCACTTTTCCCCTGGCTCACTTCTTCTTGCTTATCACTGCTTCATACATCTACCCCTGTATGCTTTCATCTCATGTAATGTCCATAGATTTTTATATGTATACAGTTTTAACTGAAGACTAAAACAATATATAATTGAAATTATTATATTAAAAAGTCCATGCTGTGTTGCTGTGCAGACCTGGATACACACCTGTTCCTACAGATTCAATAGTTGGACCTGTCCCTTCCAGATGTTTGTGACTTGTTTTGTAAATAGAAGTCAAAAGTTACACTTGAGGTGTAATTATATTGGTAGCACAGGGCATTAAGCCATAAGAGTTTATGGGTGCTCCGCTGTGTTAATACATATGAAAGAAATAGCTGACCGTTCTGATGTTAGATGTTTGTATGTAAATGGTCCCTGTGCTGTGTAGTTTAGTCTATGATTTATGTAGTGCATATTGTATTTGTACTTTTTATTGCTCAATGTCAGATGGGTTCACTTTGTTAAGTGTTAACTTTACGGTAAAAACATATTCATGAGGTATTTCCAGCTCCAAACTTTGTAATACATAATTAATGTGACATTTCTTCTTTTTTTTTTTTTTTTTTTTCATTTTTCGCTTTTATTGAAGCAAAAAGAAAACCGTATACATAGTACAATGCTGATAAAAGTGAGGTGAAATTTCCTTTTGAGAAATATTTCAATACTGAAATGGATACACTTGGAAATGTGTCTGATTTTAGACATAGGGTGAGACTCTCTGTGCAATAGATTGAGTGAGTAAAGGAAAACCTACTAGTATGGCAGACAGGCAGCAAAACAGGGGTGACAGGTGCAGGAAAACTCCCCAAACAGGGGTGTGAGAATCCTTCCACCCATCTCACACTTGTCTGTGTGTGGTGCAAATGGCACTTGCTCTGAGTAAAAAACATTCATTAAGTGTGAACACTTGACTTGACAAAGGACAGCTGGCTGCATTTCTGAGCTGTAATAGAACCATGTGCCACAGACATCCTGGCTCCAGCATTATATCTCACCTGCTGTGCTGTGATCATAGGAAAGCTGCGCTCAGGAAGGGGAGGCACCTGAAATATCCCCCAAGTACCCTGCTGCTACAGCATCCCAAACACTTTATGCATGTATTATCACTAGTGTAGACAGGTCATTTACAGCCTATTTGTAATGATAGTCCCAAACGCTGTGATATTGGTTCAGTATTCGCAGGTTGTTCAGTTATGTGTGGGTGGTCTGCCGTTTAGAGCTGTCTGGTGAGTAGATGACCACAGAAGATTATTGATGACCAGTGTAAAGTTGGGTACACACCTCAGCGATGTACTGACGCAGCAATGTGTTGTGATATCGCATTGCGGTACACACTACATGATCCGACGTATGACATCGCAAAACATTCTTACATGCTTAATATAACAACCACTGCGTCATCTGTGGCATCCTCACATCTGGTGAGCCCTTCATTAGACCACATCATTCATAAAATTATGAACTGAATGGATTTGGGGGTATTCACTATACCAGTGATGGCTAACCTTGACACCAGATGTTGTTGAACTACACATCCCAGCATGCCATGCATCAGTTTTACTATTTAGCCATGCTAAAACTGGTGCAGGGCATGTTGGGATGTGCAGTTCAACAACAGCTGGAGTGTCAATGTTAGCCATCACTGGTATAGTGAATACCCCCAAATCCACTATACAATGGTCTTTGTGATCCATCGTGGATTGCACATTGGCGAATATATTGTATATAGTGTTTCCACCTTAAGGTTAATTTGTTCTCTATTATTATAGGAGTACTACAGTACAGCCACCTAAAGAAAGTACCTGAGTTTAGTTTAATTTAATTTAATTCCCATAGGGGTCACTAAAATGAGGTGTGAGTGTCCAAAATGTAAGTTTGTTTTTTTAAACTTGCAGACTTTGCTCAAATGCACATACTAAGCTTGTGAGCAGGGCCCTCATACCTTTGAATGTTTGTAAATACCCAGTTTGTTGTATAACTGTCTCCTTTGTAAAGCACAATGGAATATGCTGCGCTATATAAGAAACTGTTAATAAATAATAAATAATACTCCGGAAATGTGAGCTCCAATTAGAAATATGTGTCAACAGTACTCGCGGGAATGGTGTGCAAATTTTCGGCAAAATGCGATCTGGGAGACGTGCATGAAAGAGTGGCCAGATAAATGGCAACATCATTAGTGGAATCATATAGAAGACTGTTATTGGGCATTAGGAGAGCACTGGATTCTTTTAACGGTGTCAGATGATTTTTGCAATATTTTTGAGTAAAAGCTTGCAAATAGTGATCTTTCGGTAAACTGAGGCAACTTTACATTTTCTGTAAAAATAGGATCAAAAAATTATTATTTTTTTAAAATAAATACGTTAATTTGGGGTGCAAAGTGCAAACGTGGATTTTAGTGTAATTTGAGCCCATTTTCCTTTTTTTAACCCCAAACTGACATGTAATTATTGGCCCAATTAAGAATATTGAAAACTGCCAATTTAATCATTAGGGGGCATATCCAAGGGGTTCTGAAGCAAGTGCTGACATTTTTACTTTTAAGATTTTTAATACCTTATAACCGCCATAGGGAGAAGCGCTGTGGAATATGTGGGCGCTATATAAGAAACTGTTAATAATAATAAGTGTGCTTAGTGTGTATGGAATTTGTTTATTTTTTTATCTCCAATATATCATATTTTTTTGATTTAAGTATTAGTAATTTTAAATATTTAGCAAACTTCCAGTGTGATGATAGCTATGGAGAACTGCACATTAAATTATTCAAACTAAAGATCTAACCTATTTTATTACAAAAATATGGATGTTGAAGCTAACTGTTAATTTACAACACATTGATGATAAGTGCAAGAGGACAAGACAAAGATGACCTGAGGTCTCTGTTATACTTTTATTACCAGCTACTCACCAGGAAAGACGCCAGCTTCTAATGGTCAGGCTTTGCCTTGTGGAGCCTGTGATTGATTAAAATGCTACAAATGCCCTGAGAATGTTTTGACTGACCTCCAGGGATACGTTTACAGCTGTCTATTACAGATGCATTCACAGTCAAAGAGCACCAGTGATTAGTCTATCACACCTTACACATACTGAACTATAACCCTGAATTGTATATAGGAATGGCCTATAGCCAGTGCCGGATTAAGCACGGGGCGACAGGGGTGGTTGCCCCAGGGCCCCCACACATCGGGGGCCCCCACAGAAGTCACTGCTGTTGTGGTGGCAGGTGGGTGGCAGGCAGCAGGGTCGGGCAGTGAGGGGCAGGCAGGAGGTCCCTGTGGCAGCTGGGCACTGCAGTCAGCAGCGGGGTCCCTGAGGCGGATTGGAAGTCAGCGGCTGGGTCCCTGCTGCAGATGGGAACTAGTAGCGCTACTAGTTCCTATCCGACGCAGGGACCCCGCAGCTGACTGCACATCCACCGCAGGGACTCTGCTGCTTCCCCAGCATTGCACAGACCTCGCTGCGGCGCTTCCCGGATCCCCGCTGCCCAGTTATATGGAGGGAAAGCGCTGTCCGGATCCCAGCTGACCAGGTATTGGGAGAGGGCTCTCACCTGGTGCATTCATTTTTCATCCCATCCATGAATGCACCAGGTGAGGCACCCATGTTGGGCACACTTTAAAGGGTACACTGTGGAAGATAAGCCATACAAGGAAACAAGTCCTATATGGGAAACTGTATACTTGTACAATGATATATAGGGGGATATTCAATATATGTTGCTTTATGACTCGCCCATTCAATGTTGTTTTAAAAAAAAAAGTTGGATATGTGTTGTCAGAAACGGCTGCAGATTGTTAAATTTGCGGACGGTTTTTGCCAATCCGCGGCTGTTTTCGCTGATTCACTGACTTTCCGACACTCGACAGCCAGAACATTAATTCCATCTCTCGATGTGCTGTCGGACCAGACGAACACAGGCAATCTCAGACTCAGTCCACAAAGCACACCAGCAGCACAGGCCACAGTGACACCCATTCCCCGAGGACAGGTGACCCAATCAGTACCTCAGCTATTCTGAGTTAACCATCTGTGCTGAAGGCCAGATGCCACAAAAGTCTGCACTTCCAGTGCGCCCCTAGGACCAAGGATAGGAATGTTCGCTACACATGAATAGAGTGCAACCTGCCAATGAAGAAACCATCCATGCAGCCATCTGGATGAGGCCACAGCGTAAATTGCTGCTGTGAGGATTGCTGCTGCTATTAGTGCCAGAAGGGGAAGTGAACAGTTCTCTACCAACCAACCCCCTTTCTTTAGCGACACACCTAACCGATATCCCTACATCTGATGACAATAAGTGATAGGGGATGTTTGTGGAGGGCAGCACACATTCCGACACATATGAGACGGAGTCCCTCAGTTACTCAGCAGGATACGGTGCAGACAGGCCACACTGGTGATAAATCTCAGTTTAAGGCCAACAGGACAGATAGCTGCTTCATATGAACAACAAAGCAAGATAAAAGGCTCAGCTGGCTGGAAAGAGGGTGCTGAGAGTCCAGTGAGACATTGATAAGGCAGTTTACTTAAGTAATAACATAAGAATGCACACCTTCTGCTGCAAGGTGTAAGATTTTAATGAACTGACAATGATTACTGCAGGGCAGCAAATTCTGTACCTCTGCTGTCATCTAGCGAAGAGCCTCTCCCACATCAATGTTCTTTTAGACACCTTGCAGAGCAGGTTCCAGCCAGCCTCAGGATAAACCGTGTTCTATCATTAGAGATTCCCCTTTGCGTTTTCCAGTTTTAGTAAAGTCCCCTCCCTAGAGATTATAGATCATTGATCTGTTGCATCTGCCCCTTTAATAGGTCTACAGTATATTGATATTGTACAGATTACTAGAAACTGACCTTTCTAGAGACCTGCAGCACATGTCTCTGTTCCATCTACCCAACAGGCAAATTGTCAGTTTACTGACCTGTTTGATTCCACAAAATACACCCTGGGGTAGATGTATGAAGCAGTGATAAGGGAGGAGAAGTGATAAAGTGCCTGGGTACTGTACTTTATGTACTTTATTATTTTTCCACTGCTTCATACATCTACCCCCTGTTTCTTAGCAGGCTTTGTTGAAGAAAGACCCTGATGTAAGGCGCTGTGTGGAATGCTTATAATGCAAAGACAGGTGTGTCCTTGTTTATTTCGCATTTCAGTATTTTTACTTCTGACCTTAATGTTTTATGTGGAGGGGCTGAATGTGTGGAAATGTGTAGTCTCTTCTAGAAAATTCTAATTATTTTCCTATAAAGAGATTTTAGTTTTATGAGGAAATCTGAGTTTCAAAATCTGTGATCTGCCGTTTACTGAGGTAAATGTAACTACTGTAGGTGGCACTTGATTGTTATTATTTAGGGTTAATACTTGGCTCTGGCCACCATTCTTCTAGAGGAATCGCCCACTATTCTGAATTGTCTGAAAAATTAGTTACTATTTAGTCATAGGACTGAAAATGAGGAAGTGACTAATTATGTGTCAGTGAGTCATACTGAACCTGCATCAGTGTGGAGCACACAACTTTTTCCTGTTCTAGACATCTATTCAGCAATTAGCAAGGGGGGGAAACATTAACCTGTCACTGCTGTCCCAGTCAGTAAGAGCATTGTATACCTGTCACCTGGGAACCAGTCATTGCTAATTTAACCTTTTGAGTACCGGCGTCTCTGTTACAGATGCGCAACATATCCAATAAAAATGACAGGATCGCTCACATTTGTTATATAAATTCAAATAAAAAAATAGTTCCTATAGAAGGTCAACGTTACAGGTCATTATGATGAATAAAAATGATTGCTTGGCAATTTTCACAAATTCACTTGCCACTAAAAGGGCTAAAGCAGTGGGCATATTTAACTTTAATCTCAGTGTATGTGTTGAACAATCTGCAAAAAAAACCCCTTAAAAGTACACATCTACTAATGGGGGCAAATTTAAAATGAATCCCTCTACCTAGATATAAGTGGATCACACTAAAAATCTATATTTTTATCAAGTGCGGCTCTCAAATAGTATTTCTGGATTACTTAGAGCAGATATTAAAGAGCGTACAGAAAATTTAAAATTCAATCAATATCTTTAATCTTAACACAGTTAAAAGATATGTAACAATAAAACCAACAGTTCAAATGAATTAGCCACACTCATAAGGAGCCAATTGTTGCACGGTTCATACTAAATGTAGTTCTTAGCCATGTACTAGCTTGTAGTTTCCGAAGAGTGATTTTTATTTGAAGTCCGCTGGAGAGTGTAAATGGAACAATGATATTTAGGGGGACATTTTACTAAAGGAAATTTGTAAAAAAAATAGGTGTATTTGTATCCAGAAATACACTTATTTATGACATTTACTATCCCGAAAATACAGCAATTCGTATTCGTATTGATGTGCTATCAATACGAATACGAATTGCTGTATTTTCGGGATAGTAAATGTCAAAAATAAGTGTATTTCTGGATACAAATACACCTATTTTTTACAAATTTCCTTTAGTAAATTTCCCCCTTAAGGTCAAATCAAATGGTCGTTTTTGCAGCAAGCACTATCCTCGACCTCCCCTTAAGTGGTATATTAAATATCTCACCGCAAATAGGGGTATTCGTACCATGTCCTCCAATTTAAGAATAGCCTTTTTTCTCAACTGATCCCGGCTCGATGTATCCCTCTTTGACTACACAGCAGTATTCAATACCCATATGTGTAGAACCCAGTGGTGTTCAGTATGTGGCTGCCTTGGTTGTCAGTTTGCAATTAGTAACAGCCCGTCTGTGGAAGTAACCAGATGGGAGTGGGGAGGGAGAGCATGATTCCAGCTGCAGTTGATTCCTTTTCCAGTTCTACCATGGAATATTTGACGCGTTTCTCCCTGATAAAGTTTTGCACGGTTTCCTCAGAAGGATACATCTAGCACCACCTCGGTTCCTTTCAGCTTTCCCAAATTTCTCAAAATACCTCGTTGTCATTTGGTGAAATTAAGAAAGCTGTAGCACTTTAGTGAATGTAGAACTGTGCCTATACATGCAATTGTGACAGCAAATTAAAAGTTAGAGGCCTGCTGTCCATCACCTAAAAAGTTTTAGTGTTAAAAAATAATGTGAATTCCCCTGCATACTTGCCTACCCAACCAATGTTGCATTTCACTGTTCATCATAGCCTTGCCCCCCACAATACAATCCCGGTTTTATGTCACGTGTATACGTGGGATGGAGCCATGATGACACAATCGTCTCACCACCAATATTGTGCATATTCTCGCTTGGCCACAAAGGCTTTATATACACTATATCAAGGGTGGGCAATAAGCGGCCCTCCAGCTGTTGATAAACTACACATCCCAACATGCCTTGTTTTAGTTTTGCTATTTGGCCATGCTGAAACTGTGGCAAGGCATGCTGAGATGTGTAGTTCATCAACAGTTGGAGGGCCGCTTATTGCCCACCCTTGCACTATATGAACAAAAATATGACCATTTCACCAACAGGGACTGCAATTATAATATTTTCAAATATACTGTACTGTAATATGGAGTTTGTACCCCATTTGCAGCGATAACCACTTCCACTCTTTTTGGAAAGCTTTCCATAAGAGTTTGGAGTGTTTCTGTGGAAATTTGTGCCCATTAATTTTGTAATGCATTTATGAGGTTGGACGAAAAAGCCTGGCTCGCCATCTCCATTCCAGTTCTTACCAAAGGTGCTCGATGGTGTTGAGGTCAGCACTCTGTGCAGGCCAGTCATGTTCCTCCACACAGAGAACTTGATTGGCCTGTACTGGCTCAAACCAACTTTATCACTTGTTAAGCCTTAACAAGTGATAAAGTGGAGGGTGATAAAGAGATTAAAGGGGGATTTTGATTTATTCGGACAGGGACGAATTTGTTACGTTACGATTTTAGGGGGTATGAGCATGGTATATTATGTACATGTACAGATCCCCTTTGCATATGGCTTTGGCAACTTGCATAGTTGCCAAGCCATTCGCAAGGTTTGGGCGGCCCAGAGGCGGACATCGGCAGGGACTGGGAACACCCAGCATGAAAATGCTGGGTGTTCCCATGGATACACGGGCAGGCTGATGCATGCCGGGGACGGGCAGGCTGATGTCACAGGACATCAGCCACCCATCCTATCTTCGTCCTGGCAGCTGCAAATGTCAGTTTCCACTGACTTTTATTTGTGAAGGCAGGAGAAATTATTTGATGGTCCGAGACCGTCAAAGTATTTCTCCTGCAGCAGAAACATGCATGGGATGTGTCTTCATTAAACATCCCCTCGCATGTTATCAAGGCGAATAGTTGGTGGGGAGGGGGTGGGCGTTCAGGTGGGTGGTGTCTCTGGTGCTCGATAAGCTGTGATCCTTGCAACTTACTAAGCCAACCAGAATGATCCCCAAAGTACCAGACAATCAACTTCTCGCTGCCATGTTACAGACTGAGTTTGGAAAAAATATTAACATTAAAAAAAAGTTAGGAGCTGATTGGCTGGTACATTATCACTCCATATCACCCTCGACTATCACTTATTAAGGCTTAGTACATTTGGCCTCATGTCTTTACAGTGCTTGCACAGTCATTTTGGAATAGTAGAAAATGTCATGTTGGAATAGAAAAGGGTCTTGCCCAAACTGTTGCCACAAAGTTGGAAACACAGCATTGCTCAAAATGTCTTGGTGTGCTGAAGCATTTAAGACTTCCCATCACTGGAGATAAGGGGCCTAGCCCAAACCCTGAAAAACAACTAGACAGGTCACTTTCTCCAGGCATCTGGCAAACCCGGATTAGTTTATCTGACTGCCTAACAGAGAAGCGTGATTCGTCACTCCGCCGAACATGTTTCCACTGCTCCACAGTCCAAAATTTCTGAACTCCAGCCATGGATGACTTTTACGCACCATGCGCCTTAGCAGTCATTGACTCCTCTCTGTGATTTTACGTGGTCTTCCTCTTTGTAGCTGAGTTTCTCTTCTTCCTAAATGCTTCCACTTTCTAATAAAGTCACTTACAGTTGACATGGAATATTCTGCATGGATGAAATTTAACCAACATTCTTATTGCAAAGTTGGCATCTTATCACAGTGCTATGCTTGAAGTCACTGAGCTCTTCAGAATGACCCATTAGGTATCGTACATGTTTACTAATGGAGACTGCATGGCTAGGTGCCTGATTTTATACACCTGTAGCAACGGGTCTCATTGAAACACTTGAATTCAATAATTAAAGGCGTGGCCAAATACTTTTGGCAATATAGTCTATCTACCCTGGCATTGTGTAAGCAGTAAAAGAAGATTGATGACATAAATCAGTTTTTCCCTTACAGATAATTGTTTAGGATGCTCATAAAATAAATGTTTTATGAGAATGTTAATAAACAAAATAGTAGACCGATCCTGGAAAAATACAGTCTCCTGACGTACACAATCATTAGTCAAATGCACTCACTGGTTCTTTTGGATCAGTCCAGTTTGGCCATACAGTAGGTCACAAATTTGGACACCGCTTTGTGACCTGAAATCTGGAGGAGCGCTTTATCTGCTGTGATCTGGGTGCTGAGGCTTAGCAAGGAGCAGTTAGCCAAGACACAATTACATTTGGCAAAGATAACGTTTTCCAGTTACTAGATACTGATGTTTCAAAAGTATGGAATATCTTTATTTATTGGCAGCAATATATTTAGCAACCAAGTATTTTGTTTGTACGTATCTATTAAATTATGCAGTGTAATCTACCCCCTACTGTGGATATCAGAAGATGTTGAGAAATTCTGACCATATTAAAAACATGAGGCTGTAAGCTGGGTGCTTTTTATTGTGGTCACATGATGCTGAAGGTATATTTTATTCAGACTAATTTACAGAATCGGGAACATTTTTAGGTACTTGTTTCCTAGCACGGCGCCACGATTTTAATTGTATGCAATCGGGTTGCAAAAATCAGGTCAATCGCATCGCATGCGATGCGATTGACCTGACCGACCCGATTTTTTTATTGGAACCAATGTTAAATGGTCCCTGAGACCCGATTTTACATTGGCCCCAATGTTAAATGCCCCCCAGACCCCAGTTTTCATTGTATGCCCCCCCATTATTAACGCCACAATCAACATGAACCCGAAGCGTGGCGAGCGCAGCGAGCCCGTGAGGGGCGGCGGTCCGCGTCCCCCTGACCTTTTCATACCCCCACTATACACGTCGGCGTGGAGTTGATTTTATATAGTGGGGTGAGCGCAGCAAGCCACCGAGCCCGAAGCGTGGCGAGCGGACGCGCATTACTTCAGACATATTACGCGGCCGCTCGCCACACTTCGGGCTCAGTGGCTCGCTGCGCTCGCCACACTATATCAAGTTAACTCCACGCCGACGTGGACAGTGGGGGTATGAAAAGGTCGGAGGACGCATACCGCCACCCCTCGCGGACTCGCTGCGCTCGCCACGCTTCGGGTTGGCGTTCATCGTGGGGTGGCGTTAACAATGGGGGGGGGCATTTGACATAGAAATTACCCATCAGGGTGGGTATACAATCAAAAATTGGGTATGGGGGGCCATTTAACATTGGTTCCTATGTAAAATCGGGTCCATCGCATTGGTCGCATTGTATGCCATTATAATGGCATACAATAAACCCGATTTTACATAGGAATTTAACATTATATACAATGCTTACAATGTAAAATCGCGTCGGTCGCATCTCATGCCATTATAATGGCATGCGATGGACCTGATTTTACATTTGTCGGGAAACCTTAAAAAAAGGCCGAAAATCGGGTCCCATCGCATACCTTAAGTTAAGGTATGTGATGGGACCCGATGGGCGCCGTGCTAGGAAACAAGTACCCATTTTTATTATAATACACAAGTTTAATGGTGAAAAAAACAGCCCCAGGCTCACGTGTACAGCACCTTTATATTTTTTTATTTATTTTTTCTGTGCAGAGTAAATGCTTGCTGCTTTATTTTTACACTGCAATATAGATATCAGTTTGAAGAACAAACCCAGTGGCAAACGCAGGATTTTCAGAAGGGGGTTTCCAGAGGGGCGGAGCAAAGCACGGAGATGGACACTTAGGTGACCCAGTATATACCGGGTCAGTTAAAGTATTATAGATAGACCAAATGTATATAAATAATAATAATAATAATAATATATATATATATATACATACATACATACATACAGGGGCGTCAACAGCAGTGTAGACCCCTGGGCATAGCAATGTATTGGGGCCCCTACCGATCCTCCAGCAGTAGGGGTGGGGGAAGCTTTGATGTCCCGCGGGTGGTAGGGGGTGTTATATAAACCGCTCAGCATGTAGGGCTCAGTAATTTCCACTAATTACCCCTTTACTGCACAGATGGTGGGAGATGGGGTGAAAGAAGGGGGCATTGGGCTGAATAAAGGGGCCCTGATACATACCTTCCAGGGTGGTAGAGGATGTTTAATACGCAGAGGAGGGGTGTGTAGTGGAGTGGGCTTATTATTCATAATTTTCTGGTGCGAGGACAGCTTGCTTGACTGCAGATATCTCCAGTTCCCGGAAATAGATTTCTTAAATTTTAATGGAATTAAAAACTAGAGAATCCCACCTACCAAACGATATTAGGGACTAGGGGATCAGAGTTCAGGAGGCAGAGCAATCCGCCAACGAGTATATAAAACTACATACCAGGTGTGTGGAGCTGGGGCAGTAACCAGCTGCTGGAAGGCTGATATCTCTGGTTCTGGGAACAGTAGAGCTACTAGGGCCCTTCAAAGGGGGAGAGTCCCAGCTTTTGGAATATACCCTCAGAAAAACTCTAAGTCAGACAGAACCTGAAATATCTGACTGGGAATAACAATTAACATGCTTGGATGGGGACCACTGCTTTGAAGTCAGATATCTCTGGTTCCCAAGGGCCGATTTTTACAATTCTTATATCCATGGAAAGAGGGGACCCTCAGCTATCAGCTGAGGGCCCTTTGACTCCTGGGGGGGTTTCTGGGTACTCAGAAACCCCCCCCTGCGTGCGCTACTGAAACCCCACCCACCCACAGAGGGAATCAGCGACCGTGAGGAGGCTGAACACGGCAGCGCGTACCCGGCAATTTATTGCTGCAGCACAAACAAATCACTGGCAATATTGCACCGTGTGTACACCGCTTTAGACAGCCCAGACTGATCATTCTATGATTTTGGCCCCGCACGTTAGCCTGTGAATATATGTTTATGCAAAACACAATGCACTGGATTAATATTCGCACGGCAGTGGGGGCAGGCACTCGCACGTTAGAAGGCTTACTAAGCAGCAAATTTTCACTGAGCCAACCAGAATCACCACCCCATAACTGCCATTTATTTCAGTGGAATTTTACAAAAGATAGCAATTTAAAACCCTTTGCAGTAGAAAGCAAGGACAATTGTTTTGCATATACTGTACATTACAAATATTGCTGTGCAAGTAAAGAAAAGGCACTAGACTCACCTCTCGCCAGTGGCATAACTATAGTGGGTGAAGGGGATGCAACTGATATGGTGCCCGACGGCTTGGGGGGCCCTAAGCCAATTCACTGCACCCTTTGGAATTTTTTTTCATTCTTTGGCCGTTGATTCCTACCAACCTAAACTTTCCTCCTGTTGCTGACGCCAGCACATAGGGGAACAGCCTAGCCGGTCAGCAACAGAGGAGAAGTAGATCCGGCAGCATTCATTAGTGTTGCAGTAGAAGGACACCTGGTGGCTTTATAGTGACACTGGCAGAGATGGGGGGGGGGGTCTTTCAAGATTTGGTTATGGGGCCCACAAAGCTCCAGGTACGCCCTTGACTCTCACCTAGCAAGGGTATATTTTGCCACCCCACTACCTCATTTAATTTTCCTTTTTACAGTAATTCCTCCAACACATTATGCAACACAAACCGGAATGTCCATTTAGCATTATGCCACACAAACTGGAATGCCCTTTTCACATTGCCACACAAAACGAAATGCCCATGCCAAATGACTTCACACACTGGAATGCCTGTTACACACTATGCCACACACAATAATCCTTATTTCACTTTATGCCACATACCATAATGGGTCCACTAGTGCTATTTTCACACATCATGCCCCCTGAAGTGTCGCTTACACATCATGCCCCCTGTAGTGCTGCTTACACACAAAATGCCCCCCTGTAGTGCTGTATTATCAGAGTGTAAGTGTTAATATAAAAAAGGAGTGAGATATCAGAGTGTTAGTAGTATAAAAAAAAGTGGAGTGCAGTATCAGTGTTAGGAAAGTGAAAAAAAAAAAATGGCTAATTGGTGTGAATTATTAAAAGTGAAAGGATAGGTATCTGAAAGTGTTACATATATATAAAAAACAAACAAAGAATGATGTAATGTTAATTACAGTGGTTTATCTGATATCTCACTCCTTTTTCATATTAACACTTACACTCTGATACTCCACTTTATCTTTTTATTCGTGTGGTGCCCTGGGTTGGTCTGGATGGGGCGGTTTGGGGGTGAACCCCCACAATGTTAGGGACCTGTCCGACGAGGTTACCATGACAAGTGGTGGGCAGGCTCATACTATTGGCCAATACTATGCCAAGAACCTCATATATTATATATGGTACTCTTTACCTAGAAGGGCGCCCGTCGCGGGCATCGCGGGTACATTTATGTGCGGCCGCGACGCGACCGACGCGATGCCCGCGATTTCCCATTGAAACCAATGTTAAACTTTGAAATCGTGTCGGTCGCGTCGCGGCCGCACATAAATGTACCCGCGATGCCCGCGACGCGATGCTCCCGATTTCCCATAGGAATCAATGTTAAAAGGCGCGATGGACCCGATTTTACTGTTAAATGGCTCAATCCACCCGATTTGGCCATAGGAATTAATGTTAAATGGGCCACAGAGCCCATTAACCCTTAAATGCCCCCCCAAATTTTTAACGCCACCCCACGATCCACGCCAACCCGAAGCGTGGCGAGCGCAGCGAGCCCGCGAGGGGCGGCGGTACGCGTCCTCCGACCTTTTCATGCCCTACTATCCACTAGGGCGTGGTGTGAGAATATAATAGTGTGGCGAGCGCAGCGAGCCACCAAGCCCGAAGCGCAGCGAGCCCCGCGAGGGGACGCGGATACCTTCACAGTTATGCGCGTCCCCTCGCGGGCTTCACAGGTGTCCGTGGCGACGCGGACACCTGTGAAGCCCGCGAGGGGACGCGTCTACCTGTGAAGGTATCCGCGTCCCCTCGCGGGGCTCGCCACGCTTCGGGCTCGGTGGCTCGCTGCGCTCGCCACACTATTATATTCTCACACCACGCCCTAGTGGATAGTAGGGCATGAAAAGGTCGGAGGACGCGTACCGCCGCCCCTCGCGGGCTCGCTGCGCTCGCCACGCTTCGGGTTGGCGTGGATCGTGGGGTGGCGTTAAACATTTGGGGGGACATTTAAGGGTTAATTTGGCCTATTTGGCCCCAAATCGGGTCCATTGAGGCATTTAACAGTAAAATCGCGGTCAATCAGCCGTTTTAACATTGTTCCCTATGGGAAAATCGCGGTGATCGTGGTCATCCCGATTTACCCGCGATGACCGCGATTTTTACCCCCGATCACCGCGATTTCAATCGCTGGCGCCCTTCTAGGTAAAGAGTACCTTATATATATATATATATATATATAAATGTAAATGGCGTATTGTGCACCTTCTACTCTGTTCCTATGTTGTATGTATGTATGTATGTATGTATGTATGTATGTATTTGTGTGTGTGTATGTATATATATATTGCCCTCTGCAGTGAATCTTGCACAAATAATGCCCCCTGAAGTGCCGCTTACCTACATGCTCATTGCCAAGGGCATTTATTGCTCAATGCCAGGGGTTTCTTACTCGTTGCCAGGGGTTTCATGCAAGCTCGTTGCCATGGGGGTTACATGCTCATTGCCAGGGTGGGTAAGTGCTCATTGCCAGGGGTTGGTTATGAGCTCATTGCCTGGGGGGTGGGGGGATTATATGCTCATTGCCAAGTTACGTGCTCATGTCCAGGGGATGCAGGGCCACAGTGCGCCAGCACTCCTGGAATCTGCAATTCTAGGTAAATCTGGGTGCTCTCTGCTCCCCTTACAGACATTGAGGGGCACCTCTAGCGTCCGTCTCCTTTAAGGTTGCAGACTTTTTGGAGGGGTGCAGGGTCTTTGTCTGCATGTGGATGGAGACTGCACCACTGCGGTGCTGATTCCCCTGCCAGCGACTAATGTCTACTGGCATAGCGAAGGAGAGGGTGAGAGGGGGGGCGCATGGTGCACCCTATCTCCTCAGCTCCTGGAGCTTGTGTTCCACCGGGGCCACCCTCCCTATTCCTTTGCTCTTAACACATTCCTCCATTCTTATGTGGTTTCTATCCTCTCTTCCTTTCTTACCCAACACATTCTGATCACATTATTACATCTATATGTAATTGCATTAACTTTCTATAATTCTCTATTACTTAAAAGGCATGCTGATGATGATAAATGTTAATTTTACAAAGCACTGTCAGGTTACAAGCCAGTGTAATGTAGCATATTACATATTCATTTTATATTATTCTTTCCTTCAACTATAATAATTTCATTCTCTCTCCCCCATATCCTCATATCTTCATCTATGCTTACATTCCACATGTCTCCTACATGATTCCATCTCCATCTTATGTCTGTCCATCGGCTTAGATTTCATGTCATCCCATCTGACCCTATGTCATCACAATACCCACTTCTCCCATATTATTTCATGGTCACTATGTCATTCCACCTCCCTCATATAATATTTCATCCCTCCCATATTATATCTTCTTTCCATAGTATAAAGAGATCCACTGATGTTATTGCATCTGCCCCAGCTGTATGGTTATCTGCATTCATTCTATGTTTTTAACAATTTCATATTTATATACTATTTGCTTTGTGTTAAAATCTATCTTATTGGCTTATTTAATGTAACAAGTATTTGGTTAATTAGCTATAAATAAATGAACCATATCCTAGCAACCAGTATAAATAAATTCAAGTCATAGTGACCAATAAAATTAGTTGACGACTCCGTGTCCCCAAACTGGGGTGTCCTGCACTGGTGCATTCCGGATGTGGAAACACTACTGCATATACGCCTCAGAAGCTGGCGGCACTCAGGGACCCATGAAACCAATTTTAAAGCAAGTGAAACATTTATTTTCAACGTTTCGGGGTACGTAACCCCTTTGTCAAGATCATATATATGGGCAGTACGGATGGTGTAATGGTTAGCATTACTGCCTCACAGCGCTGTGGTCATGGGTTCCATTCCCACCATGCCTCTAACTGTGCAGAGTTTGTATATTCTCCCCGTACTTTCGTGGCTTACTCCGGTTTCCTCCCACAATCCAAAAATATACTGGTAGGCTAATTGGCACCCAAGAAATTACCCCAGAATGTCTGTGTGCGTGTACATGTGGTAGGAAATATAGATTGTAAGCTCCACTGGGGCAGGGACTGATGTGAATGTTCAACTATACTCTGTAAAGTGCTGAGGAATATGTGTGCGCAATATAAGAGACTTCCTGATGCTGGAATTGGGGCTGCATTCTGATGGTCCTCCTAAATGATCTGCTCCATAATAAAAAAAAATAGACACTGCCTGCACAGTCTATTTTGGTACTTGTGTACACACGGCGCCCGTTACGTCTCTGTCAGAATCAGCATAGTGTTCGCGCGGCCAGCATAGTTAGCGTAGCTTGTCAGAAGTAGCGTAGTATTTCTGCGGCCAGCATAGTTAGCGTAGCCTGTCAGAAGTAGCGTAGTGTTCGCGCGGCCAGCATAGTCAGTGTCCCTGTCAGAAGTAGTGTAGTGTTCCCGCAGCCAGCGTAGTCAGTCAGTGTTACGTAGTTACCGTAGTCCATCAGAGGTGAAGGTGAAATGACTGCGGAATGGCTGCAGAACCTCTCACGATGTTTAACCTGCTGCAGACAGAGGAGGAGTCGGTGGCTTTTTTTCAGCCGCACCATTTGCTGCCACTGACACAAATCTGTTTTAATGGACACCCAATGTGCTTGAGTATGAAGGAGTGCATGTGGTGGTGCTGCTTTTTGAAAAATAAAATTTTTGGCATGGTGCCATATACTTTATTGTACTTTAATTGTGTTAAGCAGCCCATACACGCTGCTTTGTGGGCATGCTTTCCATGCTGTACTAGCACGGATCACATTGCATTGCATGTGCATCCGTTGTGCAAGCACATACTTTTTGTACTTAGGTTTCATCGCATTGCATGCACAACGGATGCACATGCAATGCAATGCAATCCGTGCTAGTACAGCACGCCCACAAAGCAGCGTGTATGGGCTGCTTTAACCTCATGTGCAAAATTGGTAATTTAACAAGTCACTTGGCCAGGGCTGCCATCAGAAATTATGGGGCCCGGGACTGACAAAATCCCTGGACCCCCGCCCCCCGCTGTGCATTAAAATGATACCTGCAGCCGCCTCTCAGGCTCCTCCTCCTGCATCTGGCATGCTGAGCACCCGCACAATGTAGTCACACCAAGTGCGGCTTACAGTGCGGGCTCCCTGCATTCCTGCTGAACTGCCTGTGTCCGCCTATGTCTATGTGCCGCGGGGTGCGGAGGACCTGCAGACCACCTATGTGTAGTGGGGGAGGTTGGCTACAGTGAATGGGGGTGCTGGCGGGCTGCTGCCCTACCCTCTGTCAGAGCGGCCGGGCCCTGGACAGTTGTACCCATAGCACCCCCCTGTCGGCGGCCTTGCACTTGGCAGTGGAGGTCATAACATGCATTTGTCTTAGTGAAGCTACCTTTTATGCCTTCTGGTTCTTAATATTGAACCATGTCATATTATCCATAGCAAAATCAGTCAGACCACCAAGTTCTAAAGTTTTGGACAAGTGCAATGGATTAAACCCCTTGTATTGACCTCGCATACTGTAGAGCCACATAAGTCTGTGCTAATGACAGGAAGCCACATGTACATATGAATATTGTGTGCTCTGCAAGGCACTGTCATCGTAGCAGTGTAGATCATCTGATTATGGAATGTGTATTACTTATTATTTATACTACACAGGCATGTTCCACATGTCACAATCCCTAAATCCCATATTTTTCAACTGTTTTATGAGACATTTCTGAAGCGTAATTCAGCCAAGATTTCAAATAGGCATTTATCAATGTGCACAGTCTGTATAAATACTCAGCGGGATTCCTGCGATAAATCTGGTTCTGTTTTTGCATTAATTTCATATTTGCTTTTACCAGCATATGTGTTTGATAAATAGATACTGTAACCTCCCATGGCCTTCTGGGAATACTAGACAGAATGAAGGGCACTTCGACCTCTTTTAAAAAAAAAAAAAAACTTTTACCAGTCTGCTTCTCTCAATGGTACAGAAAAGAGATCTACTACAGAGATTTCCGCACCAAGGGGTATGTTTGCTAAAGCATCGGTTTTGGGTTTTCCATTGGTTTCGCATTCCACGGACTTACTGAAGATGACAGAAATCTACACTTTCCACAATAGAATAGAACAGGGGTAGCCAACTCCAGTCCTCTAGAGCTACCAACAGTTAATGTTAACAGGTCTCCTTTACATAAGTATTTAGTGTCACCGGTGGAACTTTTAAAATGTGTCAGTGAGTAATGATTACAACTGTGCACCAGATAGGTGGTCCGGAAAATGTGACTTGTTGGTAGCTTTCGAGGACTGGAGTTTGCTACCACTGGAATAGAACATCAGCATATAGTAGCTCCGAACATTCTGACTTTGGTCCACTTCACCTTTACTTCCAAAAAGGGGCATGGCCTTGAGAAAAGCTGAGGTGGCTTTGTAGGAATGACATGACCATATGCGACTCCTTCCTCGACCTAACCCAAGCTAATATTAGGTCGAGGAAGGAGTCGCATATGGTCACGTCATTCCTACAAAGCCACCTCAGCTTTTCCCCGACAGCATTGAACAGGGGATCTCGGCAGAACGAGCCCGACATCACAAGCAGTCAGACTTGTTTTGCCGAGAATGGCTGAGAAGTGCTTGCCTCTTCCTGGCCACAGCTCACGGCCACACCCCCTTCTCATCCCGCTGCAGGCGGGACATTGAATCCCACCTGCAAATTCTCGGTCGAGAAGACTGAGAATGGGACAGGGTCACGGCTGTCGGGCCACCCCAACAACCGTTACCCAAGATTGAATACCCCCTAAACCTCTAATACCAAGCAAAAAGCCCCTGGCAATGAGCAAGAAACCCCTGGCCATGAGTATGTAGGTATAAAAATTATAATGAAATGGAGGAGTGGGGAACCAGAATTTTTTTGGGCAGGGAGTGCTAAATTTTTCGTTGTGACTCTACATGGTACTGAGGCATAATTTTACAGTAGCAAAATATGGGAGAAGGATCTTGACTTAGTGCAGTACTGGCTTATGTATAAACTCTAGAATTGAAGAAGCAAACAGGGCTATACATTGCATTTGTTTAGCCCCCAACCTACAGCTACCACATCTCCTGCAACTCTAGGTTATGATATAAAGGGTCAACAGTAAAAAGGTATAGGTTGGCCTGAACAGGTTGACAAAATGTCGACACAATCGAAAGGTCAGCAGAGTCCATGTGGATGGTAAAGTTTGAAAAAAAAAAAAATCATTGACCATTGAAATGTTGACCATTTGGCCATGTCGACCAAATGGTGATGACCTGCTAACTGCCAACTGAATATTGCAAAGCTGGCAGTTTGCTTATTGCCCATAGGCGACTTGGGTTTTAGTTCTAGAGAAGTTACAATATAGTTGCTGTATCGTTTCTGTAAAAGGATTATGCCCTGGACATAAGGTGCACACATGGCGAGAAGTCTTATTCCCTTTGTTGTTTGAGAAACGTGAATGGTAAACCAACAATCTCATTTTTACTTCACTTGGTGTCATGTGATCTGAAGGTCATTGACCCCTTAATGAGAATCAGAAAATTGCTGTCATGCTCTCATCTCCCCCTCGGCCTTGTGTGTGAAGAGTAATGGACAGGCTGTGTGGACAGACAGTCTTTGAAGATAAATTGAGGACAATCTTTAATACTGTAATCCTGAATTGTGGGGGATGATCTGACTGGGTAGGATAATAAATGCAAGTGGGAAAGAGATAACTGGATGTGACTGGAAGGTGTAATGAGGAGCAGCTGTGAGTGGCCTGTGCTGTCATACGAGGACCATGCAAGGTGGTTGTTGGATCAATATGTATGGAAATATGTTTACACAATCTATGTGATTATGGACTTTACACTTGTCTCATCAACCATACCTCCCAACTTTGGCAGTGCTGCAGGCGGGACGCTGCTGCTGCGCGCCGGAAGCGCGTTGAAATTTTCGGGGGTGTGTGGCCTAATTTGGGGGCGTGGCCTATACTCGCGGCTCCCCTGCGAGGCCACGCCCCCATTTTGCCGCTATGGGGGCATGACCCAGAGGCTCTGTGAGCCTCTAGCCATGCCCCCAGCCCCCTGGCTGCGGGAATAGATGCTGTGCGCATGCAGGAGAAGACGCTGCCGGGCAGCAGCGGGACTCGGGAGCAGATCACTTAAAAAAAAAAAAAAAAAAAAGCCCATACAAACGCATAGGAAGCCATTGATTGGCTGAGAACTCTCTCAGCCAATTAGCGATTGGCTGAGAGAGGTCTCAGCCAATCAATGGCTTCCTATGCATTTGTATGGGCTTTTTTTTTTCTTTTAAAGTGTTCTGCTCCCGGCGCCACTCGCGCTGCAGCGTCTTTTCCTGCCCGGCTCCCTGGTACTCTGCGCCGCTCCCGCTGACGGCAGCTTCTTCCTCCTCTGCCCGGCTCCCTGCGCCGCCCCCCTGATCCCTCCTGATGCCCGGCTCTGGTAGGTCCCCCCGCCAGCTGCAGTCCCCGCACGGCTCCGAGCAGCACATAAGATTTAGAAAATCTTATGTGCAGCCCGTCCGACCTGCCGACTCCGATCCGATGCGCACGGGGCCGCGATTGGCCGCGATTTTAATATGTGAAGGCACCCAGATGCCTGTTTCATATGTGAAATGGCCCCCCAGACCCCATTTTTAATTGTATTCCCAACCTGATGGCTAAATGCCCCCCATTGTTAACGCCACCCCACTATCAACGCCAACCCGAAGCGTGGCGAGCGGCGGCGGTACGCGTCCTCCGACCTTTTCATACCCCCACTATCCACGTCGGCCTGGAGTTGATTTTATATAGTGTGGCGAGCCCGAAGCGTGGCGAGGGGACGCGGATACCTGTGAAGCCCGCGAGGGGACGCGTATAGCTGTGAAGGTATCCACGTCCCCTCGCGGGGCTCGGTGGCTCGCTGCTCTCGCCGCACTATATAAAATCAACTCCACACCGACGTGGATTGTGGGGGTATGAAAAGGTCGGAGGACGCGTACCGCCGCCCCTCGCGGGCTCGCTGCGCTCGCCACGCTTCGGGTTGGCGTTGATAGTGGGGTGGCTTTAACAATGGGGGTCATTTAGCCATCAGGGTGGGTATACAATTAAAAATGGGGTCTGGGGGGCCATTTCACATATGAAACAGGCATCTGGGTGCCTGTACATATTAAAATCGCATCAAATCGCATCGCATGCAATACAATAGCATACAATGCAACAGCGATTTTCTCTTCAAGGGAATTTCAAGGGAAATCGTGTCAAATCGCATGCTTAGGGTACTGGCATACAATTTCAACATCGGGCACCCAGATAAGTCACAAGTACCCATATCTCTCATTCATTCCTTTTTTTCCCCAAAAATGTAACATTGTAATGCGGGCTAGGTGAAATGAGGGAGATTGCTAGACTAATGAGGGAGAGAGGGAGATCGCTTCTATTTCAGCGAGTCTCCTGCAGAATGCAGGAGGGTAGACAACTATGTCATACTTACCCAATAATGATCTATTTAATTAAAATCATAGTTGCAAATTACAGTTGGTTTGTGCTCATGCGTGCGGCTGTATCGCACAGCAAATGTATATGGAGTTTCTGATTTGAGGAGTATCACCAAACAATAAAGGGCATCTTTATTTATTTTGGACAATTTTTACTTTATCAATTAATCTAGCCTTTTTTTCCACTGTAATAGAACACACAAGGTGGGAAATGCTTCAGTAACCTGGTCCAAGGAATCATTTTTTTAAATAGAAGCTGTGCCTATTTCTCTGTCCTTTTATTATCAGTGGCGGCTCTTACCTCTGCGGAGGATTTTATGGTCTAGTGCGTACCCAGATTAAGGTCTAAAATTTAAATCATAATCTCTCTCTCTTTTGCTAAACTGCTGGCAAAGACTGGCCGTATCCAGGGATCCCACCATCTTCTTTTGCAGTTTAACATATCATTGGACCAGTGACGTGCGGTGAGGACATTGCCTGGGGAGGCACTCACCTCACCGCGGGCACCGGCAGCAGGGGGTACTTGCGGCAGATTACTCCCCCCCCCCCTGCGCGCATTGCCGCGGTCGGGCACAGGCAGCAGGGGGTACATGCGGGAGCCTAATCTCCCCCCCCGCGCGCCGTGAGCGGGCACAGGCAGCAGGGGGTACATGCGGGAGCCTACTCCCCCCCCCCCGCACTGCCGCGAGCGGGCACAGGCAGCGGGTACATGCGGCAGCCTCTCCCCCCCCCCCCCACTGGACTGCCGCGTTCGGACACAGGCAGCAGGGGGTACATGCGGGAGCCTACTCCCCCTCCCCGCACTGCCACGAGCGGGCACAGGCAGCAGCGGGTACATGCGGCAGCCTCTTCCCCCCAACACTGCAGCAAGCGGGCACAGCACAGGCCTCTTCCCCCCTCCCCTCCCGGGCGGACTCACCTGTCCCCTCCCCTCTCCTCGGCGGCCTAGCAAAAATTCTGCACTGGTGTCTGTCAATGCTGTCAGCTGGAACCACGCGGATCGAGTTAATTACCCCCAGAGTTCCCCCCTTAGTCCAGCTCTGCCTATTCTCCACACAGTGCTGTAACAAGGCTACAGTAGACCTGTGCTGGCCCTTCCACACAAAACCGTGATGTCATGATGTCACACCTAGGGGATGGGGCTGCCAGCTCTGGGAAGTGGAGCACTGCCTAGAATGTCACAAGGACACTCTGCAGGGTGTCAGCCCAGGGAATAACTTTGGACATTCGAGGCGGTTCCGCAGTAGCACTACTGGACTCTCCCTGTGCAATGGCATAATTTCAATCTATAACTGATGTTTAAATGGGGACCTATAAAGGAAGAGAAAGGATATAACATCTGACTCTACATAGTTATTGTCAGCAGGAACTCGGGGGCAGATTTATGAAGCTCGGTGAAGTGATAAAGTGTCTGATTTTTTATCAGCGGCCAATCAGCTCCTAACTGTGTAGTTACAGGCTTGGTTTGAAAAATGACAGGTAGCAGCTGATTGGCCGGTGATAAAAACCAGACACCTTATCACTTCACCGAGCTTAATAAATCTACCCCTCAGTTCCTGAACCTCTTATTAAACATGATCATCAGGAACTGGGTTCCTGAACCTGTTCTGGGCCAAAATGCATACCTCCCAACATCTGTCTCTCTAATTGGGACACTCCTGAGGCAACATCGGTGTCTTGCTAATCGGAACATTCCAGTGTCCCCCTCCCCCCGCGCGTGCTGCGGGACACTGGCGGCCCTGGACGGGACACGGGAGCATCAAAACCCGGGGCATTCCCGCGGAAAGCAGGACAGTTCTGTAACTGGCACTGTACTTCGGACATGATCTGTAACTGGCACTACTGGGGACATGATCTGTAACTGGCACTACTGGGGACATGATCTGTAACTGGCACTACTGGGGACATGATATATAACTGGCACTACTGGGGACATGATATATAACTGGCACTACTGGGGACATGATATATAACTGGCACTACTGGGGACATGATATATAACTGGCACTACTGGGGACATGATATATAACTGGCACTACTGGGGACATGATATATAACTGGCACTACTGGGGACATGATCTGTAACTGGCACTACTGGGGACATGATCTGTAACTGGCACCACTGGGGACATGATCTGTAACTGGCACCACTGGGGACATGATCTGTAACTGGCACCACTGGGAACATGATATGTAACTGGCACTACTGGGGACATGATCTGTAACTGGCACTACTGGGGACATGATCTGTAACTGGCACTACTGGGGACATGATCTGTAACTGGCACTACTGGGGACATGATCTGTAACTGGCACTACTGGGGACATGATCTGTAACTGGCACTACTGGGGACATGATCTGTAACTGGCAATAACTATGTGCAAGACAATGATTGCTTGGCATTCAAATTCAGTGCCTGAGATAGAACACAAACTTTGTTTCATGTTTTGAAACCTTGTTTCATGCACAAATAAAATATATTTGTGGGCATTTCATATGTTTAATAGGTATATACATTTACAGCATAATTGCAAGATACCTATCTGTCTCCCCCAACTTCCTGCATGCACGTACTGTATGAGTATCCCATCCAGCACCCGGGGCATGCAACCAACCCCCCCCCCCCCCCCCCCATAGTATGACAGTTGAGTAGTTGTTTGACAGATTGCATCATTTTACATGCTACTATGTTATTATTAAAAACATTTGTTTGGTATAGCCCACAGATTTAACTAGCACCTTAAAATGGTCATATTTTGTGACTTTATAATGGCCTCCCGTTCATTTTATACCACATTACAGTGAACAGGCTTGGGATATACATAGATTCATTGCAAGCCCCAAGGTAACCGTTTGTAAAATACCCTATGGTGGAAAAATGTATATAACACATATAGCTCTGACAGGGAAGGTGGGCCACATAACGGCTGCACTCCCTGCACTTATGGTAGGTACACCCATGTCCGTTATGCACTGGAGAAAGAATATGAGAAGCACTCACGCCTGGATGGCTTCCACCATGTTGGATCTCTCCCATCTCATGAGTGCTTGCTTGGCAGAGGAAATATATAAAGAAACCAGTTTTAATCAGCTAGACACCGATATCTGTGGAGCACAATAGGTGTTGCTCAGAGACCTTCTCACTCGTCATCCTACTTGCCATGAACATATAAAAAGTGTACTTAATTGTACGTGTACTTATTTTCTTTGTTATGACACAAGTAGTAATTATATAATGTCTGCATTAACTGACAAGTTCATTTATATTAACCAGGTTTGGATTTCTGTAGAAATTAGAATTTACACCCGGTATCTACATATGAGGAGGCTGCTTACTGTGCGTCATTAAGGTAAGCACTGACATTGGTAAGTCGACTTCGGTCCTATAACATCATGGTATTATTGCATTTTTATTATATAGTGTGATATTCAGTGGATGTATTTTAAGAAACTTTATGAGATATATGTGTGGGTTTCATTATCCACAAAAACTCAGTTTCATTCTGTAGGTACATGTTTTTTTATTCATATGTATATGTTTGTATAAAATACACATTTGTGCAATAAGAAAAGTCAATAATACTGAGCTACTGTATCTGTCCCTGAAGAGTTTTAACCCTTTCAATGCAAAGTAAATTGTCAAAACAGGTGTGAAAATTGCCAAGCAAACATTTTTATTCATCATAATGACCTGTAATGCTTACCTTTATATACAGTAGGAAATATAGTTTTTTTTTTTTGTACACAACATTTTCATTTGAATTTATATAACAAATGTGAGCGATGCTGGCAATTTTAGCGGATATTTTGAACATCGCTCACAGAGATGTTGGCACTCAAAGTGTTAATTGTAATAGTTTGTTACTGGATCATAAAGCAACGAAACAAGATGCATTTAGAAGTGCACAGATGTGAAGGTGATGATGAAGGTAAGAGCTGCTATTGGCTGCAGCAGAGTTGCTTGTAATATCAGTATAGTTTTACGGTACTCTTTACCTAGCACGGCGCCCACGATCTTGATCGTGGGCATCGTGAGGTAAAAAATCGCGTCGGTCGCGTCGTATGCGGGCTAAAGATGCCCGGACGCGACGCGACCGACGCGATGTCCACGATTTCCCATTGAAAACCATGTTAAACATGGACATCGCGTCGGTCGCGTCGCGGCCGGCCATAAATGTGCACACGATGGCCGCGACGCGATGCCCACGATTTGCCATAGGAATCAATGTTAAAAGGCCCGATGGACACGATTTCCATGTTAAATGGCTGAATGGACCCGATTTTAGCATAGGAAACAATGTTAAATGGGCCTTAGAGCCCAAATACTTACCCTGAACTCTGAAATGGCCACCCCAATTGTTTACGCCACCCCACGATCAACGTCAACCCGAAGCGTGGCGAGCGCAGCGGTACGCGTCCTCCGACCTTTTCATGCCCTACTATCCACGTCGGCGTGGAGTTGAGAATAGAATAGTGTGGCGAGCGCAGCGAGCCCCGCGAGGGGACGCGGATACCTTCACAGTTATACGCGTCCCCTCGTGGGCTTCACAGGTCTCCGTGGCGACGCGGACACCTGTGAAGCCCGCGAGGGGACGCGTTTACCTGTGAAGGTATCCGCGTCCCCTCGCGGGGCTCGCTGCCTCGCCACGCTCCGGGCTCGGTGGCTCGCTGCGCTCGCCACACTATTCTATTTTCAACTCCACGCCGACGTGGATAGTAGGGCATGAAAAGGTCGGAGGACGCGTACCGCCGCCCCTCGCGGGCTCGCTGCGCTCGCCACGCTTCGGGTTGACGTTGATCGTGGGGTGGCGGTAACAATTGGGGGGGCCATTTTCCAGTCAAGGTTGCCTATTTGGCCTCTGTGGCCCATTTAACATTGTTTCCTATGGCCACATCGGGTCCATTGAGGCATTTAACAGTAAAATCGCGTTGGTCGGGCCAGTTAACATTGATTGCTATGGGAAATCGGGTGCATCGCGTCGCGGGCATCGCGGGTACATTTATGGCCGGCCGCGACGCGACCGACGCGATTTCCATGTTTAACATCGGTCGGTCGCGTCGCGGCCAGACATAAATGTACCCGCGATGGGCGCCGTGATAGGTAAAGAGTACCAGTTTTACATTAATCAGGAGCATTTTGAGGAATTTGTGCATGCAGTACAGTAGCTAGCCCGTGGAAGAGGTACAGTATATTTATTTGAAACATACATTGAGAATTTTATAACTATACTATGATGAAAAGAATGCAATTAAGTCATACCAGTACTTTGTAAGAAGGAGAAGTTTGAAGTAAGGATTCAGGGGGGGGGGGGGGCGGCACGGGCCTTCAATATGATACCAGGCTGGTCAATCGGTTCCAGAGATATTGCGGATGAACCGATTTTTTTATTTTTGAAATGTAATTTCATGGCTGTTAATGCTCTTTGAGGGCAGATTACTCTGGAACCAAACATTCCAGTTTCACTGGACTAAAATCATTCAAAGCCCACTCAAAAGTTCTTCAATATGATACTTGTCTCATGTAAATGGGTCAGTTGGTTCCGAAGATATAACCGGTTAAATGAGATAACTGGTTAAAGGGGGGAGGAGTGGTTTTTCTCTCCCCCTCACACCAGAAAATGCAGGGACTAGGCTGGTGTAAAAGGGGCCAACCTGGGAATGCATTTTCTGGTGTGAAAGGGGTATTATTTCAAATAACTGGGACCTGAATACAGCCAGGCTCTGCCACTTTAAGTGGCTATAACTTCTGCCTGGCGGCGGCTTTCCCCCATTTACCGCGAGCATGTATTCCCCCTTGGCAATGAGCATGTAATCCCACATGGCAACGAGCATGGAACCTCTGGCAATGAGCATGGAACCCTTGGCAATGAGCATATAGATAAGCAGCACTTATGTAGCATCATTTTTAATAGGCATTATGGTGTTTGGCATAATACATAATGGACATAATGGCGTGTAACTTAACGTGTAATAGACATTATGGTGTAAATGATTAATGCATGCCTTTGGCAGACAATGTCCCTGTTTATGAAGCGTATTGTGAATTCTGGCTCAATCCGTGTGGCAATATGTGAATTTTGGCTCAATCAGTGTGGTATTTTATGAATTTTGGCTCAATCCGTATGGCATTATGTGAATTTTGGCTCAATCCATGTGGCATTATTTGAATTTTGGCTCAATCCATGTGGCATTATGTGAATTTTGGCTCATTCCATTTGGCATCATGTGTAAGGGGCAAGTATAATGGAGTCTAGTATTTTGTTGCATAATGTGTAGAAGTTGTATATGATGTGGTACACTACACTCAAGGACATGCCCCCTGTTGAGTGGCGACACCCCCTTTTCCAGAGCGCGCCTTCGACGCGCGCACAAGTACATCCTTCACATTTGTCGCCATGGTGGGCCTGCGTACTTTAAATGTCAGGGTCTATTTTTAATCCCATTCCCACCCTCTCTCTGCCGCTCTCTTAGCATGTACACTGGCACCACTAATACCGCCCCTCCCCCACCCAAACGCTCTTTTATCATGGTGCCCCCCCTGTCATTTTATCCTGGATCCGCCCCTGAACGGGACCCAGGTCGCATCAACCCGGGTTATCTGTTTACACTGCACAGTGAGCCTAGTTCAACTTTGCTCGTCACCTGGGTTGAAATGCTGGGTCTCACGACCTGAGTCAATTCAACTGGGAGCGTTTCCACCTGCCTGCAGCCCTGGGTTTTGCATGTTCCTGTGCAGAAACATGGGATACTTGGGCTAGTGGAAAAGAGGTATTAGTAAGCAGGAGGTTGTAGCAGTCCAGACATTTAATCTGCTCTATAATACATGTTTTATGCTTATGGGATCTTATACAATTTAGCAGTTAAATGGGAATTGAACTAATCTAAAATACATATGCTGTAACCACAATAACCCGTTTCACCTGTAATAAAATAAAGAAAGATGGATAATGCTTTATTAATCTCTTAAACAGGTGCGAGTTACAAGTTGACCTTAAAGGGTTTACATGACCAAATAACTTTGGAACCCCTTTCTTAATGTCACATGAATACATTGCTTGGTGTGCTTGTTCGCCTGCCCACCATACTGTATGACAAATAAAATGTATGGACGTGTTTAGTGGCTCCAGCAACACAAATTATTATCTTTTAATTCTAATGCGCAACACGAGTTCTGTAGCACCAAACAATGATAAAGCAACAGACAATAAGTTACATAAATATAGACTAAAGGGGGCATCCAGTTAGCTCCGCTAAGTGTTTGTATGGAAAAAACTGACATTTATCGTGATGGTCATGACCATTGGGATATCCAATTATAGCCATTTTGCAAAAAATTACCCCATTTAGCCTGCAAATACATAGCCACAGACATAGGTGCTTTTTAAGGTAACTATCCTTTAAAAAACGATTTCTTATCAGGAATTTAGTTTCATCTGAGGCAGGTGAACCTAAATCCCCAGTAAGCACAGGCATTGTGGCTAATAGGGTAGCCCTGGGTGAGGCAATTACTCATGTCTAATTGGATACCCCTTTTTTTACAACAAGTTAATTTCACATAAATACATGAATAATTAATTACATTGTGAAAATATTGGGCATGCCCAAGCACTCATAGCCCAGACAGAGCTGACTAAAGGCCCCCATAAATCTGCAAAGTATTGCTGCAATGTTCCTATCCCCCAACAGCCGGGTCAGGGAATCAAGAATATTACACGCGGTTAAAATCTTGATGACCCGATTCAGTTTAGAAATGGTTGGGATCAGCAATTCAGAGATTTTAAAAATGAAGAATTTCCCTGTTTCCTTGATGGATTATTGATCATAGATGACTGCTAATTGGTGGTTCCAGTTGGGTTAATATGTATGGGGGCTTGAAGTCACAGAGAGGGGGATGCACTAACGTATGCGAATATTAATGCAAAGGACAGTTCTTGAAATGTGGTTCGGGCAATGGAATTCCGGGTCTGAGACCCCCAAAAAACTGGGTTTTTACAGCATCTTCCCTCTAGGGCATCTTGCCCAGAGTGTAGGACAAATCATACTCCGTGTAGCAGGTTAGTCTATAACGTAATGGCAATGGTTTTGTCACTGACTGAGCTCAATGCAGTCTTATATAATACTATGTCCTTTGAAGTAAAGTGGCCCTAAGTTTTATTTATGATTACATTTGTTGTATTGAATAGCTCTGTGTGTGATTTGTAATTTTTTGTCTTTTAAGTATTGCACGCCAATGTTGTGTAACGCCCCATATGCACTAGAGATTGCTCATTTTGACCCTTTTGCTCAATATCGTCTAAAAGATTGTTTAGTGTGTCTGCTCATTATTGTTATCGTTAACGACCACTGTATTTTTCATAATGTCGACTGAAACATTGTTGACCCCATATACTATGGCCAACTATTATATGGGGAACAGATTGTGCACCACAAAACAGTGTGGATAGACCTCTGTGCCTTCCTGACACTCAATGCAAAATAATGTGGATTCTCACTTAAAATAATTATTGGAATAAATTAGAACAGGCATTCCCAACCTCGGTCCTCAAGGCACACTAATGCTGGGTACACGCTGGTAGATATATTGGTGATTGATCGGCCGATCTATATATCGTTTAGCAATCAGTTAGTGTGTACCTTCAAGATGTCTCACAGACATATCGTGTCAGCTGTGCAACACATCGAGCTGTGTGTAAGGTGCATACACCAACTGCACGTACATCCGCACAGGGAGCCAGCTCAACTCACTGGGTGCGTGGTAATGTCACTTGTACCATCAGTCTGATCCATCCAAAGCTATATCAGCAGATCAATTGATCTGCTGATATATCGGCCATTGTGTACCCAGCTTAACAGTGCAGGTTTTGGTGATATCCAGAAGTCCGCACCGGTGGTTATAGCACAATAACTAAGGCACTAGTTAAGTCGCTTGTACTGAAGCATGGATAGCTTCAAAACCTGGGCTGTTAGTGAAGGACCAACGTTGGGGATGCCTGCTAGAAGCTAGCATGGCGGCCCTCAACAAAATTATTATATGGCTTTGAAAATTCCTCAACCAAAAGTCGGTGCGTTCCTTTTTATAATGATTCCAACAGATTAGCATTCCTTCACTTACAAGAGACGGGAGAATTACAGTAAAAGCCCTTACTGTACTCCGTTTCCAGCGCAGTGGCTGAAATAGTTAAACCGTAGCGGCGCTCCTCGCTGTCCTGGAACTAGGAATGTTGATTTTATTATTTATATGGAGGGAGAGAAAGATGAGCCTGTACTGTTCAGCTCTCCGCCAAATACAAAGTAAAACCATTAATTTGACTGTCACACAGAGCACTTAGATACTTGAAGTGAGATGTTCACTTTCTTAAACTTGTGGTATATTATTCATAGCGGAGACAGTGGGAAGCCGTCACGCAGTAGTTAAGCAGTGCAACAACCTTCTTCTTGAGTTTCTGCAAGTCTTTTTACACTAAGTCCCAACTGGGACAGGAAGTCCCTCTGCAGACAGAATGTCTGCCGGAGCATGATGCTTGGCAGGGATTGTATGTATGCTACATGCCACCAGTGAGCCAGAGAAAAAATCCACAACAAAGAGTCGGACAGAGAATGCATAACTCAGGAAAAATCCGGGGAGGGGGGATAGGTTTGTAGTCTTACTCCCACATACACTTTCTGCAACTCAGCAAAAAAAAAAAACGACTTCTTAAATCATAGGAGCAGAATGATGTCTGCAGAGATCATTTCAAATGCTGCATCTCGTTTGTTATTACTGCGTGTCTTCGTGACACCACTGTCTGCTTATCCCTGTATGTTTTCATTCCAGTCAGACCCTGACAAGATGGCTACACTAGATTACATCCTTCAGAGATGCAAGGGTCTCTAGCTAATTTGAATGCCAATGTCTTGTGTCATGCCCAGTGTGTCCTGTAGTCAGCTGTGTACTCTCCTGCCATGGCTGGGATTATATTCCACCCATACAGTTCCATGTAAAGTAACCTTGTATGTTCAGAAAATTCAACCTTTTCCTGCCTCCCTTATAGTCAGAGCATTACTGATGGCTGTGTGTATGGGAAAGTCAAGAAAACTCACCAAATAATGGATTACTATATTAAGCTACTTAGATAATAGGAGTGCGATGTCCAGGCACATGCTGTGCTTTCCGGGTGGCTATACGCCAGCGTATATAATCATAATACGGTTTTACTGCTGTGTTCTCCCTTTCACTAAATCTAGAGTCAGGAGCCAAATAAATAATATGAATTAAAATTACTATACAGGATGCAAAAAATGACTATTGACTATAGTCAATAGTCAGATAATTACATTTTATGCGATAGACAATATTATGTATATGACCTTGCATCCTAGCACAAGTAGTGGTTCTATGCGTACATAACAAATGGAGATTACTTAAAATGACTTTCTTGCAGAACAGTTGCCATTGCAGACAATATACAAATAGATACTAGGAATAACACCCAACACACATAAATAGAGGGGTGTTGTGTGTTTTGCACCTAGCATAAATAAGAAGAGAAACTGAAAATTGCACCTAGCCAGAGGCATATTTCTAGGAAGCAATGGAGTTATCTGCCGCCGTGCTCTTGCTACCAAGTGGGTACCTCTCCTCTGCGAGATTGACTAACTAGTTTCTGTGGCTAACTTTCCCTCCTAACATCATTTTTGCAAGTGTCACACACACGGTATTAGAGCCGATGGCCTGTCTTACTGGAGACAGACACCTTACTGATTGAGCTATTTAGGGGGCACCAATATTTATCTTGCCTCTGGTCAACTGGGACAAACTTCCGTCACTGCACCTAGCATACAGGTAAGAGGTACTGTGCAGTTGTTTGAAACAACATGAATCCATCATAGAGGACAAACTAATAATAGAAGTAGGTTCTGAAAACTGATAAACAAAATAAATTGCTATATGGCTGGTATATGTTAAATGCAATGCCATTGCATTTAACATATATAAGGGTTTTTGTTACTGTGAGTAAATCCTATATCTCATCTGATACATTTTTTGTCTGATATACACTACAGGTATATGGACAAAAGTAATTATCCACAGCCTCATATCACCAAGTTGTACGACATTGGACTCTAGAGCAGTGGAAACGTGTTCTGTGGACTGACCAATCATGTTTCTCTGTTTGGCAGTCAGATGGACGAGCCTGGGCTTGGCAGATGCCAGGAGAGCATTAACGCCTGACTGCATTATGCCAACTGCAAAACTGTGCAGTTTGGTGGAAGAGGAATAATGGTATAAGGCCAGGGTTGGACTGGCCCACATTAACTTACAATGTACTGGACTATGGTGTATTTTCTAAAGTGCTTATTAATCTGGTACATTACCATGGATGCACTAGCAGTATTTACTATATACATTTATGAAGGGCCCCACACTACGCACTCTGTAGTGGTTAGCAACACCTGTGTGACAGCTGGCCACACCCATAAACACGGGCCCCTAACACAACATTCCCCGGTGGGCCCTTCATGCCCCAGTCCCACGCAATGCTATGATTTCAACTTTGTGGCAACAGTTTGTGGAAGGCTCTCTGTCCCAAAGCACAACGCAAGGACTATAAAGACATAGGGGGTGATTCAGGTGGGCTCGGAGTTCTACGAATTCAGTCCGTGGAACGATGTTGCTGCTCTGCGCATGCACATCGGTGAATATACGCATGTGACGACCTGATGTCCAAATGCCTTCAGCAATTATCACAGTTGCCGAGATGTTGGCACACAGCGGGATGGGCAGGGGGGCGGTTGCATGGGGATGACCAGTGTTTCCTGGGTGTGCACACAAAAACACTGCTTGTCCCCATGCGAATGCATGGGGCAGGCTGCTGAAGTCACATGACGTCAGTGCCCGCCCCCTTTTCGGTCATCTCTGGCCCAGATAAAATTCAGATCAGACTGACTTTTATCTGCGAGCAAGCGAAAAATCAATTGATGTATGTGTCAATGTACACATCCATTCGCATGCCAACGATGGCATTTGGTCGGCAAAGGGAGGCGAGCGTTCGCTCCCCTGGCGGGCAGGGTTTACCTGCTCGCTAAGTAGTGAAAGAACGCTGCTTAGCGAGCGGGGCGGAATCAGGCCCATAGGGCAGATGCATTAAAGTCTGAGTTTGGTGGCTGAACTCATCTGTATTCTTAAAGGGGTAATCATTTTACAAGGCATTGTTTTTTGCCATGTGTAAATTATTGCTCCTCAGTGATTCGTAGTATTTAAAAGTTTTAATGAATATGAAAAAATATTCAAACTCCTATGCCAAGTACATCCATACCAATGTTTTAAAATATATAGTCATGTGATATTGCCACTCCACGGATGCACCAGAAAAGTGGTGGATCTCCTACTAGGCACATGCTAGAGACCCGAGAGCTACCTGGTTGATCCTGCCAGTAGCATATGCTGGTCTCAAAGATTAAGCCATGCACGTGTAAGTACACACGGCCGGTCCAGTGAAACTGCGAATGGCTCATTAAATCAGTGACATTTACTGGAAGGGAGGCAGTAAAGCATGCTCACTTGCATGGGTGCCCTGCAAGGCTGATGGCCAGATGAGGAGTAGGCCTTTTTTATTCTCTCATTACATTCTCTCATTTTCAAGCTCATTCTATTTCCCCCTCTCTTAAAGCACCTTTCATATGTACTCACATTGTGCAGTGGCAAGCAACACTGTTTCTAAGCACTAGGTTCGATTCATACCAAGGCATGCTCTGTGTGGTGTTTTTAGGTTCTCCCCATGTTTTGTGTGGGTTTCTTTCCACCATCCAAAAGCATACTAAATAGAAGAGTATGTGTTTGTGGTAGGAAATATAGATGGCAAACTCCACTGGAGCTCCCCTGTAAAAGGTTGCAGAAGGTGTGCGCTATAAAAGAGACTGGTAATAAATAAATATAATGATCAGAAGGAGTTAGAGAGGAAAAGTATGAATGTCTTTACGTACAGTATATCCACTGTTTCAGGTCTCTCGCTCAAAGCCAAGTGTGAGTGTATGAGATCTTCCAGCAGAACAATATTCCTGTGCTATAAATATCTTTATCTTTCACTTGGCAGGAATCTTGAGTTTGGTATTTATATTAAGCAGAAATCTCTGCAGACATCGCACGTACAGTCAGCTAACACTTAGTATGAAAGTGCAGGGGATAAATCTATATGTGCTCGGTCTAGAACCTGCACTGACAGCTGTGCGTTCCTTGTCCTGTATTATAAGACATGTGGTGTAGGTAGGCGTGATGCACTTATTGACTGACTACATGGCTTTAGTTTACAGGGTTTCTAATAGGACGTCACCACAGTAATGCTGCAGTAGAAATCCTCCAGTCTCTGAATTACAACTCCCATCATCTTTTGTTTAGCGTCCAGATCAAAAGTAAATGATTACATGAACCGATAAGTGTTCTATGGTTTATCTGTATCTGAAAGTCTGCCAAGATATGAGCATGTGTCTACAGTTATAAGCAGGGCCGTTTCTAGACAATTTAGCTCCCAGGGCGAAGAAATAAAAATGCGCCCCCCCCCCCCCCCCCCCCACACACACACACACACACAGAAATACACGACATGGCATTAAATAAATTGCGCGCGCGCCAAAATAGGGTGTGTGGCTTAATTTGAAAGGGGTGTGGCTTAATATAAGGGCGGGGGTCTAGTAGGAAAACCATTACCTTACATCACACTTTTGCAACCTGCATGACCAGACATTGGTTACCGCAGGAATTGTCATTGTCCTCCCGCACTTAAGTTGGCGGGCTGAAGGCCACACAGTGACATAAAAAATATAAAGGCCCACACAGGGGGCATGGCAAAGCCTCCTTTCCTATACTTTCAATGGTAAAATCGTGCAGCCTGGCTGAGCACCCTGCCCCACGGCCCAGCGGCTGAGCTCATGTCACATGGTGGCTTGGTGGGCTGCTGGCATATTAAATAAGTATATTTAATATACTTATTTAACAAATAAGTATATTAATATACTTATTTAATATGCCAGCAGCCCACCAAGCCACCATGTGACATGAGCTGCAGGCAAACAGGTGCTGGATAGACAAGAGAAGACTGAAGTGATTTAGACAAAGTGCAGCCTGGCTGAGCCACCTACTTGCTGCACTGTACTGGATCATGATCTGCTGTGCTGACAAGTTAGTGGATGGCTCCGGACGGTCCGCTGTGAAGATGTTGAGGAGATCCCCCCCTCACAGTCGCCGGGGCTGGCCACCACACATCTCTCCCTCAGGCGAGGGGAGCGCATTGCGCGTCTCTCCTTCCCCTTCACTGTGTACCTGAGCTGTCAGCCATATCTCGCGGGCCGGCTCCTGATTGGCTGCCGGCCCGCGAGCTCTAATTGGCTGACATCCCAGTGAGCGAGGGGGAAGGAGAGATGCGCGATGAGCTCCCCTCCCCTTCCCTGGGATTAATCAGCTCTGCTGTGCCTGGCCCTGTGGCGCCGCGGCAGCAGACAGTGAGAGGGGGAGGAAGGGAGGCGGCGGCATCGATGTGGGAGCTGCCGGGCGCCCCAGCTGTTAATCAGAGGCAGACAAGTTGTGCGGCACCCCGGGCTGCTGTACGGCTTGTCCGCCTCTAGAAATGGCCCTGGTTATAAGTACTGGGAGTTTTTAATGTTTCATAATCTAACATTTTCCCACAAGTGAGACATTGAGGCGAGCATGGTGTGTGTATATATATATATATATATATATATATATATATCAGGCTTTCCCAACCACAGTCCTCAAGGCACACCAACAGTGCAGGTTTTTGTGCTGATAGCC